>NC_059105.1:89268708-89868708 GCF_020740685.1 Jaculus jaculus | reverse complement strand
CTATCAAGAGGCATGAAAGAACTTCATTTTTACATACATTTTGAATCACATGTACTTATTTCAGCTGAACAAAACGGAACCTGCAACTAATATGGTTTAAACGATTGCGTTCTCATCATCATAGATAGTCTAGAGATGTGTGATTCAGTAATAAGTGAAGCACCCAAATTAATGTTTCTGCATTCCCTGGGCCTGCCACTCATAGATCAAAGTGCTACAGCCACTCCAAGCACCATGTTCTCATGTAGCAGTATTCAAAGCAGGAGTGAAGGGAAGTACATCTCTTTCTTCATGAAGCCATTTCTTTCATTAGGAAGAAAAATGTCTCCAAAAGCCCCACCAGGGCTGGAGGGATGACTTAGCGGTCAAGGTGCATGCCTGTGAAGCCCAAGGGCCTGGGTTCGATTCTTCAGGCCCTTTCTAAGCCAAATGCACATGGTGGTGCATGTGTCTGGAGTTTGTTTGCAGCAACTAGAGGCCCTGGTATGCCCATTCTCACTCACACACACTCTCTCTCTCTCCCTCTGTCTCTAACAAATAAATAAATAAAAATAGATCTTAAAAGAAAAGACCCACCAAATCTCTTCTTATTCTGCATTGGCCTAAGCTGAATCACCTTTCCTTTTCTAGAAATATGATTGCCTGATTTGGCAAAAATTAATTATGATTCTTTCCTGGGAGCTAGTCACACCATCAGTGGGAAAACAAAAACAAAACAATGCTATATATCACCAAGTATAATAAGGTGTGTGGGGTCCAGGAAAGTCTTGAACCCCAAACCCTAGTTTTGTTTTGAATTTTAATCATAGAATTGAATTTTTAAAAGGCTGAGAAGGATAATTATTAAATTATTATATTTATTAAGTGAAGTACCGAGCCAAGGAAAGGCACCCATGTGGCTAGAGATCCCATGTGGAGGGCCTGGAAAAACTGTGGAAAGAGAAGAGGGAAAAGAAAACTCAAGGATCTCCTGCCATGTGGGGAGCTACAGGAGATAAAGAACCGATGTATAGAGTAGCTGTAGGAAAAACTCACAGCTGGAAGTTCCCAAGTGGTCAGAGAGCCTGCCGTCCCTTTGCAAAGGTATTTATAAGCTTATAGTGGTGGGTTGTCTTCTGGCTCAGGTGAACCAGAGAGACAGCTGGTTGGTTAGGGCTAGGGACTCTCTCAGGAAGAGGCTAGCCCTGACACCAAGTTCCAGGGGTTATGCTTAACCAATCTCAATGTTTACATCCTATGAAAGACCTCCCTTCCAGGAAGGGTCCTGATTGTTTGTGGAAAAACAGGTCTAGGGAGCTAGGCAAGAGATAACAAGTCAGATCATCTTTGACTTCTAGCAAGTGCAGACTTTCTTACCTCCAGAGATCCAGCCACCCTAACTGTACCCCCTCTCACAGGGAGGTAAAGGAGCCCCACAATGAACCCTACATAATTAGCCCTAATACTTTCATGTTCATCACAAAATAGGTTATGATGGTCCAGTGGTTTACCCAAAATTACACTTTAAGTATAAAATAAGCAAAAATATAAGAAATGATAGGCACTATTTTCAAAAGGTTCATTGTAGGTTAAAGAAATGTGACATCAGAAACCACGAAAATTTTCTGCTCGTGATTCCCCACGCACACCTGTCTGAGTCTAAGTGGAACTGTTTGATTATCTAATCTCCATGATAGAATGTCTTCTTTTTATAATTTTATTTTTTTTATTTATTAGAGAGATGGAAAGAGAATGAATGGGTGCATCAGGGCCTCCATCAACTGCAAATGAACTCCAGGCACATGCATCACCATGTGCCTCTGGTTTACATGGGTACCGGGGAATCAAACCCAGGTCCTTAGGCTTTATAGGCAAGTGCCTTAACCATTAAGCAATCTCTCCAGCCTGAATGTCTTCTTTTAAACTACTTCAGCAGCTTGAATACATCAGGACTAGACAAAAGGTGGTCCAAGAGTAACTCGAAATTTCTGAAAAAAAAAAGTGAATGTTGCTTTCTAGCACTTTGATGCAATGAAAGAGTTCTCCCTGGCCCACAGGCTTATTGTCTCAAAACATATGGACCCTGGGCTGCTGAAGCCAGGAATATTAGCAAAATGTTGGTTATCATCAGGAAAGAGTGAATGTCTCCTTTAAAGTCATATCATGCCATAGCACCTAGAGCAGGGGGACATGGATCTCCCTGCTCAACACTTTTATAATGATGCATTCTGAACTCAAGGCAGTTTACAAAAGGAAGCGCAAATCACTAGTCACATGTGACAAGTTCTAAAACATGCTAAAAATGCATGTGTTTCTATAAGGATTCTGGACCAGTAGCTGACTATGACCAAATCCTGGATGTTGTACACAAGGCAGTCTTTGAAATGACCATGAATTACTACTGTGAAGTACCAGCTGAAGGGATGGTTGTCATGATGCCACCATGCCCAGGCAAGATAATAAAGCAGTCGGGTCAGATGACTTTTAGTAGCAAGCGTAGAAGTAAGAATTGAAAAGCAAAGTCAGTGAAGGAATGATCTAACAGGAGAGAATAATATGGAAGGAGACCATAAATGAAACAAATACAAAACCAAAAACAAAACCTAGAAAACAAAATTATATTATACAAAGAAAACACAGAACTCTGAAAATTGCACAGACCTTGCTTTTTTCATTCATAGCTTTTATCAAGACAGTTTCCCGACTTTCCTCCTGCACTCCAGGGCATCGTGACAGTATATTCCAGACCATCTCTGAACTGTGATGAAGGTTTTGAGCATTGTACGAATAAACACACTACAAGTGGAGCTAGACGGAACCATATTCTTACTTTCATTTATTTATACAGGAATAAACTTTTCTTGGGACCTTTGTCATTTCTTGGTGTAACTGCTAATGATTGAACATCTGCAATATTTTAAAAGCCTGTTCTATGCCATGAGTCTAGTGCCATGTGTAACATCAAAGCTTCCTGCTCTGATAAGGAGAATCAGGGTGAATGGATCTGCTAGAACCCACGGAGTCACTTCCTGTATTCTTCAATCCTCAGGTGGCAGATGTTGATAACGATTTTATTAGAATTCTTCTCAATTATCTTCCTGTCTAGAGCTGATTTCAGGACAACACTAAGCATCCATACTAAGAAAATTCTACTCTTCCCAAAAGCTTTGTCAGTACAAATACCTTGTGGACATTCTCTTTGTACAATGCAGGACTCATTGGCTTATACAGGAACAGAAAGAAAAGGAAGAACACATTTTTGTCCAATAGAAACCTAATATTATAAAGGAAAGGCATTCCATCATGTGATTAGAGAAGACTTGGAATACAAATAATTCAAATATTGAAATCATCTCATTATGCAAAACTCTTTTTGAGGGAAGGAGAGATGGCTCAATTGTTAAAGGCATTTGCTTACAAAGACTGACAGCCTGATTTCTATTCCCCAGTAGACATCTAAAGCCAGGTGCACAAAGTGGTGCATGTATGTGGACAATTGCAATGGCAAGACCCCCTGATATGCCCATTTCCTCTCTCTGTTTCTCTCTGTGTCTTTGTCCTTGCAAATGAATTAAAATTTTTTTTTGATCTTTTTATTTACTGTTTCATGTACCACAAACTGGCCTCTAACTTGCTATGTAGTCATAGATGACTTGGAACTCCTATTATGCTTGCCTTCAATGCTTGAGGGCCTGAATTATAAGTGTAAGTCACCATCCCCAGTTTATGCAATGGTGGGGATCCACCATGAATACTAGAGAGGCATTGGGTCAAAGGAGTTATATCTCCAGGCCTGAAATCATCTTTTTTTTAAAAGAAATTTTTGGGCTGGAGAGATGGCTTAGCGGTTAAGCGCTTGCCTGTGAAGCCTAAGGACCCCGGTTCGAGGCTCGGTTCCCCAGGTCCCATGTTAGCCAGATGCACAAGGGGGCGCACGCATCTGGAGTTTGTTTGCAGTGGCTGGAAGCCCTGGCGCGCCCATTCTCTCTCTCTCCCTCTATCTGTCTTTCTCTCTGTGTCTGTTGCTCTCAAATAAATAAAAATAAAAAATGAACAAAAAATATTTAAAAAAAAATAAAAGAAATTTTTGGTTTATTTTTATTTATTTATTTGAAAGTGACAGAGAGAGAGAGAGAGAGAGAGAAAGAGAGAGAGAGGGAGGGGTGGGGGAGAATGGGTGCACCAGAGCCTCCAGCCACTGCAAACGAACTCCATGCATGTGCCACCTTGTGCATCTGGCTAACGTGGGTCCTGGGGAGTCGAGCCTGGAACCGGGGTCCTTAGGCTTCACAGGCAAGCGCTTAACTGCTAGGCCATCTCTCCAGCCCCCTGAAATAAGCTTTAATGATGGCCAGCACGCAGCATGTGTGTACATGTGATTGTGTGAATCTTTCAGCAAGTTACTGCATTAGTCTCTATGTTTGACTTTGCCTAAAATATGAACTATACATAAGTAAAGAACCAGTTTTATAAATCTCTGTGGTAAATATGTAGAATAATATGGATAATGGATCAGTATACAGCCAAGAAGTTCTATACTTACTCGTTTTTTTTTTTTGATTTGAGAGTGACAGAGAGAGGAAGAGGCAGATAGAAAGAGAGAGAGAGAGAGAGAGAGAGAGAGAGAGAGAGAGAGAGAGGGAGAGAATGGGCATGCCAGGGCCTCCAGCCACTGCAAACAAACTCCAGATGCATGCGCCCCCTTGTGCATCTGGCTAACGTGGGTCCTGGGGAATCAAGCCTCGAACTGGGGTCCTTAGGCTTCACAGGCAAGCACTTAACTGCTAAGCCATCTCTCCAGCCCTATACTTACTCTTTTTAAAAATATTTATTATACTTACTTGAGAGAGATGGAGGGGGAGATGAATGACAGATGAATAGAAGCCTAGCATGGTGGAGAAGTTGTGAGAGATATTGGTAGTTCCTAGTGTGAGGATGGACATGCCAGGGCTTCCTGCCACTGCAACTGAGCTCCTTATGCACATACCATTTTGTGCTTCTGGTTCTATATGGGAACTGTGGAACTGAGCCCTAGTTTTCAGGCTTTGCAAAAAAGCACCTTTAAGCATAGAGGCATCTCTCCAGCCCCCTATATTTGCTCTTCTATAAAACCTTAGCCAGAGTTAATCCTTTATTCTAATTGAGCACTGATAGATAAAAGTAGTAAAATTAATGGTATATGAGTTATAAGGCATCATGATTTGTAGTTATTGCCAGATTCTCCCAAAAACTTTAATAATACTGGAGATTTTAATATTTTTTGGTTAACGGGACACTATATATTAATAATACTTTGCTGGTAATATTAATAATATAATTTGTTTGTAGAGTGTTATAGTTTTTGATATTATCTAGAATACCATGAAATGGCAAAATAATAAATAAATATGAGCTTTAACATACTGTGTAGTGTGGGGAACTTATGTAGCATGTGCTATAAATAATAATAATTAATAGGCAAATAATAAGTTATGCTAAAATAAGTTAAAACCATATTTATTACTTTCTTTTTTAATACCATTTTCTTTCTTTATTAGCATGTGCATACTACGTCTGTAAACAGCACATATTGGTACCATCCTTACCTTCAGCCCTGTCCTCAGCCCTCCGCAGGGACCGTCCTCATTGGGGATGCCAGTTTTCCCTGTGGGAATTGTTGGTTATGCATTGTGAGGGGGTTTCCATCAGTTATGGGAAAGAGGAAATATCTCTGTACATAATGTCCCAACTTGTTGCTCTAATAATCTTTCCACCCCCTCTTCCATGAATTTTCCTGAGCCATGTTGGGTTGTTTTAGGTCTATTTCAGTGATAAGGTCTTGGGATCCTCTGTTTCTCTGGATCTGTGGTATGGTAGAAGTTGAGTGCTCTCTTTGTCTATCTCCTTCACCCTTGTGCTGATACCAGGATCACTAAGAAAGCAGCACTCTTGCTCATTTACCCAATTACTCTATGGTTTCAGCTGGGGCCCTGGTGAGGCACTATGGGCTGATTCTTTCCTCAGGTTCTGCATCCATTTGAAACAGAGAAGCAGATTCTCCAATGGAGAGTGAAGTCAGAACCAGATAAATGGGATACCATTATTAGTTTAGAGAGAATTTAATAGGTGTAGGTCCTCTTATAGCCCAAGATTGGTGGGAACTTGATATTGCAAAGCGAACTCATTTTTTTTTTTTTTTAAGATATAATTCTGACTTGTTTTCCAGCTATGGGTTCTGGTCCACTGAGCAAATCTGTTAGCCAACCCAAGAGCAGCTGGTTACCCACCATGGCTGTGTGCCACTATTGCACTTATGTGAGCATCATGTAAGTTTGTTTGCTGCTGAATAGCTTAGACCATGAGTTTCTTGGACAGATGTTGGTCATTTCCTCCACCCTCAGTAGCTCATGTAGCACCTTCTGGCACTAGAAGAGCTAATTTTCTAGGGACTTGCTGTCATCCAGATTACTGCCAGGTTCCTCCATGTTTCATACCAGCAGCATATGGTGTCTTCAGCAGTAGGGTCTTACCATTAACCTTTGGTGGGTAATCGAGTGCTCTGTAAGAAGTCTGTCTTCTTTTAGGAAACCTTTCAGGTCTCTCTGATCCACAGCTCATTTGGGTGTTAACCACATCCTGGTACTGGGAGTTAAAGGCCAACACCAAGGGAAAAGAAGGAAGAAAAAGATAGGTAATATAAAAGAGAGAGAGAGGAGGGGGGAACAGGAGAAAATTAAGGTTAGTGTTCATCATACCCTCTCCAGGGCCCTTTGATTCAAGTATTCCTTCTAAGGACCTGTCTTTCGGGATATAGGATTTTAAGGTACCCATTCCATTTGGGCCCAGTTTGTGCCCCCCCTCCACCGTTACCATCCCCTCCAGCCCTACTCCCCCTATTGTCCAGTCCTCAAGATGCCTATTAGGTATGTCAGTATCTCGGGCAGATCCAGGTGAGGAGCCACAGTTGAGTGACACTGTGCGATGATTGTCTTTCTGTGATTGGGTGAGTTTGCTAAGAATAAACTGTTCCAAGTTTGACCATTTTTCTACAAATTTCATTGTGTCATTTTTTTTTTTCTTGATTCTGTGTAGAATTCCATCTTATAGATATACCACATCTTGGGTATCCATTCATCTAAAAACAGACATCAAGGTTGATTCCAGTTATCGGCTATTATGAATTGATCAGCTATAAATATGGTTGAACAAATCTCTCTGAACTGTGGCATGGAGTTTTAGGGTAAATGCCCAGTAAGAGAATAACTGGGTCTGTTGGTAACTCTAAAGCCAATCTATTTAGGAGTCTCCATATTGCTTTCCATAGTGGTAATACCATCTTACATTCCCATCAACAGTGAATGAGGGTTCCTATTTCTCCACAACCTGGCCAACATTTGTATCCATTGAATTTTTTAATGTTTGCTGTTCTTACTGGGGAAAGGTTGAATCTCAGCCTTGCCTGTGAAGCCTGGTTCAAGGCTCAATTCCCCAATGCCCACATAAGACAGATGCACAAAGTAGCACATGCATCTGGAGTTCATTTTCAGTGGTTGGAGGCCCTGATGCACCTATTTTCTCCCTCTCTCTTTCTCTCTCTCTGCCTCTTTCTCTTTCTCTGTGTCTGTCACTCTCAAATAAATAAATGGAAATAATTGAGTTTAAAAAAAATAAGATGTGATATAAAAGTCTGAAAACTGAACTAACAAACTAGCATACAAAATTTCAAAAAATATAATGATTAAAATATAGTACAAGTATAAAGAGAGAGCTTCCATGTATAAAAGGATAACCCATAAATATATTCACAGACAGGTGGAAATTTTAGCACATGTTAAAATGGTTTTGACAAACTTTGAAAAGAAATAATCTATATAGTTAATGTTTTTGTTTTAAATATACAGTTATCTCAATAAAATAGAATACTTTCTTCTTACCACTAACAAACTACAACCAGACTAAAGATTTAAGGATTTTAAAGATAAAAATACATGAAAAAAAAATCCTTGAATTCTTGGTAATCTTGTACTATAAAAGATCCTTTTTGTCACTTCCAGTAACCTGAGAGTAATAAGTGATGACCTACATAAAGTTCATGATTAAATTTTTCAAACATTTATGTTCAATGAAAAGTATTACCAAGAGACAATGCAAAGAAGTGACTGTTGCGTATTCTGCCCTAAATAGGACATCTATATTGCCTACTCCAAGGTTCAGGAAACATTGCAGAAGAAGCAGAAGAGGCAGAAGAAAGAACATGAGGTGGAGGAAAGGAAAGAGTCTCATAGAACGCCATCTTCAGGCATGGCATGACCCTTGCAGTCATGAACTCACAGTGGCTGTCGTTACCTGCACAAGCCTGAAGAAAATCTGGCCTGTCAACATTTAGTCATGGATTGTTGAGGAGAAATTAGGCTCCTGTGCATCCGCAAGGAGTTACCAGCAGTTATGTTGAGAGGGGGAGAGGCAGACATTTTTTTCAGTGGTGTATCCCTTGCTCTAGTAACCCTTTTCACCCATGAGCATATAAGCAATTAAACTTGTTAAACTAATTAATGGTATTTGGTTACCCAAAGAAAAAATGGAAAATATGATCAAAATATATTATATACATGCATGAAGTTATCAAATTATAAAAAACAAAAAAAAGAGTAAGTATGGAAACCAGGTAGGGCAAGAGTTAGCAAACTGTACCCTATGGACCAAATCTGGCCCATGTCCTGTTTTTGTATGACCCACAAAATAAATATGCTTTCACATTTTTAAACAGATAAAAGTCAAGAGAAGGATAATACTTTTTTTAAAAAAAAGAATCTTTTATTTTTTTTCTTAGGTAGGGTCTCACTCTAGCCCAGGCTGACCTGGGACTCACTATGGAGTCTCAGGGTGGCCTTGAACTCACAGCGATCCTCCTACCTCTGCCTCCTGAGTGCTGGGATTAATGGTGTATGCCACCATGCCCAGCTAGGATAATACTTTTTAAGAACTGAAATTACATGAAATGTAAATTTCGTTGTCCTTAAAGTTTTAATGGAATAATTAATTTGTTTATTCATTTATGTATTATGTTTCTGATTCTTGCACTACAATGGCAAAGTTGAGTACTTTGTGACAGAGACCACATGGCCAAAAGAATTAAAACATTTCCTTTATCCATACAACAATAAAGTAAAACTACAATAGAACAGAGAAATACAATTTCCATACAAAATGGCTTTTAAAGGATTAATTTCATAAACAAAATGTACTTGCAAACCAATAAGAATTGGGAAAATTATGCTGTAGAAAGTTGAGCAAAGGATATGTGAATGCAAGTGACACAGAAGGAAACACAAATCAGTAAAACATTAATTTTTCACAGCTTCATTCATGAAGACAAACAATGAGACACATTGCTTAAGCCTCCTAAGTAAAGGCAATCCTAGTAATACAGGCTATAAAAATGGAAACTTGTATATATTGGCTAGGTTTATTGCTCAGTGTAATTTGCACACTGTTTAAGAATTTTGAAAACCTGAATGTAAAATGGTGCTTATTATCTCTTAAGAGACAAAGGAGGGTTGGAGAGATGGGTGAGCAGTTAAGACATTTGGCTGTGAAGCCTAGGGACCCAGATTTGATTCCTCAGTACTCACACAAGCCAGATGCACAAGTTGGCACATGCATCTGGAGTTCATTTGCAGTGGTGGGAGGTCCTGGTATGCCTACTTTCTCTCTCTTTCTCTCTACCTCTTTCTCAAATAAATAAACAAAATAAAAATATTTAGAAAAAATCAGACAAAGGAAGTCATAGAATAGTATTTGTAGTGTAAGATAGTTAAAAATAATGCACATACATTTTCATATGCACATAAATGAATAGACAATGTACAGAAGTTCATATACCAAACTATTTAAAATGTCTGCTTCTCAGATGTGGGATGATAATGAGTAAGAAAACAGGAATCACAGGGGCTTATTTTTTCTCTATAAAGTTCTATTTCTGAATTTTTAAATTTAACTTTTTTTTTTTTTTTTTTTTTTGGTTTTTACAAGGTAGGGTTTCACTTTAGTCCAGGCTGACCTGGAATTCACTATGTAGTCTTAGGGTGGCCTTGAATTCATAATGATCCTCCTATCTCTGCCTCCCAAGTGCTGGGATTAAAGGCATGCACAACCATGCCTGGCTAAATTTAACTTTTAAAGTTTAGAGATAATTATAGTTTGGTGAATTTTTTCCTAATGATGTGAATTTGTTTTATAACATGAATAATTGTTGAAATCCTTAATATTTTTAAGAAAAGTATACAAAAATATTTACCACATTAAAAAGAATGAATTCTGGCACTTCTCAGTGAAGAAAGATTGAACATGTACACATTATTGTTTTTTACTATGTTTTAGTTAACTGTGTACTTCCATGTAATTTTCACTCCGTTGGGTGGGCCCGGTCATTTTCACCTAATAATTTTGTTATCTTTACAAAGTCCTCATTTGAGGAGCACCCCAGTTATTATTATAGATAGATATCTTGGATGAGAGGACCCCACCTGCCAATTGTGGTCAAGAGTCTATTGCTCAAGAGGAGCAGTCCAGATGGCACTGTTTCCAGCATGATCCTTTCATAAGTCTCATTTGTGACTGTGTGGACCACACCTTCACTGTATAGCAGAATTCATCACAGGCTACTGCTACCATTCAAGAGATTCCTGTGTTATATATGTACTATATAACAAATAGAATACCAATTTTGGCAATTTGAATGTATGTACCCCAACAAAGTCAGGTGTTTTCTAAAGTTTGTCTCCAGCTGTTTGGCCGGAGAAGATGTCATTGGGAGTCCACCCTGGGGCCTAGGCCTAAGGTGTTTACCGGGGAAAGATGAGAATTCCAGCCCAAAATGTACATAGACAGGTTTAGAATTCTGTCTGAATTCCTGCTGCTTGTTACCATTCCCTGCTATTTGGCTTTTCTCTTGATTGTAGTACTGGCTATTTGGTGGTGTCTCTGGGCTTAGATCTGTGAAGGGAGCCAGCTTCTTCTGACATTGATGGAACTTACCCTGGATTTGTAAGCTGAAATAAATACCTTCCTCCCATAAGCTATGTCTGATTTGGATGCTCATCCCAGCAAGGTGCAGCTGTCAAGTATAGCAGTCTAAACCCTTTATAGAATTGCCTAATTTGAATCTTATTCACCGATCCACTAGATTATTATTATTCTCTTTATTATTTATACTGCATAAATAAAGAAAATCAATCACATAGGCTCATTCACACCCTCAAGGACCCAGATGTGGAATGAAGCTCACATTTAAATCTAGTACGTATGTTTTCTGATAGTCATGCTTTGCCACTGCGTAATACTTAGGGTCATGCAGTTGATTATGTTGGGAGGATAGAAAAGAAAGCAATTACTGAAAGATAAAAATTTCACTTCAATGTTAAAAGATATCATGACCTATCAGGTTGGTCATGCAAGGGTGACAAAAAGTGTGGTCATTAAAATTTTTTTTCATAGAAAATAAAATGGGGCTAGTATTTTTGCCCTAAGAACTGAGTACTTGAACATCAGAATCTGGCCCGGTCTTATCCACATGTATTAGAAGGTGCTTCCATGAGTACCAAGACTCTGGGAGAAAAGAGTTTCTTGGATTGGATTACCCTTGAAATGTATGGGACCTGACAAAGATCTTACTGATGCAAGTGACTAAAATTTGAATCTGACTCAAGTAATCATGCCTCAGATGTGGATATGTGTTTTGATATGCTACCTAGCAGCCTGACATCTCTGGGCTTAAGTGTCAACCAGGTCTCCCATAGCCATGTTGAGATAGGACGTACTCCATTGCAGCTGGTATATAGAACTGCTCACCATGATTCCAGTGGGAGGAGATTGTGTGGGAGTCACCCTTTAGGAGCAGCTGGCAGCAAACAAGATCATTCTTTTGAACACATGACATATTGTACAGAAATTCTTGGACATACTGGAGAGATACATGTTCATAGAGTAAAGAAGCTGTTTCCTAATGACCAGAACTGGAAGTTACTAAGAGACATACCCTGTGGCAAATTACTCACACACCACATTGTGAAATGCCACTACCCCAGACACACATTCTTCATGGTGGGATATTTGAGGGGAAAATAAAAGGTCACCTTCCTGGAAGTTTTGTGAAAAAGCATCTGATTGATGGGAAATATTATTATCTTGGCACTGTTCAAGCAGCAGTATGGCTTTGAGATTTGGTAGAAGTTCCAGAATATCAATCATGATAGAAGCATCACACCCAGGCAAACCTGAGCAGAATTTAAGCAAGGCTTTGCAGCCACTGGCTATGATCAATAAATGACTATCTAGCATTCAGTGACATTGTATGCAGCAGTGGTAAACTGGCAAGTCATTAAAGACAATTTCTAACAATTATGTATGACTGTCCCATGGCAGAGTTATTTCTGGAAAGATGGCCAAAGAAACCTGGTGATGTCTTTCACTAAACAGAAAGACAATGGACTTATTCCCTGTAGCAGACAGCTTCAGGTTCACTGAGATGAACCTCCAGATCAGGCACAGTTATGGAGGAAGGGATATTTATTGAAGCTTACAGATCCAGGGGTAGTTTCATAGTTCCATGATGGCAGAAGAAGCTACCACTGCTTTCACAGGCC
The DNA here is from genome assembly GCF_020740685.1 of Jaculus jaculus. Taxonomy (NCBI): domain Eukaryota; kingdom Metazoa; phylum Chordata; class Mammalia; order Rodentia; family Dipodidae; genus Jaculus; species Jaculus jaculus. The sequence goes on along the minus strand of NC_059105.1, from coordinate 89,856,106 downwards.
CAAGCAAAGACAGAGAAACCACAAGCCAAAAGCCACACAGCACACTTCAGGAACTCCAGGAAGAACTAGGCACTTTTCATATCTTTAGACTGGAATTTCAAAACCACCATCTCACCCTAAGATCCACCCAGTGACACTTCCTCAAGCTAGGTGGCTCATATCCAAACTACAAACTAATAAAACACTGAATATATGGGGGGGGGCATCTATTCAACCTGCCACAATCCCTAATCAAGGTGTTGCTTCAGAGTCATTTCCATGGAGTTAAAAATCTATAGATTTCATGTAGTGAGAAAAGACCAGTGTACAAACACTGCCTATCCATGGCAGAAGTGAGCCTGCTGCTTCGTGGCTGTGGACACTCACTGCATGTAGACATGCTCTGTGGCTCTTTCCACTTCACAAGTGAAGACTGTTTGCTCAGTTGACTCATGGAGATAGCACCACTCCAAATATGGAAGGACTTACTAGCTCACCTCACTTCCTTAAATTCCCAAGCACTGAAACTTGTCATTGACCTTTGTAAGAATTTTAGGGGACTGAATATCTAGCTTTGTCTTCTCACCCTTCACCTTCTTCCAGCTCCAGGCTATAGCCCCATTAGCACCATGCAGTTCAATTTGCATTGGACATCTCCTCTGTGCTAAATGCAATGACACACACACCCATCACATGGAATTCAAGGCGATCACTGGGAAAATCATGTCACAACTGATGTTTATAAATACAAATGTTGCCTGGCTATGGTTGTAGGTCAATGTTTATTTTCCCTTTGGCTATGTAAATCTTTCATAAAACCTCCATTGCTTTTATCTTGCTCTCCTCCTCAGAAGTGTCACAGTCAGGGAAACATCTCTCAAATATCCATTGTCAAAAAATATTTTTCTTCTTATGATGGACAAGGCTTCCAGCAGTTTTTCTTCTCCCACATTCCAGCATCACCCTCTCCAGAAACTCTCCAAGCTCCCAGACATTTTCAGTTGCCGTTCTCAGAGGAGCATCCTCATGTTTCTGTTCCAAACAGTCACTGCAGAGAAGCCTCTCCCTTTCTACTGCTTCTTAGGAAAGAAAGAAAAAAAACAAAACAGACATCTGACTGTTTCTGGGGACCAGAAATGAAAGAACTCACACAGAAGTAGGAAAGGCTATGAAGACGAGTCAGGCTAATATGTTTATTATCAAATGGCTCTGTGTTTAGGTCTTTGATTTTGTCATTTTGCTGTTGACGGTACAATCTGGTTAGTTATTAAAGTTCCTTTGTAACGATTATTACTTTGTAGTTCTTGTCAAACTCTTTCCTTATTATCCTACCTGAAAGCTTTAGGAATCATACTATATCACAGGAACACAAGAGTGTGTATTTCCCTTCTACTCTGGAAATGCTTCCCTGCCGGCTTAGCCTTGAGGTTGTTTTGGTATAGAAGGCACGATTGTGATTTTTCCCTTCCTGGGAAATATCTCTCCCAACCTTCATCCTCACATTGTTGGGTCCCATGGCTGGTTGCTAATAAACTGTATGCTTAAGACACAGATGCAAATCAGTCCTTTAATGGCTGTAGATTTTGCATGAAGAATGCCACATATGTTTCTTATTTTCTCCTTTTGTGCTGCATACTTGTGCTAAATCATTTTATTGGTAATGGGGGAGGTGCCAGAATATTTACAGGATCACAGGCAGGGAGTGTGCTATCCAGAATATGTTTGGATAATGCCAACACCATCAGTCAAAACGGAAACATTTGGTCAAAGAAGCATCTTCAAAATAATTAGCATAAAACTAATAGCTTTGCATATTTACCCAAACTTAGTTACTTTGATGTGATTCAGTTAAAAAAAACTCAACAGAGTACACTATAAGCACTTCTATTTTTCTTTTTTCTTTTTAATTATTTTTTCTATTTCTTATAATGAAGACATCTTATTGAATTTTATGTAGCTAACAATATCTATTGGAAAAATAAATTTCTATCTCTAGCTCTGCCACTGATTATTTGGAAGGGACAAGAACACATTTATTTCCCAAGCTATGACTCATATTCCTCCTTTGTAAAGTGAATACAGCTTAATCTTATTTGGGGGTATGTTTGAGAATATAGGTATTGAAGGTTATGAACCCTCCCCACAGATAAGTAAACACATGTAATGCACAAATAACTTCAGAGAATTTCCAATCCTTCTCTCTCCACAAAAACCATCCCCATACCTCCTAGGAGCTTATGATGATGACCTTGAACGTCTCATTCAGTTTTAAATAACTCCATTTTTTTTTTCTTTCATAGTGCTGATGGTCTTGCATCCCTGGTCATTCCTTCAGGACAAACTCTTCAGATACATGTTATGTGGAGTTGTGAATATGTCAAAACATGCTTCTGCCTTCATTACCTTCTTTTAGTCAGGGTTCTTAGGGGATAGGGATAGGAATCAGGACATGGGCCTTTCTCAGACTGACAAGCACCACCTTCTGGAGAAAAAGTGAAGTCAATGTCAAAGTTGAGCTCAGACACAGCTGTGCTTTTCTCAGATGTCCAGGGTGAAGCAACCCCAACTTCCATGTCAGTCTTTCCCCACATGCCTTAAACAATCCATGTTTCATTATTCTAACTTTGTAAATCTACCTTAGTATCAGTGATCATATAAAACAGTTTTAAGTCAGAAAATGAATTAGGTTAATTAAAAGAATTCTATTTTTGTAATTGTACAGTAGCAAAATTCAGGTCATTTGAAGTTCACATTAAAAACTGTATATCAAGTAATTTAAATAAGACTTTTGATTAAAATGTTGGCAATGTAAAGTATTTAGAAGGAATAGAGAAGGTTTTAAGAAAATAGCAAAGCTGGGCATAGTGAGCGACACTTGTAATTGCAGCACTCAGGAGGCTGTGGCAAAGGATCCCAAGTTCCTGGCCACCCTGGGCTGCTTAGTAAGACTCTGAGGGGGAGAGAGAAGAGAAAAAGGAAAGAAAGAAAGAAAGAAAGAAAGAAAGAAAGAAAGAAAGAAAGAAAGAAAGAAAGAAAGAGAGAGAGAAAGAAAGAAAGAAAGAAAGAAAGAAAGAAGGAAAGGAAGAAAGGAAGGAAGGAAGGAGAAAATATCAAATGATCTCAGGTGTAATGGTTATTAACTAAAATAGCCTTCCATGATAGACTCATGAATAACAAGGCAATAAAAGAGTATTTGGTTTAAAAGATTTACTTTAACCATGCAAAATATTTTTTTTGGTAATGAGTAAAGTTCATTTTCTCCTATGCATTGTAAGTTTTTAAACATGCCTTAATTTCATTGTAAGCTGCACATTTATTAAATAACAGAATTGCCAGAAAGTTTGACAATTTCTACATATCTTCATTATGACTACATGTATTTTTAGTTTTATTTTTATACAAACTCTGTTTCATTTTTTATTCCCCTTTGGTCCATTGGGATCAGACCGATTCTTACATGAAGCTGTTTGTCATCTGCAGATTTCTAAGAGTGCCAAGTTCTAGAAAGGCTCATTTAATTGCCAAATTGACGTGAACATGAAAGCGTTCTAACTCATTTAAATCTTTTTGCTTTGCTTTTAAGCAAAGAGACAAGAATGACCGCATTTCCTGATTTTTTTAAAAGTTGTTTTCACAATAAAACAAATTCTTTCAAACTCCTTCAGAATGCATCTTAGAAAACTTCTGAGGGCTGAGAGAGAATGGAAGTTGGTCAGCTAGAGAGATAAACCAAGTCTAATAAAGTTGACTATGGTGAAGTTACAGAAATTGACCTGTAGAAATATAAACGTTAAGTATGTGAACATATTTCTTCTGGCATTTTTAATGAAAAAGTGGGTGTGGATTGCATAGCCCCAGACAAAATTTCTATGACCTAAAAATCCTCTGTGAGCCAAGTGCTTTGTCCCTCCCAAGGGGCCATTAGTCATTCCATAGAATTATATTTATTTTCTTAAACTTACTTTCCAGATGGACATATGTATCTTTCCATTAAAGCCAAATGTGGTTTATGCAATTTGAGAATTATAGTCATTCATGCCAGTGAGAGCACCTGAGTAGGGCAGACTCAGAATATTCTGAGGAAAATCAATAATAAACTAAGAGTGACCACCTGATTGGGGGAAATTTCTATTTTCCAGGCACTTTTAAAATATGGATAAATCTTAATTGCAATTTTGTACAATAAATATTATTTCCATTTCGTATTGAATAGCATAGTCCCTGGGAGCTGGTAAGAGGTGAGAACCGGGATTTGAATCTGAGCTTGTTTAGCCTAAAGTCATTCTAAGAATTGCCTTCAAAGTTAAATATTCAAATCCCAAGGTTCAAATTTGACAACTTTGGAGACTTGAAAATCACACAGGTTCTGTACAACCAGTGAAGGAATTATTAAAATCTTACATAGACCATATATGAGCAATAGTTTATCTTTAAATAATGAGCCATGTTGGTAGCTGACACAGACTTTTTAGTCAGTACTGTGTGGCAGTCACCCAGATGTATTCTTAACACAGGCACACATGAAGATGCACTGCAACTGCACCGCGCTTAAGGAGCACGTGGCCCTGACGAGAGAGAAGCGTAAACGCGGCGGAGCTGCCAGGGGCATAGACAATGAAAAGAATAAAGCAGAAAATGATAAATCAATCCGAGACAGAGCACCGGATCAAGGCAGTGAGAGTGGCAGTAGAAGAGCTTGCAACTACTTTCATAGAAAGGAACAATCCTTACAGGCACCAGCAGAAAGAAAGCTGGGCCACACTCCCGACACCGTGCCCCTGGGAGAAGCGTAGACAATCCCCTCCGCAGACTTGAAGGTGCACGTAGTGCTTTAAACCAAAGGTCTGAACAAAGAGACGGAAGTGTGCAGCGTGCGCACATCCAGCCCTGGCTGGGAGCCCCTGAAAAGGAGCAGATGTAAACACCGGCATTCGCTCAAATTTGTCAGGACAACCTATCGGCCCTTCAGTCAGTAGTTAAAGTTGAGAAAATAACCAGAAATGCTGCTCTCCTATAAACAACGAGGATTAAAGAAGACTGAGAAACTAACACACAAGTTTGGAAAGTGCTGAGAAAGGGCAGGTGTACCGTACATTCATGCAGAACAAAGATGTGTGCCAAAGATGCAGCCTAGAGAAGGGGCAGAGAGGCCGGGTGTGTGTGTTGGGGGGCGGGGGGCAATGCTGCTCGGTCCCGGGGCTTCTGGCTGGGACCAAGCCGACCTGAAGGGCTGGTCTGTGAAATTAATGGATGTCAATGTTGGAATTCGCACACTCCATCACACATGATGAAGACATTTTACTGAAATGTATCCCTGGGGATGTCCTGTAAAACCTCAACGTGGCTAATTTCTAACTTAAAGTCACAGGTCAGGCCTGGTGGTGGAAAGCCTTAATTCCAGGTACTACAGAGTCTGAGGCAGGAGGATGGCAAATTCAAGGCCAACCTAGGCTATAATGAATTTATATACAGCCTGGGAAATTTAGTGAGACTATCTCAAATTAATGGGAAAAAATAATTACAAAATTGCTGAGGATATAGCTCACTGGGAAGGTGCTTGCCTAGCATGTGTGAAGGACTAGGATCAATTAATCCCTAGTCCTGAAGGAGAAAACAAAACAAAACAACAACAAAAAATAGTACAGAACATTTAAATCTGGAAAAAAAATATATATATGTATATACTGTATTTTTTCAAGCTAGAGGTTAAGCCCAGGCCCTTGTCCATTCTAGTCAAACACTCTACCACTGAGCCTTGAACGTGGGGCTATTTCATGTTGTGATATTACAGATTGGGTTTCAAATTTGCTACTCAAAGGCTACCTGCTTTCCCTTATGTATTCTACTTTGGTTCTGTCTACCTGTTGAAATTTTTCAGGATTCCAACAGAGCCTTTGTTACTGAGAAAAAAGATTAACAAGCCTTTTCCTGATCATGTGCAGCTCAAAAGAAGAATTCCTTAATAAAGTAAAACAGCAGCATGAAAGAGAATTTTAAACCTGTGTTATAAGAATATAACTCTAATAAAACTTGCCCTCTCTGACTTACCTCAGCATGTGTCATACACATGGTATCCAAAAAACTACTACTGAATAGCAATTTAAAGCAAGGGATGTCAATGGAGATACATTCATGGTACATGGCAGAACATCATTTTTGTTGTTGATTTTTTTGAGGTAGGGTCTCACTCTAGCCCAGGCCGACCTGGAATTCAGTATGAAGTCTCAAGGTGGCCTTGAACTCATGGCAGTCCTCCTACTTCTGACTCCCAAGTGCTGGGATTAGAAGCACGTGCCACCACTCCTGGTGGCAGAACCTTTGGGCAAGTCCTTGTCTCCACACACATGCAAGCTTTGTCTTCCTAAGTTGACCCCATATTGGCTCTTCTCTCCAAGGTAAGCCTGGTTTTGTATAGCTTGAAAGGGCAAAGACAACGTTCCCTCATGGTCTACATGCCAACCCACAGAACACAAGTCCACGAGATGAGCTGTGTAGGGGCAAGGAGACCTGGGGAGATGGATGGGCTGCTGGTCCTTATTTCCATCACCTCTGGGGAAGGATGGGTTGTAAAAAACTCCCTGTGAGACTCTTCATAGAATGTGATTCTATGTAAAGGTCCGAAGTGAGAATTACGAATCTTACAGAAATATGACATCTCTTCAGATCCTTCACATATGTAAGCTGGCCCTAAAGAACATGAGATAAACATTAGCTTTGTGGTAATGTTGCCAAAAGGCTGATCATGCCCACACCTACCCTTAGCAGTGGATGTTTCCTAACATGAACAGGCTTACACGAGTGAGAAGGGGCTGACATGACTCAGCAAAGCACTTGTTGCGCAAGTGTGAGGACCTACGTTCAGATCTAGCACCCACCTAAATAAATGCAATGATGGTACATGCCTGCAATCCCAGCACTCTGGAGCTGGAGCTGGACCAATTCACGGAGCAAGTGGCTAACTCATTAGTGAGTTTTGAGTTCAATGAGAGATCTTGTGTGAATGAGATAGATATATTGAGAAAGATGCCTGAGCTCAGCCTCTGGCCTATACATGTATGTGCATATACTTGAATGTATACCCACACGCAGGCATATCCACACACACATGAATACACATGCAAAAAACAAGGGAGATATTTTTTCTTTTATTTATTTATTTGGGAGCTACAGACAGAGAGAGAGAGGGGGAGATGACAGAGAGAGAGAGGGAGAGAATGGGAGAGCCAGGGCTTCCAGCCACTGCAAACGAACTCCAGACACATGTGCCCCCTTGTGCATCTGCCTAACATGGGTCCTGGGAAATCAAGCCTCGAACCGGGGTCCTTTGGCTTCACAGGCAAGCGCTTAACTGCTAAGCCATCTCTCCAACCCCAAAGGAGAAATTTAAACTTGAATGACAGTGCCTGCCAATATTGAGTGAATGGTACTGTGATAGTTAAGTTCTGTTGTCAACTTGATCAGATTAGGAATCCACAGATATTTCTCTTGGGCAACTCTATGAGGTTGCTTCCAAGAAGAAGTTAACCAAAGGAGGAAGTCCTTCCTCTAGATTGGGAGGTTCTCCCAGGGGTGGACCATACCCGTAAGGAGGCTCTGATAGAATACAGCTCCTTTCTCACTTGGCTGTCTGCACTACGCACTGATGAGTGCCCTCTACCTGGCTGCCCCCATCCACACCATCCCATTCACTCCAACATACAATGCATCTTCTGTTTTCAGCTATGCATCATCATCAGTATTGGAACAGTTTCTGCAGTCTTCCAATGTGGACTGAAGACCTGATGCTCTCCAAGAGTCTCTCCAGCCCTTCAGTACTGGATTGGGACTGCTGAGGCATCCAGCCTCATGGATGGAGCAGCTACCAGGTTCCTTAACTCTCAAGTCTGCCAACTGCTATTTTTGGGCTGCTGTAAATTAATCTAATAAATTCCCTTTTCAATGCCAATTCATTCTGTAAGCTCTGTTCCTTTGGGAACCCTGACTAATTTAGGTAGGAACAGGCATTTTAACACTGAAATGAACAGACAGCTTGCCTTAAGACAGGCATGTGAATAGTACCAATGAGCAACAACAAGTCATAGGACCCATCTATGGGTGGATGTGTGTCCAGACTGCCCTCAAGGCTGTGCAGAAGGAGTTTATAACTTGGTTGAGTGGAATGGTGTGCTTGGAAACATGGAGTAGAGGCCCAGGTCCCAAGACCCTGCCATCTATGTGTGAGGGACATACTAAAACAGACTTATAAACTTCACCCAATGAGAGTCCTCAGGAGTGACTTTGAAACAGATCCAACCACACAGGAAATGCACAGTAAATTTTTTCCTGAATAAAAGAAAATGCAAATAGTGGGGGGGAGGACTATAAATTTGATTATTTAGTTCCAGAGGCATCTTTCCCCCTCAGCTAAGGAAAAAACTAAGCCTCAGTTTATTACTTGAGTGTAAACATTGCCATTATTACCAATTGTAGGGCAGAAGCAAGTAAAGCAAGCCCCATCGGGAGAGACCCACAGCTCCCTGGACTGGACTCTCTTGAGGCTCTACCATTGAGGGATGACCACCTCCTCCCCAGCTATGGCTTTCCTAGAAGCCTCAGTTTGTGGTTTACTAGTGATACTAGCCTGTTATTAAGACGGTGTCTTGAAGAGGAACCAATTATAAAGGATGGGGTAATTGAAACACCATAAGTCCTGCTCCTTTCTGGCCCCACCACCTTCCTTTGGGGGTTTTGGAAACTTCTTTTGATAATTTTCTCTAATTGATACCTTGTCATTCCAGTCTAGTCTGCATGACTAGAATTTTCCCAAGGGACAAATTCTCTCTCCCTAATTCAATCTATACTCACCCACTCATCACAATTGTCTTAAAATAATCTATTTTCAGCATTCTTTTTTGCTCACAATATATTCAGTAGGTGCTCATTGCTTAATAAAAAGGATTCATGACTCATCTGCTCCTGAAGTCTGAAATTGTTCCTTTGAATCCATCCTGTCTAGGAGTAGCTGTGCAATACTGGATCTTCCTTATACTTCCTTATACTTCTTCCTGTCTTTTCTCATAAAATTCCTGCTAGCAACCGTATGTTTCTCACTCTGCTTGTTCGACTCATCATTTGAAGCCCATGTCAAGTACTATCTCCTTCAGGAAGCTCTTCATTCCAAGACTCGCAACCACAAGTTAGAAGTTTGATGTTCCTTGATTAACTACATCTTAAAAATGGAATTTTTCAGGCTGGGGAGATGGCTCAGCAGCTTGCAGCTTAACCATGAGGGCCTGGGAGATCCTGATACTGCCCAAGTTAGACTTCCCAGGACCCGTGTGAAGAGCTGGGTGTGGGGTGGGGAGATGGCTCTGTGATTGACGGTACTTATTTGAACAGCCTGATGGTCTAGGTTCAATTCCTCCATACCCATGTAAGGCCAGATGCACAAAGTGGTGGATGCATCTGGAGTTTGTTTGAAGTGGCAGAAGGCACTGGTATGCCCATTCTGTGTGTGTGTGTGTGTGTGTGTGTGTCTTTGCAACCAAATGATTAAAATATTTAATAAAAGGCGGGTGTGACCCTGCATGTTTGTAACTCCAGAGAGTTGAGAATTTCTGTGCTCACTGATGGAAAAACAGTAGCTCCATGTAGAGAGAGAGAGAGCCTATCTTTTTATTTATTTATATTTATTTTTTATGAGACAGCACGACAGAGACAGAAGGAGAATTGGCACACCAGGACCTCCAGCCACTACAATCAAAATCCACACATGCGCACCACCTTGTGTGCACGTGCAACATTGTGCACACACTGAGGAGTTGAACATGGGTCCTTAGGCTTCACAGGCAAGTGCCTTAACCACTAAGCCATATCACCAGCCTAGGGGAGCCTGTCTTAAGAAAGCATATGGATAAACAACAGAGAAGGACACCCAAAGTGACCCTCTGGCCTATGCACACATGCTCGTGGCACAAGCTCATCTGTAGGCACCTGTGTATACACCACAGATGCCATATCACACACAAAATAGCAAAGAAAAAACCTGAATTCATCATGCATTTGCTTATATTTTAATAGTAAAGTGATCAAGTCAGGTACAAAACATTACTTCTCAACAGCATGTTAGGTTTTAGGCATCTTCATATAGTTTATCATACTTGTAACAGGAGTTGTACAAAAGGTTAAGGTTTGGCATTAAGGGTGATGAACATGTTTTGGACTGAAGTAGAGGTGGCAGATTATGGGATGATGAAAACACTAAATGACATCTAATTTTTCCTATTCATTTTTTATTTGAATTTCATAGACATAGATTTTTTTAAAAAGAATGAGTTAATGGCTAAATGAATTTGTATACCTTTCAAGCATTTAATCTAGCAAACTGCAATTGCTTCTTTCTCCTGCAGAATGGAGAAGCATGAACACAAACGCGCATTTCTATGTTCTAGGACTAACTACCTAACCTCTCCCAGTTTCCTTCTTTCCTGGTCAGATAGCCTTTTCAGAGTGGTGAGTCCTGGAGCCCCCACGACCGTTGGTCAAGTATGAATGGATACAATTGTTCTCTACCATCTTCCATCTCCACCCTGGATGTTTCAACCTCCACTGGCCTCTAGTTAGACTATAGGAGGGAGACGTTCACCTAAAACAAACACAGAAGAATAGGCTTGGAGTTTCTGTATCTCACCTTAATGTGAATGAAAGTTAATCTGAAAATCCATAGGCAGGCTGTGTGTTTGCTCTTCACTGTAATTGTCAATTGCTGTCCACTGGAGACTCAACAATGTCAGTGTACTTCTGACAGTGTTCTATCATTTACTATAGAAGTCATTTTAAAATGGCATTTAAGCAACAGATTCCATAGGGTTTAAACAATGCAGCTGAATGGACTCATTTCACCTGCAGCAACCCTCCAGCCACAATGAATAATCTTCCTTTGAATGGTGGTGGAATTCAGGAATGCCTGGGTCATACATCTAGCCTCTCCTTTCAACCATGTGCTCTACAAATGTCAGCAGCTTTATCTTTCTTGAACACTTTCCTAATCATGAGCATTCCTAGCTACTTATTACTTTTGGAAAAAGCCTTAACTTTGTAAGACAAAGGTTGTTAACCTTGTATGCTCATTATAACTACCTAGTGAGATTTTTATTTTTTTTTTTAATGTACCAATGCCTGGGTCATCTAAACTAGAAGCGCCAAACACTGAGACTCAGGAGCTAGCATTCTTTGTAAAACTCTTCAGGTAATTCTAACCAGGGTAAAGCTCCAGTATCCTGGACAATCTTTTCAGAAATCTGGACAGGAAATGGAAGGGACAGATGTGTGATATATGCAATAAGAAGGGGGATATGGAGACAGCTGAGATATTGTAGAACTTTTGGGAATGAGGCAAATACAGTTTCTACTCTCTGAGAACAAACAAAGATGCACCTCAGAACCACTCCTTGATGGTAACACACACTTGACTGCCCCTGGAACTTTTGTGTCTGGTTCTTGCAGAGGTGCCAGCAATGTAGGCCTTTGCAGGTTGATAGAGGTATCTTGGCAGGTCACTGCCCCCAACTGCCCAAATTGTGTAGCTATATGTCCAATCTTTCACTTCCTTGGAGATAAGACATATGACAGACAATAGCAAAGTTATTTTGGCTTGTAATTTTCCCTTGTATAAAGAAGGGGAGATCGAGTTTTGTATGTTTTTGACTACTAATAGGCTCTTACCCCTCCCCCAGGAAAGAATTATATACAATCTATGTCACATAGTCCACATGCCAAGAGTTCTGTCACAGTGTGAAACGGAATCTTAAAAGAACAAATGACATCACCAAGAGCAGATATTGTCACTGCCCCTAACTCATTTCAGGGGTATTGACATCTAAGCTGAGCTACAGGACAAGGGTGGGCTTTATCAAAGCACTCTATGACTATACTTTTGTAAACATTTCTCCCTCATCATCATTATGAGCTAATGTATTAGGTAATGTCTTGAAAGATTGCCAGAGGGCTAAAATGTCAGCTTTACTGCTAACATACCTGAAAATAACAATGTTGGTTATTATTTTTATATTGCAATATCTTTGGAATGCCTCATAAACAGAAATTAATGATGATAACTATGTCTCCCTACTTAAACATAACACTACAGACACACATACACACACACACACACACACACACACACACACACACACACACAGAGAGAGAGAGAGAGAGAGTCTGAGTCTCTCACTAATACTTTAGAGAATTCCTTTTTACCCAATCCTGGGTACATTCCCAACCTATTTTCTCAGCCATCAAAGCCAACCTTAAACCACACAAGGCTCTCTAAACCCTCATAGAAAATCTCCAATCACATTATTATCAAAGCCAAAACCTTAACCTCAAGGATTATTATAAAACACATTATAAATGATAACAACAAAATAATCATTGCATTTAGATTTAGTCCAAAGTTCAACAATACAATGTAGTATCAAACTAAAATGACAATGTTTTCACATTTCAAATTTCTAAATGTTACAAAGGGATGTGTGTGTGTGTGTGTGTGTGTGTGTGTGTTGCAATGCATAAGGAATTTAGGACCTATACAAAGATGGATTTTTTTTTTTTTAAACACATCAGTTTCTCTACCAACAACCACAGCGTCTATCCATGGTAAAGTCTAGTCAAATCTCTAGTCTAGTTTGATGGTATGGCTTAGTATGCATTGCCTGACTTGTGTTCCCTTTAGCTTGTAAGCATTCTTTGTTTATCTATAACACATGAATTATATCAGTTACCTTCTTGTTGGAAAATACCTGAAAAAAAGCAGTTTAAAGGAGGGAGAGTATATTTCAGCAGGCTACAGTCCACCATGGTGGAGAAGACATAATGGTGGGAGCCAGTCACAGTCATTCCAACAGTGAGGAAATACAGCAATGAATGCTAGAGCCCATCTAGCTTTCTTCTTTTAATACAGTCTAGATCCCAGCTGATGGAATGACACAGCCCACAGTTTAGGGTGGGTATTCCTACATTAGTTAATCTTATCTGGACAATCTGTAACAGAAATGCTAAGAGATTTGTTTCCATGGTAATTCTAAATCCTGTCAAGTTGGCAACCAGAGATTATCCATCACATTCATCTTGGATCCCAACTATGAAAAAAAAATAAGTCTTTAATTTTTTCCAGTTGTGTTTCTACCACATTAATACATCACATTTCAGCAGAAAAAGACTTAGAGGTTTATTATTAATCTACACAAGACCAAAGGACTCAGAAAATTCAATTTTCTAAAAGTAACATTGTAGTGCTACAGGGATTGCTCACTGGTTCAAGTGATTGCCATGATTGCATGCAAAGCCTAACAACTCAGGTTCTATTCCCTAGCACCCACATAAAGCCAGATGCACAAGGTGGCATATACATCTGGAGTTCCTTTATAGTGGCTAGGTGCAACTATTCTCCCCCCCGTTTCCTTGTAAATCAGTAAATAATTTTATAAAGAGCATTGTAAAATAACCACATTGTTCTTTGTATGTATGTGGTATGTGTGTGCATGCATACATATAGATGTGTGTGTGTGTGTGTGTGTTGTGTGTGTGCATGTGTGTGTGTGTGTAGGCCACAGGTTAACATAGGGTGTCTTTCTCAATTGATACCATCTCCATTTTTTTTTTTTTTTTGAACAGGTTATCTAACTGAAGCTAGAGCTCACCATTTGGCTTTACTAGACTAGTTAGCCAACAATCTCCAGATGCCCTCCACCACCTGTGATTGCAGGCGCAGCTGCCACTCCTAGCTTCTGGATAGCTGCTGGGGGTCTGAATTCAGGTTCTCATGCTTCACCACACAGACTTTATCCCAAACCCTAAACATACATTTTAGGAATGTCAACATGCTTCCAATTTGTCTCCTTTTAGAATTTCCAAGGAGCAACAAAACCTAATGACAAAATCCTGTCTCAGAATAAGTGTATGAGAGGATAAACTTAAAAAAAAAAACTTTTAAAACTATATACATATATAATTCATTTATATTCTGCTGCTTTTTATCATCTATATGTGATCCGATGCCAGCTATGTTTTTAATTTTTTATTTCAACAAGTAAAAGGACAACATGATACATGCAAGCAGAAAGTTGAGTGAGTCTTACATAGAACTCACCCTAGCAAGTATGACTTCCACATGCAATTTGGTTAATTGTCCAAAACATTTCGGATTTTTTTTTTTTTTTTTTTTTTTTTTTTTGGTTTTTCGAGGTAGGGTCTCACTCTTGTCCAGGATGACCTGGAAGTCACTATGGAGTCTCAGAGTGGCCTCGAACTCACGGCAATCCTCCTACCTCTGCCTCCCGAGTGCTGGGATTAAAGTCATGTGCCACCACACCTGGCACATTTCAGATGTTTAAAACCAAACATATTATCAACCAACAACTAATAATTAAGCATGCTATCTACAAAATCACATTTTGTCTGTTAAAAAATCAGATGGTATCTTTATTGTGCTTCATTTCTAGAAGATTAATATCTAACTGAAGAGACATATACATTTTTCTGTAGTTCCCTTAAGCCTTCAATAAAGTTAGGATTGTATTCTTATACTACATAGATAGAGCCAACTTGCTAGTGGTCAGGAACTAGGTTGTATTTGCTTTGCTTTATTTCCAATGTTTCATGTTTAGCTAAATCACATGATATTAATAGTACAGGCTATTGAATAAATGACCATTCATATTATGCATACCTAAACATATGCATGTGTGCATATACAGATATGTATAACAAATAAAGATGTACATCTAAAGTTATATATGTGTATATTTACATTTGATATGTGTATATAGAATTAAGATTAACTAAACACACATCTGCTATAATCTCTCCATCACACTGGTGTTGGGAATGATCAGATTTTCCCTTGATGTCATGCTGCTAGTGATCATATACAAAATGTGTGGGTGGGAATGGCTTAGTATACATTTTAGTTGACTCCCCAATAATGTCCTCTAGTATATTTTTCTAGGCACATTTCACATGAATGTTTCATTGAAGCAGGTTTTGGTATTTCTGTGTTTTGTAAAGTCATAAAAGACCATAATGAAATGAAAAATAACTGGCTGTTTAAATGTATATATTTCTATATTGTACATAAAGTTATATGATATGATGCATTTTTATTACACAAATTATATAGTCTGGGGCCCAAAGTCTATAAATGATGTTTATTTTTTTCCTAATGTTCTTGGGAAAATGTCCTTCAAAGTTTGGCTCATTATGAGATTGTAATGTAATATGCTTAAAGATCAGCTGAAAAATTTAAAAACAGGAGGGCTTTGTAGCTGTGATTATGTACTTAGGCTCAGCAGGAGAGGACAGGCTCCCTTCGGGCACCCTACAAGAAACTTGATCTCCACCATAGAGGACTAGAATGTTCTCCAGCCTGGAAAAGCTAATGTACATTTTTATATATTTTTAAATTTTTATTTATTTGAGAGAGAGAATGAGGAAGACATATACACATATATGTATGTATGTATATATGTATATATATATGCTTATACACATATGTATATACATATATATGTATGTGTGTGTGTGTATATATATATATATATATACAGAGAGAGAGAGAGAGAGAAAGAGAGAGAGAGAGAGGAGAGATAATGGGCACACAAGGGTCTCTAGCCACTGCAAACACACTCCACATGCATGTGCCACCTTGTGGTGCATCTGACATATATGAGCTCTGAAGAATCAAACCTGGGTCCTTAGGCTTCACAGGAAAGTGACCTATCCACTAAGTCACCTCTCCAGCCCCTCCTATAAGTTTTAAGTCAAACAAATTCAGATGTCAATTAATAATAATATATTTTGTTCACATAGTGAAATATGTTTCCCACTGCATTTCTTTTTGTTGTTGTTGTTTTAAAATTTATTTATTTTTAATTTTGGTTTTTCGGGGCAGTGTCTCACTGTAGGGCAAGCTGATGTAGAATTCACTATGTAGTCTCAGGGTCGCCTTGTACTCTCCCACCTCTGCCTCCTGCGTGAATGTTGGGATTAAAGACATGTACCACCACGCCCCCACTTCATTTCTTTGAACCAGGTAAAACAATACATTGTTCCCAGGTTAGAAGAGGAAATGTGATCTTGGTGAGGTTTGGTAGTAGGTTAAATTAGAAATAAACTCTAATATAAAATGTTACGTCAGGTGACACAGTTCTAGCTCCCTGGCTATGTGACCTGTGAATGTTTCTGAGGTTAAGCAATTTCATCAATCAAATCACGTAAGAGTCACATCATTGCCTTAGAATGAAAAACATGTAAAACATTGTGTTAACGGCATTATGTCCAGGAGTGCTGCCTGCTTACTCTCCTATTCCTCCACAAACAGTACCCCTGGTACCTCAGAAGCATCCACTAATGACAAAATAGGAACACATTGTGTTATCTGCCATTTGGAAATTTCCAAAACCCCTAAAATCCGGTATTTTTAACTACATTTAGCAACAAAATTTTATCTATACTAGCAGGCCTATTATATGGTCATCTTTTTTTTTCCATTATTTTGTATGTGGATCCACTTCTTATATAGTATAAATCACAAGGTCATAAGAATCGCAAGACTCTGAATTGCTACCTCATACTCAGATGGTATTCTGTTGCAAATTACTAACATGGCATATTATCTTCCTCAACCCCACTGGGAATTCCACTGACCCAGTTTAGAGACAATGTGATGATGACATGACAAAGTTCTCAATTAGTACTTTATTGGTGTTGGAGTTCAAGTGGTTCTGGGGACAGCCATATAGATAGCCTTAGAAATGTTCAATATTTACGGTCCTAACTTTACCTGGAGCTTGTGGGCCCTCTCAGTATCTCCCTACACAGCCACATGCCCTAGCACTAGAAGAAGCCATACTGGACAACGGATGAGCAAAACATTAGACAATAGAGATCTGGGCTTGAATCCCTGACCTAACACTTACCAGCTCGGTTTCTTTGACAGATGCACGGATTTTCTTAAACCTCAGCTTCTATCCTTACAGTAGGAATTCTGATTATATTTTCAAGGGCAATGGTAATTTTTTCAGTGACACGGCACATGCAGAAGTGTGTTGCCATAGCTAACTCAAATTAAATGCCCAGTAAGAAAGATTCATTTATTGGCATGATTGCAGTATTTCCACTAACAGAAATCTCAAGCATCAGGTTATTTGTGAAATTTTTCTTGAAGGCTGATTTGTTGTTATTGTGGCTGTAAGTTAAAATAGTGAAAGAGTGTTATATTTTCCACCTGATCTCAGTATGGACCAATACTATTATAAAGTCCAGTAAGTTGCATGGCAGAATTCCAATGTTACTCAGCCAAGCAATTTTATTTTAAGAAAACAAACTCTTTTTAATAATGTATGAAGTGCTTCACAGTTTTCAGGAAACAGACCCAAACACCCCTTCAGTGATAAAGCATGTTTATTTAGTAGGTCAGCTGGTTACATTTTTCAACCCTGGAATCTCTGAAGTCTCATGTAGTGGAGCATTGCCAGGCATGAACTCCATCTTGGCTGTTATTTATTCTGACGTTCTGAAGTTTGAAGCTCATGACAACGGCATGTGACTTTAGGATGATTAATTCACTTAGATTCTTAAGTAGGTCTTGAGCCAGAATGTTCTCTGAAATGTGATCACCACAAATCACTAGCAGCCAAGGAGAGGTTGGCTCCAGTACTGAAGGTTCTCTGCTGCTGGATATGACAGGGCAGCCTGTCTCAGCCCATCAGGAGCTTCACAGGGGCTGCCCCACTATAGCTCAGCCTTTTCTCCTCTCCTGGAAGAACTGGCGCCACAGAAGTTAGGGTCCTCTGTTTAGGAACTGGCCTACCGAACAGCGAGGAACTGTAAGATGAGTCTAAAAATGGCTCAAGGACAAAAAGTTGTCATATGATAATCTGAATTTCATCAGTGTGGAGGTAAGGAAATCAATGCAAAACAAATGTGAAAATAAGAAAATGCTATATTATCTCATGAAAGAACCTTTAAGAGATTAAAAAATACAAAAATCATGAGGTGAAATATTGCCAAATTTTACTACACTTAAGTTTAGCTTATGCAGAAAAAAGCTACAAAATAACACCAATTTTATAAAAACTGAATTTTTATTAAATTTAATATGTCTATGTTATTTATACATAGTATATAGGTAAATGTATATGCATATATAGAGAAAAATTCTGTGACACTTATAAAATATGCTTTGAAAGAAGATATACCAAATGTATAAATTATTAGTGTTAAATCTGGAAACACAGCAAGGGAAATAAAAGAGGAATGAGCTATGTGGAAGGCTTTCAGCATGTCTGTAATATTTTATTTATGTAATATTTCATTTATTTCTTTAACTAATGGCACAAATATGACAGGTGCATTAGTACTCAACTGATTTCCCTAGTAGATACAGAAATACTTGCTTTTTTATTGTATTCTTATGTTGTAAATATTCCATAATATATACTTAGTGTAAAAATGCTACTTATTTGATAACTCACTATGTGTGTATTTGGACAGTATGGGGACAGACTAGAAAACTTCAGATTGCCTAGAAGTTTTGTATTTTCTGCCATATGGATCAAAGGCTAATTCTCTATTATCTCCTTTAATTTTCACAAGTTTTACATAGGATACAAAATGAAGAAGAGGTTACCACTTATGGGCTCTCTTCTTTCTCTTCCTCTCTCCCACACTAGAAAGGCACAGAGAATTTCCACATCCCACAGCTGCCTTTCATGCCTCCTTAATGCATGCCTTGTTTTACTTCCTGTCATAGTTCTCACATCCTTGAAATCCAGAGTTTCCTCTCTTAAGTCCTGGGATGAGTGGGGCTCGGCTGCAGTACACAACAGTAACTGGCACGTGGCTGCAGCTGGGCTGCTTCCATCACTGGAGAATGTGCGCTTTAGCATCATGTCCCACTCTCAGATGCTGAACACCCCCTTCCAGTCTTTTCGTAGATTCCTGACAGAGGAGGAAGTGGAGGCTGCAGTTCATTCTATTCACTGATGAGTGTGGCTCAGTCAGATTGGCATCTGGCACCATGCCTACTGTTTAGACAGATGGCATTGTTGTCTATTACACACACACACACACACACACACACACAGAAGGAGAGAGGAAAGAGAGCGAGTAAGCTCAAGTCATATGTCTCTATGACTACAATTACATTGCACTGGCCAAAATTTTATTTAACCACGCACTGAAATGTATTCAAAATGCATGTTTTGCCATCTAAACCAGGTCAAGTCAGATTTGATCTATTTTTCAAGATGACAATTAGATGCATGCAGAAAATGACACTGCTTTCAACTAATGTCCACGATTTTAATGAAACTAACATGCTAAAAAGTAAAAGGGTCAGTTTAAACAATTATCTCATATACAGAGGTCTTTGAACCTTTCCAGGAGAGCCTTGTTGCAATATTAATGTGACTAAAATGCCTCACATCTCCCTCTCCCAGAACTTCTAAGTGTGCCAGGGATTTCTGTGAAGCTTTCATTCTTCTTCTAGGTCATGTGCTCCCTTCAAGATTAAATGCTTCCCAGAACTCTCTCTTGTGAACACAGAAAGCTGAGATCAGCAAACTATGGGCCAAGTCCAGCTAGCTTACTCATTTTAACTTTTTTAATACTTTATTTACTTGAGAGAGATAGAAACAGAGAGAGAGAGAAAGGGAGGAAGAGAATGGGCAGACCAGTGCTACTAGCCACTGCAAACAATCACCAGACACATGCGCCACTTTGTGTATCTGGCTTATGTGGGTACTGGGAATCGAACCTGGGTCCTTAGGCTTTGCAGGCAAGTGCCTTAACTGCTAAGCAATCTCTTTAGCATCTAACTTACTCATTTTAAAATAAAGATTTATTGGAGCCCATCAATGTACACTTTATAAACCATCTCCAACTGCTTTTCCATTACTTGCAGTGTTGAGTAACACTGACAGAAAACATATGGTCCAAAGGCCAATATATTTATCAGCTGACGTTTTACCAAAAATATATGCATCAATTACTGGGTAAGTGAATTCTGTGGCCTGGAAGACAGACTAAGTTACACAAAATGGCCATGAAATACCAAGTCAAAATGATGCTCACATTCAATTTAGGCTTGAAACAAAGAGCAACAAACCTATCAGTCCAATATGCTCATGTTATAATTATTTTTACAATTTTACAAAATGAAAGAACTTTCACTAAAGAGGTCCCCTTTTAGATTTTTAGAAATTGTTCCCTACTTGAAATAACAATGTTAATGCTGGAGCCATCACAATATCTGACATTAAATTATACTACACATCATAGTCACAAAGACATCATTGAACTGCACAAAAACAGACACACAATTAGATGGAATAGAGCAAAAGACCCAGAAATAAACCTGTAGTCACCACCATCTAATTGTGGAAAAAAAGTGTCAGGAACATACATTGGAAAAGGGACAACTTCTTCAACAAATGGTGCTTAGAAAACTGAGTATCCACATGCTAAAGAATGACACTAGATCCATATCTCCCACTCTGTGCAAAAAAGTCAATTCTAAATGGTTGAAGACCCTAATATAAGACCTGGAATACTGAAACTGCAAAAAGAAAACAATTGAAGATATAGGCACAGGCAAATCTTTCTGTAAAGGACTCTGATAGAACAGAAAATAACCCCAAGAACTGAAAAGTGTGATTACCTGAAATGCCTCTACACAGCAAAGGAAACTATCATCAGAGTGAAGAGATAGTCTACACAATGGGTGAAAACCTTTGCCAGCTATACTTCAGATAAAGGGTTAGTATATAGATTATGCAAACAACTACAAAAATAAATCACTAGGGCTGGAGAGAGGGCTTAGTGGTTAAACGCTTGCCTGTGAAGCCTAAGGACCCTGGTTCGAGGCTTGATTCTCCAGGACCCACGTTAGCCAGATGCACAAGGGGGCTCATGCATCTGGAGTTCGTCTGCAGTGGCTGGAGGCCCTGGCGTGCCCATCCACTCTCTCTCTTTATCTGCCTCTTTCTCTCTCTGTTGCTCTCAAATAAATAAATTAAAATGAACAAAACAAAATAAATCACCAAAAATCCTTTAACCAATAAGTTGGATAACGCATTGAATAGACAATTTGCAACAAAGGAAAGACAAATAGCCAATAAGTTGTTTTTTTTTTTTAAATTTAACATCCTTAGTCATTAGGAAAATGTAATTAAAACTTGATATTCCATTTCACATCAGTCAAATGGCTAACAATAAGAAAACAAATGTTGGCAGGATTGTAGGGAAATAAATAAAACAACAAAACCCATCAATGTCATGTCTGAGATGAAAAGTTAGGTAGATGCTGTTTGAACATAGAAGATAATAACTGTTTTTTTTTTATGAAACTTATATTCTATGAGTACCTCAATTACCTACCTGCTTGAGGTCATAGAAAATGACCACTTCCAAGATCTCCCATTCATGACTTGCTACAATTCATAATGTAGACTGTATCTGTGATTTGTGATATGTATTTAACAAGGCTAGGCAACCCAAGAAAATCCACTCTGGGTTGTTTTCTTTTAATATGCATCAGAATTCTTTGAGGGTTAAAGCATTGGAAATGACTTACCTTGGGGAAAGTCACTTAACTTCTTTATGTTAAATGAGACTAGACAAGAGAATCACATTCCTGGCTTACAGAGCATGTTCTCAAGTCTGAAGTAATAAGCTGTTTGTCTACAGCCTACTTAAATGCCCCTCAAAATACTGGGACCAACTTGTTAGCCATCAATAGTCACTACACTCTTCATAGTAACAAAAGTGGTACTCAGGCTTTTTCATTCATTGGTTTGTTTTCCAGTACTAATCTATGCCTACTATTTACTTTTTTTCCCTTTGTACATTATTTTTATGTAACTGGCCTCAGTTTTGCCATTGGGCTAAGACTGAAAGAAAGCTAAGAAGCCCTGGTAGAAGTTATTGAAACATTCAAGACCTCAGTGCCCCAGAATCTCTGGACTATACAATATGAGTTTTAGGACTATAAAGTGTCCAGGTAGATGCTGTCCCATGAACATAGGTGCTTTGTTCCTCGTTGAAATGGGATATTCAGTTGAGTTGCTGTGATGTGTTTTACTTGTAAGAGTTCTTGTCTTCCCTAAGCAGTCGTTTTAATCCTAGTGAATTCTTGCATGAAAACTTCAGGATCTGGACTTTATTTTCAGAATTGATATGCAGAAAGAATCTGTGTTACTGCCTCTGAACACAGGGGTGCACTTCTGTGGATTATAGAGTATATCTTGTGAGCAGGGTAAGGCTGTAGGACGTGTGAATTTGTACCATGTTCAAGTGGCAAATGGAAAAAAAGGGATTGGTGTGCTGTTATGTTGAAGCTTTTCCAAGTTATCAAATGTTTTCTCCAAAGCCCAAGTATACAGACAGTCTTGGATATTTTTTTCTCCCCACATTCTCATCTGGCTACACCTGAACATCTGTGGGTGTGTGCTTGGAATACTGTATAAATACTGCCATTAAGAGTCCTTGAAAAATTTTAATGACAGATGTAAAATCTACCTGCCCAGAAGCTATGCTAACTCAGTTTCTTATCTAGTAACATTCTACTAGTCAATGAAGTCACCCAGTCCCAAAGACTTGGGGATTTTAATGTAATTCTAGTGGTTCAGAAGATGTATATTGAGGTATTAAAAGTCCTAGATGAAACCAAGAGTGAATCTAGAAGACTGATTGTTACAGTATCTTTTCTAACAGGGTAGTTCATTTTATATTCCCTAAAAGAACAACAACAAAATGTTGTGCTTATGTTGGGAAATGAAATAAAATTGTAATGATCAACATCAATTTTGAAAATGTTATGGAAAATTTTAAAAAGAACACAGGTAGCACTATAAGATTTTCAGAGAAGAGAATTTAAGTTGACACTACGTCGTTAGTTTTATAAACTTTCATTTAGGTGCAGTGGTTTCCTAATTTGTTAGTCTCAAGTAATACTCTTCTGTTTTAACCAGAATTTCTATCCTTTATTTTCCTGAATGTCTGCAGAGAATAAGGTCCAGTGGGTATTTTATTTAGAGAAATGTTTTCACAGCTAAGAGAATTGAAAAAGCTATACAATAGGAATTTTCAAGTTCCTTTTGTCCCTAGTCTTGTTGCATGTGTTACTTGGAAGAGATTCAGCTATATGGGCTGCTATGAAAAAAATATTAAGAGATAAATAATAGAAAAATATTTCCTTGCTTACAGAACCTGACTTTCTCCTAGTGCATGGAGCAGCTGTGGATTGACATATAGAGACAATCTTGAGCTAAAAGTGAATCTTGACTAGTCTAGGCCAATCAGGATAGGCTTAATCACTGGCCAGTCACAAATGTGGGCATTTCTGTGTACTATAATTCCAGGCTATGTAGAACTAGAATCATCATGAGTGTCTGGAAAAGACTTTCTTTCCAGAGAAAGCAATTGACAGTCATTTCCTCTGTCGAAATTCTTCCTATGGTCAGTTCATAATTTATGGAGCCAAGTGAAAGTTTACAATGTGATGATCATTATTTAAAAAGCAGTATAAAACCTTTTATCCTGGGCTGGGGATATAGCTCAGCAGTATTTGGCACTTAAATATGAGGAAGGATATCTCCTGATAGAGAATGCTAAGTTCAACTCACCAGAACCCATGTAAAAATCTGGGCTTATCCATGCAGGTCTGTATCCCTAATCCATAGAGGAGTGGAGAGGTAAGGACAGACACTTGGAGAATCCCTGTGTGTCATTGATGGGCAGCAGATCTGGGCAGAGAAAGAGAGCTCATCTCAAGGAAATACACAGATGAACAATAAGAGAAAGACATCAGCCATTCTCCTCGCACGTCACAGATGCACATGCATCTTCACACAGATATGCATATACCACACATTACACAGGCCACACATATACACACATGCAAAAAGAAAAATACTTTTTAAAAATTAAAACTAATACATTTAAAACTAATACATTCATGATCCTCAACCTGTCATGGTGGTCATTAGTTCTAGTTAAATGTATGAAGTCCTAACAGAAACCCAGAGCTGTAACTCAGTTGCCACTGAACATGCAGAATGCCCCTTACTCTGAACCTGACCCTTCCTGCACCTCCATGCCCTCCTCCCTGCTGGATGTAGAAGGTAGAACAGCTGTTTAGCAGTCTGAGGAACAGATAGTCTGACCTATCTCAATTAAAGGGCTGGGAAGAGCTGCTGTGAAATGGAACACCAAGCCCTTGGCATGCATCACTTTGTCCCACCAAACTTACAAAGCACAAATCAAAGTAAAAATACCAAGAATGTCAAGATGCTGACCACAGTGTACATGGGAGCCTTCTGAGCCTGAGGTCCAGGAAAAGGCACTGGTGGTCAGCCTATAACGTTAGCCCTGATCTTCACATATGAATATGTTCCCTGAGTCAGGTTTGGCCATATCATGACCACAGGGGGAAATATAGTGACATAAGAAAGGAAAGATGGGCTGGAGAGATGGCTTAGCAGTTAAGGCGCTTGCCTGCAAAGCCTAAAGACCCAGGTTTTATTCTCCAGGTCCCACATAAGCCAGATGCACATGGTGGTACATGTATCTGGAGTTCATTTGCAGTGGTAGCTAGAAGCTCTGTGCACCCATTCTCTCTCTCTCTCCCTCACTCCTTCCCTCCCTCCCTCTCTTTCTCAAATAAATAAATAAAAGTAATTCAGAAAAAAAGGAAAGTTGGTGGAATGTGATAAAAAATAAATGTAGAAAAATATCATAATATAACCCATTATTATGTACAATTAACATATACCAGTAAAACTAAACATTGAGTAAGAGAGGTGCACTCAAATTCTTTTGTAAAGTCAACACTGGACATCATGAAGAACACTCCTGTAACAGATGTCTCCCAGTCAGGTGGAAGGCACACTCCCTGCACAATCTAGAGAAGTTTCTCATGACCCCACATGGGGTTCCATAATATGAGGATGACAGAATATTGACACTGGCAAGGAAAGATTTCTGAATGCACAACAACTAAAACTTACTTCCCAATCAAATGAGTAGTGAACCTGCAGTGTTTCTGTAGGCGCTCATCATGCTGACCACGGATCTCGCAGCAGCCTAGGTTTGGAACACGCAACACTGGGTGCACTGAACATGACATCATACCGTATAACACCAGCTAATATTTCCTATAATACCTTGGCTCAGATTCGAGACTATTGTATGCCATGAACTTCAGCATTTTTCTCTACATATAAAATGTTCTGCTTCTATAGAAACATAATGGCTTAGCTATAAAAAAATGACTTGATACTTTCCTACTGTTATCCCTCAGCATGTATCAAATTAGTATATCTTTGAATGTATTGTGTTCTATTTATAAATTTTTCTGTTTCATTTGTGATGTGAGTTCCATAAAAAAATCCCTAAATGAAGTTTGGCTTGGGATTAAGCTCAGAATTTCCAACTTCTGAAATATCCCTAAAAATTCTTCTGCCATTTCCTACTATGTATTTATGCAATGTGGCTTTCTTAGCATTGATGATTATAAAATCAAAATATGGATCAACTCTGAAAAGTGGTAAAGCTCTTCAGTATCAATTCTTCAGTCAAGATTTAATTCTTTATGTAAAAATGAACCAGCATGTCTACACCATTGATAGGGATATTTACTTTGGTGTTTAATAAATTGTAAAAATTCTATGCATGCCAAAGAATCGTTTTAAAATAAAGTTCTTAATGATTTATGAAAAAGAAAAGAGGCTACACAAAATGCCCATGTCCTTGACTGCATTAAGGTACTAAATTAACCAACCATGGAAATTGTCCAGCCTTAACAATTTGTGCTCTATGAAATAACAGCCACTGTTTCTCGGGTGATTTATTAATCACAACTGAAAACATTCTAATAGGAAAGATCAAACTGATAAAAAAAAAAAAAGTCTTTCAAGGGCCTGGAAAGAGAAGTTGTGCTGATAGAGCTTTGGTCAAACACAAGTCACTATTGAGTCACCTGGAGGATGCTACTTGTGCAGTTCCCAGACACTGCGGGATGTGAGGGGGCCAGGGTGCTCTCTGGAATCAGAGATTAGAGGGTGCCCTCACACTCCACCCCCTCACATTCTTCCACTCTTAGAAACCTTAGCAAATGCAAGGAGCGCAAATCTTAGCAAACTCCAACACAAAGTCTAAATACAACACCCACATTGATTTTGATATGCACAAGAGTTGAGACAATGAAAAGATGGCACTGTGAACTTCAGGAATAGCTTGAGGCAAGATTTTAAAAGAAGTGATGCTGTGGTTTAGGAGCAAAGTTCATGTGTTCGAAATTTAATCCCCATTGCATCAAGAGTGAGTCGTAGGGTGTTTAAACATGATTAGATCACAAGAGCCCAGTCCTTCAGAATGGATTCTTTTCTCTCCTCTCCTTCCTCCACTCCTGCCTTTTTTCCCCTGCTGTCTATCACTATATAATGTCTTCAACCACATTAACACTTAGCATGAAGATCCTCCCAGTCCCTCAGCCTTGGACTTTTCAGCCCCCACCCCCCCCACAACTGTGGCCAAATACACTTCTATTGCTTTTGAATTACAATATGCTATTCTGACATAGCAGCACAAATGAACTAAGACAGGTGAGGCTTGTTTGGACTCTCCTATTTCCCTTATAACATACTTTTCTAAGTTAATAGAAATCATTAACTCGACAACTATCTTAGGTTTTGTTCTTGATCATATCTGTTTATGGAGCTATGAAACTAACCCATAACTTTCAAGTTCCATTTACATAAAGGATTGCCTAAATGCCCCTTTAATTCCCTTCAAATGTTTGAGATTTTATGATTCTTCATTGTCTGATTCTTGCCCTTATAATTTACAGATTCCGGGACAATGGCCCTTTGCATATCTCAAGAATGGGCTAAATTCATAAAACTCTTCTTTGAATTATGGAGTTAATAAGAAATTATCTCCTCTTGGAAAAATAGCTTTGGGCAAAATGTGTGAGTGGAAGAGCTTGGAGGGTGTGGCTTGATGGGGGATGGGGAGGAAGGGCCATCCTCTCCAGAACACCCATAGGTGTGCAGACATGGAGGCATGGCTCTGTCTGAAGAAGTGGAAGGACCCTCAAATATCCCTTGCCTCCTTGTCATGAATGTTTAGCATTAGGCATACTTCTCAGATGTTTCTAGAAACTTGCCTGGACATCTGTAAATCACAAGTCACATTTTTCTCTCTTAGCTTGCATTACATTGAATAACATTCCCCCCAATTTATGTCATTCAGGAACCTCAGAATGTGACCTAATTTAGAAATTCATGTAATTAGTTAAGATGAAGTCATACTAGACAGCAACGGGGCCTAAATTTAAGACTCATGACTTTTCCAAAAGGTATATGAGATGCACAGGAAAGAACACCACATGAGGACCAAGGGAGAGGCTAGAGTTCAGCTGACTCAAGCCAAGATACACCACCAGCCACCAGCAACTAAAAGAGGCAAGGAGGATTTCTTCCCTGGCAGCTTCTGAAGGAGCACTGCTCTCCCAACACCTTGACTTTGGATTCGACCTCCAAAAGCAATGGCTATTGTTTAAAATCACATACTTGTTGGCAGTGTTTTATGGAAGTCTCAGGACTGATGCACAAGTGAAGAATAGATGTCATTATTATTATTATACTGTATTGGAATAACAAAATTTTGAACTGGCCATTGGTTATCACTATGTCACATGAGGGGGAAAGGGAAGAGAGGTGTGTTTAGCAGAATGCTTGCTCACCAGGCTATACAAGGATCAAGGTATCTGGATCTAGCAAAGGAATGACATGAGCACAACTTCATGTCACATGTGCTTTTCTGGGATTCTCCTGGCTTTTCCAAAGTGCGGTCACAACATCTTTCTATTTGAACTACTGCAGCTTATCAGTGACATCAGATGAGAAGGATGAAGCTTCTGGAAGTTCTCTCCATGCTAGATTAGCAGCACATGGGTGAATCAAGAGCATATATTATTCAGAGGGGAAAAATGTGGGCTTTGACTGAACTCTGAAGGAAGCAGCAGCAATTGCAGAGGAGAGAGCTCTGTTGTTTTCCCTCACAGAGCAAGTGCATTCCTTCCAGCATAGCTAATGGAGTGTGCCCAGACATGAGAAGGACCCCCGGCTGGCAGGCATCTTCTGTGAGCTCTAAACTCCTGTGCAAAGTGACCTACTATTGGACAGAGGAATAGTGCTTATATTTTACTATCTATGTAGGGTTACAATCTAGTGGTACTCAGGGCCATAGTTTCTGGAAGACAAAAATCAATCTATGAAGCGTATCCTTCCAACAAATCTAGTTGATCTTTCTACCATTGTCAGGAATATCTTTCCCCAAAACACAGAAAGTCTTTCTTCCCCTTTGGAACATGAAGTGAAATGTTTGTGAAATTCAATTAAGAAAAAAAAATCTACATCACATGTATTTCTTTGAGACCAAAAACCATTTTTTCAAAAGTGGGGAAAAGAAGCACTAACCAAAAGGATTACATGAAGACTAATAGACCTTTCATCCCAGAGCATTTGCAAGGGTTCTGAATTAAATCCTCATGAAGACTCCATAAAAATTCATTCATTAAAGGCAGTTACTATAATTTTCCTGAAACTTCCTCAGTCCTCCTTTATCATCCATTGTACCTGAGTATCACAACCTCATTGAAAACTGCCCTATGGGGGGATGGAGAGATGGCTTACTGGTTAAGTGCTTGCCTGTGAAGCCTAAGGACCCTGGTTCAAGGTCGACTCCCCAGGACCCACGTTAGCCAGATGCACAAGGGGGCGCACGCATCTGGAGTTCATTTGCAGTGGCTGGAAGCCCTGGCATGCCCATTCTCTCTCTGTCTCTCTCTCTCTGCTCTCAAATAAATAAATTTTAAAAAATTAAAATAAAAACTACCCTATTGGACTGGGGAGATCACTCAGTTCTTAAAGTCACTCGTGTGCAAAGCTTGTATGCCTTGGTTCAATTCCCAAACCACCCACATTATCCAGATGAAGAAAAGTGGAGAAAGCATCTGGTGTTCACTTGCAGAGGCAAAAGACACACATACAGGCACATGTGCACACACAACACATTTCTTCCAAAAGGAAGATGCTGGACTTCTGGTTTAGATCAAGGTTAACCCTGCAGGGGCATTGGCTTAAGCAGGTAACTTACCAGGAGTGGTCTACCAGGTTCCTTCACTAGTACAAAGTATCACTGCTCTCCACCCCAGGTAGCACTAGACGTGATTGTGTTTTCAACTAATGTACAACCTTTAGGTTTTACAGTGGCATTATTTTACCAACTCTGACATGTTCTACTTGTTTAGGGAGGGTTTACAGTTAGTCTGTGGGATTTTTGATAACCAAAATCTTTTGCAAGCCATTCTTTCACAGCAACCAGAATCCTCAGGGTTGATGGAACAAAGGAGTAAAAGCAAAAGTTGATCTGCAGAAAAGGTGACAATGATGACATTGTTATTATTTGATTCCCAGCAAGATTATCCAAAATGCAACCTGAGGTTTAGTAAAGGATTGGTCAAGACATCAAGAACAATATGGACTTTTCATCTTTTCCCACATTTATATACCATACACTACTTGAATATGTGGGTGAACCAATTTACATTATTTTTAAAAATTTTTTTGTTTTATTTTTATTTATTTGAGAGTGACAGAGAAAGAGAGAGAGAGAGAGAGAGAGAGAGAGAGAGAATGGGCATGCCAGGGCCTCCAGTCACTGCAAATAAACTCCAGACACATGCACCCCCTTGTGCATCTGGCTAACATGGGTCCTGGGGAATTGAGCCTTGAACTGGGATCCTTAGGCTTCACAGGCAAGTGCTTAACCACTAAGCCATCTCTCCAGCTTGCAATTTACATTATTAAGAAGAATTTTAATTAACAATAAAGGACATACACAATAACACTGAATATTGTTTTTTAAAAAGTTGCAAAATTTGTTTCTCTGAATATGATCTTCTCAAATTTACACTAGAAAAACACTATCATAGGCACAGATTAATTATTTAAAGATTACTGGAAAAAATTGATTATTTGAAAGTTAATAATTTTACAATCAACTTAATTTCCAAGGATACAACATTATTCAGTAAAACTAAGAATACTCAAGCCAGCTAATCTCAGTAAATTAACAGAATGTGTTAAGATCAAACAAATAATTTACTAATCATAGTATTTTTGGATAAAAAAATAGATTACATTCCAATGTATTAGACCATTTTTATATAGTCAGGAACAGCAAACTCCACTCTCACTCAATATTTTTAAAAATGTTCCAGTGAATTTCTTCTATAAAAATTCTGTTAGACCTCATGTTGTGCCTCCTCTTCTTTGCTATTTATTCAGCAATAAAGAATAATCTGTCTCTATGGTTGGCTTTTCTTGTGCTATTTTCCCAACTAGACTATAAACGTATAAGTCACAGCCTCTCAGAGAAAGAATCTTAAAAGTTCTTAATATCCATACCCTTATATTAATGCTACTCTTACTTTGGGTAGAGAATCTTTTCAGATGACAGTGACCTTGGGACTACTCAGAATGTATCATAGTGTTGAAAAGAAGCGACTGGAGTACTGAGTAACATCTCGATCACACCTTCCAAGGCTCAGGGTCTAATGTGGAAGAGGTGGCAGAAAGAATGTAAGAGCCAAAGGAAGGGTAGGAATTCTTACAACGTGCTCCCTCCAGACATAAAATGGCCAAGATATCCATGACCTCATAGTGCCTGACACTACCTACACAGACCATCACAAGAGGAGGTAAAGGTCATAACATCAAAATAAAAGAG
This sequence comes from Jaculus jaculus, assembly GCF_020740685.1. Lineage (NCBI taxonomy): Eukaryota > Metazoa > Chordata > Mammalia > Rodentia > Dipodidae > Jaculus > Jaculus jaculus. The sequence continues at coordinate 89,825,293 of NC_059105.1, read as the reverse complement.
AGACTGATTGAGATGGAGAGGGGATATAATGGAGAGTGGAATTTCAAAAGGGGAAAGTGGGGGGAGGGTGGGTATTACCATGGGATATTTTTTATCATCATCGAAAATATTAATAAAAAATGAGAAAACAAAAGCCAAAAAAAAAATCTTAAAAGTTATCCAATTAATACCTGCCTTGTGCTCTCTTCTCAATGAAAGAAACAATGCAGGTTTGGTTTTAATTAACAATTTTTGGGGAATGAAAAACTGAATGACCATTTTGTTAACAACAAAACATTATGCTATTATTACATAAATAGATACCACATTTTCACATGTGTATATGTGAGTGGTTTGTGCATGTGGAAGCCAGGCGTCAACTATGGTGTCTTCTTTAATTGCTCTCCAGCTCATTCATTGTGATAGGGTCGTGCACAGAATCCAGTGCTCACCAATCAGCTGGTCTAGCTTGCCTTCTCACTCCAGGGATTCTCCTGTCTCTACCTCCCCAATGCTATTACAACTGCACACCACCACATCCAGCACTTCTGTAGGAGTTGAGGAAACCATACTTAGGACCTTATGCTTGCTGACAAAGAGCTTTACCAACTTAGCTGTCTCCCCAGGTCTCAGATAATACTTTTTTTTACCTGTCCAAAATATCAGTCAGGCTGAGGATCTCAGTGTGGTGGTCAAGGTACTTGCCTTTGAAAGCCAAGGAACCCAGGCTCAATTCCTCAGGACACATGTAAGCCAGATGCACAAGGTAACACTTGCATCTGGAGTTTATTTTCAGTAAGCAAAGGCCCTGACATGCCCATTCTCTCTCTCTCCCTCCTCCAATAAATATGTAAATAATTTTAAAAAGAAAAAGGGAAAAAAATCCATCAAATTCTCCAGCATCTTCAGCTGTCATATGTACTATGTTACTATGAACCAGGACACTCTCTCCTAACTGAAAAACACTAAAGAAGCAGGTCTAAGTCATGAAGATCATGGCTTTAAAACAGGACTTGGACTATTGAAAGCAATCAAATATTTGAGGTATAAGAAGACAAATATAAAATTTTCTACCATTATTATACTAAATCTCTCAAGTAGAATTCAATATGGAGAAAATGCTAGATCTATTGAGAGTGTGATTTACTTTCAAAACAGCTAGTTAAATTGGGAAATAAATATTATGTACAGAAATGTACTAGTTTTATACTTTGAGTTTCCTACAGTGCAAAAATTCTGCTATAAGAATGTATCCATTTGACAATTATTTTCTGGTAGTATTAAAATATGTGCTAGAAATATTAAAAATTTTTGGTTAGGAATAAAATTTCAGCTATCACAGAAGATCAACATAAAACCAATCCTAATAACTTAAAATAGCTCACATTTACTGGCCCCCACATTAAAACTATAGATTTCAGGAAATACTTTTGAAAATATTGCATTCTGTTTACAGTTTTCTTAGCAAGTATTTTATATATGTGAATTAAATTGATATTCCAGTATTAAATGTGTTTGAATCCAAAGGCAGGAAACAGATTAATTACAAAAAAATAATAATTACATTAATAGTCCAAATGTGATTTTAAAACATCATCTAATAACTAATAAGTATTTCTAGTACTACTAATATTTAAAATACCACTAAACTATAATTATACTTATCTAAAGATGGTAGGATTACCTATACACTTATCATATAGTGTCTACAATGCTTACTCTTTTTATGCAAATTATATCATTGAAATTAGGTAGTACTTGGAAGAGCAACAGGAATCATCCCACGCCACTATTAGCATTTCTAGGACACCAGATTTTTACAATTCAATAATTTCCCCACATAAAACATATTTATTCAGTCAACAGATCCCCTTAAGCACTTATTATGTATTCCCAGCTTATATTGTTGAAGCTGGGGATATAGGATGAGATCAAGACAAATTCATGTTCTTTCACATGAGTATTTAAGAAATAATTTCTCAAACTCATAATGCTGGAAGTCAATTTATTATGATTCTAGAACAAGAAATAGTCATCAGAATTTTATGCACCATTGATTTTTAGTATATAATTTGACTTTTTAACCTGATTGTGATTTATATGAACTATATTGAATGGTCATTTATAATGTGTAAGCATTTCTTCTTTGTATTATATGAGCAAATACCTCACTCTACAATTCAATAGCTCTATAGTTGGCATAATGTTCCATGCCAGACTTATGATCATATTATTCATCTAATAGATTGTGGTGATGATTAAACATTTAAATATAGTATGTATATGTCTGCATAGAATAGTTCTTGTAATATAGTAAGTTCATTTCATTTTCTATAGCTTAGAGGAACAACTTCAATGCTAAAGTAAAATTCAGATAAGCAAGCAAGGTGGAAGTAATGAGTATTAACCTCAGCTTTGGGAAACCCACGGTTGGATCTTAGTATTGACTTGAAGCATTCAGGCAAGCCAGGATTCATGGTTCATAGTATGTAGGTCCTTCTTAATTGTTCATTCTTCCACTTGTCACAGAACCTCACTTCATGTTACAAATCAAAGAATTGAACCACACGTCTTTTTTTAGACTTTTTAAAAAAATTGACAACTTCCATAATTATAGACAATAAACCATGACAAGTCCATCCCCTCCCCTACTTCCTTCCCCTTTATATATCCACCCTCCATCTTATACCCTCGTCTGTCAATTAGTCTCTTTTATGTTCATAATATCATTTTTTCCTCCTGTTATGAGGGTCTTGTGTAGGTAGTACACTGCAAGGTCATGGATATCCAGGCCATTTTGTGTCTGGAAGAATGCATTGTAAGCAGTCCTACCCTTCCTTTGGCTCTCACATTCTTTCTGCCACCTCTTCTGTAATGGACCCTGAGCCTTGGAAGGTGTGATAGATATATCTCTGTGCTTAATACTACTCTTTCACTTCTTCTCAGAACTATGGTTCCTTTTGAGTCGTCCCAGTGTCAGCACCACCTGAAAAGGGAAACTTCTCTAACAAAAAGTGACTGTACCATTAATACATGGGTATGAACATCCAAAAAAGTGCTTATAGGACAGTTTGGTGAGCACAATATATGCATTTAGGCAGACAACACTAGGCATTACTCCCTTAGGGCTCATGACCTCACCTCCATAGAATTTTGACTAGATTTTTAGTACCAGCCATGTGTTGTAATTCTTCCTGTGGAGTGGGCCTACAGTCCAATTAGAGACCAGCTAGTTTCCCCCATAACAGACACACCATTATTGTACCAGTTGGCTTGCATGAACTGGCTAACAAAACTTAAAGCTTGTAATATCCACTGTTGTTTATCATTACTAATGACTTCTTTCTCCTATAGGGCTGCATGCAGGATAGCTTTTCCTAGCTTTCTGTCAGCTGGTCCACAGGAACAAAGTTTTCAGCTACTACATGATTTTTAATATCAAGTCCACCTGAAAAATTCAAGAAAACTGTGATTTGAATCTAATAGGTCTGTAGATTAGGGTGATGTTGGTCAGTGAACTATTTGGTAGAAATGTATTTCTTAAGTGGTATTACAGGATTCCTGCCACATAGCTTCTTCTACAAGTTAAAACAAGGTTATAGAGTATTTTGTGCTGATGAAATAATTTTTTCTCATTAATTCCAAATAATCTCTTCTTTAGAATTTAAGTGCTTGGGACTGTTCTGAATAAGGAACTAAATGAAGTTATTATAATTAAAGAAACATCCAAGTAAGTATATACTTTATTTTTTTCAAAATGCTTTTATGTTCATTTTTTTCTTTTATCTACCTTGATGATTTTTTTTTTTCAGAAGAGTTCTACACTGGCAACCTAATTTCCTAGGCTTTACGTCCATTGTATAATTAACCTGTGATAAGCAGATCACATATTGTCTTTCTTCAGCTTATTGATGTGTCACCACTCTTGCATCCTTTTTAAAAAATTTGCTTGGGAAAAGTTATTTCTCAAGTATTCAAGTTACAGCTATAAAAATAAAATTAAGCATACTTTTGCATTTAAGCAGACTTTTAGTCATTGGCACATCCCACTCAAAAACTATACATCAGGAAATAAAGAATTACTTGAAACATTACCATGGTATCCAGATATATAATTGGCTAAAAAGAAATACATGTGTGGAAAGAAAAAAAAATATTCAGCTTTCTTATACTGCCTTGATGTTTCCTTATTAAAAATCTTTAAAATATTGTGATGCATTGAGGACACATTGGAAAACTGAAACATGTTAGCAAAGTTCAATTTAGCAGCTTGGTTTTATCTTGAATGAATATCATTAATGGGAAACTCAAACAAATAAATTGTGCAGGTTTCCATTATGATGATGTAGAGAAAAATTTAACTAAAAGAGTGATCAATTCAGTCATTCCATACCATAAGTCTTCTGACATTAAACACACACACACACACACACACACACACACACACACACACACACAAAGCAGAAGCCACACTAAATCTGATCACTTTGCCAGCAGATGTGTATGTAAAATACTTTTGCCTGTGGAATATGTATGGTGGTTCAACACAGTTTGAAAAGCCATGCTTAAACACAGAAAACAACTGCCCAAAGTCCATTGTTATTATGTTGGCAGAAGACACCATCAATTTCAGATGAGACTGGGTACATTCAAGCTGTAGACAATACCATCCATGTCATCACTAGATTTCTAAATATCCTCTCTCCTTTAGTTCTCGTACAATTCTTCCTTCATGTAGAAGTCAATGATAATTTACTGTATTCTGTATTCAAAAATCAAATCCATACTGTATAATATGGGGGAAAATGAGGAGAAAGAGAAGAAATTATCATGCAATGTTTCTCTCACAGGTTAACATTCTGTTGTAGTCTGGCATCTCTCTCACCTCATCTCTTGACACTTCTTACCTACCTAGGATAAAACCTATCCATTCCCACTATAATTCAAGTCCTTGGGATTTAGATGCTCTTATCTGTTTTGCTTTTTATATCTATATTGTCTAGAAAAATGTGACATTTGCAAGTAGTAGACATAGAAAAAATAATAAGCACATGTTCATTCAGGAACTCTAGAGGGAACATCCATGAATTTGAAGCAACATTTTCTCCTTCTTTCAAGTGCTTCCCTATTTAGGTTTTTTTGATGTCGTAGAATCTGTCTAATACATTTCTTTTCTTTTTCTAGTCACCTGGTTTCTATTATATGACTCTGAGAAACCTAATTAATACTTAGTATAAAATACTTTCAAAACTTGTATCAAATACAACTGCAGATATTTCTAGTAGAATTTGGAAATGAGGTCAGAACAAAGGGAACTTTGGAACTTGAAAAGAACCCTTGCACAATAAAAAAAAAAAAATACCCTTTGCAAAAATCCATAGAGCACTTGACTCATGAATGCAAAGTTATTTTTGGTAGAGGTTTTCCTACATTTCCACCATCTCACTACTTCTTTCATCAAAAGGAAACTTCTAAACTTAGAGGGTGTAAGAACAGATCATCTGTGGTCCTATTTATAAAGGCACAAGGGTCTAAATGATAATTACCAGCTATATCATACGAGTCAAAGCAGGATCACCTAACAAAGGGTGCTGCAGGGTTCCCCGGGTAACTGAGATTCCAGCAACACAAATGAGCAACAGGGCTACTACACCCTCTTTCCTATGGGCACACAGCAACTGAGAACAGTAGGACCTATTTTTATAAGTGGCATCCAAGGAGGTTTCTACTCACCCAGAATGGAAGTTCAAATCAGTAGCTAAAATAGTTTTGTATTACTGTTGCTTGGTCTTATGTTCTAATTTCCTTTGGAATGTTTTATAAGGCATAGAAGTGGGCTAGTGAATAAAGCACATTGTAAAATTAGGATTTCAAATGGTAACAAGCTCTGAAGAAGAAGCACATTATAATTGAGAGACTGATTAGGATTTAATTTGGTTAGAAACAGAGGGCAGGGAAATCCTGTCTGAGGAAGTCAGGTTGAATCTAGAGAAGTTGTGCCTGAGATGAACAGCAGCCTATGAAGCAGTACAAAAAGTGTTCTGGCAAAGGTGGAAAGCATGAGCAAGATTTTATGACAACAAAGAAGATCAAGAGGGGCCTTCAGGTTAAGATGACAGAGTTGTAGGCAAGCCAAAACAGCCTGGGTGAAAAAAGAGGCAGAAAAATGCTCAATAGGCTCTTCTATCCAAAAGTGAAGGTGTGTAAGGCATTATTCACCCAGCAGAGAAGCAGGAGAGACCCAGAATTTCTGGTAGCCACACGAGCAGCCAGATGGGCTCCAGCCCTGGGTCTGGCAGTTCACTGGAAAGAAACACCTGCCCATCCCTGCCTGAGCTGACAAGAACAGAACTACTAGAAGGGATTCTCCACTCACACTAGCCTCACAAATTCAAAACAACAACAAAAACCTGAGACAACAGGGTCCAGCTGAGCATCTCAGGCCAACTTTACTCTCTATACCCTATCCTCTCCCAACTGCCAGCACCTGGAAGCACTGGGGATCAGGCCACAAGGGGATGGGAACCACCCCTCACCAATACCACAGTCAGCACAGCTGACTCAAAGAGCAGAACCACCGACCCGTCCAGCTGAGTACAGCCCACTGTGTAACAAAGAGCGAACCAGCTGGATACTCAGCTTAGGTGGGGCTGGAAGCCACCCCAAAAGGTAACAGGGTCTCCTTACACTGGGTATCAAAGTCAGGTATATAGTCCTGTACTGGAAGTGCTAATTACACTGTCCATATCAGGGCAGTTTCCTAAATAAAAATACTACAGAGGGAAAGAATTCAAAACCTAGCCCACTAAGACATAAATATTGATATGTTAGATCTGACTAATATACTTTTTGTTTGTTTGCTTTGTTTTTTGTTTTGTTCTTCGAGGTAGGATCTCAATCTAGCATAGGCTGACCTGGAATTTACTATGTCATCTCAGGGTGGCCTTGAACTCATGGTGATCCTCCTGCCTCTGCCTCCCAAGTGCTGGGACTAAAGGCATGTGCCACCACACCCAGCTGAATGATATACTTTTGGTTGGCTTTACCATTCCTAAATAAGTTGTGTTTTGGGGTTCACCTTTGTTTCTTCTGATATTTCTTAATCTACAGTGTCTTTCTTTTTTCTTTTTCTTCTGTCTTTCTAGGGGTCAGAACTTCACTATGACTCAGGCTAACCTGGGACCCATTGTGGACCAGAATTATCAGCAACCCAGCTGACAGGATTAAGGGTGTGAGCCAACATACCCAGCTGGTCTAGAGAATTTGACATTTTTAGTTTACCTATTTTAATCCCTGTGTATGCATAAATACTCCATATTTGTTTTGTTTCTGTGTGTATATTGCTCAGTTGGATTTCAGAATTGCTCTATATTTTTTATATGCAACCTACTTTTGATCTTTCTATAATTTTTCCTATCCACCATGTTTTTACTTTCTCTATCTTTCCAACCCCTGTACTCTATTTCCCCTACTTCTCCAAAAGTACAACTTTCCATAGACTCAACGACTTCCAGTATCTGTGGAAACTACCTTCCTTTTGCAGATACCTAAATGACCTCCATCTTTGTTCAAAGTTAATACTAGCCTTCACACTAATTTACCTTATACTGTTCTATTACTAAGTAACCAAAACCCTAGCTAGCATATTCCTAACAGCCTTGTATAAGAACAAGCAATTACTAAAGTCAAAAGAAACATTGTTGTCAATTGGATGCAAGAATATTTGCATAGCAAGCATATCCAACAGCTTGGGTCACTCCTGCTGCTACTCGGGGAGTAATATAGGATCCACATCTGGCAACTTGAGCTTTACCCTGGAGATATAACTTCTGATTTACATACCTAAGAAGACAGCAGACAACTAGAAAACAAAAGCATTGAAATTACTCAAGATGGAAATGTCTCTACATTACAATACAAGAAATACAAAATATCAGGCAATATACTTCCTCCAGAAATTATAAATCCAACAGAAATGACCTCCAATGAGATTAATTTATTTAGAGGAGATTAAAGACTGAGAATTTAAAAGAATGATTATAAGTAAGATCAAAGAAATCAAAAGAATCATATGTCAGGAAACTCCTGAAGTAGAACACAAGAAACTAACTTAACAGAATAAAGAGATCAATATAGGATATGAACAAAGAAATAGAAATACTGAAGAAATACCAGTCAGAAATATTAGAAATAACAAACATAGTTAGTCACATAAAAAACTCTGTCTGTAGAAAGTCTCACCAATAGAATAGGTCAAGAGAATAGAATTCAAGCTAAAAGACCAGTTGGCAGATCTAGACTATTCCAACAAAGAGAAAGACAAACTAATAGAAAGGTATGAGTGGGAATTTCAAGACACAGGACACTTTGAAGAAATCAAATTTAAGCATTCAAGATATACCAGAAGAAGAATTTAACTCTAAAAGCATAGTATATATTTTCAACAGTCATAGGCAAATATTTCCCCCAAATAAGGAAAGAGATGCCAATACAGATACAGGAGGCATTTAGAATACCAAACAGTCAAAACCAGAATAACTTCTCCTTGCCAAATTATAATTAAACTACTAAACACACAGACTAAGCAAAATATATTGAAAGGAGTAAGACAAGTATCAAGTCACCTATAAAGGCAAACCAATTAGGATAACAGCAGATTATTCAACACAAACTTTAAAAGCCAGAAGGGCTTGGAATGATATATTTTAAGTTCTAAAAGATAAAAACTGTCAACCAAGATTACAATATAAGATGGCTTAGTGGTTAAGGCTCTTGCCTGCAAAGCCAAAGTACCTTGGTTCAGTTCTCCAGGATCCATGTAAGCCAGATGTACAAAGTGGTGCATGTGTCTGGAGTTTGTTTGCAGTGGCTGGAGGCCCTGGCACACCCACTATCCCTCTTTCTGTTTTTTTTTTTTCTCTCTCTCTCTCTCAAATAAATAAGTAAATGATAATAAAATAATTTTTTAAAAAATTATAAAAACAGATTAATATATCCAGTAAAGCTTGTCATCACAATTGAAAGAGAAATAAGGACTTTTCATAACAAAAACAGGCTAACAGAATATATAACAACTAACCCAGATATATGAAAAATACTTGAAGGCAAACTTCAGTCTGAAGAGAAGGAAAAGCACATACATGAGAAAACAGGAAAAGATAAACTATGTTCAAATAATAGTTAATACAAGAGAGAAATAGAAAAATAGGAATCACCAGAAAAGCAAGAAGAATTGCAAGAAGAAATACACACCTTTAAATAATACCATCAATGGCCTCAATATCCCAACCAAAAGACACAGACTTGCAGACTGGATTACAAGGCAGGATCATTCTGTTTATTGACTCCATAAATTCACTTTTCCATAAAAGATAGATACTCCTTAGGGTAAAAGGATAAAAAATGATATTTCAAGCAAATGGGCCTAGGAAATAATGGATGTTGCCATTCTAATATCTGACAGGATAAACATCAAACCAACATTGCTTTGGAAAGATAAAGAAGGTCACTTTATATTGATTAATAAAACAATCCAAAAGAGGACATTACAGTTCAAAACATATATGCACCAAACAGGGGTTCTTCCAATTTCATTAAAAAACCACTACTAGACTTAAAGTCACAAATAACACCAAGCACAGTTGTAGTGTGTGACATTAATACTCTCATCAATTTACAGGTCATCCCAGCAAAAAATAAATAGAGAAGCATCTGAATTAAATGACATCTTAGAACACTGATATCTACATAAAAGTCCATCCAAATGTTTCAAAGCACACATTATTTTCAACAACACATGGAACACTGTCTAAAGCAGACCATATATTAGGACAAAAAGTAAATTTTAACAAATATAGGAAAATTCAAATAATCCCTTGGACTATCTTGTCCCAATGGTATTAAGCTATAAATCAAGAGAAAGAAAGACTATAAAACATATACAAACTCATGAATATTAAACATTACACTACTGAACTACTGAATGATGAATGGGCCATTGAATAAATCAAGAATGAAATCTAAAAGTTTATAAAATCAAATGATACCGAACACACAGAATAACAAAACCTATGGTATGCAACAAAGACAGTCTATGAGGAAAATTTGTAACTTTAAGTGCCTATATTAAGAAATTAGAGAAGTCACAAGTAAACAACTTAATGCTTCTCCTTATGGCCTTAGAAAAAAGAAGAACAAGCCACACCAAAAATCAGTAGGTGGAAAGGAATAATAAAAATCAGAGTGAAATTAATGAAATGGAAACCAAAATAAAATACAAAGAACCAATGAAACAAAACATTGGTTCTTTGAAAAGATAAACAAGATTGACTAGCAAAGCTGATTAGCAAAAATAAAAAGAAGAGAGATCCAAATTAATAAAATTAAAGATGAAAAAGACACCATTAAAACAGATATCACTGAAATTCATAAATACATATGTTAAGAATATATATTCTAGCCGGGCATGGTGGCACACGCCTTTAATCCCAGCACTCGGGAGGCAGAGGTAGGAGGATTGCCATGAGTTCAAGGCCACCCTGAGATGACACAGTTAATTCCAGGTCAGCCTGGACCAGAGTGAGACCCTACCTCATAAAACTGAAGAAAAACAACAAACAAACAAACAAAAAGAATATATATTCTACTACATTTGAAAATATGAAAGAAATGTATGATTTTTTTGGTTATCTATGACCTACCCAAATTAAATGAAGTTAAGATTAAACCATTTAAAAAGACCTGTAAAAGCAAAGATATCAAAGCAGTTATAAAAATTCTCCCAACTAAAAAAGGTCCATGCCCAGATGGAGTCACCGGTGAATTTTACCAGACATTCACAGAACTACCACCAATGTTTCTCAAACTTTTCCATAAAATTTAAAAAGTAATAATACTACAAAACTCCTTTTAAAGCCAACATTACCTTGATACTAAAACCAGACAAAATCAGGAAAAAAAGAAAATTATAGACCAACCTACTTCCTGAACATTGATGCAAAAATCTTCAATAAAATACTGGCAAAAATAACACAGAAATACATCAAAAATATCATTCACTCTGAACAGGTTATGTTTTTTTTTTTCTTTTTTTGTTTAATTTTATTTATTTATTTATTTGAGAGCGACAGACACAGAGAGAGAGAGAATGGGCGTGCCAGGGTTTCCAGCCTCTGCAAACGAACTCCAGACACTTGTGCCCCCTTGTGCATCTGGCTAACGTGGGACCTGGGGAACCGAGCCTCGAACCGGGGTCCTTAGGCTTCACAGGCAAGCACTCAACCGCTAAGCCATCTCTCCAGCCCCAGGTATGTTTTTTTTTTTTTCTAGAGATGCAGGGATGGTTCAACTTACACAAACTGATAAATGTAATACATCATATAAATGTACTGAAGGACAAAAATCACATGATCATATCAATAGATGCAGAAAAGGTATTTGACAAAATCCAATACCCCTTCACGATAAAAGTCCTAAAGAAACTAGTAAGAGAAGAAACACATCTCAACATAATAAAGGCTATTTATGACAAACTTATAGCCAATGTTATACTAAACAGGGGGAAACTTGGAATATTTCCACTAAAATCATGACATAAGCAAGGGTTTCCACTGTTCTCACATTTATTTAATCTAGGGTTATCATTTCTACTGCTTCATTTGAATTAGAATCCTGTTGCTTGCTGTCTTCAAGAACATTGGACTTTTACTAATTTGATGAAGCAAGAATGATATTTTATTATTTAAGTTACAATTATTTGAGCAACAGAAAGATAGAAAATTTTCTACATATTGGCAAATTTCTTGTATTTTTTTTTGTATGAAGTTTTATACCTTATTTCTAAGGGCTCACCATAGGCTGTGGATCAAGCCTTTAATACCTTGTCTTTTAGGCCTTTCAGATCCAAACCATAGCAATGATTGAACACATATTATCAAATCTGTAACAGATAATGATGTCACTAAATTTATAGTTAAACTGTGATGGACAAAACCAATTTTTACTAACTGAATGCACTGAAACTAAACCCAGCCTTGTGCTCTATTTGTAAGATTGGATATATTTGATGCACAAGCTCTTGCATTCCTGGCTCCCTACTCCTCAGGACAAACCACTTTCAGAGAACATAAAGTCTTCTTCACCCTTATTTTCCCTTTGACAATTCATTACAGCAGAACAAATGCACTGAAAAGAGTACAGCAGCCTGTTTGATAGAGGCAGTCAGCTATTAATGTTTTTCAAAAGCAAGTAATACTACAACATGACTCATGAAAAGATTTAAAAGAAAAGTTTGATCAAGGAACTAGGTATAAACTTGAAAACTCTTGGAGACCGTGAGAAAAGCATTTCTTTGGCTTGACTAGCCAGGAAGGTGATTGCATTCTACTTGCGTCTCCATGCCCGGCTTACTTGCTTCTTCTTTTGTGTGCCACAGAAGATCCTTCGACAACAGCCCTAGGAAAGAAGAAAACAGGAGCAGGAGGAAGGGAGGGGAGGAAGAGAATATAAAAGCTCCTATTCAAATACACTTGGAAAGATGGAACCCGGCCAGGCAGACGACTATATCATGGAAGTACTATCAGGTCCTTGAGGTTCTGATATTCTTTGTTAGCCATTAAGACAGGGTATGATTTGTTGCTTTCTGAAAATAGAAGGTACTTTTCAGAGAATGTAGAAAACACCTATAATTTTGCTCAGATTTTAAGGATGATAACTGGAATGCTGTCCTGGGCTATGTGAAAACTAGAAGAATATTAGCTTTTTTGGTTATCTCTTCTAAGATTTGCCAAAGACTTAACATGTTACCACTCAATATCTTCTCCAGATTACCTCTTCCACTATATATATATATGGCAGGAAAAGGTTCAACATGTATATAACTTCACTATAGTAATTCACTTATTTTCATAGTTCACATTTTATTTGCTTGTATTAGTAGACTTTTTAAAATTTAATGTTTCTCATTGAGTCATCTATTTAGGTGAATAAAAAGGTGTTCTGTTTCTTTGTGATCCCTTTCCACTCACCACTACTATTATCCTCACCTAATGTAGCATAGCTCTCTGGCCTGAGTTGAGTGCAGGAATTGTAGCTACCTGACCTAATGCAGAGCCACACGCAGCTGCTGTGTGGGTGTTGGTGGAGACTGCCTCCAAGGATAGCACCTAAGGCAGAGTGGAATCAATATGCAGCAGTCATTCCTTTAGCAGCTAATATGCAAACGCCTGTCACTGAATCAACTTGGAGGCTTGCAACTCCCACCTGCCTGCCACACACAACCAAGGGAAGGTACTCCCTCAGCTCTGAAGCACATCTCGCTCACAGCGGGTATGAATGTAATAATACAAGGATGAGTAATGAGAAACTGAAGGCATTAAGTCCAAGTGATGCTTACAGGAACCTTTAGTGGGCAGAAGGTAATTATGGTTACTCACCTCTGCAGCCTTCTGCCTCCGTCCTATGCCTTGGACAAGATGAAAGTCCCCTTTATTTGAATGACTAGAGAACAGCATACTTTGTTTCATGAGCTATTCTGGGTCCTAGGCACTGCTCTGTAGTTTTTAACCTTCATTATCCAGTGTTCTGAATCTCACTGTCAAGCTTTGGAAATAGGTATGTGGATGAATCACAAGAGTACTCAAAGTCTTGCAATGTCAGGATATCATAGGAAAAATGACTCTATATAAGTGCTACACCTATGAGACACAAGCTGAAAATGTTCTTTCCATAACTCAGACCTTAGAAGTCTTTCATCTGGCATAGAAAAACATCTTATATCTTTTTTTTTATTTTCATGTTGTACATTACTGACATAAAAATGAACTAAGAATGACCCTTCTATCTCTTAATTTAGTTGACATTTCTTGTTGCTTATTCATAAAAATGGAATTTATCTTCTATTAAATGCTTTTCCTGTGAAAATAATAAGCTTATCATTGCTTTTTAATTTTCAACTTAAGTGTTCTCATGAAAGAAGGCTGTTGTGCAGAATAAGAAATTGTCCCTTCCTAAGATTCTCTCAGCTTTAACCGGAAATGTGTTCCTGCAAACACTGACCCAGCTCAACCCCACTGAGTTTCTCTAAGCTGATGAGGTCATATCCTGGTGTGGTGCTGATCTGCACTACACAACCCCAACCATCTGACGATCACTGGAACAGAGACTGGGACTGAAAACATTAGACTGCGTAGTGCTTTAACAGAGGAGGGTACTGTCTGCAGGGGAACACTACATGATTCATATTTTCTTTGAAAAGTTAAAGTCATATTTCTCTGATGTGTCACATGTGACTACACAAAGCAGACTGAAGACTGTGCACAACAGCAGGGAGAAACTGAGAGAGAGAGAGAGAGAGAGAGAGAGAGAGAGAGAGAGAGAGAGAGAGAGGGAGGGAGGGAGGGAGGGAGAGAGAGGGGGAGAGAGAGAGAGAGAGAAGGAGAGGGAGGGAGGGAGGGAGAGAAGGAAAGATGTCTCTTGGATTTAGCAGTGACATTCCCAGCAAATATGTTTACATCAATGGCATTTCTTTTGGAATGTTGCAGCATAACCTAGCAATGCTCACTGGGAGGCCATGGGAAGAGGAAAATGTGAGTAGAAATACTCTCATCTCCCTAGAAAAGGAAATGAATGGTGGGGACAGGCACCAAAGATATCTGAATGTTTGCAGGAGGCAAGCATACAAGGGCACACATTGAGAAATTACAGGAAGAGGAAGAGACTGTTCCCAAAATAATTTGGAACCATGACCAGAGGTCTATACTGAGGCTCTGTTGTCTTTTCTTTCCTCCCTCTGTCATTCTGCTATGCCCATCAGGATCTTTTCAATAATCATACATATCAAGGATGCCCAAAGTTTAGGGTTCTGACAGACAGCTGATAATTCTTCATGAATCAAACCAGCACTTTACACTTTTGCAAAGTGTCAGACTCCCATACAACCTCTAAAGGCTTCACTGAATGAATCTACCAGTTTCCCCTGCCAGTGATTTTGCTCTCAAGCAAAGACTGAGATAGAACCTAGGAAGGTGTCAAGGATACAAGCTCCACCCAATCCCATATCATTCTACACATCCTAGGAGAAAAGGGAGTTCACTGTTTCCTCTGGAAGGTCACAGAATTACATGGAGAACTCCATGATGCACACAATAGCTGCTGATCCATTCCTAAACAATATTCTCTCTCTAACAAAACTAATTCTCCCAGTGCCGGAAAATCAGCCTACACGTGCAAGCAGAATCTCATTGAAAACACAACAGAATTTAGTGGATCTGGATGATTACAATAAATCAGCACTAGGGTGGTAACTTGAATGTTTTATATATAACACTAATTTCTACTACTGGAATAAAATGCAATTTTCCATGCCGAGACCTTAGTTTAAAAAATAAAAATTAAAGAAAGCATGAATCCAGAAGCTTTTGAGACCTCAACACTAAAGTAAACATAACCAATATGGCTCAGGGAATTTTGTGGATGAGGGGGCAGAAAGATTGTACGAGCCACAGCGTAGAAGGGAATATCCAGAGGCACCCCCCCCCCATGGCTGACTGTTGCTCACAACTCATAATTAACAACCTTATGGTAAATACCAGTAATCCCACTAAAGAGGGCCCTCAGTGGAATGGGGGCAGAGAGGAGGGAAATGATGGTACCAACACATGATGTGTCCATACAAAGTTTCTACTTAATAAAAAAAAAAAAAGGACTAATGGCACTGAGAAGGGCTAGATGCCCTACCACATCAGTGGCTTAGACTTGTTCTTACTGAAATCTTAAAATATTCTCGTTAAATGAAGTTAGCAAGAACACCTGACAAAGCTGCCTCCACTGCTTTTCAGGAAGCCTTACAAAATGATGGGGGTAGAAATCATTCCAAATCACAGAATGTCAGTAGACAGCCCTAACATCCCTGGCTTGCAAAGGTCTCATTGGATGTGACAGGTTGGAAGTCTAGGTGGCATAATGAGGTGCAGAAGCAATATTTTCAAGGGTGCTAGCAGCTATTTCTTGGCTCTTTCCCCTCAAGGCAAGTAAGCTCTCCAGATTCATCTGTCTATGTTCATGTAGTTTCTTTCTCTTCATTGCTCTTCCCCTATATCTAGTGCACTGGCAGTAGGTTATGCCAGATTTCAAATATTTACATTCCTCTAGGAAATAAAAGACACTTGGGCTTCTTGACCATTCAAATTAAAAGTGAACATCTTACTACAGGATATATGATCATAACAGTTGTTTTCTAAAGATAGTCTCATGTAAGATTCATGGCTTGCCTTCCTCAGAAATTACATATTGATTGAAATGGTCCATGTTGCTTTGCATTGATGATTTAAAATTCCTTAATTAAAATAGCATATCATCAAGGTTTATATATATGTACATATGTTATTTCTTACATTAGAGTTGGACAATATAGAGCAAGATTTAAATCATGAAGAATAAGGATGATGCAGACCCTGTAAGATTACATAATGGAGATGTCCCAGTTTCCTGCAGAAGTTGACCTCAATTATTTACAGAATGAAGTCCTGGAGTTAGAAGCTTCCATGGTGTACAATTAAGAAAAATGCTATAAGATTAGAAAACTTCATGCACAGAAATTCTAAGAAGCATATAGACCATTTATGTTTCTATTTCATATACAATCTTTCAGGAATAAGCATACAGTTTTTGGTATTCAACAAACGAATTTTACTTGTAAGATGATATTACAGGAAATTATAACCATTTTTTAATAAAACATTTCATCATCTAAGTCAGGGCTTTCTAAAACTTTTAAACTTATGATCTCTTTTATTTGGAGAAATTTTCACATGACATATATATATATATATATATATATATATATATATATATATATACACACACACACACACACACACACATATATATACATACATACATATATATGTGTGTGTATGTGTATATATATATATACACATATATATGTATATGTATATGAAATAGGTACACAAATCAAACACTGATAATAAACTGTTAAGAAATTAATGTTAAGACAAATCTTCAGTGGCATAGAATGTTAACAGTTATTAAAGATGAAAGGTCATTTGCACACTGATATGAATGTGCTTATCTTTATGTCAAAAGTAAATCTTGGCTGAATATCTGATACTTCAGGACATAGAGCACCTTAAAATATTTTTCAGAGGTGATGATATTTTGACTTTAAAATTCATCAATGCCAACAATGCCACTTCCCAAAATGTGCAGGACAAAATGGCAGAAGTACCATTTCAGAAATTGTTGGAAATTCTGTCTTGCTCACAAGACCAAATTCAACATTTAAAAAAATTGTATTTATTTGTTTGAGAGAGTGAGAGTGAGAAAGAGAGAGAGAAATAGAAAGAAAAAACTGACACTCCAGGGACACCTCAATCAAACTCCAGATGCATGTGCCACTTATGCATCCAGCTTTATATTGGCATTGGAGAATTGAACTCAGATAGGTAGGCGTTTCAAGCACATGCCGTTAACTGCTAAGCCATCTCTCCAGACCCATTCAACATTTTTTTCTATGAGACCCAAGTCAGAAACTCAAATAGCCATTTATAAAATTAAACATTCTAACACAATACAAAGCAAAAACATACAAATCTGATACTTAATATGCTGGGTGATGATAGTAGTGAAATATTAAAAGTATTTTCATAATTAAACCATTGTTCTATAAAAGCAGAAAATATGATGTATAAATGCAGTAAAATCACGATAGTTCCTAAAAGACAATAGTGTTATCTCTGAGCCAGGCTGTTTCAGGCAGTGTTCACTGACATCACGTGCCATGACAATGTGCACAGTGTAATGTGCACAAGTGCAGTGCCATCACACAACGCGACACAGGTAAGCACTGCCAGAAATACCCCAGTTCATCTCATGTTTGATTTCTGAATTAGTTTTTGTGTCATTCTACATTCAGAAACCTTTTTCTATTGCCAACTTTTTCATAAACCCTATATTCAGGTGTGTTATAAGGTCATGGCCCATGCAGCTTTTAATTGACAATTTTGATACCTGTATATAAAATATTTATTATTATAATCCCTTCCTATTACCTTCTCTTGCTCCCTCATCCCCATCCCCCTTCCACTGAGCCCCTTCTTTGCTACAGTGCCACCGGTAGTTTAATGTCTTTTTGGTTTTTTGCCTTCCTCCACAATCTATATAGGAATGCTGATGGGCCCATTATTTCCCAGATATCTTGCGCAGGTAATGACAGTTGTTGTGAGGTCACAAATGCAACAATGGTCCACAGTTTGAAGACGATGGTGTCTAAGCAATGACAATACATCAGCCACATACCCATTTTTCTCTGGACAAGAGGTGCTCACTGAAACAGACCCATGATTCATCTGATATTTAAATACTCCCCTACTTTATAGGGATAACACCAAGTGCACTGCAATAGGCAAGAACAATTCCAAGTTAGTAGAGCTCAGTTGGTATCCATTTCCTGCCATTTTAATCTGCAAGGTCATAGAACAATATCTGCAGCTACAAAATGTAACCCCTTCATTTTCTGATAGGGTGCTGGTTTCTGAGAGCCCTCATTATTCATTTTCTTCCTCTTATCTTCTTCTACCTCCTCTCTCTCTTCTTGCTCTCATTCTTGTTAGGAAAAGAGAGAAAGAAAGGAGAGAGAAGACTCGGCTCAACAGCAGAGACTGGCTTTATTTGGGGCAAGCCAGAGAAGGGCTCTGACCAGGCAGGTCAGAAGTCACTTCCTTTATAGACTAGGGATACTTATAGGGCAGAGGGGCATTGGAATTCCTGGACTGCAGCGTGGTCCAACTTGCCTCAGGGTGGGGACACTACAGGAGTGTGATAATTGGACAGGTGGTCTGGGTCATTCCAGGGAGGTGATAATTGGGAGGAGTGGTTTTGGTCACTCTTGGGAAAAAGAGAGTTACAATGAAATGGCAGTCAAGGTCCAAAAATGGAGACATTTTGGTAGTAACAGTTCTGTCATTCATATTGAGGCCACAATTGCTGGGAGCAGCAAGTGGTTCACTATGGAATGTGGAGAGTCACTACACTCTGACACAGCAACAGAGATGCCCAGGGTGAGCACGGTAAACAAGAAGGGAGAGCAAACAGGGTAGCATGAGATGCTGCCTCGGGAAGTGCTGTTAGTCCAGAGCCTTGACACTAGGGTCAAATAAGAAGTATTCCTGTGAGCCTCTCTGTTCCGCTGGCTTGGAGTTCTGATGGAACCTGCTTTCACTACCTCAGGCTCTGTCTGTGCTATCTTCCCAGGTCTGCTGGAAGAGGTGGAACACAGAAAATTGTGTTTAGAAGGAATATTGCCCCTTCTACTCTATCTAGAAAACAAGAGACACAGCCACAATCACAAGGCACATTGGCTACATGTAATAACTTAGGTGCTAAGCTATCATCACTTCTAGCACTTTCCTAGGTTGCTTTTACTCATGCTCTAGGTACAGAACAAACATATTCATACATCTTTCCCAGACAAGTGGGAAAAAACAACACTTCAGGCTATTTGACTTACATCTACCACCTCATACCACTATGATCATTTCAAAAGAGGGCTTCTCCCTCATGCAGAGCTACCTCACTCAATTCCCATTTATAATAGATTTGGAGAATTGAAATTTGTGCCAAACCATTCCTAGTCAGCTACTGTTACCAGAGGAATCTGGCTGATGTTGAAGCCTTGAAGCTCCTGGTGGGCGATACCAACCTTTCTCTCAAGTATGTGTTGATTTGCTGGTTTTTCTAAAACCCACTTTTCCTTCAAACCCCTTCTTGCCTTCATCTCTGACCCTGAGTAGCTTTCCTTCCTTCCTATAATCAGGACATTCTTTCTGTAGTTCTCTCTGGCTGCTTTTGGCTCCTTCCCTTACCCTAGTCCTTCTGAGGCACTTTAAGGTGACTGGTCCCTGAAAGTAACAAGCAGGAATGTACGATCTCCATTTGCTAGAGATCATAGAAGGATCTCTCCCTGTCTCTTTTTTTTTTTTTTAATTTTTTTAAATTTATTTATTTGAGAGCGACAGACAGAGAAAGACAGATAGAGGGAGAGAGAGAATGGGCACGCCAGGGCTTCCAGCCACTGCAAACGAACTCCAGACGCGTGTGCCCCCTTGTGCATCTGGACCTGGGGAACCGAGCCTCAAACAGGGGTCCTTAGGCTTCACAGGCAAGCGCTTAACCGCTAAGCCATCTCTCCAGCCCTCTCCCTATCTCTTGACTAAAGGAGTTAGATCTATTTTTTCATAGACAACCAGAGACCCTCTTTGAAAAGGAGTTCCCCTTTCTCAGAATTGAGGTTTAAATCTGATCCTCCCATTGTGGTTGGTTAAGCAAGCTCAGCCCCGGAAACTTGGTGTCATAGCTGGTCTCTTCCTGATCCAGTTCCCGAGCCCACACCAATGAACTGTCTCTCAGACTCACCTGAGTCTAAAGATAAGGCTCACCACAATCAGATGATAAATGGATGCTTATGAAATTGGCAAGGCCTCTTTTTAGCTGCTCACCTCCCATGAATATTCAGGTTCCTGCTCTGATAAGCCCCCTCCCCTTGGCTCAGCCCCGATCAGAATTTCTTCCAGTGGATTCCCTATCCCCTCCGGCCTTCCACATGGCAGGAGCTCTCTATACTTTCTTCTCTTTCCTTCCCTTAATGTAATAAAGTCTCTCTAGGTCTTACTCTCTGGTTGATGGATTTATTTAATCCTTTAAATTCACAAGACAAGGATATGGGAACACCCTGAATTTATTGGTGCATTGTTGTGTTGTTGCATTGGCAAGGAACACCAACACCCCTGTTACATAATGGGAACTCCAAAACTCCTATTACACTCCCCTGTGTTAATTAGTCTTATGACATCATCCATGGTAACAATTACAGGCTTGAAACATTCTACAAGTTGTATTAGTTGCTAATAATTAATTAAATAAATAAATATTCTGAGAAGCACTGTTGTATGAGATAAAAGGAGCATCGTGTTTTGATCTGCCTGATTTTAAATGATACCAGTACATCCTAGTTGGCTGTAGTATTTGATAAGGTGAGATGGAACTACGGAAGAGGCAATTAAGATAGAATGAGATCATATTGTTAGAGCCCCGATCTCCTGTACTCATAGAAGAGACAACCAAAAGTGTTTCTCAGTTCTCTCTCTCTCTTCTTTTACTGGGTGTTACACATTGCCCAGATTGATAGCGGCTCTCTAAAACACAAATACCCATGAGACTAATCTAGAAGCTTGCCATCTATAAACTGCAGAAAGGACCTTTACCAGAAACTGAGTCCCTAGCACTTTGGTCTGGAACTTCCTAACCTTTAGTTAAGCAAATAGACTTCTTTTGCTGAAGACACCTTATTTATGTTATTTTGTTATGGAAGCCTGAAATCAACAAAACACTGAAGGTGTTACTTCCTATGAGGATAAGACACAGGGCTTATAATTATCTTCATTTACAGAGGAGAAAATTGACCCTCAAGGTAACTAAGATTTTTAAAGATCCTGAACTGGCACATCTGGGACTTGGGCTGAATGCTGTCCAACTTCAAACAAGGCAAATAAAATCCAGTGTCCTGCATAGCATAGAGAAGCTGTCCCCTTGCCCATTATATTTGCCCCAGACGTGCCTGGCATTTTGCCAATGCCACCCCAACCCTTTCCATATGAAATGCTTGCCTCAGTTTGAGTCCTGCATCTAAGTGGTATGCATATTAGAAGTACTCCTTGAAGTAATGAAGAACTCTGTGTCCTACTTAACACTTTAAGGGAGATTTATAAGCAGTAAAATTATTGCTTCCATATATTTGTACAGAGTTTCATCTAGGAAACATTTATCAAGAAATATTATGTACTGTTATAATTTTGGCACAGTTTAGTCTTAGCTATGATATAATCCTGTAGATAATTAATCTGCCAGCATGTGAATCATAATGTACTTTAAGTGAAGGGTAGACATTGCTCATATTGACAGGTGCTGTTAAAATACATATTCTCATCCAATCACTTATAGGAGTAGATCTAAATAAGCATTCTGAAATGATATTCATAGGTAATATACTTATGTTCACATATAATCATTAAAAAATAAAACAATGTTACCTTTATATTACAAATGGAATTAAAGATAATTGAAATGATAATGTAAGTAATATAGCAATGCTGTGGATCCATTTGAATTTCATAGGAATCCCCAATGTGCGTAAATAATTATACTGAAAAATATTTGTTTATAAGAAATTCAAATTTAACTGAGTGTCCTGCCCTTTATCTAGAAAATTTATATTAGTTATTAGTGAGCTCAGATTAATAAATGCACATTAATACTCTACTATTCCATGTGTAGTTGAAATATTCTGAGATAAATTAATTGTATATATAAACCATAACTTCTAATATACATTTATGTACAGATGAGTGCATTTATTTAATGAAAGTTCACTTACAAATAAGCCAGCTAACTAGCACCAGAGAGACTGGTCTTGGAGTTATAAAAAACAATGTTATCTTACAAAGATATTTATTTTTAATAACCTACTATGCTTGTGAATCTGGTAGCTCTGGGTGGATTTTATAAGCCCTCTGCAAGTATACGCAGCCCTGTGTGTGTCTCTGCATTCTGGGGAAAGGCATCAGACCGCTGGTGATTCTCAAACATTGTGTGTGTGTGTGTGTGTGTGTGTGTGTGTGTGTGTGTGTTTGTGTGTGCGTGTGTGTGCGTGTGTGCGTATATGATGGTACATATGTGAAGATTAGAAGCAAATTCATGGTGTTGGCTCTCTCCACCTTGTTTGAAACAGGGTCACATTTGCCACTGGGAAGACCAGATTAGCTGGCTTGCCAGAGTGCTTTGAGATCTCCTAACTGCCTCCCAGTGTGGTGGGTGCATTTTGATGACAGGTGTCTGGGTCACTTTGCATCCACCTTTATGCAGGTGCTAGGAATCTAAGCTCTGATCAGCAGGCTTGCAGAACAAGCACCTGTAACCACTGAGCCATCTCTCCAGCAACCTAAAACGATTTTACAACATATACGTCAACAAGGAGGGGCCGGGGGAAAGGGGTAGGACATGGACGAGCCTAACAATGGTACCAACTTGACTGTATTCACTGAGTACAAAACTAATTAATAAAAAATAAAAAGACTCCATACGCAGCTGACGCGTAAAATGGAATGACATGGCTGGAAGCCAGGAGAGAGTCAGTCCCCAGACAGTCAGCGTGTCTAGTGCCAGAAGGCGCTACATAGGCGACTGGGGGAAGTGACCAAGATCTGTCCAAGCAACACATTGTTTAACCTAAGTAGCAACAATTAACTGGATGTGATACCCACACAAGTGCAATAGTGGTACACAGCCATGGTGAGGAATCAATTGCTCTTGATTTGGCTAACTGATCCACTCAGTGGTACTAGACCCTTAGCTGGAGCTGGGAAACAAGTCAGAACCATACCCAAACACAAGCCCACTCTACAATATCAAGCTACCATCAATCACGGGGTATAAGAGGGCCTACACCTATCAAACTGTCTATCAAAAAAGTAAGTGTTATCTCAATTTTCTGGGTGCTAACTTACTCTCCGTTGGAGAATCTGCTTCTCTTTTCCAGATAGATGCAGATCCTAAGAAGAGAGCTGCCCCAACATACCTCAGAAGGGGCCCAACTGAAACTAAGGACAACTGGCGAAATAAGCAAGGGTGATGTTTTCCTGTGAACTGGATACCAGCACAAAGGGGAAGGAGATCAATGCAGAGAAAAATCAACTCCTACCAAATCAGAGAGCCAGAGCCTCAGAGGCCCCCAACACCTCAGCACTGAAGCAGACCAAAAATGAACCCAACATGGCTCAGGGAAATCTTGCGGAAGAGGGGGCGGAAAGAATGTCAGAGTTACATGTTGGGTCATGATTTTCAGAGACATTTATCATACTAATAACTGGGGGCTAACTCCACAATGCACGACCCATTTTCAATAATAAGGAGGGTCTAATGGGAGGGGGTAGATCACAGATGAGCCTAAATAATGGTACCAAACTGCCTGTATTTACTGAAAAGAAAACTAATAAATTAAATTAAAAAAAAAAAAACCAGATAAAAAAAAAATAAAAATAAATAAATTTAAATTTTAAAAGAGGCACACCAATTAATTTTTAAAAGCCTAGAAAAAAAGATTCCTAACTCTGCTTAGGAATAACATTGTTTCCATTTTTAGACACTAAAATAAATGCAAATAAAAATCCATGGTATGTAAGAATAAAAAAAGCCATGAAACTTATTGAGAAAAATTAGACTTAAAGGAAAAAAATTTAAAACACAGGGAGTTCTTATTCCCTTCCCAAACACACATTTTTCTGACAATTCCACTCCCTCCATGAAAAGCCTTTGTTTCAGAAAGAGGTCATTAGAATGACTCCTTGGGAGGACCAGGTAACTGCCTTGTTATTCAACAGTGTACTTAACAAGGGGCTGTCCCCCGCACCACTAGAGCGCTTTCCTACTGCATCCAGTTCTTATCTGTATGCCAAGGGAAGTAAAATAGCAAAACGACACAAACTTATGGACGACTTTATACTGTCACCATAGCAACCACAACAAATGCGTTCCCTAAACCTCCACTTCTCCAGTCCACACATTTTCTTTTCAACTTATTTTTCTAGGAGTAATATTGCTATGCTAATTGCTATCCTGTCAGCATGCTGCACTCTTGAACTGGTCATATTCCCTGCTTGATATTGTCTGCATGATGTGTTCTCTGCAAATTCATATACTGGAATCCTAGCTAGAGTCAGGAGGTGGGGCTTTTTTGGTAGATGATTGCATCACGGAAATGGAGCCCTCGGGAATGGGATTAGTGTTTTATTTTTAAAAGAAAAAAATAACCAGGGGAAATAATATCAAAATACATTCTAGACACATACAAATGAGTCGAAAATGAAAAAAAGAAATAAAAAACTTTAAAATATTCAGAGATGGGCTGGAAAGATGGCTTAGCAGTCAACGTGCTTGCCTACGAGGTCTACAGACCCGGTTTCGGTTCCCCAGTAGCCATGTAAAGCCAGATACACACGGTGGCACATGTGTCTAGGGTTCATTTACAATAGCTAAAGGCCTTTGTACACCAATTCTCTTCCTCCATCTCTCTCCTTCTCTTCCTCTCTCTCAAATTAAGAAATAAAATATTGAGAGAGAGAGACAAAGACTCACCTTCTCTTATGTGAGGAAATAGCAAAAAAAAAAAAAAAAAAAAAAAAATGCTGTCATTAAACCAGAAACAGGCCTCACCCTGACATTGAACCTACCAGCACTTTGATCTTGGATTTCCCAACCCCAAAACCTGTGACAAATATTCTGTTTTATCAGCTTGAATGAACTAAGACTCTCCCAAGTAACCCAATAATAAAATTCTATAGCAAAAATCCCGTTATCATCATTACCTTTTATTAATTTCATCCATATGAAAAATAATTCCAGTATTTCCTATTCTAAAAGCTATGATGTTAAATTCTAAAGCATTACACCAATGAAAATTTTCAACCCATATGACAAGAGTAAAGTCAGATGCATGATAACAATGAAAAATACAACATTCCTCAAGTGTTAAGCATGTGTAAAACACAACATTTGTTACCTCACTTCTCCTCCAGACACCTTGGTAACACCATCACTATTATAATTACCAACAGAAAAGCCAAATATGTGATTGATCATTCTCAGGTCATGCACACTTTTTAAGTAGGACAATAAATAGATGAATATCTTACATTTCTGCCTTAGAGAGGAAGTAGGATAAGAGGGGGAAAGCTCTGTCATATTTTTCTCTGAGAGCATTAATAAGCTTTTCTGTGTGTTTGTTTTTATTATTTATTTATTTATTTGAGAGTTTATTTATTATTTATTTATTTATTTGACAGAGAGAGAAAAAGGCAGATATATAGAGAGAATGGGGGCACCAGAGCCTCCAGCCACTGCAAACGAGCTCCAGACGCATGTGCCCCCTTGTGCATCTGGCTAACGTGGGACCTGGGGAATTGAGTCTCAAATCTGGATCCTTAGGCTTCACAGGCAAGTGCTTAATCACTAAGCCATCTCTCCAGCCCTATTCACAAGCTTTTTAACTCTTGTATCAAATGTCTCATTAAGTCCCCTGAATTGGTAGATTCAGATACCCATAGCTATTTTACAAATACATGAAAAATTTGAGTTGATATGTATTTTCATTTCATGCAAGTTTATTTGAATCAATTCTTCTTAATATCAGTAAAATCTTCTTTTGATTTTTGATTCTGAACTCCATAGTGATATGATGGAGGGTTTTTATTAAAAAAAAAAAGAGCACATACTTTGTATGGGCACATCATGTGTTTATATCATCATTTCCCTTCCCCTTGCCCCCATTCCACTGAGGGCCCTTGTCAATGAGATTGCTGGTGTTTACCATGGGGCTGTGGATTAGGAGTTGTGACAGTATCATTTGTACTTCGTATGCCTCATATATGCTAGATATGTGATAGGCAATATAGAGATGACTGACAGACAGATAGCATTGTCATGTTAAGTGTTAAATTCAGCTTACTTACAGAACAGATACTCAGTTTTTCAAGGTAGGTTTCACTCTAGCCCAGGCTGACCTGGAATTCAAAATGTATTCTCAGACTGGCTTCGAACTCACGATGATCCTCCTACCTCTGCCTCTGAAGTGCTGGGATTAAAGGTGTGTACCACCATGCCCAGCTCAGATATTCAACTTTTTGAAAACACCTGAATTTAATATGAAAACTAGCAACAAGAGCTTACTGCCTCAGAAACAAACTGAAATCCCCTTTATTTGCATGTAGCAGGAAATCTTTTACTTTGTTTTGATCACCTGAATTGATTCATGGCTATCTGAAATTAGTTCATATAATAGAACTTGTTTTTAGTAAATGGATGAATTCCTTAAAATCTCCTGGTATTTGCAGCTCTGAAAAAATTGTATATTTTGGGAACAATTATTTTGTATCTATCCCCTTTTGAAATATGTATTTTATAAAAGATAAAGAATAGCTAACTGCATATTTACAAAGTGAACTCAAAATGGAACTGAATTCCCTACTCTACCCTTTATCATAATCACCATCTATTTCTGCTAGCTCAAAGAATTCTTTTTATCTTTTTATAACCTCTAGGTTTTACTTTTTTTTTTTCATTGAGTGATAACAGAAATGAGTCGAGTCACTTTGCAGATTTTTGAAACTCATTTGGAGTGGGAAAAGTGGTAGTCAGTTCACATGACCCGCTTTGAAAAGCTTCATCTCCACATGCATAGTCTGTGATGATTGAGATAAATTAACCTGGGTAGACAGACAAAGAAACACTGGTGCTCATGCAAGTACAAATAGTGGATAAACATTGAGAGCTGTGTAATAGTAGATAAAATAGTCATAAACACTTTCTATTTACCAAAGATTTTACATGGACTTTCTAACTTATTCCTTATGTGAGAGAAGACTTTTTTTTTTTCTACTTATTTTGTTTAAAGGATGAGAAAATGGGAGCAAAGAGCAGTTAAGAAATCCTGATATAGTAAATTTACTCCTATGACCCTAGTGCTCTGGAGGCTGAGGTAGGAGGACCAGCATGAATTCAAAGCCAGTCTATGCTATGAAGTGAGTTCCAGGTCAGCCTTGGCTAGAGTGAGACCCTGCCTCAAAGAAAAGAAAAAGAAAGAAAAGGAAGGATGAAATAATGAAATAAAAGAGAAAAAAATATAAGAAATGTATTCATGATCATACAGTTAATGGGTTAGCGTCTGAGTCCATAAGCCAGTCCAAGTGTAAAATCTCTACTTTTAAAGGTTATCCAGGGGTTGGAGTGATGGCTAAGTGGTTAAGGTGATTGCCTGCAAGGCCAAGATACTCAGGTTCGAATCCCTAGGATTTGCAAAAGCCAGATGCACAAAGGGGTGCAAGCATCTGGAGTTTATTTACAGTGGTTGCAAGCCCTGAAAACCCATTCTCTCTCTCCCTCTCTCTAACTACATATTTCTCTCTCTCTCTCTCTCTCTCTCTCTCTCTCTCTCTCTCTCTGTTTCTCCCTCTCTCCCTCTCTCTCTCTCTCTCTCTCTCTCACACACACACACACACACACACACAAAAATAATAAATTAATTAATTAAAAGTATTTTAAATTAAAAAATAAAAAAAAATAATGGTTATCTAGTAATATACATCAAAGAGTGTTATTTCCATGACATAGGCAATGGATAGAGCATCCTTCCCACCTTACATGGTTTACATGGCTTAATCTTCTGAGATGATTACTTTGTACAGTTATAAATTCTGATTAGCTTGTAGAGCATTCAGGATAAACCAGCACTGAGTGACATCAGCTGAGGGTGATGAGACTTGGCAGTCAACACCCTCTGTCTATGAAGCACTTGCACACTGGAACATCCGGATCTGCTTCCTGGCACCCAGCCATGCTACATGCTTTCCACTTTGCTCACCTCATTTCAGATGGTCTTGTCTTATTAGAGGAAGTGTGTGAATGTGTAATCCATAGCATGAAAACAGAACCTGGCAGTAGTCTAGGATAATGCTGAAGTTCATCTGTGGTCTGTGGATGTGCCCACAGACACAGAACTCAATGTAAAGGTCTCAAGAGAATGTGCACTGTTTGGAAGGAATCTGCCAATTAATTGTATCACCTCTCGACTGCCAGCAAGTTGGAGGTCAATATTAGCTGCACTGGGTTAGAATGCTGATTGAATGACTCATGTAAGAAAACCACAGTGCTGCCTCAACACCTTTCAAGTGCACATGCTGATGGTGCTTTTTAATTTTTTAATTTTTTTGTTAATTAGTTTTGTATTCAGCAAATACAGTCAGTTTGGTACCATTATTAGGCTCATCCGTGACCTACCCTCCCCATTGGCCTCTCCTTGTTGAGGTATACTGATGGTGCTTTTAATACTACCTTTTTGGGGGGAAAGTACTTCTTCTTTTTAATATAAGAAGCAAAAAATTATGTAACACAAGTGCAGGCATAATGAAATCAGCCTAGAAACAAGCATATTGTCTTAAGTATTTGGAAAAACATAAGGCAAGTACATCAAAGCTTTGCCTTCTGGAAAGGTAAAGTGCCTCAGAGACACCATTTTATCTTCTGTGTATATAAATGTTCTTTTGAGATGTGAGTGGGTTCAGTATATATGGGCATAATAATATATCTCACATACATATCTATTATATGTACACATATGATCATCTAGGGAAGGTAAGAGATAAACTTCTTCCAATACAGGCAAGTTATGGTATAAATATTTTAGATCCAAGAAAAATCTGATCAGTAATTCTCTGAAATAAGATTACAATTCAAATGCAAATATTCAACGCATATAATCCCCTGCTACAAATTTTACTTGGACACAGCGGAAAGATGTTTAGCTGGAGAAGCTCAAATCAGCTGATTTATTCGTTGGTTTGGCCTTTAAACACATTCCATGCCACCATGATGAAAATGACGGGGCCACCACAGTAAAAGTCTGTAATGGAGAATGGCACTGCTTGTGTTTTAATATGTAGAAATGGTTGAGAATTTATGCACTGCAAACACATTTGGCTCAACCTTCAAGCCCTGCCTGTTGCACTATGAACCTTTGACCTTTTGAGGCAATTCTTTCCTTGTTATTCCTTCTACCACACTCAACATCCAGCTGTGTAATTCCATCATTTAGACCCAGGCCCAAGTGAGTAAAGCCAGAAATATTATTATTTCTAGTGCCAAGAAATTGCCCAAAAGTAGGGCAGCCTAAGGCACTTCATGGAGCCCTAGTCTACTACCAGCTTCCCTAATGTACCTTCTGTATTAGCTGCCAAAACGATAGCTTCTAATGGGAAATCTAGCCGTGAGACCTTGGCATAAGTCCCTAATATGCCTACAAACTATAAACTCCTTTGCTTGGCATACAGATAACTTTAAGAGCTGGCCACTGTCTAAATGTCAAGTATCATCTGTCATTTCCTGCCTTGCTCTTTACAACCCAGCAGCATTGAGCGATTAGGAATTCTCTGAACACATCAACCTCTGTTGGCTCCTCCCACCGTCCCTCATCTTTGCACATCTCTGCCCTTAACAGCATCCCCTGCTTGTGTGCCTGGAATGGTCATTCAGTTTTCTAGCCTCCATCATCACCACTGCTTTGAGAAGGCTTCCTTGACTCTTCCAGACATCATTCATATTCCTTTCTCTGGGAAGTTTATGCAACCATCCTTCAAAGTATAGCCTGTCCTTTTATTAGCCATCTGTTTTTACCTATATTTAAGTCACTTGCAGTGTAAGCATGATGTCTTGAGAAGACCCGAGACCATCCAAATTCAATTCCCCAGCATCCAGATAAAAAGCTGTGGGCATCACCATTCATGCCTGTAAGCCCAGTCAGAGTTACAGTGCAGAGACCAAGGGGGGGGGGGGGAGGACGAGGAGAAGAGGAGAGGGGAAAGAAGAAGGGGAAACAAGCCTACAGCTTTGGGGAGACTGACAGACTCTATCTTATGGAAATGGGTAGATGAGTGAAAAGAGGATGTTCAATGTTCTCCAGTGTCTTCACGCATGCATGTGGAGTGCATGCATCTGTGTACACATGTGCAAACACGCACACACATATTACACACACACACATTTGCACACACACACCATATCATACACCACACCACACATACTCTAAACACACACATAGCAAAAACAAAAAAAAATTAACAACAAAAAAATTAAATCTTGGCTGAAGATGTGATACTGCAGAATCTAGAGTCTCTTTCCATTTTTTGTCACTATTTTAATTTTATAATTGCTAGTGCTGAGAATGCTGCCTCACATAAATTCAAAGTACAACATGGCAGAAACATGTTTAGGGAATTAAAGAAACTGTTGTAAATTCTATCCTAATTCTGTGCCAAAATTTTTAGAACAATTTTTTTTTATGAAACTCAAGCCAGCAACCCAAAGCAGCATTTTTTGCATGTATATGTGTGTACAGTATGCATGTCTATGTCTATGTGTGTTTGTAAATGTTAGAAGGCATATGTGTGTGAGTTAGTGTGTGTACACATGCATATGGAGGCTGGAGTTCAAGGTTGGGCATCTTCTTCTACCACTTTCCACCTTAGTTTTGAGACAGGGTCTCTCACTGAACCTAGAGCTCACCAATTTGGCCAACAGGCCCTGGCGGGAGATGGCCTATGCCACTCTGGCTGGCTTTTCTTTGGGCACTGGGCATCTGAACAAAGGCCTTTCTGTTTACATACCACACACTTTACCTATGGAGTCATCTCCCCAGGCCCCCAAGCAGCAGTTTTTAAAATTAAACATTCCAACACTGCAATTCAAAGATATACCAATTTGTAAGAAATAACAATATGAAAACATTAAGTCTGTGTTTTCCATAATTAAACTACTGTTTCTGTAAGAGTGGTAAACTTTGTATGTATAATAAAATCATGGTCATTCATAACACAACAGTCTTAAATCTGAGCTAATATATTTCAGGCAATATTGTTGACATTATTTGATGTGATGGAATGCACATGCAAAGCTCTTGTTTTGTGTGTCCAAAACCAAGACTGCACTGAAGCCACACATGCAACATGGGCAAGCGCCGCCCAAACCCCTTATACTCATTATGTGTTTGACTTTGAGTTAATTTTTGGTAATTGAATATTCAGAAACCTTTTCCTGTTGCCCAGTATTTCATGACTCCTCACATTCCGTTCATGATCAACAGTTTATGAAGCTGGGACTTCGGTAGTGACAGAGAGGCAGTATAGCACAGTGATCAAGAATATAGATTCATGGGCTAGAATGCCTTATGCCACATACTCTCACTACCTTTGTCTTCTCATCTGCACAGTGGGGATACTGATAATACCTCTGCCTCAGAAAGTTGGGAATATTAGTTAAGGTGGGTGTAATAAATGCCTAGGGTTGTGTCCATTACATAATAACCTGCAAGTAAGGGAGATTACAATTACTGTAATTTAAAAGCTATTTTCTTTTTTTGTTTTGGTTTATACGTATATGTGTTCTTAGTGTGCATGCATTTGTGTGGTGGGGGGTGCAGGCCAGAGGACAACCTTGGGTGTCACCTTCAGGTACACCATCCGCCTGTTTTGTCACAGGCTCTCTCGTCATCCCAGTGCACATCCATTAAGCTGGACGAGCTGACTAGTGAGCTCCAGGGATCTGCCTGTCTCCACCTCCTCAGCACTGGTATTAGAGGCACTCATTGCCATGCCCAGCATTTTTTTTTTATTTATTTTTATTTATTTATTTGAGAGCGACAGACACAGAGAGAAAGACAGATAGAGGGAGAGAGAGAGAATGGGCGCGCCAGGGCTTCCAGCCTCTGCAAACGAACTCCAGACGCGTGCGCCCCCTTGTGCATCTGGCTAACGTGGGACCTGGGGAACTGAGCCTTGAACCGGGGTCCTTAGGCTTCACAGGCAAGTGCCTAACCGCTAAGCCATCTCTCCAGCCCCATGCCCAGCATTTGATATGGTCTGGGGATCTTACCCAGGATCTCATGCTTTCAAGGCAAGCACTTTACTGACTGACCTGTCTCCTAAACATCTAATGCTCTTGATCTTCACACACATTGCATAATACAGCCATGCTCTGCATTGTTATGTCACTTTTACATAAGACTGATCTCTTCACAGACAACAAATAAAGATGAAACACAGATGTCCAAAGTCACATGTAACAACCACTCAGGATTTTCTCTCTTCCTCAACAGCCCACTGCTCTGGTCTAATTCTGCTTGCCCTCAGAACTTGGTTCTTCAACCAGTTCTAGATCTGGCCACTGACCCTTTAGGAATGTAGTTTATATTGGCTCTTTTTATAAAAGTCTTCAAACTTTGCCCACAGGGACCTCTATCATGAGTTACATCAAGTAACTTTCTCATCAGTGGGTCTGTTCCTTGGAGCTTAGCCAGAGCCATCCCATCATTGCTCCTGCTCCTACCCCCACAAAATAGAATGGTATTGTGGGAAGGGGGGAGACATGACTGTTCAGGTAGACACTGACTCATACACTCTGTGGGTAATGAATAAAAAATGCCTTGTTTCATTGGCATTTCCTTCGGGTTGGACTTGATGAGCTAGTCCTTACCAAGTCAGTGGAAAATTTTGACATTCAGAGCCTGCGAGAAAGTTCCAAGATGGCAGAATGGCAAAAGATGGTACCAACTCTGCTCCAACCAAAGGCCTCAGCCAGACAAACAGGAACTTGGTTCAGCTTACCACTGGCCAAAGCCCAAGATTTATGAGAAGATCAAACATTGTATTAGTAACATCCATTTTCAGAGCTGCTTCATGAATCTATAATAGTGGGAGTTCTCCTCAAGAATTTGGGGGCTTTGAATCTTAGCCAGCACAATTTTGATAATCTTATTGTTGTTTAAGTTTAGTTTTATTCGTTTGGCCTGTGGACAATTTGCTTAGAAAATCGTCTTTCTTTGTGATATTGTAGCATATGTAGTTAGACATTACCTTCTATAAAGGTATGCTGTTAGCTAAAGGGCCAGTTGCCCTTGGCTGCTGCTGCATTTTAAGAACATAATTCCACATTGCACTATTTAATGTTATTTGACAAGATTTCCACATGCATTCTTGCTGGCATGGAGGTGCTAATGGGTAAGTAGTTAGCATTGTGGGACCTCATATAAACTATGTCCAAGAAAGAAAACCCAGTGCAAGTTTCAAATCTCTAAATACAATGTTGCCCAAAGATGTCTGCCAATTTCATTTTTAATATTTTTCCTCTTTTTACAATTCTACATCTTAATCTTCAAAGTCATTTTCCTCCTTAAAATATTTTATTTTATAAGTGCCTTGAGAAAATGACCTAAATAGGTTTCACTCTGAGTTTATTCCTGCGTAATATTTTGACAAACCAGCCTCCCAGTCATATACATAATTCATACTGCCCTGTCCTTTTATGTACTTAGGTTCGAATAATGTTCATGCAGAAGGAGCCATCCTGGTTGAATCTAACATCTAGTCTTCAAGTCTAGAGGCCTTGAAAAATTGGTTGGAACTTTGCATTACGTAGTCAAATAAACACTATAGATTTGGGATGTTATAGATGATCACACCCATTCCTGAAAGAGTCAGATAAGTATGAAAGGACAGGTAGTGACCTAACTAGATTTGGAAGCAAATTCCCTGAATATTGGACTAGATAGCATAATGAATATGGAAAATTCAGATAGAAACTTTAGCTAAACATTTACTAAAAATGAAAAGGTTGCTGAAAACTAATGTTCCTACTCAGTGCAAGTGTGAATAGGATATAGAGAGTGAGTAACCTTTTTGGTTCTTTCAGGGCAAATTTTCTTCAACAGGATTGTTGTTGAAATGAAGTTCCTAAAGTATTCTCCCCCTGAAGTTAAACAAATTTGTTAAAACCAAGCCTTTCTTTCCAATAAATAATGTGTTTTTATTTTTTAAAACAACTGTTGCCAGACATGGTGGTGCATACTTTTAATTTCGCCCCTTGGGAGGCAGAGGTAGAAGGATCACTGTGAGTTTGGGGCCAGCCTGAGATTACATAGCGAATTTCAGGTCAGCTTGGGCTTCAGCAAAACCGTTCCTCAAAACAACAACCAAAGCCACTGTCTATGTAGCATCTCCACAGAGAGAACCACCTCCTGAAACAGTGGTGCATAGACTATACCAACATCTCAAAAACTATTCTGCCATGTTACTATGAAAGAAGTCGTACTTTTTCATAGTAAAAGTACCAGGTCCATTTCCAAATACTTTCTCTTTACATAAGATCAAAAATGCAAAAGGTTATGGATAAATTCTCTACCAACTCAATTGGACTTAGGGTCATTTTATTTTTCAGAATTAGAATGATACCAAGACTGAACAGTTCCCTGCCATAAAAAAAAAAAAAAACACCATGAGATGAATGACAAAATGTTGAGGCAATCTGACTTGACTAGCCACATTCCTATAAAGCTTCTCTTAAAATGTAGCTAATCCTGGAGACCACGAATACCTAGTGAACCTTTTCAACTGCTTATTCTAAAAGTAATGAAACAAAATATTACCTCAACAAAAATACCCTAAATAGAATGTATCACTTCTCCTTCACCTCATTCTGGTCAAGTCTGCTTTTCTACCTGACTTAGTCACAGAGGTGTGCCAACTCAAATACACATGGGTATCTGGCATTCCATAGAAGTGGCTTCTCCTGTCATTAAAAAGATGGGATATTCAACAAATGGTGCCCCAAACTAATAAATCCTTTGGAGAAAAATATTGGATATTTACTACATTCCTTTAATCACTTCTAAGACTAAAATGATAGTATGTATTTTTTTTAGAGAACAACACTAAATTGGAAAAGTTTTTGAGACTAATTAAACATGCACATATGTATGTTAATGCATATTATTTATATAAGACAATGTCTTCATCTGTCCAGGTTGGCTTTAAACTCACAATCCTACTGCTTCAGTTTCTTGATTTCTTAGATTATAAGCATGTGCTATAATGCTCTGCTTCAAGTAATATTTAAGTTAGATCCATAGGGTTCTTCAGTCTAGCCTACTTGACAAATTCAGGGCCAAATACAGACCCTGTCTCAGCAAAAGAGGACAGTGCCTGAGGAACAACACCTGATATTCTCCTCTGGCCTCCACATACACATGCAAATACATGTACATGCCCATACATACACACAAACATGTACACCAATAGAGAGACACCCACATTATATGCACAGTGTTTTGTTTTTAAATGATTAATTTTAATCTTTAAGCTTTTACAAAATTTTGACCTACAATCCATTAGGAAATGATGGGGGCCAATAGCATGAACAAAGTATTCACATCTATGCATAAATACTTCTGGAAATAGATTTAAGCATATCAAAACAAAATCCCTTAAATACACAAAATAAAATTAATTTTAAAAAGGTGCTACCTAGTAGTCAATTAAATCACTTTGATAATAGAGCTTTTAGAAGTCAAGGCCACCATGTTTCACATATTACATAAGTCCATGGACTACTATTCATATAGGATTGTATGATGTACAGTGTGGGAGCCTGAGAGAAAAACTATGTTTTTTAAACATAGCTAATAAGATTATAAATGAATGTACATTGATGTTTTAAAATGTAAACTTGGAATTATACTTCCCCTTTAGAAAACATCTAATAACAACAGTGAACAGCACTCCTAAAAAAAATAGAGAAACATGGAATGAAGTATCTCAAAATTAGAAAAGAAATAACTACAAAATTATTAGCAAATGTCTGACAAAAGCAACTTAAAGAAAGGAGGGTGTATTTTGGTCCATAGTTTAAGAAGGGATTATAGTAAAAAGGTAGAGGTTCAGCAAAGTCCTTGAACCCCAAACCATCGGTTTATAGTTGCATTTAATCAAAGGATTGAACAAATCAAACTGAGAAGAATAATTATTAAATTACTATATTTACTGAGGGAAGTCCAAACCAAGGGAAGGAAATGAATGCACTGACATGGCCTGAGAGCCCACAGTGGTGGGCACGAGAAAACCATAGAAAGAACAGCAAAGAAATTTCAGAGGTCCTGCCATGTGGAGAGCAATAGGTGGGAAGGAACCGTGTGGAAAGTAGGAGTTGGGGGTTCTTCCCTTATCTCAGATGATGGGAAATTCACCAGAAGCTAGAGGTTCAGGAGTCATCAGACAGCCCAGAGAGCTTGCTCCCCCCACCTCCACCAAATGCATTTATAACATTATGGTGGTGGGTCCTGCCTTGTGGCTCAGGTGAGACAGCTGACTGGTCTGGGCTAAGAGCTGTCTCAGGAAGAGGATAGCCAAGTTCTGGGGGCTGAGCTTGACCAACCACAATGTTAGTAATAGATTTAAATCCTAGGAAAGACCTCCTTCCCAGGAGGGGCCCAGGTTGTTCCTGGGAAAAGAGATCTCCTTTAGGAATGCGATTAGGAGTCAGATCATCCTTTGATCTCTAGCAAAGTGGAGACTGCAAGGATAGACTCACACGTCCTGCTCTTACTTTCAGGGACCCAGTCACCCTAAGCACCTAACAAAGGCCCAACTCCCTCTCAATGCAGGAAAAGCATGGTGCATAAGCTTGACACAGCCGCTCACATGGTGGCTAGTCAGGAAGGAGAGGAAGTAATGCTGGTGCTTGATTTTTCTACTTTTTAGTCAACCTAGGACTACAGTCCATACACGAGGTCTGCCCACATTCAAGATGATTCTTCCCTCATCAGTTAAACCTTCATGGAAACACTCTGCTAGAGACATCCTGAAGTGGGTTTCCATGGTGATTCTGAATCTAGTCAAATTAGTGAAAATTAACCATTAAAACTGCTATGCCCAGGAAAGTTACATCTTAAAGTTCATTTCGACAAGTACAAATGAAGACACTTCATGATCACCAAGCCAGCACCGCAGAAGATGCTAAAGGAACTATTGTACACAGAGGAGGGAGAAAGACAGTCGTGATCACAAGAGCACAGGAAAGAATAAATTCCATGATGGCAACAGACAGACAAAGGAGCACTAGAAAAGAACTTATCATTTCCACCACAGTAAACCAGCAAATGGAGACAAATGGAACAAACGGAGGATCCACAAAGAAAGCCACACAGCAGCAACCATATGTGATGACTGTACCAAAACCTGTGCTGGAGTAAAGGCAGCCACTTCAACAAATGGTGCTAGGAAACTGCATTTCTGTGTGACTTTCCATGCTGCACACACACGAACGCAAAACAGATCAAACCTTAATGTAAGACGTGATTCTTTGAAGCTGCTAGAGGAAAACAGCAAAATCCCTTCCAGGTATAGATATAGGCAAGAATGTTCTAAAAATGACTCTGATAGCTCAGGCAGTAATCCTAAGAATTTACAAATAGGATTACATGAAATTAATTTTTTTTCTGCACTACAAAGAAAATAAACATGAGTAGAGACACAGGAGAAAGAATAGTTTAAAAAAAAATCTTTCCCAACTCTGTAGCAGAGGATTCAAATAAGTGACTGGGGAGATGGTTCAGAGGGTTTGAAAACTTTCCATGCAAACATGAGGGCCCTAGAGGGCCTGGGCTCACCTGTGTTTGACCCTAGCTGACTGAGAATGGCAGTCCCAGATTTAGTGACAGACTCTACCTCAAGGAAATAACATGGAAGAGGGACAGAGGCGGAAACCTGGCACTCTCCCCTGGCCTCTGTACGTGTACACAATAGGTGTATACATCTGTACACACATGTGCTGCACTAAGCGTACATATACCATTCACACCACACCTCATAAACTGTATACATGTATACAATAAAGAAAAAAGGAAAGCACACGACAAAGATGTGGGAGGAAAGGAACACTTGTACACTACTGGTGGGAATGTAAATTGGTACAGGGTACAGCCACTATGAAAATCAGAGTGAGATCTCTAACAAATTTAAAAATAACACTATCAGGCTAGAGAGATGACTTAATGGTTAAAACACTTGCCTGCAAAGCCAAAGGACCTAGGTTCAATTCCCCAGGACACACATAAGCCAGATACACAAGGTAGTACATACATCTGGAGTTTGTTTGTAATGGCTGAAGGTCCTTGTACACCCATTCGTTTTCTCTCTCTCTCTCTCTCTCCCTCTCTTTCTCTCTCTCTCTCTCTCTCTCTCTCTCTCTCTCTCTCTCTCTCTGTGTGTGTGTGTGTGTGTGTGTGTGTGTGTGTGTGTGTGTGTGTGTCTGTATCTCTCTCCCTTTGCCTCTTTCTCTCAAATAAATAAATATAAAATATTTTTCAAATAAAACTTGCTTATGAACTAGCTATACCACTATTTGCTATGCATCTGAATGATTCTAAGACAACAAACCACAGTGATACACATCTATGTGTATCACACTATTCACAGTAGCCAAGAAACAGAACCAGTCTAGCTGTCTATGGAGTTTTATATGGCTGTAATGGAAAGAGGAATCATAACATTAACAGGAAGATGGGTGGAACTGGAAACCAGACTTATAAAAACAAATACATCACGCTTTGTCTCATGTAGAATCTCAGTTGAAGTGGTATGTGTGTGAGTGTATGTGTGTGTGTTGTGTATGTGCGTGTTTAGATCATGAAATTAGGAAGGGGATCATCAGAGGGGCAGAAGACATCTTGAGAGGGAGAAAGAGAGGGTAATGGCATACTTGTGATGAAAGCTTGGTCCATTAGTGGGAGCAAAGAGAGCCAGCAGGGTGGGGAGTGAAGAGTATGAGAGGGGCAGCCAGGGAGAATGACGAATGAACAAAGTGTAATGACACGTGTGCATGAAAATGTGATGAAGCCCATTACTTTGCACACTAACTTGAAAGGGAGGGAGAATCAAGAGGTAGAAGAAAAGAAAAATGACAATCTGAGGATGAGTACTGATTCAATGATGCAAATGCTTTCATGACCTTTGAAAATATGTGAGCATACATATTAGCTTTCAACAAAATAGCTATAATTTAGCTTTCACTATTAAAATTTCTAACAATTATAAAAGAGCATTTATATGTGGGTATTTTGAAAACATTATAGAAGAGGTAAGCCACAGTTCAGAACTATTTTACTGAATTTTTTTTTAACCTTTCAGAGAATATCACTCACATCACTATTTCCAACAGAGCCAGGCAGAGATCTGTAATGAAGGGCTAGGAGACAAATAAAGAGCAGCTGC
The DNA here is from genome assembly GCF_020740685.1 of Jaculus jaculus. Lineage (NCBI taxonomy): Eukaryota > Metazoa > Chordata > Mammalia > Rodentia > Dipodidae > Jaculus > Jaculus jaculus. The sequence continues at coordinate 89,785,601 of NC_059105.1, read as the reverse complement.
AAAAATCCCTTATATCATTAACGGAAACAACTGAGTTCAGAGTAGACTCATTTTTAAAAAAATTCTTTCCATGTAGATCTTGCTCTAGCCCAGGGTTATCTGGAGTTCACTTTATAGTCTCATGGTGACATAAAACTCTTGGTGATTCTCCTGCCTCTGCCTCTGCCTCTGCCTCCAGAGTGCTGGGATTAAAGGTATGTATCACCACACCTGGCTATAAACTCATAATTATAAACAATACACTAATGTGATGTTCCATAATCAAAAATTCCCATGTAATTTAGCCCTACAATTCTAAAATCACAAATCAGAATACATACACACACTGAACTCAAGTGATATAGTAATAATGAGTGATACCGTTTATTACTATGCTGATTTGTGTACTTTGAATGATAAAACAGTTTAAGCACCTAAAATACAAAATTTTATTTCAATGCTGATATTTATGAGTAATAATAGTGTTCATTCTTAGATATTTCTGAGGTTCACTTTAAATATTGATTTAAAGTATCCTGTGCTGTCAAAATAAAGAAATAAAAACCTTGAAACTTTGGAAGCCTTGACCTTGGGAAAGAAAGAAAATTCTTTGTTATTCAAGCAATTATGACGCCTTCAGCTTGTGAGTGTTTTCAGTAACAATAAGCACAGTACAGAGGTAAATAGATAATTAGGTTGGTAGTAGGTGGGTCATTGAATGAAAGACTGAATTGGAAGAACAATTGGCGAAGCAAGCAAGGGTGCTGTTTTCTTGGAGAACCAGGTACCAGCACAAGGGTGAAGGAGATCAACACAGAGAAAAAATCAACTCCTACCAAATTAGAGATCCAGAGGCCCAGAGGCCCCCAACACCTCATCACTGAAGCAGATCAAAAATGAACCCAACGTGGCTCAGGAAAATGTTGCGGAAGAGAGGACAGAAAGAATATTAGACCACACATTTGATGAAATGAATTTTAAGAGACATATGTCAATGCAAAAACTACACAAATGGAATTATATTCCACAGTTAGGCATATTCAACCTTTTTACATGGGAACACAATGTTGCACTCTATAACATTTATATTCAAAAAGCACAATGGTGAGTTTCAAAAATTGTTAAAGAAAATCTCATAATTATTTCAGTAAGTTTACTATTTTGTATTGGGCTGCATTCAGAACCCAGCCTCATGAGTCTCTATGTGCCCAGTGGAGCATGGATTATACATGCCTGGCAGCTTCCTCTACCACCATATTTATTTATTTTTTAATTTTTTATTGACAACTTCCATAATTATAAACAATATCCCATGGTAATTCCCTATCTCCCCTCACTTTCAACTTTGAAACTCTACTCTCCATCATATCTCTTCCCTCTCTCAATCACTCTTTTATTTTGATATCATGATCTTTTCCTCCTATTGTGATGGTCTTGTGTAAGTAGTAATAGGTACTGTGAGGTCATGGATACCCAGGCCATTTTGTGTCTGGAGGAGCACATTATAAGGAGTCCTACCCTTCCTTTGGCTCTTACATTCTTTCTGCCACCTCTTCCACAATAAACCCTGAGCCATGGAAAGTGTGATTGAGATATTTCAGTGCTGAGCACTCTTCTTCTCAGCACGATGGTGGCTTTTGAGTCATCCCAGGGTCACTGCCATCTGAAAAGAGAAGGTTCTGTAACCAAAAGTGAGAGTAGCATTAATATACCTACCATAATATTCATATTAGGTTGGGTGTAGTGGTATATACCTGTAATCCCAGTATTTGAGAGGTAGAAGCAGGAGATTATGGGTTCAAGGAGGTCCTTAACTATATACTGAATTCAACACCAATGTTTGGGCTGCATAACACCTTATCTCAAACAAAACCATATAAAATACTTTGAATTTTTCATCTTATTGAATTTACAAAGAAAACTAAATGTATACATTGGGCTATGGGTTAGTGGTTAAGGTGTTTGCCCTCAAAGTATAAGGACCCAAGTTCAATTCCCCAGTACCCACATAAGCCAGATGCACATAGTGGTGCATATATCTGGAGTAGACTTTCAATGGCTAGAGTCCCTGGCAGGCCCATTCTCTCTCTCTGCCCCTTTCTCTCTCTCAAAAAATAGATTAAAATTAAGATTAAATTTTTAAAAATATCGAGTGCCACTTATTTATCTAGAAAACATTTAAAAATCATCTAAAATACAAGAATGGGTTAAATGACTTCAAAAAGTAGTTGTTATGATATAAGTATTTTAAAAAATAAACCTGCATTCTCTAGATGTGGATATTGATACTTATTCATCATGGTATTAAAATACTAAGTTAATCACATTTTGGCTTTCTCATACACCTTTAAGATTTTGTGAGTATTTTACATTGCTGTGATTTTTTTTCTATGAACTTATTTCCAGTAGTTGTTTTACTCTTTTATAATGTTGAAAGGGATTTATTCCTGAAATCGTATATTTTTTCACATTTTCTTTTTTCTAAGTTTCTGAGTTTGGTATATCCATTAAGTATTTTCTTTCTTTTCATAACTTTATTTTTATTTTATTTATTTGAGAGAGAGAGAAGGAGAGAGAGAGAGAATGGGCACACCAGGGCCTCCAGCTACTGCAAACGAATTCCATATGCATGCGCCCCCTTGTGCATCTGGCTTATGTGGGTGCTGGGGAATCAAACCAAGGTCCTTTGGCTTTGCAGGCAAATGCCTTAACTGCTAAGCCATTTCTCCAGCTCAACTATTTTCTTTTATTAATCTCATTTCTTTTCCAGAAGGGAATATGGGTTGTATACTTTCTCAGCTCATGACATTTTAAATCTAGTTCCTTGATATACATCTTAATCAGAATGTAAAATTTTTATTTCACACATATTTCCTCATTATTTTGCAAGTAATTCCTCACTATACTTTACAATTTGATGAATAATTCTGATGACAATAAAATATTTTCTCCTCTGTAATGACTCCTTTTATTTCTGCCTAGACACCTTAAGTCTTTTTTAATTTTATTTTATTTACATACTTGAGACAGATAGACATAAAAAGGAAGAGATAGGGAGAGAGACAGAAGGGGGTGCAAAGAATGGGCATACCAGGGTCTCCAGCCATTGCACACCCACTCCAGATACATGTGTCACCCTGTGCATCTGGTTTTTGTGAGTCCTGGGGAATTGAACCTGCATCCTTTAGCTTTGCAGGCAAATGCCCTTACTGCTATTCCATCTTGCCAGCCAACCTTAAATCTTTTTAATCTTTGAAAATCAAAATTTTTTCAAATGTCTTATCTTTATCATTTTTGATGAATTTTACCATTAGCACTATATTTTCTTCAACCTTAGATTCCAAATTTTCTTAATTTCTGGAAATATTTTTACTGTAAATATTTTAAAATGTTTATATTTTTAAACATTGTTCCTTAAATGTTTTTAATTTACTGGTTCTTTAATCTTTAAATATTTTTTAGCTTACTTTTCATCAATCACTTCCTCCAAATTACAACAAAAGGTACAAGTACCAGGGGTGGAGGCAGAGGATCATAAAGGTTCTTTGCAGGTCGGGTGTGGTGGCGCACGCCTTTAACCCCAGCACTTGGGAAGCAGAGGTAGGAGGATGACCATGAGTTTGAGGCCACCCTGCGACTACATAGTGAATTCCAGGTCAGCCTGAGCGAGAGTGTAACCCTACCTAGAAAAAACAAAAAAAAAAAAATAATAATAATAATAATAATTCAGTATAATTTTATTTGTACAATCATTTCTCTGTTTATCAGAAAGATATTGATTATGGAACTATTTTGTTCTAAGCACAGCAAGACATATGGAAAATGAGTGAAACTGAAGATGATGTGTATATGAGCAGCTTCCTCATGATGTACAATCTATTGAGAATGCAGGCAAGCCAACAGACACTTCCAGTAATGTTGCATGGGCCTCACTGTTACCAAAATATTGGAGTTCACTGTTGCCTGTCCTTTTAAGTGCCAATAAGCAAAGATAGGAATTGAATCTTTAAAGCTATGCATTATTCAGAGGTACAAAAACCTGAGGGCTGATGAGATGGCTTAGCGGTTAAGCTCTTGCCTGTGAAGCCTAAGAGCACTAGTTCCAGGCTCAATTCCCCAGGACCCACGTTAGCCAGATGCACAAGGGGGTGCACACATCTGGAGTTCGTTTGCAGTGGCTGGAGGCCCTGGCACACCCATTCTCTTTCTCTCTCTCTCTCTCTCTCTGCCTCTTTCTGTCTGTCACTCTTAAATAAATAAATAAATAAATAAATAAACAAACAAAAATTAAAAAAAACAAAAACCTGAGAAGATAGCAGATTAAAATCTTAGAGATAGGTCTTCTCAAAGTTAAAAATTCGATTGAGACACAGGTGGTTTTAAGCAGCAGTTTATTTATCAATGCAAAGCATATACCCAGAAGAGAGACTGAAGTGGGCTGCCCCAGATACAGAGGGTGTGCTTCTTGGAACTGGGCAGTGAGTTCTACATTGTGCATTTTGAAGAAGTTATTATGAATATCTATGAGGTGGGTGGCATACACATAGAGTATGGTGACCCTTTTTCCTTTCTAAATCATGAGGACAGATCCTCCCTTTTGCATATTTTCCTCCCATGGTCCTTTGGGAGGGCCCACAAAAGGGCAAAGGGCTGCTAAAACTACAACACAAGCAATATTATAATGAAGTTGAAGTCTTTTGAGGATGCAGACCCTTTGTTAGTGCTTAAGTGTGGGATCATGCCCTCTTGCCTCAGCGTGTGACAGATCCAGAGCGACCCAGCTGCAACTTCAAGGCGTGTAAGCACAGAGGGGCATCTGACCATCAGGAGACACGGCTACTGAGGTGCAGCTTGGCTTGCTTCATTACCCCATCTCCACCTCCTTATTTACCTGGTGTCACCATGGGTCACCTACACAAGCTCCTATTTTTTATGTAGAGAAAATAATGTAGATAATTGACTACAATGATTCAGATTTCTGGGTTTCATGGTTTGACCATTTATTTTTAATATCTTATTTTTATTTATTTATTTGAGAGAGCAAAAGATACAGGGAGAGAGAGAGAGTGGGCATGCCACGGCTTCCAGCCACTGCAAATGACCTCCAGGTGCTTACACCATCATGTACATCTGACTTACATGGGACCTGGGGGATCAAACCAAGGTCCTTTGGCTTTGCAGGCAAACTTCTTAACGACTAAGCTATTTCTCCAGCCCAGTTTGGCCACTTTTGCAGTCTCTGAAATGACTGAAATATTTCTATATTTTTCTGCCAGAGCTTCCTTCATGACAGAGAAGACTGGATAAGATCCATTATCACCATGAGTGGAAGTCATGATCTTTCCCAAGACATCAAAGACAATCAGAGGACGGCGAACTATTAGGCTACTTAAGAATTGTAATTATGGGCTGGAGAGATGGCTTAGCGGTTAAGCGCTTGCCTGTAAAGCTTAAGGACCCTGGTTCAAGGCTCAGTTCCCCAGGTCCCACGTTAGCCAGATGCACAAGGGGGCACACGCGTCAGGAGTTCGTTTGCAGAGGCTGGAAGCCCTGGTGCGCCCATTCTCTCTCTCTCCCTCTATCTGTCTTTCTCTCTGTGTCTGTCGCTCTCAAATAAATAAATAAAAAATTTAAAAAAATAAAGTAAAAAGAATTGTAATTATTTACTTTCCAGTGGCCTACAGGGAACAGACCAAAGATACCTCTCCATGTGATCTGTTGCTACTGCCAGGGAAGTTTGGCAGTGGATATTATTTATAATCACACATTTATTTGCCTGTAATGTAGTGTGTTCACAAATTATTTGATGTTAGGCATCCTATTTGAAAGGCTCAGTTTGGGAGGCTAAAAGCCAGGTTCAACATAAATAGGAAAATTAGGGCATTAAGGAATGACCAATAGTGTCCTAGGGCTTGCAGGAGGCATAAAAGTAACTTAGGTAGTTGAGAGTCTTGATACACCTATAATCGCAATACATAGAGGACTGAGTCAAAAGAATTATTAACACTAATTCAAGGCCAGCCTGATCTCCATAACAAACCCCTGACTGAAAAAAAAAAGTACTTTAGGCAAAGGCATATTTTAACATCCTACCAATATCTTGAATAGTTTGTCAATTTTTATGTCTAAATCTCTTTACCCACAACTGATTCTTGGTTTTATGCCTAGACCTGAACACTTTATATCTCTAAAGAATTCTACATGGGGGCTGGAGAGATGGCTTAGCGGTTAAGTGCTTGCCTGTGAAGCCTAAGGACCCCGGTTCGAGGCTCGGTTCCCCAGGTCCCACGTTAGCCAGATGCACAAGGGGGCGCACGCGTCTGGAGTTCGTTTGCAGAGGCTGGAAGCCCTGGCACGCCCATTCTCTCTCTCTCTCTCCCTCTATCTGTCTTTGTCTCTGTGTCTGTCGCTCTCAAATAAATAAATAAAATTAAAAAAAAAAAGAATTCTACATGGGATTTTGATGTGCATGCAAAATAGAAGATTGCTAGATTATAAAAATGGAAGGATGAAGGCCAGCAGGGTGTGTCCATGGACATGGTGGGATGTGTGTGGAGGCATGTGCTGTGGGCAGCGTGAGTCATCGCAGGCGTCTGCCTCTGTTGAAGTGGGCAGTCAGTTTGGTACCATCAAGGAAAACAGAAGCAGACTTCCAACTGTGCTAAATATCTGCATGGAGAAAGATTTACTGCAGTGTTTCTGAAGGAAGTCAAAGGAAATACTTAATTTTATCTCCATAGCAACAGGCTGTCTTGTTCTGCCCCTGCCACTCCACTTTCTGATACTGGCCCTCACGTGTCAACCCTTCATACAAACCCCCTGTAGCAACAGGCATGAGCCTGTTCATGAAATAATAACCACGCTTTCCTTTTTCTCCTCTCCTGCTGCAATGCACATAGAATGCGTTTGCTCTTAAAATAAAAATACATCCTCTAAACAAGAGCTCACCGATCAGGCGGACTGAACCTATGTCTGTGGGTAATTTTATAAAACACTCCTTGTTCAGAAAGGCAGCATTTTTAGATGTGGTAGGCTGTAAATGTGCTTTCTTCTTTACTGTCCCCCAAATGATACATTCTATCTTTGATTTTTCCAGAACATGTGAATATTGCCTTAATGTCTAAAGTATACTTTATATCAGTTCCATGTTGCTAGGATGAAGGTCCAAGCAGACAGTTTGTTGGAGGAATGTGCTTATTTCAGGCTTAGAGATTCAGGGGAAATCCCATCGCTTACTTCCAATTATCCAAGCAGAGAGAAACAAAGGCAGCAAGCAAACATCAACAAACAGCAACACAACACAATGGACCAGAGTTCAAACTGCTCTGGAAGACAGATTTGCCCCCAGTGACAATGAACCCCCCACACCCCCATGGCAGCAATCTGCCTGCTAGGAGCTGAAGTTGCTAACTCAATTTTAATAAAACACCTGAGTCCATCTGTCTCTTTCTCTCCCCCTCTCTGTCACTCTCAAATAAATAAATAAAAATGAACAGAAAATATTTTAAAAATCCACCTGAGTCTATGGGGCCATACAATCACACTATCATATGCAAGCTACCATAATCACCTTATGTGGGTAAAGGTGTGATTAAGAAAAACTTCTCTAAAGTTATATATTCCCTGGGTGGGGTGGGGGGGAGGGATGTCATTAGAAGTAAACTTCTAAGAGAGAAACTAACCAAATCCAACACAGACAAGCAAGAGGAAGAAGGGACAACGGATTCCTCTCCTGCTACAAGCCAAGAATGCTGACAGCCCCTAAGCGAAGGTAAGTTGAACAAATAACAGAACCTCCTGTGAAGAACGTGGTCCTGCTGGCACAATGATTGTGTGTTTCTAGCTCCCAAACTGAGAGAATAAGTCCTTTTGATTTGAAGCTACCCACTTTACTGTCATTAGTACCAGGAAATAGGATTCCACTACAATAATAGGTAAAAATTTGAAAGTGGCTTTGGAACTGGATAATGAGTAAATTGTGAGGAAAGTAAAAGGTACGTGCATGAAGGAAAAGGTCCACATTGCCCTGAGCAGAGCCTGCTCCAAGCTTGGATGTAAGAGGCACTGGTGGCAAGGGCTCAGAGAAGCAAGGGGCACTGGAGACAAGGATCCTCCAGAGTGAGCGAACAGCAAGCACGTTGCCAGTGCAGAAAGTTGGCAGCAGTATGAATGCTTAAGGCACTGCTGCTGAGAGCCAAAAAGAAAATGAAAAACGTCTTATTAGAAATAGACATTTGTTTCTCTGAGGCAAGGGAGAGCTTTTCCTGGATTATCAAGATGGCCCTAAAACCTATTACAAGTTAGGAATGGGGCGTAGCTCTGTGGTTAAAGACGCTCGCTTGAAAGTCGGCCGACCTGGGTCCAGCACTGCTCCACACCCACATAGTCAGACACAAAGTGGGGGCTCAGTCTCTCGCGCCTCTGCACCCACAGCCATGGGAAGCAGAGCTGCAGTGTCAAGAGTGGAAGGAGAGGAGACACGCCCCACGGTTGTCATGAGCCCATATACCTATACATGTCCATGGGCAAAATCAAAACCAAATAGAGAAATTGAAGAAGCGATCTCAAGTGTCCCCGTTGAGAGAAGCACAGACACAGAAGAAAGGGGGTGGAATGGCCTCAGCGGCGGCGCTGGAGGGACGCGCTGCAGGGTAAGAAATGCAGAAGCCCGGATGGCTGAGCCTGCCCACCTGAGCCTCTGCAAGCGAAGCTGCCTGCCAACACCTTATTTTTCACCTCTGGAATGAAGGAAGAATAAATTCCTATTCTTCATGCCACTCAGTTGTGACGATTTCTACAGAGGAGCCTGGGAACTAATGACCAGTGTCAGTGATGGAGAAATGGCTTCAGTGATTCTGTTGGAATGTAGAAAGGCTTATGAGGAAGCTCTTGCTGGCACCCCTGTCGTCTGTCCAACCAGCTGTCCTTCTGTACCCTCCAGCAGCTGGAACTCCCCAGCGCATTCCTCCGGTGCTGGACATGGACAGGAAAACCATGGCCTACAGGTCCAGTGAGAGATTCTCAAATCCCCTGCTTTGGAATCCTTCTACACCAAGGAAAAAATACTGGAGGAGGACCTGCAGAGAAACCCTCATTGTATTTAAGTGTGTCACATGCTTCTGGACTTCAGAAAGAACAAGATCGATTACAGCAGAAGACAAAACACCTGTGTGATTTCTTGTTATTTGGCCTTTCTGTGTGATTTCTGAGTCTTCATATACCCCCTCATTTTAATTGGGGCTAAGAATTAGTTCCATAGAGTGGCTGTAAGTTTATTAGAACAGAGATGACATATGACAGGCACCAAAAAAATTCTCCTTCCCTTGTCACCTGCCGGGAAAGCTTATCATTCATCAGTTTTTGCTTTTACTTCCAGGAGGCTCAAAAAGGAGTATCATATTTCTTATGATGGTTCATTAGCTTGAATAATTAGCACATGCTGGTTTTTAAAATTCATGATTTCAATTTATATTCATTTTAAGAGTCTGATTATATACTTAATTTTCTTATAATAAACTGTTATCTGAAAACAGATTAGTTTTATATAATTAACAGGTGGATAATTATGGTCTGTTCATATTATCTATGAAAATAGTTATTTAACATCATTTTTGTTTATGGAGTATGGGGGAGGTTCTCCAATCAATTTGCAAGGAGAAGTTTATGGCCTTTTCTAAAATGCTTGGAATGGCAAAGTTGTTTTGCATCTAGGAGATTAGGCCCATCTGGGAACATAACATTATTCTTTAAAATCAACCTACTTAGATAAAGTACAGCTCAGCTTAGGAGAGAGGAAGCTTTGCCAAAGAAACTGAAGCACTTCTAGGGTCATGTAATACTCAGAATAAGTAGCAGAAATGGTTGAAAAACTTAAGTGTGTAGGTTAGAGATGAGCAAGCCAATTAGAAATTAACATTAAAATCTCAACAATTATATAATATTGTCAAAATTGTAAGGGAGAATAATATACTGTCCATGCAAAACAGGGTTTCAACTAAGTACATTTGTAATACTCTCAACTGTATATTATTTTAACTGATAATATGTTATTTTGTGCTTATAAACTCAATTTCACTCAAGGGATCTTAATTTTCTCTTTCTCAAGTTGCATATTATGAAGTCCAGTTGCTGACTGAGCTGGATTTCCACCCTCAGAGTCAACAATGATTTCAACGTAACCACAGAACACTTCAACACACCTCTGCAGGAGTTACAGTTTTACATGTCCAGACAAAAGGAAAGCACAGTTATTTTTAAGTTTTACTTCATTATGTAGGATATGGATTAGATATATGAAAGTAACTTACCTTCTCCCCACCCCCAATCATTTCCAAATAAATATATTCCCAATATAATGTTTCCAAATATCATCAGACATGCTGGGCAAGACACTAGAAAGAAACACAAATGACACAGGTAAAAGCCACAGGCCCTGTGCTAAACACATATTCCAGGGAAAACCAGTCTCTGTGCTCCTCAGGCCTCCACAGGGAGGAGGGGAAAGGCAGCCACAGCGCCACAGGCTTCTGACAAGATCCTGCCTGCTCCCTTCTGCTTTCCTCCTTAGACTCATAAACTATTGTGATGTGTGCTCTGAGGCAACCTTGAACATTTCTGTCATACTTTTTGCTCCTATAATGCTAACTACCTCTGAAAACCTAGCACTTCCCAGTTGTCCCGCTGTGATGGTTTGATCAGGTGTTCCCCATAAACTTAAGTGTTCTGAATGCTAGGTTCCCAGCTGATGGAGATTTGGGAATTAATGACTTCTGGAGGCAGTATATTGTTGGAAGCGGACTTATGGGTATTATGGCCAGTTTCCCCTTGCCAGTGTTTGGCACACTCTCCTGTTGCTACTGTCCACCTTATGTTGACCAGGGGGTGATGTCCACCCTCTGCTCATGACGTCATTTTCCCCTGCCATCATGGAGCTTCCCCTTGAATCTGTAAGCCAAAATAAACCTTTTTGTTTTCCCACAAACTGTTCTTTGTTCGAGTAATTTCTGCTAGCAATGCAAACCTGACTGTGACACCCTCATTTTCTAGAACCAAGTCTACAAACACCTTTGTATATGTCCTATTTAACTACAAATCCTTCATTTTCCCAGCCCTTAAAATTCTTCCTGGAACTTCAAATTTAGTCACCAGTGAGCCTCTCATATCTGACTGCTGGGGAGGTTTTTAATGTAATGCTCCCTGGCCCCACTGAGAGCTCTGATGCTTCCATCCTGAGTGGTAACTGCTGCTTTGTCCACTTCTACCCTGAGCCTGCAGTTGGTTTGGATAGAATTCTCCCCCTCATGCTGCTTCTAAGCCATCTTCCTTCCAGTATTCCTTTAAAAACTCCAGATGCTAGTTAAGGTCATCAAATTAGACACATGACAGGTTACCCTGTATTTCTGGATGACTACAGCTGTTGGTTGTCTATCAAACACTTCAAGTACTATATATTCTATCAGTCTTTTCACTATCCACATTCTCATCCTTTGGACTCCAAGGTTATTTACTGGAAACTATGCCACACTAGCCACTCATCTCCATGGCTTGTCAGAACTAATAACAAGCTGGTATACATCCATTAACTTGGTTTCAAGCTGCTGTTTAGAGGACCAACCTCTTTTCCTTCTATGATGCTATCACACACTTGACTTCAATAATCCTCTGGCCATACTGGATGTACCAACCAACCCACTGATGATGATGATGATGATTGGGGGTTTTTGAAATAGGGTCTCACTCTAGCTCAGGCTGACCTGGAACTCACTATATAGTCTCAGGATGGCCTCAAACTCATGGCAATACTCCTACCTCTGCCTCCCAGGTGCTGGGATTAAAGGCATGCACCACCACACCTGGTTCCATTGATTTTTTTTTTAAAATAATATTTTATTTATTTATTCATTCATTCATATATTCATTTACTTATTTGAAAGAAAGGGGCAGAGAGAGAATTACAGGGTGAATTCTAACTGCTCTGGCTTTTAAAAAATTACCTACGATTAAACGTTTTTATGATTAAAATAAAAAAAAAAACATTTGGCTGGAGAGATAGCTCAGTAATTAATGTGCTTTCCTGCAAAGCCTTATGACCCAGGTTTGAGTCTTTAGTTCCCACATGAAGCCAGATGCACAAAGTGAGGCATGTGTCTGGAGTCCTTTTACAGTGGCTGGAGGCCCTGGTATGACTATTCTCTCTGCCTGTCTCTCTTCTCCCTAGCTCTCTCTCTTTCCTTGCATATTGAGGCCCCAGCTCTATTGTCTGTGCTTTCTGGCTGCCAGGAGATGAGTCATACTTAGGTTATACACTGCCCACCGTGACATTCTGCCTCCAATGGAATCAGCCAAACTGTACTAAAACTTCTGAAACAGTGAGCAAAAATAAATATTTCCTCCTTTAAGGTGTTTTTCTCTAGCATTTTTCTATGATTTTGGAAAGTTGTGTAACACAATTTTGTTCCAGTGCTAGATATGTGGTAGATGATGCTCAAGACAATCATCTTTGAAAAAAGGAACCACTTAGTGGCTATTACATGTATTAAGTCAGACTGCTGTGCCATAGAGAACAAATTGGATGGCTGACATCATTATTTTCTCATAATGTAGATTCTAAAAGTTGAAGGTCAAAGTGCCAAGATTGATTTCTGGTTCTCTGCCTATGATATGGCCAGCCACTTTTTCATTTTCACTTCATATGACCTTTCCTTTCTGCTTGTGTGGAGAGAAAGAGGGATTTAGTTTACCTTTCTCTCTTCTATAAGGATGCTAATCCCATTGGATGGGGCCCCATCTCTTGAAACATCATTTAATTAAATGACCTCCTTAATGAACCTTTCTCCAAGTTAACTCCATTTGGAGGCTAGGGTTTCAACATACTAATTAAGAAGGACACAGTTCCGTTCATAGTACTCTCTAAGGGGAACCTCCAGTTTTTGAGTAAACTTGAGACATAAGAGGAACTACTCTGCAGTGTTGGCCCCAATAGGAACTATAGGTAATATTAAACCAAACTTCTACTGCCACAGCCCTCTTCTACCACCCAAGTCAACCACCTCTTTCAGTATGCAGGATATTCATTGACCTGTTTAGATGAACGGTATCTGCACTCTTAGAAGAGGTGTTTGTTATATGAACTGACTTTTGAATGCTAAGTCTTGTAACTTTTACACCCCTGCCTAGGGCTGTCCCATCATTGGTCCTCTCTTAGGACTTAAGAGTGAATAATCTGATGTAACACGAGTAGGTCCCTCACTCATGCTGCTACAGGAAGCATTCTGGGGTTGTCTTCAGGTATGGAGACATGGGATAACATATCCATCTCACAGGATCACTGAGTTCATTTGACTATTAGTCATTTAAAACATACTGTAGTGTTCAAACACCTTTGGTCTATGGAAGAATGCAAAGATCCTGTAAATGTCAAGGGACTTTAGGCACTGTTTTCTCTATACTTCCCTGAGTATCGATGTCGGCTCTGTCATACTGATGTCAAGCAGAAAATACTGAGGTATTTACATTTATTCCTACATTGTTATAAGAAATTGCCTGTTTCAAATTCGCTGTAAGGTTTATTTGGATTATTTTCACTGCTTTTTGTTCAAAGCAAAACAGAAAGAATTAGACAATGCATAGGAACTGCATGGATGTACCTTTACAGAGGCAATAACATGTGAAGCTCAAAAGCTTCTAACATTCAAAGGGAAACTGAACAAAGGGCTGCTTAGTGTTTCATTGTATTGGTCATAAATGGTAGGCCAACTGAAGTCTTCCTGGTCACCTCTCCTAACCCAGTAGTGATCTTTTCTAAAACACACTTTGGTCTAAATTAAGGGACAATTCCCCAATTACTTGCTTAAAATTCTGTTGCATAGGATGTATCCTCCTGCTAGTACATATATTCCCACATTGATCATCTGGTCCCCCAAAATATTTCCACTGTATCACTTCTATATATTATGGCAAATACCTAACTAACAATTAGTCTTCTGACACAACCTATGTAAAGCATGATTGACGCTGCTTATTTGCTTCTCTTCCTTTGACAGGATAGCTTGATTCATTTTAGAAATTCATTGTAGAACTTTTCCTTTTCTAAAGCGCTCACACTGAATGTTCCTTACAGTTCTGTCTTTCTGAGTCACATCGTTTGCCACAGTGGTTACATATAAGGTCCTGCTAGTGTTGAAGAGCCTTGTCTACTTTCAAAGTAGCAATACCATTCTTTGTTCTGATCATGAGCCCTCAAGCCTCTTCAAGGTGTACTTTGGTTGTGTTCGTTAAAGTCATATGTGTTTGTCTTGCGCCAGAAAGTGGTATTAGGCACTCCCCTTTCTTCTTAATGATTCTGGATTTATATGTATTTGTTTCCAAATGAATAAATTTCTTTGCATTGGTTTCAAAATCTTTTGAATTTGCCCTCTGCCTATATTTTATCACATTTACTTTGAGTCTGACTTCCTGTTAACCTTGTTCTTCACAAAGATCAGAGAAATGTTAGAACTGGTGCTTATTGAAATTCCAGTATCAGGAAGGGCTTGGTACATATGCACTGCCTCAAACTATGCTTACAAACAATAAAATAGCAGAAAGTTGGCTTTTCTGTGCTTACTAAATTACCTTCTCACCATCTAGATCAAAAGAAGCAATGAATAGAAACCAGCTGTCACTCAACATTATACCAGGATAAAATGGATGTGGTACATGATTTCTTGATGCTAAGTGGTTTTGTTGAGATTCAGAATAAAATTGAGAAACATGACTTTATTGGTCATGGCACGGATTCCTCACATAATTAAAAAGGAAAGAGAAAAAAGAACAAGGAAGATATTTTCATCTGTAACAAAAGCACATGATTTATGGTACCAGTAAGGCCCTTTAAAAATAATGGCTCATACAGAAAACAGATGTGAAACACCTAACGAGATTTCTCTCCATCTTTAGTCAAATGAGTTATTAATTTACATAAGCACATTGTGGACAAAATTGTAAGCCACCAGAGATAAATCCAAATAAATTAGTAATGCATTTAACATTAACTACATAAATCACCTAAACTGTAATTTTTCCTTCAGCAAACTGTACAAGATCTTTATATGGCCCAGAGACCAGCTTTAAAACCCCCAAGCCATTTAGCTATTTAGCATACATGAAGAAAACTCAATAATCATTTCAAGGATACATCACTGATAGCCAGACCAGTTATCTTTAACATATGTTCATTGACATTGAAGGTATATTTCTACATTTTGTTTTTATAATCTCTCTTTACAGCACCAAGAAGATTCACACTATATCAGCATGTATAACTTATTTCGATTTTCATACTAAGTTAAATACCCTTAAAAATTAATGATCCAAGGGGCTGGAGAGATTTCTCAGTACTTACGGCACTTGCCTGCAAAACCTAATAACCCTGGTTTGATTCTCGAGTAACCACAAAAAGCCAGATGCACAAAGTGGCTCATGCATCTGGAGTTCATTTGCTGCAGTTAGAGGCCCTGACATGCCCATTCTCTCCCCCCCCCCCTTTCTCTGTCTCTTTCTGCTTACAATTACATATTTATTAAAAATATTTATCTAAGAGCAAAAATAAACAGAGAAAAATGGACAGGGTATGAAGCAACAGTTCAAAGAGAAAACCTCAAACAAACAAAAGATGCTAAAATTCAATAATACTAAAAGAAATGCAAGTGAAATCAACATTGAAATATTATTTTGTGGTAGTTCAGGCATAGAACACTTGCTTAGACTGCATGAGACCCTAGACTCAATTCTCAATAGCACACACACAAAAATAATGTTTTGCAACCACTAGTTTTGTTAAATTTTAAAAAGACTTTGTCTCAAAGAACATGGAAGAAGTACATAGGCAACTTAAGGATGTCCTCTGACAGCCACATGTGTGCACTGGAACACACACACATGCAAACACACACAAATAAATGTTTTACAAATTGAATGGGAAGAAAGGCAAGGCTAAGAAAAATGTGCAATTATGATGCCTCTTATACAAATTTTTTAAATATGGAAAGGAAAATATTTTATTAGTGAGTCTTATATAAACAATATACAAATGAATAAGCACTAAGTAGGGAAGAGTGTTGTCCTTAGGATGGGGTTAGGAAGAAGTTGTTACAGAGCTGGACGTCTCAAAGAGCTTCAGTTGCTTTTGAATGTGTTAATTCATGATCTGGGTGTTGAGTGCTCTGGAATTCATCACATTATTCTCTACACATTTTTGTGCACATATGCAAAATAATTCATAAGAGTCAATGAAACAGTAAATTCCTTTATTTTATTAACATGGCTTTAGGACACTTTAGTAGCACCTTGTCAAAAGGTAGTATCTTCATTTTTTTTCTTTGTCTCTTCTCCTATAAATTAATGCCTGGGTAGAATTCTTTTGTGGGGGCTCCAAAAATCAAAGAAAGAAAGAGAGAGACAGAGAAAGGAAGGAAGGGAGGATGGAAGAAAAAAAGAGAGAAACAAAGGAAGGAAGGAGGAAGGAAAGAAAGAAGGAAGGGAGGGAAGAAGAGAGACAGGGATCCACCCATTCCATTACTGAGTCTATAGTCAAAGAAAAAAATGAAATCATTATGATTGATAACTGTTTACCTATGTTTCTGCAGCTCATTTGGCAATAGGCAAGAAATAGAAATAACATTAATATACATCAAATGACGACTAGATAAAGAAAGTATGGAGATATAGAAAAAAATGTACATATATAATATTTGGCCATAAAAATTAAATCTTGTGGGCTAGAGAAATGGCTTAGATGTTAAGGTGCTTGCCTGCAAAGCCTAAGGACACAGGTTTGATTCCCCAGTACCCACATAAGCCAGATGCACAAGGTGGAGCATGCATCTGGAGGGTTTTTGTTTTAGTTTTTGTTTTTGTTTTTTGCAGCAGCTAGAGGCCTTGGTGTATCCATCCTCTCTCTCCCTCCCTCCCTCTCTCTCTCTCTCTCTCTTTCTCTCTCTCTCTCTCAAATGAACAAATATTTTAAAATATTAAATCTTCCCATTTCTAGGAACACAGATTAAACTAGATGATATTATGTTAAATGAAATAAGCCTGGCACAAGAAGACACATACCACATGTTGTCATTATTTGTGGAAACTTAAGACCTTGGTCTTATAGGATAAAAGAGTGAAATGGTGGCCACTGGCAACTGGAAAGGCAAAGTAGAAGGGGGGCGAGGGTAGATGATGAGTACCTCACATGACCAGTTAGAAAAAGTGAATCTGGGTATTATGCAGCACAATGTAGGGCAACAATGATTCAAGATTTATGATAGACGTCAAAATAACCAGAGTCCAAAGGTTTCTAAGCCATAGAGATAACAAATGCTTTAAGAGGTGAAAATACTAATTAAATTATAGTGTTCTTATCATTACATATTGTAAAATGCATCAAAATATTGTACCACATTCTATGTGATCATTGGTCTTAATTGTCAGATCAATAAGATGTGTTATTACTGGAAAACACCTGCCTAAAGCAGGTGTTTCCAGAGACAAATACTTGAGGGGGGAAGATCTATCCTCCAAATAGTCAGAGGAAAAATGAGAGTAGTCTAGCTTCTTCCCCTTGCTACTGAACTGTGTATGCACCTATCTCTCCATCCTCCACTGAGCTCAGCTCCAAGGACAGCCACTCATCAGGAAGTTCCAGGCCTCTCGCATTGGGTTAGGACTGCTGAGGCATCTAGCTATAATGACTGGGCAGCTACTGGGTTTTCAGTTTCTCCAGCCTACAGATACCATTGTTGAACTGCCCGGTTAGTATCATGAGGACAATCTAATTAATGCCCATTAATAGTATGTATAGATTCTGTCAGTTCTGTTCCTTTAGAACTATGACTAATAAATTCCACAAGTATGTATGAGTGTGTGTGGCCATTAAAATAGATGAAACAAAAAGAATCATTGAGAAGAGCTATGACTGATATATGATAACATTTCAAGGTTTACTGACATTAACTGAGCAATCAAGCACACTATGTTCATCAGCCTTTTCCCTGTACAGCAAGAATGAAAACAAGAACAGAAAAAATGAGGGAGTTTTTGAAAGGCCACAGGGCAGTCATCCACCTAGAAATATTCAATCCATAGTGAGCGCTCTCATAAGAGCCATCCAACTTTTAATAAACACCCTAGTGGATGACAAGGAGCATAAATGAGACACTGTCCTGGCACAAGGGTCTGCTGGGTCCAGAGATGACTTTCTTCCACATGGTGTGGTTCAGATTCTTCCCCACGTGCACTCTGTAAGGAACGAGTGACTCTGCCCTTTGTTTAAGAAAATAGCAGTTTGGCCACTGGGGCTACCTTTTTGGTCTATTCTTGTTCTTGGATATTTAAGAGTGCTTCTCACAATCTGTTTGTTAACATGTAAATGACTACTGGTGGAAAAGTAGTTAAATGATGTTACTTGTGTCAAATAGGCTATTATACATGTAATAAGGCCAATTAGTACGTGGGTGATATTTCAGGTAGGAAATGTTAAGAATGTGTTAAAATAATTAAATAAGAGCTCTTTGCACTGAAATAGTTCTAATATTATGGGTTTATAACAAACTGAAACATAGCTCAGAATCTAAAAGAAAATGAAACTTAACCTTAGTCGGTCACTGTCAGCTCTCTGGCTGCTGTTCTGTCATCTTGAACTTCGCACCTAGTGAGTACATATAACACAGTTGTTCAGAAATCAACCAATCGAAATAACTACTTCCGTTTATACAGAGCCCTTCCCCTTCAGCAGAGCCCTTCCCATACAGCTGCCCAAACATGAGTCACCCTCTGCTCAGAACATGCCTTAAAATTTAATGTGTCAAAGTTAATCTTTAACAGACGTAAACAGAAAATGAACTAGGATGTTTTATACTAGGATTACAACTATGCTAACTGTACAATCCATCAGCAATTGCATCATCATTGTTTTAAAGTGGTGGGTTAAAGATCATTTTCATCCTTTTCTTCTACAATTTTCCATTACATAGGTATCATGGCAATAGAATTAGAATTACTTCCAAAATTTCTTTTCCACTGTCATGTGCATAAATCAGGGATTACCAGTTATCTTCACCCAGTAGTTTGGAACAAATATGGATAGATTCAATTCAATGCAAAAGACAGAAAACCTCTGTCACCTGTTCTCTGTGTAATCATATTAGTATGGGAATTTGGGGTGTCATTGAGAGCAATGGACCTTTTCTCAACTCTTGGTGAATTCCTAACTCAGGAGTTAGGGTGCTGGAAGCTCATGGCCATGCAAAGCTTACACTGTCAGTGGCCTCCAGGTTCTTGTCTTATGAATTTGACAAATGAATTCCATAGACCACAGTAGGTGAAATTTAGAAAGATTTTTATTATAGATATTGTAGAGTTTAAGAAAGGGTGAGAGAGTGTATTGCTCCTGCCGTGGAGGCAGAAGGGAATTTCTAGAAATTTCCAATAAGGGAAACATGCCCATTTACATTACTAAGAAGGGAAAAGATAAGGAAAAAACAGACTCATGCCATATGTTTAAGTATTTTCTTCTTTAAAATATTTTATTTTATTTGCAACCACAGGGAGACAGAGAGAAGAGATATAAACAGAGAGATAGAGACAGAGAGAGAGAGATTGAGAGAGAGAGAGATTGGGAATACCAGGGCCTCTAACCACGGCTCCAGACACATGGGCCTGGCTTTATCTGGATACTGGTGAATCAAACCCAGGTCATTAGGCTTTGTAGGCAAGTGCATTAACTACTGAGCTATCTCCCCAGACCCTGGCATTTTCTAATCCTATTATATCTTTATGTCTGGTTTTCTCTTTTTTATTCTTTTTTTTTTTTTCACTGTTGAGAGAGAGAGAGAAGGAGAGAATAGATGCACTTCAGCCTCTTTGAACAAACTCCAAACGCATGCACCCACTTGTGGCACATGTGTGATGTTGCGCACTTGTGTTATTGTGTGGCTGGCCATGTGGGACCTGGAGATTCAAACATGAGTTCTTAGGCTTTGCAGGCAAGTGCCTTAACTGCTAAGCCATCTCTCCAGCCCTGTGGTTTTAACAGGAGGAGGAGTTGTTTAGGGAAAAACAGAGGTAAGGAAAAGTCAGATCTTATGCCATACGTTATGGAACCTAGTAATCTTTTTCGTGTCTTCCTGTCATGTTCAAGAACACTTCCTACTTTTAAGCAAGAGAAAAAATTGTTCACTTTTGAGCTCTGTTTTATGCTCAGTTGCCTAGTCGATTTCTATCTCCTATTTTTTCTCAACATCAGTATTCACCTCAAATGCAGCAAGAGAAGCTCGGTGGCTAAAGAGTGCTCTGCAAGAAACTCTGTGTGTTACATGTTCACGTTTTTGTTTCCTACAAGCTGCCTGTTGAGGGGGCAATGTGCACATACACCAAAACACATGGTAGAAGAAGAAAGCAAGTATCCTTAATGCTATAATGTGTCTCCCTACAGCCAGGCTTAGGCTGAAAGGAGCAAGCTGGTGACATTTGTCTGCCATGATGTTTCTCCACAGGAACATTGACAGAACTGAGAGACCTTAATCTCAATGGAATCTAAGCAAAGGAGGTTCAACCAAGCATCTAACTCGTTGTTGTAGTTACCTTCTCATTGCTGAGACAAAGCACCTGACCAAAAGCAGCTGATGGGAGGAAAGATTCTTTCTTTTTTTTCTTTTTTTACTTTAGCTTAGTTTTAAGGGGTGCGACATGATGGCAGGGAAAAGAAGGTATAGCAGAAGCTGGACATCACCTCCTTGCCAACATTAGGTGGAGGAAAACAGCAGGAGAATGGCAAGCCAGAGCTGATAAACTTCAAGGCTCACCCTCAGCCAAACACTTTCTCCATCAAGACCTCACCTCCTGAATCACCATCAGCTGTGGAGCCAGCATTCAGCACTCATCAGTTTATGGGAGACACTGATCCATACCACTACACTCATAGTCTGTATTTCTGTTATGTCCAGCTTTGAAAATCAAAATGTCCTCTTAAAAAAAAAAAAAAAAAAAAACAAAGGGGAGATTTTCTGAATCAAAAATAAGATTACCAGTCAGTCTTCTGTTACACACAGCATCACAGCATTAGTTTAAAAAGGAATTCATTTACATAGGGATGGAAAAGTTAGATGCATGAATTTTTTTGAGATCTGTGAGCTTCTAAATTGTTTTTGAACTAGTTGAATAAATACTGTTATATTCTTAAAACTTACTTGTTGAAATTGGAGGGTGGGAAAAGAAGCTTATTCTTACTAACTCCCATGCCCTCCCCCAACAACTTTCTTTGATAATTCCCATTTAGTAGAATAATTATCTTCATTTTTGTGAAGGAAAAACAAAATCAAGTAACACACCCAACAACCTACATCCAAAGCAAAAAAAAAAAAAAAAAAAAATCAACCTCAGGCCTATTTGATTATAAAAACCCATGTTTTAGATCATCTAAGTCTTTTGGATTAAAATTTATTGAAAATCTCTAAGTTAGGAAATCAAATTTTCTCCTTTCAGAACTCCATGTAGGATTGATCTCTCTACCCTGGTTCACAGATATTGTATCACTATTTTGGACAGGATAGGTAGTTTTTTTTTTTGTTTGTTTTTGTTTTTTCTTTAAGTGCTCTGATTTATGAAACAAGTAATAACAGTTGTGTGTGTTTCTCACCCACCCACTGCTGTGAGCAATGGTTCCCCAAGTGGCTTTCTTGGTTTGCATTTTGAAGTTGTGTTAGCAGGACATGGTTTCACTTGTGTGTGATTAAATATCAAGGAAAACAATGGTCAGTTTGGGGCATCAGAAGAATATTCTAGAAGTCAAAGAAGTAAAGAAAGCTGGTCTGCTTCATGCTGCCTGGTCATTTTTCCTTTCCTTTCCTTAGGTATTTTTTTTTTCCTCAGTAAGTTAGTATGCTGTTATTCCTGGCAAAATAAACTAAACTCCCTACAAAACTGGATTTCTGCTCAAAATCTTTATGAAACACAGATGTGATGGTATTTCTCATGGCCTGGTTGTGGTTGTCATGCTTGGCAGTCTCAGAAAAAAATGCATATTTGGTCAAAATAAAAATTTTCTCCACATTATCATAAGTGGTCATAAAACACAACAGCTTTTAAAAGAAACTCTAAAGGATTCCTAGTCCATTACTGAAGTCCCATCAATTTGGCTGCATACATGAATGCAGATGGAGGTGGAGGGGGGCTGCGGATTCTTGTACAAATGGAGAGAAAGACACAAACTGGGCAACAACAAAAAACAAATGGGCCAACAAGTAGGCTTCCATGCACACCAGCATTGGCACATCTAAACTAAACTGGGCATACACCTGCTTTATGGTGACTCCATAGACATGAGGTCTGGATCAGTTATGGAACAAAATGACCCCAGAATAATGACCCTAGACTCTTATTGAAACAAGTCCCCCAAGTCCTGTCCCTGTCCATATGCTAATGGCTTTATTTATAAGTGCGTTGATTTTAAAAAAGGGTTTGGGAAATGGATCAGTGATTAAAACTCTCCAGGTTGGATTCCACAGTACCCACATCAAGCCAGATGCACAAGGTGCCACAATCATTCTCTCCTTGGAAATAAACAAATAAATAAAAATCCTTTAAATGAATATACAGGGCTGGAGAGACTACTTAATGGCCAAGGTACTTGCCTACAAAGACAAAAGGCACAGGTTCGATTCCCCAGGACCCACGTAAGCCAGATGCCCATGCGTCTGGAGTTCATTTGCAGTGGCTAGAGACCCTGGCATGCCTATTCTCTCTGTGTCTCTCAAATGAATAAATAGTTAAAAAAAAAAGAATGTGCAGAAAATTATTTGACAATATTCACTCAAACTTCATGTTCTTGTGGACTGTGGTTGGAATGTGAAATGTGAAATATCCCTGTAGGTTCGTGTGTTTGAACACTTGGTCCCCAGCTGATAGTGTTGTTTGGGAAAGTTGTAGAAGCCTGAGTAGGTGGAGCATTACAGAAGAAAACAGATCCCTGGGGGTGGGCTTTGGGGATTTATACAATAGCCCCACTTTACCATCTGCTTCCTGACTTATGATGCAATGTGATCCTGTTCCTTTCAATCTTTCCCTGCCATGACCGACTGCACCCTTGGAATGATAAGCAGAGATAAACACTTCCTTTGCCTAAACTGCTTCTTTTCAAGTATTTGGTCAGAACACTGGCTAAATGTAAATGTATACACCATGGTTGTCAGATTGTAAGCACTGCTTGTTCTTCGTAACTCACCTCACTAGATAGGTATGCCATAGTAGCTGTCTAATGCCAAAGATACACACAGAGCTGGATGCTATTTGGCAAGAGTTCAGCCTCACTTATTCAGCCTCCAGCACATGCTTGGACAGACAGCACAACCCCTGTTGTTGTGGATGGGCTGCATTGATGCTGTATCTTCTCTTTGTGTAGACTAGCAGATTTTCCAATGTTAAATGTGGAATGGCAGGTCTTGCTCCAAATTACATGAAGGCTTTGAGGGCTTTGTGATTATCTTCTGTGATATTCATAATCCTGTCTGCAGCCCTGGGCTGAGCTCCCAAAACAGCACTGAAGGAGATACCTAGTGCCATCATCCCCCATAGACAACCACAGGGCATGGCTCAAGGGGCATTTCTGGTCTCTAGCACAAACTTCCTTGAGGGTCACTCCATTCTTCATACAGCTCTGGAGTTTAAAGTCTTGGATAAGTGATTCTTTTAACAGGTTATTGGATATATGGTATTCCCAAGTGTCAGGAAATTATGACATTTCAATCTTGGCTTTCCAACTCCTGAGGAGTCATGAAGCTCTAAGAATGTCTTGACATTTACGTCAAAGCAAATTCAGTTATTTCAACTTGTGTGGATTTGACTATCTCAATTCCACAGCAATTACTATTAGTGCATTCCTGTGGATATTGAGCCATGGGTTGCTTCATATTATTACTTAATAGCTATCCTGAGTTTGAAACTTTTTGATCTCAAATCTTACAACATACTTTGGTACCTTATTACTATTGCTTATTACTAGCACATCCTAGTCACAATATGAGTCTAGTAAGTATCTATTGAAATTCCTGTTTTTCAGTGGGCAAAATATTATATCCTTACTTCAATATAGAATGTACAATAGATGTGAAATGGATCTCTTTCTGTTACCTTCAAATGGCTCCAGAGCAAAGATCAGGTAACTTTTTCTATAATAGAATTTTGCCATTGTTGTTGATGTTTGTTTTGAATTTTAAAAATATCAAGTCCAACCTAAGTGCATAGGCCACACAAAAATAGGCCACAGTTTGCACTTCCATTTTGGCTCTATAACACACAGAAAAAAGTAATATATGTAATGCCCTCAGTCAAAAGAACCACCAGGGCTGAAGAGATGGCTTAGCAGTTAAGGTACTTGCCTGCAAAGCCAAAGGACCCAGGTTCAATTTCCTAGGACCCACGTAAGCCAGATGCCCAAAGTGATGCAGGTGTCTTTGCAATAGCTGGAGACCCTGGAGTACCTATTCTATTTATTTATCTATCTCTCTATATATCTATCCTCTCTCCTCTCTCTCTCTCCCTCTCTCCTCTATCTTTGTCTCTCTTAAATAAATTAAAAAAATATTTTAAAAAAGGAACCACCAAAAATGGGGACCAGATACATTTTTAGGGATATAATTAAAGTAACAAAACTCACCCAAACATCTAATTAGCTAGTTAAATAGCTAACACCATCTACTTATTTCGTACTGTATCTAATTAATCTGGCCTCCATTTACATTCTACTTATAATTAGTCATCCATTGCATAATTTACATCTGTCATTTACCATATTTAATTGAGCAAAATCCTCCCAACCATCTATCTATTTTCTGTTTAAAGGTTCAGGCATGCAACTCCTGAGTGTTCCATTGCCCAGAAAAGTAGGTTTCATATGATTTATTTATATTTCCTCTTAGATTTTGATTAGCCCTCCCTCCATCTTTCCTTTACTCAATCACTTCCCCTGACCCCAGTTTTCACCTCCATTAATCTGTTCTTCTACTTGCATATATACAATACCATCTTCTTAAGTCCCCCCACCCTCCCTTCCTTTCTATTCCCTTTATATCTCCATTCTAGCTTACTGGCCTCTGCTACTGAGTTTTCTGGCTACTCACACAGAAGTCCAATCATTTGTTGCTAGGATCCACATATGAGAGAGAATATGCAATGTTTTGTAGTGCCAGGAATGGGATGCCTTCCAGTTAGTTGTTGGCCAGGGAGGTCCCGGATGTCCCCAAAACATTGCAGGCCATTCCGAGGCCCTTGGTTTCCCACCAGGACTACATTGTAAGACCCTATTGCTGAAGACTCCACATATGTGGGCTGCAAGGTCACTGAGAAACCCTGCTGAAACTGAGCTAAAATCCTCCTCCATGTAGACAAGCTGACAGAAAGGTGGAAAAAGCCATACTGCATGCAACTCAATAGGAGAGAGATAAATCACCAGTGAGGATACTCCAAAGTGGACACTGCAAGCCTTATATTTGGCCAACCAAGCCAAATGAGCCACACATCTGTTATGGGGGAAACCAACTGCCCTTTAGTTGGACTGGAGGCCCACTCCATGGGTAGTCATGAGCCCTAGCGGTGTAACGGCTGCTGCTCTCTGGCTAAATGTATATACTATGCTCATCAAACTGCTTAGTAAGCACTTCTTCTAATGTTCATACCCATATATTAATGTTACTCTCATTTTTTTGTTAGAGAACTTTCTCTTTTCAGAAGGCAGCAACCTTGGGATGAATCAGAAGGCATCATGGTGCTGAGAAGAAATGACAGAGGAGTGCCCAGCACTGAAATAACTCTATCACACCTTCTAAGGCCCAGGGTAGGACTCCTTACAACGTGCTCCCCCCAGACACAAAATGGCCTGGATATCCATGACCTCACAGTGCCTGACACTACCTAATCAAGACCATCATAATAGTAGGAAAAGATGATGACATCAAAATAAAACAGACTGATTGGGGAGGGGGGGGGGATATGATGGAGAGTTGAGTTTCAAAGGGGAAAGTGGGGATAGGAAGGGAATTACCATCGAATATTGTTTACAATCAAGGATGCCCAGGAAGGAGTCATCTCAGATGGCATCAGCCAGACCCTAAAGGAACCTGCAGGTTGTGAGCTTCCCTGAGAAGTCTCTAGCCATGTCTACCAGCTCAGGGCTGCCATGCTCCCAGGCTTGAAGTCATTGACTGTGGAAGATCTGGAGGGGATGTGGTGCCCAGGACTGCTGGCTCTCAGCCAGGAAAAGGAGCATCCAGGAGCCTCTGAGCAATTCTCCAATGAGGAAAATAATATTGTAAACATGCGATTCAAGAAGATCTCAGCAGGTAATCAACTTTCTCAGCATATGTATGATTCAGAATGATAGAAGAAAGAGTCCTTGGAATATTAAATGTCATAGGAGACTTCGACTAATTGTAAGTTGTGTCTTATGTACACATGAAATATTAAAATATATACATGATATAACAGTGTTAGCAATACTAAAGTATCAAATTTTATAAATGATTTCCTTAAAAATAACTTGCTCAGAATGCAATTACCTCTATAATAATGTTCTCTTACTATAAATTCTGTCTCCTTTCTTAATTGGGTATGAAAGAGTAGGCGGCATGGTTGGGCTCTAAGAATGGCACGTACTACCTCATTTATGCTGTGAGCTACCCTAACACCCAGTTCCTATGTTTCTGATGATAGTTCACACAATGAGTAATGAATTAGACCTTATAAGCTCTGATGTTATACTTACTTTGACCTTTGGAAAATTATCTGTGAATAAGTTTGGGTTTAATCTATAAAAAGTCTATAGAAAAGCATAATTCCTTGTTAGAAAAAAAAATAAGCATGAAATCATTACTCTAGTAGGATCCAGTAGGCACTCCAGTATAAAAAGCAGGTAAAATATACTAGTGATTGAATATTCACAGCTAAATGGCCTGGCGTCTAATACTGCTTTTACTACTAGCAAAGTGTTTGTTTTCACTGGTCAATTTAATTAACTTTCAAAATCTAAGCCCTCTTATTTCTAAGTAGGAATAAGGTTTACCAGACTGTTGGAGATTAGAGGCAATGACATGTGTAAAATGCTTAGACCTAGTGCTACTGCACAGGAAGTGTCCAATAAGTGGTCAATTCTACCATGAGCACTGCTTCAGGAGTTGGAAAGATCTCTTCCCAATCCCATGTTTTTGTCCTTGAACATGTGAGGCTCTCTTCTTCCCAAAGTACAGATGATATTAGAATGAGATTTCTATAACATTAAACCCAATAAAAATGAAATATACACTAAATGTAGCATGTATTATAGATGCTAGTCCTTGTCATTTTACTAGGTCTATCCCCTGCACAGTATGAAAGAGAATAGGTTGCACAACCTCAGCTGAAGATCTTCAGAGTCCCTCTCTTTCAATCTTTGGCACACCTATAAACGGAACATTAGGACTGTGACATTAGAAAGATGGCAGTAGGGACAATGCCACCACCACCAAGTTCTGATATTAGAATATGCTTCCTTCAATTAAACTGAAAATTGCTTGCATTGAATTTTAGCCCTGTTTGCTCCTGTGACGATATGTATTTGAGCTGTTTTTAAGTTATTTCACTTGACTAATACATGTGAAATTTGGCTTTTTAAAGACATACTACCAGAAACTACATCGTTAAGGGCTCAGTGGTACAATAGATGGAATGATTTCTAAGCCTTGACCATAGCTAGACTTCTATGCAGAGATAGCTAAAGGATTCACAGAGCAGCCCAAACAGTTCTGTTCCCTTCAAAGCAGATGTAAGTCTAAGCCATCGCTCCAGCAACAGTTGATCCACAGACTTTGTTGTTTGGTACTTAAAACAGTGTCTGGATTTCATTAGTAGAAGTGAGACAAGGTTGGGGCTGAGATATTTTCTTTAAAAGTTTGTGTAACTTGGGGGTGAATTTTTTGTGATAAGAAGCATGGAAAAGCCATATTTAAAATACTCTCAGTTTATTAGGGACTTAGAATGAATAATTGCACTCAGGAGCAAGTTCAAGGTCTACAAACAGCCTCAGGAAACATGGATACTTTCTGTGCAATGACTTTGGACAATTGTGGCATGGGAAGGAGAGAAGGTCAACGGCCATGATGTGCTTTGAGACCCTATGACCCTGGATTCATTCCTTTAACCAGATGCACTACCATTGTTCTGGTGGATAACATGTGTCCTTTACATCCTAACACAGCCTCATAAATGCTCTTTGATAGGTCCTGATAAACATGACAGTGGAACATAAAGATCATTTGCAGCTAGATATCTGTCTTAATTCAGTCCAGGGCCTTCTCTTCAAGACCCAGGTAGGCCATCCTACTCAAAACACTGTGGGAAAACCCTGAGGTTGAGTCAGCCTCTGTTTATATATTCTTCTTCATTCTTCTCTCCTCCAAACTGATCCCAGATTTACTATTACTTGGCTTCTGTATTCTCCCAGTTGGCTCCAAACTCCATCCAAGGATTTCTGTATCCCAGGATTTTCATCACTGGTTTAGAACACAAGCAAACAAATTCCTTCCAGTTGAAAACAGAGATGATGTACATGAGGAAATATTAAATTCCAGATCTTTATAAACTTCTCCCAAGATGTGTTTCCAATTAAGTTGAAGCTAGTTAGACAGTGGTTCTCCCTATTTATCTGAGCCAGGAGTTTTCTGAATTCCACCCTAATTTTCTCTACCCTTTATATTGTGAGCAGACATACCAGCTCATTTTTCCAGAAACTTCCTTTTGCAATAGGTAGCCCAGAGGAAAGGGCAGAGCAGGAAGTAGCATGTGATCATTAGCATCCATTTCAGCAATCACCATGGGTACAGACTGTACCTAAAATACTTTCCTTCTTTCCACCAAAGGAACTAGTAGTTTTATTCTTCTCCAACAGTTCTGTGACAAAATATTTTAATTTTCAAAGTGAGGATACACAGTGTAGTTAGATGATAAAGAAATACATTGAATTTCATCTTATTATTATCTATCTATTTAGCTGACTCTGGGATCCCTGGAATCAAGAATGTTAGTGTGCATTAATACTCTAAATCATACATCCTTGGAAACATTTGTCTAAGCCAAAAGTAACATTGAGTTATAAGAAATAGTTCTTCACTGTAAACCCACTGAATGCACCCATTCTTTCAGAAATTAATTCTTCACCTGAAATGCTTATTCTCACTTATTCTACATTTTCTGTACTGCACATATGCTAAGAACTATTAATTTCATTTCACAAAGAAATTTTAAGCTTCATAATGTATCAGAGAATTGATGAGTACAAACAAATCTCAATTCACAATGCAACCAGGAATTTTCATTACCCAAAAGAGAAATAAATTTTGAGACAGAGTCCAGTGCTGGCTAACTCATCACTGTCCCAGGGCCTCCAGCCACTGCAAACAAACTCCAGACACATGCACCACCTTGTGCATATATATGGCTTATGTGGGTCCTGGGGAATTGAACCAAGGTCCTTTAGCTTTGTAGGCAAATGCCTCAACCTGTCTAAACCATGTCTCCAATCTGAAATTTTGTAATTTTCATGTCTTGAAAATGTGGGCTTAATAGTTTCTTTGTACTCTGGCATTTCCCTTCTTTCTGCCTATAGTGAATTCTTAGTGAAGAGCAAAGTCTCAGGGTGAAGTCTTAGTTTGAAGGCTATTTTTTGACAGTTTTGGCTGAATTCTTCTAAAGTGTCATTGAGCTGTGATAAACTAATAACTGTTGAGGGTTATTTCTCAAACTGTGACTTGAGAAATGGGTCATTTGTGATCTTTTTCTCATAGACCTTGGACTAGGATCAACTTTTCCTGTCTACTGGCAAATGGTGGGTGTTTTGTCAAGAAATAGGGTGATTGTTCGTAAGATCCTAGTAACACTTACTAAGTCTTACAACTTACAAAGTCAGTTGACTCCTTGAGTATGTGTTGCCAAACTTCTCATTTAAATTTCTGACTATTTAATACGATTTTTTCCCCCAAATCCATCCATTTTCCTGAAAATTTCATTATTTTATTTTTCCTTACTGATGAGCAGGATTCCACTGTGTATGTGCCACATCTTCATTATCCATGTGTCCATTGGTGAGCATCTGTACAAAGTGAATCCACAAAAGCACAGAACGATAAATGCCACATGTTCTCGCTCATACGTGGGTCCTGACATGGAACAGTTCAGGTTGCATGTAAATACTAGTAAGCATCAGGGGTATTTCCAGTACACTAATTGAAACTAGGAGAAAGTGGAAATGAGGAGGGAGGACATAAGGGATATACTTTAAAAAGCAAATTGAAAGACAGAACATAGATGGGTATTGGAGTAGGGCAAAGGGAAGGTGGGTGAGGATTTACACAAACTAATGACAACATGAATTAGTTCCGCAGAAATATTTCTCCTGGGACTGGAGAAATGGCTTAGCAGTTAAAGAGTTTGCCTATGAAGCCTAAGGACCCTGGTTCAATTCCCCAGGACCCCTATAAGACAGATGCACAAAAAGGCACATGCACCTGGAGTTCACTTGCAGTGGCTAGAGGCCCTGGCTTGCCCATTCTCTCTTTCTCCCTTTTCCACACATAAATAAATAAATAAATAAATAAATAAATAAATAAATAAATAAATATCAAAAAAAGAAATATTTCTCCTGGAGAAAAAACTATAAGATCTAACCCTTAATATAAGAGGAATAGAGAGACTGACCCGGCAGAACAGCCCCTGAGAAGGTACCAAAGGGGCTCTGCTTCTATTTCCCAGTGCTAGAATTAGGTTACACCCCACAGTGAGCTGCTGATGAGAGAAACCTATGAGGTCCCCAAAATAATGCAAGTTTTTGCTAAAGCATTCCGAAAGAACCGAAATCTATCAGCATGACAAGGAAAGATACAGCTGACTTCCTGTCATGAGATGAGCCTCTTGCACATCACCCAATGTCCAGGCCCCCCCCCGGGGGAATTAATGAGTTAAGCATGAGTGATCCTCTCATTCCTGCTCTAGGAAGATGATGATAGACACCGAGGATACTCAAAAGTCATCAAAGGAGAAATCCAGATATTGCAGGGAGCTCAACACTAAAGTAGATTTATAACACACCCACCAAGGTTCAAGGAACCTTGTGGAAGAGGGTGCAGAATGATTGTAAGAGCCACAGGGTGTGAAGGAGTATCTTGAGGCATTGTGTCCCCCCTACCCCCCACCACATTCTGCTGAATTCATAATCCCATGGTGAATGCCAGTAACCTACTGAGGTGGACCCTCAGTGGAATGAAGGTAAGGAAGAGGGGATGTAAGAGGATAACATGAAGGGAATGGGACCAACACATGGTTTTGCCATAAAATAAAGTTCTTAGTTTTTAACATATTTAAAAATATATAACTAAATATATTTCTGGGTACTACTTTAAAGTGAAACTGAGTATTTGATGATGTGAAAAGCCTTTACCTTCACAGGTTTTAATAGCAAAACGATCCTAAGAAGAACTGATAACTATTAGAATAAAAAGTAGCACCAACTATTCCTTATTCACCTTAAGATAATCATTTACTCCTTGCCATTTAAAATAATATTATCCTTAAATATGTGACTCTCAAAAACAGCTTAATAAGAATTATTTCAGGGGAAAATATCCTACACTATTTGTCAACAGCATAAAATACAGTTTTCAAAAGGAGCCAGGTGTGATGGTACACACCTGTAATCCTAGAAGTGGGGAGTGCAGGCAGGAAAATCATGACTTTAAGTCAGCTTGGGCTACATGACAGCCTGTCTCAAAAACTAAAAAACTGAAATATCACTACTTAAAAGGGGCTCAGAATGTGCTTTTCTGGCATGCAAGAGGTCCTGGGTTCAATCTCCAGAACTGCAAAAAAAAAAAAAAAAAAAAATTCTTAAGGAAGTAAATAAATTAGACATAGACATCGGCCATTCCCATCCCATCCCCCGATTCAAGCCAAACAGTCAGAGATGTATGGCACGATTAACAAAGCTTTAGAGACTTTTGAGCACAAAAACCCCAGCTGGTTTTCTTGGCTCCAGCATCTTTCTAAGATTCTGATTTCTCAGAGCAGTCGCCTAAGAAGATAAATAACACTGATTTAAGTTAGTTCCTTCCAAGCACGTGGAAAAGTGATTGAAGCAAAGAAGAGAATGAGGCCAGAGCCGACTGATGTTTCCTATGAAGCACAACGCGACCCACATAGTTTAATGGAATTCCAGAGCCAGAAATAACTTGTATGGCAGTGAATTGCAGGCATCGGCAATGACATTACTGGGGAAAGATGGCTTAGAGATGAACCAGACTTTCACGAGCCTCCACATATTTGCACTTAGAAAAAAAGTTTAATCACATATGTGTAAATAATGCATGGATATTGGCTAGCTCTACAAGTCCACCTGGCCTTTGAAAATGGGGTTTAACAACCTTAGAAGCTTTGCAGTAGTAGAAGGGAATTAGAATTTTTGTTGTTTTTACACTGTTTCAGAGACATCTGCTTGCAGTCATCCTTATGGTCTCAGTATTTCCATAGTTTTAGAAAAATGATATTCAATTCTTGGTCCAAAGCATGTTTCTGTACTTCCTGCCAATCTGTAGTTTTTAGGAAGTTGGACAAAGTGTTAAGTTAATGTGAAGTAGAACTCACAAAGATGGACAACCAGTCAAAATCGGAAAAGAGGGGACAGTTGCTCCTCAGAATCCACAGAAAATCCATTCCTTCTTCTATTCATTTTCCAATTTTGGCTAAGCACTTTTGCCTATTAACTAAATGTGTATTTGAGAGGAGAAGCATAGACAGTCACACAGAAACCACACAGTAAGTGCCTCTCTACAACCATGACACCTATCTTAATGGGTCTTTGCCTTTAAAACCTTTTTATTGTTATTGTTGTCTGTCTGTTTGTTTGATTGATTGTCACTGGGGACTAAACCCAAGGTCTCACACAGACTATCCAGTGTGTACCACTGAACCACAATGTCAGCCCTCTAAAGCCATTTTTCAGTAGCTGAAAATACAAAAAGGTCTTACATATTCTTTAAAATAAATGTAATTGAAGTATCTCTATCTCACCAGTTTGCAGTCACAGCACAAATTACTTTAAGTGTTAATAGAACCAGTAGCTGAAGTCTAGTTGCTATATGCTAAACAAGGCACTTAATCTCTTGCAAATCCTTCTCCATGGTTCCACATGTCCCCAGAGGGTTTCTCATAAGTGTGACAAACTTGTCTGTCAGCCATAGTTTCCTGTGATTCCATGACATCTCCACACTCTTAAGACACAGTGCAGGCCACTCCTGCCTGTGTCTTCTACTGAGACTGGGCTGTGCCTCACATTTGCAGTGCTCCTCTGGTCACCATGAGGTCAGTGCCACACTGAGCCTGACCAACAGTCCTAAACTGGCCTGCTCTTGAGGTGTATACAGTGTGTGGGCATTTGGTAATGATTCCCTGTCATTGGGACATGCCACTTCATCCAGGGACCCCAATATAATGCTGGTATTGTCCTTATTTCTATGCTTTCTGTGTACCAGTTTGTCAATTGCTTCCAATTTCATTCATTTAAATTAATAAGCAACAGGACTCCTAAAAATTGAAGTTTTTCAATGAGGCCTTTGAAGCAATGCCTCTGTCCTTGAGGCATTAACCAGCTCGGAGGAGGATAAACATGAAACATGTAAAAACAGAAGCAATGAGAGGATTAACGTGTGGTTTCAGATCAGAGGTACAGTTTATGGCCATGAAGAAGCAGCAATTTTTGGGGGGCTGACTGGACTGAAGAGACTTCAAGGGCAGGGTTGTGGCAGAGAAATCGAAGACCAGCACCCTTGCAGGCAGCATGGGGGAAAGTGAGGTGAGGAGAGGCGCCATGTGCGCAGGGCAGCATAGCTGAAGAAAATGCCCTTTGAGAGAGCTTGCTCATAGGGCAGGCTCTTTTTCACATTATGAGCCATGTCCCCAGATTAACAGTATTCAAACCTGACTGTTGAACCTACAACTTTTAAAAGGGAAACTGTCCTCGTATACTTATTTATTTTGGAATGTGACCATCAGAAATTACTCAGAATGGCTCTCTGGTCATTTTTGAGAAGCATGAAGATGAAGATAGATTTTTCATTTCCTCTGCTGAATGAAGGTTTTATCTGTGGAAGTAAGAGTAGGATATAAGTAATGTATGCAACAGTGTTCTCCAAGTAGTGAGTGTTGAATGAGTACTCAGAAAAGAGTATTCCATTAAAAGAAAAGATTTACTTAATTTCAATGTGGTTTGCAAAACAGGGCACAACTGTCGTTTCAAGCTCTGTTCTCAAGAACTCTATGGAGATTACACTGCGCTCAATGGGAATTATCAGTAAAGTTTATAATAAAGTAGTGACATGTAAGTAACATTCAAAATAACAAAGAAACAAGATATTCTAATTTTATAAGCTGCTAAGTAAAAGTTTTAAACAGTTAAATTGTATGCACCAACAAGCTAGTATTATTTTGTTCTTTTTTAACATTTTATTGAGAATTTCCATAAATATAGACAATATGCCAGAATCATAATATTCTCTTATGACCCCCACTTTGCCTTCCCATATCCCCCCTCCACCGAGCCCCTTCTTTCCAGTTGGACTCCCTTCTATTTTGATGTCATTGTTATGCACGTCTGGTGTAGCTACTGTCAGCCACTGTGAGGTTGTGTCTGGAGGACAACATTGTAAGCAGGCCTCCCCTTCCTTTGGCTCTTACATTCTTTCCATCTCCTCCTTGCAATGGTCTCTGAGCCCTGGAAGGTGTGACAGACATGATCCACTTAATGTTGAGCTCTCCACTGCCACTTCTGCTCAGCACTACAGTGAGTGCTGAGTACTAGCACTTCTGTGTAGTAGGTGTTCATGGCCAGGAATACAGAATGGAGGATTATCAGGTTTAGGCAGAAATAGGTATTCTAATAGATGAATAAGTAGTATTGGATGTCAATTACTATTTTCAAGAAAGTATCTGACTTGACAATAGATGCCCATGCATAAGAAGTAAGAACTTCTTATGCAAGTGAACCATAGTTGGTTGGTCAGGTATAAACCTTATTCAGTGCCCTTTCTGGAGTAGTTAGAAGAAAGGTACACAACTGAGTAATTAGGAACAAGAAACCTAGAACTACAAACTCTGCAATAGGAGATATTCACTCATGTTAAGAACAAGATAGAATTTGAAACTATATAAACATCAGTTGACCTGCAAGAAAGAATTTGGAAGATGTGTAAAAACAATGAATCATAAATAAAAGTGAATGTCAAATGAAAGCAAAACTATCTCAGTGAAAGTTAAGGCAATGTGATGATTTTTATAATGGCAGGATAGTTAATGCAAGCATTTAATTTGATTATTATTATTTAAGTTGATTACTAAGTATGATATTACAATGGGATACAACAAATATATGTTTTCTTTTTATACTTTCCAACAAATAGGTATTTTATTTGATACATGTATGCTTCCATTTGTTCTGGGCACTAGAATAAAATATGTAATAGTTATGTCATTCTTATGACCTATGAAAGTGAAGGACATTCATATTGTGCTCTGTCTACAAAAAGTACTATATAAGAGCAAATTAATCACACTTCTGCATGATGCTTTCCCTAGTGGTTCTCTGAGTAGTGCTTGTCAAAAGGATTGGGACTGTGTATTTTAAGAAGAAGGAATTAGAGAAGCCAACAAAAGTACAGTTTTCAGCGCTTTGTAATGTCTCATTCTTTACCTCATGACCATGAAATATTAGGCACATGGACAACAAGGCATGAGTAAAGCAAAGGAGATTTATTGAGGAAAAGGTGGAAAAGCAAAAACTATCAAGGTAAGTCTGTGTAAGATTTCAGCTGGTGGCCTGCAGAGATGACTTAGGGTTAAGGCACTTGCCTGCAAAGCCTAAGGACTCATGTTCAACTCTCCAGATCCCATATTAGTCAGGCACAGGTGAAGCACACACAAGGTTTCACATGCCCACTAGGTAGCACAAGTGTCTGAAGATCGATTTCAGTGGCTGAGGCCCTGGTGCACCTATTCTCTATCTCTCCCTCCCTCCTTTTCTCTCTCTCTAAAAAAGAAAGAAGAAAGAAAGGAAGGAAGGAAGGAAGGAAGGAAGGAAGGAAGGAAGGAAGGAAGGAGAAGAAAAGATTTCAGCAGGCCTCCAAACAACAGAAAGAAAAAAGGAACAAAAGAGGGGAAAAGTTAAACCTTTTCAACTAAAACTCAGAGGGCAGGCTCTGTGAGGGTCTGTGAGCAATTACAATTAGGACAGAGTTTCTTGGAGTTTTTTTTTTTTTAAATAGATTATTTCATTAAGAGGACAACTATTCCTCCCACCACTTTAGCATGTGTGTAAGTGGGGGAATGGTCTCTTGACTAGGTGAGTGATGGACAGGTTCCTCCCAGGGCCAGAGGACTTTCTTCATCTGGTCAAGAAGTGGCTCTTCCCTTACGAATGTTACCAGGGAAACAGGAGGTAGACCCATCCTTCAGTGACCTCCAAGCATAATGTCTGCCTACAGAACACTAGGAAACGTTTCTGATCTTTTGCTAAAACCTTCCTCTCCTAAAAAAGAAAATGTCATAGAATTCTTCTCCAAAACATAGTATAAAACCTCGGAATGTCATTCTCTGACTCCCTCCTTTCTACTCTGAAGATCTTTTTTTTTTTAAATATTTTTGTGCATTTTTATTTATTTATATGAGAGTGACAGAAAGAGAAAGAGGCAGATAGAGAGAGTGAGATTGAGAATGGGCGCGCCAGGGCTTCCAGCCACTGCAAACGAACTCCAGACACATGTGCCCCCTTGTGCATCTATCTGGCTTACATGGGTCCTGGGGAATCGAACCTGGGTCCTTTGGCTTCGCGGGTAAACGTCTTAACTGCTAAGCCATTTCTCCAGCCCCTACTCTGAAGATCTTGATGTCACAGTTATCCTATCTCAATCTCAGGAAGAAGAAATGTTACACAGAAAATCCTTCAGCATTGTTTGGATGGTTGTTTTTTTTTTTCATTCCTTAAGGTTCCTGTGTCATGTTACGTAAGTTTATTATGCTTTTCTCTTGTTGATCTGTTTTATTGCGACTGGAGTGTTTGAATACACTATGTAACTCCAAAGCTTGTGTGTTGTGAGCTGGATCACCTGGGTGGCAGCACTGGGGAAGGTTGGAGAACATTTAAGAAACGAGATCCATTTCTGACAGACTAGAGGATGCTTCTCTGGGAGAGAAATTCAGAATTTCTACAAAGAAAAAAAAAAAAGACTTAATCCCCAAGAGAGAAACAGAGGTAAAGCTTTAGAAAGCCACAAAGGAAGTAACGGGTATCGGAAAAGAACAGAACCAAAGATAGGCCATAGGTGAGGGAGCCTCAGGTTTGCCTAGATAGGCCCTGAGTGACAGAGGCTGATAGCTGTAGAGTACAGGCAGCAAAGACTGGGTCAGGCTCGCAAGAGTGTAAGGAGAGAAGACCTATCCTTAGTAGCCCAAAACAGATCTAATCAGAATAGCCTTAAGTTTGATAGCTCTGAGCCCAAGTCAGTGGGTAAATCACAATCTGGAACTACCTACCCATCGCCCACTGGAGTTGAACCCAAGGACTGTGAAGTTCCAGGGCTGTGTGGGCTATGAACAGAGGCATCCTCCAGCAGGGTGATTAGTATGCAAGAGGCCTTCAAAGTACAGACTCAGGTCCTCAGGCTGTAGCAATCTCAGTTCTGTGATTGCTCCCCAGGCTCCCAGCACACCTGGGAGACACCTGTCAGTCAAAAGAGCCACTCTAAGGGATGTCATATAGGAAGGGTAAAGGAACCTGTGAAGCCCACAGACTGCAACAAAAACTAAGTGTGGCTATCAGAGGTCCTTGAGAGTAAAGAAGGAAAATGAGCACTGTGAAAACAACTCGGGCAGACATCAAACATTTATTCGACACAGATAGGCAACAGCTTTCACTAAAGGAAAGCAGGAGCCCACAAGTGCACCTGGCCTTTAGAAGAAATTAGGGCATTTCCACAAGACCCTGGATTCTGATCCTCAGAAGGTTATAAAGGTCTGAGTGTTCATCATGGCGCTCTTTAAAGAGTCGCTTCCATGATGTGTGAGCTTGAAGCCTCCAAAACACTGAGGTAAATAAGCCTCTTTTCTTTAAAGGGTGAGCCTATCTCGGGTAGTTCATCTAAGTAATGAAAATTGACCTATACAAGGTATCAGCCACTAACCTCAAGGAAAAGAGCCTTTTCTCCCTTCAATAAGAAAATAAAGGGGCATGACTACTGACTTTGACCAGAGCCTCCAACTTCTGCCCACCAACCCCTCTCTTAATTTGTCAGAAATCTGCCATGCAGAATCCTTTGGCAAGGAGGATGTCATTCGGAAACGGCTAGACTAACAAAAGTTTTGGCCACAGGAATAATGCTGACCTTTCTATTAAGGCCCTGTAGTCAACATTATAGATACTGTTTTAAAACAGCAAGATATTCCACAGAACAGGCATGCTGGAGCAAAAGACTGGAGCTGAGCTGCTCCGCAGCCTTGCTGGAGGAAGTGATTTTGTAAGACAGAATCAAACTAGCAAAGCTCTATGCACTTTTATGTAAGCCGAAATCTACACATGCTTGGGAACACCAGAGATTGTTTTAGAAGACGACTTCTCCTCAGATGACCTGCAAGTGAGATGTGAATCCATAACCCTTCCTTTGCTGACTTGCCGGCTTCAGGAGAGCACCCCTCCCTGGCTGGAGCACACCACATGTGATACGGAAGAAACTGGCCCTGAAGACCTAACCATTCCAGTTCTCTCTGAAACAGGCTTATTCTTGGGTAGGAAAGCCAATGCCAGGTGATCTGATTCCACTGGCTGTGCTATTGCAGAGATTTTCCTTCATATTTTGAGGTTTTACCTTTGTAGGCACAAAAATAAAAACTCAAAATTGATTGTCAAAACATAATTTTCACGAAGTCTAAGTTCATTCCACAATGAAAACTTCTTATTCAAGTCAAAATGTAGTTGCTGTCATAGATTTAAAATTGAGCATAATTAAGGTTTATATTTTAACTTTTATGAACAAATTACATGGATATTACTGGTAGAAAATTAGTTTTATGCTCTGGACTTACAAAGGAAACAAATATCTAAGGCCATAAAATAATGGTGTGTGTGTGTTTGTATGTGTGTTTCTGGAAATGAAATAAAAAGCTTTTATTACATTTTCAAAGAGCTTTATATCACACCAAAAATTCCAGATTGCTAATAAAATGTTCATCTATAAGTACTAGGGATAGTGCTTAGTGGATAAAACAGTTAATGTGCAAGCATGAGGGACAGAGTTTGGGTCCCCAGCATGCATATAAATGTTGGATTGCAGTAGAGACCAAGTTGTAAGTGGAGACTGGAGATTCCTTCAGACAAGCTGGTTAGTTAGCTGAATGGGCAAGCTCTGAATTTAAGTAAAAGACCCTACATCAGTAGAGAGCTACTGATGACGATACCCAACATCAATCTCCAGCTTACACACATATGTGCAGCCATATACATGTGTGCCTACATGCATGCATGCACACATACCACACATATCACACACATGCCAATGCAGAAACAGAATTCATTCACAATATATCATCGGCTTAATTCTGCTCAACTCTCTAATGAATATTAGGTTGAAATATACATACCTGCCAAAATGTGACTGACCATCTTTTGACTTATGAAAAATAATATTTTTACAGAGCTCATCCTAAAATCATAGCCAGAGTGAAATAACAAGGAATAACTATGTTCCATCCAAAATCAGGCTTGAAAGAAATCTTTGCATTTTGAGATGAAGGAGCAAATGAAGTGTAATGAAAGAGAGCCAAGATAAGTGTACCATCCCACGCTGAATTGTACAAGGCACTTTTTCAAGCATGGGACACAAAAGATGTCTCACCATGTAGAAGAAGCCCCAGGGACTTAGAGGAAGACAAGTGCAGCACGAGATGAGGCCACGATACAGGAGGGCTGTGGGTTTCACTGCGCACCATCTCCCTCTCAAGACTTCTGGTGGGTACTTCAGATGTGCTCTCATTTATTTCCCCCAGTATCATTTTTACTGCAACATAGGCTTTCAAATAGTTAAATACTGATGGCTTAACTTTATGGGTGATAAAACCAAGCCTAGAAAAAATTGTATAAACTACCTATAGCTAATAAATGTCAGTGAAGGGAAATGGAAGTCATAATTATCACAATTATTAATAATCATCATTACTAAAATTTATTGAGCTCTTCATGCAAACCTGTAACTACATGGCTACATTACCTACATGATTTCATTTCAGACCCTGATTATGTATTATCAATCTCATTTTACAAATGAGAAAGTTGCTAGATTGGATGTAGCTTACTAAAGACCTTCAAACTCTAGCACCATCCACTGGACCAACCACTTAGAGATGATCTTGAACCAGCCCTCCTGGCTGAGTAAGAAATGTAAGTTGACTTGTTATATCAATAGGTGTTAAGCATTTATGTTTCTCTGATCAATTTATTATGGGTGTGGTGGTTTGATTCAGGTGTCCCCCATCAACCTAGGTGTTGTGAATGCTAGCTCCCCAGCTGATGGATATTTGGGAATTAATGCCTCCTGGAGGGAGTGTATTGTTGGGGGTGGGCTTAAGGGCTTTAGAGCCAGTTTCCCCATGCCAGTGTTTGGCACACCCTCCTGTTGCTGTGGTCCATCTTCTGTTGGCCAGGGGGTGATGTCCACCCTCTGCTCATGCCATCGTTTTCCCCTGCCATCGTGGAGCTTCCCCTCGAGCCTCTAAGCCAAAATAAACCTTTTTTTCCCGGAAGCTGCTCTTAGTTGGGTGATTTCTAACAGCAATGCGAACCGGACTGCAGCAGTAAATTGGTACCGAGGAGTGGGGTTGCTACTAGACACCTGACTGGGTGGCTTTGGCCTTTGGCCTTTTGGAGCTGATTTTCAAGAGGAAAGTCGGAGGATTTAAAACCTTGGCCTAAGAGATACTTTGCAGTGCTGTAAGTACAGCTTGATAGTCTATCTTGGTCAGAGTTGAAAGATCTGAAGGCAATAAGAACTATGGACTGTGAGGTTTGGCTTATGAGGGTGATGAAAAGCTTTGCCTGGACTGGGCTAGCAGTTTGAGTGAGAAGCTTGCTCGTATGCCCGTGTCCTGAGGAGTTGTGCAGGGTTGCTTTGTGTAGAAATGAACTGGTGTGAGTAGAGGGATATGGCACAGAAAGAAAAATCTTTGGATGAACTGTTGCCCGTTCAGCTGCAACTGAGAGATTACAACCTATGAGACTGGGCTAGTTGATCTGCACTGGGGCAACAAGAATAATGTAGACTCTTTTGAAGGGGCCTGAGTGCTCAAGGAGTCCTGTTCTTCAAAGTCTGCTTTAATCCCCCCTGGATTAACAAATTGGCACCTACCTGGTATTGTGGAGTATAAGAAATGCTGGAAAGAGGGTCAGCAAATTTGCAACACGGTCTTGTGTTTTGGAAATGGCCATGGGCAGTGTGAAGTGGGTTTGCTGGTTGCCTGCATAGAGACCCCATGGGGCCATGAGGATGAACTGTGGATTGCAGTGGAGACCCATTGGAGATGCCGGGACCATGAGATGGCTGCCAAGGAGCTGCCGGCCCCGATGAAGTTTCCCAGGACTGTGAGTAGCCTAGCTGGAGGGGCGGAATTGGAATGCCAGAGACTTGTTGCTGGTTAGAATTATCGAACTTGAAGATTTGTCACTGGTTAGAGTTACTGGACTTGAAGATACAGAGTTTGATATTTGCCCTGGTTGTTTTAAATCTTGTATTGGTTGAATGTTTCTTTGCTATGCCCAATGCCATCTTTTGCAGTGTGAATACTTATTCTGTGCCATTATGGGTTTTTTGAGGTTATTTTTTGGTATTATGGCTCAGTTAAAAGATCTTGGACTATGGGGATGTATGAACATCATTGAGATTGATTAAAAACTATGGGGACTTTTATAGTCAGGCTGAATGCATTGTATTTTACATCATGTATGGATATCAGTTTATGGGGGCCAGGGGCGGAATGTGGTGGTTTGATTCAGGTGTCCCCCATCAACCTAGGTGTTGTGAATGCTAGCTCCCCAGCTGATGGATATTTGGGAATTAATGCCTCCTGGAGGGAGTGTATTGTTGGTGGTGGGCTTAAGGGCTTTAGAGCCAGTTTCCCCATGCCAGTGTTTGGCACACCCTCCTGTTGCTGTGGTCCATCTTCTGTTGGCCAGGGGGTGATGTCCACCCTCTGCTCATGCCATCGTTTTCCCCTGCCATCATGGAGCTTCCCCTTGAACCTCTAAGCCAAAATAAACCTCTTTTTCCCAGAAGCTGCTCTTGGTTGGGTGATTTCTAACAGCAATGCGAACCAGACTGCAACAATGGGTTTATACAAAACTCTAAAATATGATACACCCAAATGTTAACAAATGTTATAGCTAAGAAATAAAATTCTCAATGATTTTAGACCTTGGTTTGCTCAAATGTATATTTTTATTTCATTTTTTTGTTTGCTTTTTGGTTATTCAAGGTAGGGCCTTTCACTATCCCAGACTGATCTAGAATTCACTATGTAGTCTCAGGGTAGCCTCAAACTCAAGGTGCTCCTCATACCTCAGCTTCCCAATTGCTGGGATTAAAGGTGTGCAGCACCATAACCAGCTTGTATATTTTAAGTTTTTAGCACTGAATATATATTACTTCAGAACCTAATGCTCAAATAATATTGCTAAAAATGAGAGCTATTTTTAATACTCCTCATAATTAGCTATTTATAAGAAGACATATAGCTGAATCCATGAACCTGAGTTTGAACATTATATCTGAAGTACATGTAAATTATCTGATACTCAGAAAAATCAATAATGTGTATGAAAATATGATGAAAGTTAAACTCTGTATTTAAAAGGGAAATTAAAGAACCAGAATAGTCATCAGCCTTGTAACCGTACAAGTCCAAGGTAAGAACTTCTCCAAGAGCACAACAGAGCACTCAGCTCCTGCCATGTTTCTCAGCAAGCGAGAGGTAGCATGTGGGTGTCAAGCCAAATGGGGACCTTAGTGTGGCCTTGGGCAGTCATCAGGACTGGGAGGAGCAGAGACAGGTAAAGGGCTGAGTAGGGACACTAGCCAGGGTAGTGGTGAGAAGCAAGTGGGAGACAAAATTCAATACAAAAGTCAAAGGAAATTAGGAAACCAAATGCAGACAAGAAATGGAGCTGAAACAAAAGGTGCTTGAACAAGGTGTGGGTGAGGCAAGAAAAGTGGGAAAAAGAGAAGGAAAAATGTCACAGTTCAGGGAATAAATTATATTGCCTCTCCATTTGGAGAGGATGTTTGAGAAGATAAAATATTCTTAAATTATCACATCCTTTTTGTGGTTCTCTGTCATCTTTACCCTTTTCCCTAGACATTTATGTATGCATGCATGTAGGCATTTATGAGAGACAGAATGAATGAGCACACCAGGGCTTACTGCTGCTGAAAACAAACTCCTTAGACATGTGGTACTTTGCTCATTTGGTTTTGAGTACCGAGCAATAGAATCCAGGGCAGCAGGATTTGTGAGCAAGCACCTTTAACCACTGAGCCATCTCCCCAACCTCTCATCGTTTTCTTTTGTCTCCCACCTTTCTGGCCTGATTAGATTCCTTCTGTCTGGGAAATTTTCTTGCTGTCTTTCAGCAGATTACAATCCCTTTCACCCAGGGACATCTGCGAGTAAACTAAATAGGTGTAGCAGTTACCTTTGCATTGCTGGGAAAAAACAACCATCCAAAAGTGGCTAATGGAAGGAAAGGGTTTATTTTGCTTCACAGTTTCCAGAGGAAGTTTCATCATGCTGGGGAAGGCAGGACATAGGGCATGACAGGAAGCTGGCTCACATCATTGCATAGCAACAAGGAGGAAGTAGCAAGAGTGAACTCACTAGCCCTGGCAAGTGGGGCTACACTATAAAATGCCACTCCAGCCCCCAGCGACACATGAATATTCCACTTCCAAAAAACTTCACAAGCTGAGGATTGAGTTTGAGGCTTCATCATAAACAGGTGAGGCTATGGGGGATATTCTACACTGAAGCCACCACAACAGAGAAAGAAAGAAGCTAAAGAGAGAAAGAAGGAAGAAAGAAAAAGGAAGCTACAGACCTCTAGTACATGTACTAATAAATAAAAAAGTGGAAACTGAGCTACAAAAGTAGCTCATAGGTAATGCATCAAGTTGGAGGAGCTCCAGGACTCTCTTTTAGTCTATTGCTCATTATTTGCCTAGAGGTATGTCTAAGAGAAAGACTACAATCATTATTTGAGCTGACTTAGATACGTTTACAGAATTCTGTTTAAGGGAACTATAAGTGTAATTTATGCCTGAATCTACCAGCAAAGCCATAACATTGTGTGTGTGTGTGTGTGTGTGTGTGTGTAAGATTTCTTTGAAGCAAGACTACTAATTAGGCCAATGGTCAGCAAGGATCAAAGCCAGCCAATGGCTCAAATGGATTTTCTTCCCTGTACTCTGTTTTTGTGTAGCTAGTCAGGAAAGAGTAGTTT
Source organism: Jaculus jaculus (assembly GCF_020740685.1). Lineage (NCBI taxonomy): Eukaryota > Metazoa > Chordata > Mammalia > Rodentia > Dipodidae > Jaculus > Jaculus jaculus. The sequence continues at coordinate 89,740,999 of NC_059105.1, read as the reverse complement.
CTCTGTTTACATATGATTAAAAGAAAAATCAAAGGAAACATAATCTTGTGTGTCACCTGAAAATGAAATTCAAATGTCCAAATCCATAAAAACATTCTACTAGAACAGTGTATCATCATGTATAATGTTCACAGTCTTGGTAGCTGTCACTCTTCAGTGATATGGTGCAAGGCAGGGGATCCTGACTGATCTACCTGATGCAAACTATTTGCTCTCTGTCCCGTAGCAAGAACTGACCACTCCCTGATACATGTGATGTGAAAGAAATACTCCCCAAGGGCTGGGAGTGTCTTTATTAGACTTCAATATTATTAAAATTTTGGCCATTAATAGAGTTGTAGACAGCTTCAGGTTGCTAGTCTGAACATCTAAACAGGGAGAGTTTACAGGTAGAAGGTATTATTTCAAGTTTACAGATCCAGGGGATGTTCTATCAGTGGAGGAAGAAGCTAGCTCCCATTCATAAATTCAAGCAGATTGAGAAACCACCACCAGCTAGCAACACTAAAAAGCAGCAAACACAAAACCTCTGAAAGGCAGCATGGAAACTGTTTCAAACAGGACCTTTCTGTATAGGTTTGGGCTGAAAGTCAGATCCACCTCCAAACACACCTTAGGGCTGGACCTCTGGATCCACCCCCACCTCCTACAGCCAAGCAATGAGAGACCCAAATTACAAGCTTTAATAAAACACCGGAGTCTATGAGGGACATGAATTAAAACTACCACAAATAGCATCTCTTAAGATTAGCATGGTGTTATTATGGTATATATTTGCCAAAATACATTTTGTGAATAATAATGATGGCAAATGTATCCAATTCTTTGTGAATATAATGTTTATACTTTTTTACTTTTGAAACACTTTTACTTTTTTTTTATTTGCAAGGAGAGAATGAGTGTGTATGAGAGAGAGAGAGAGAGAGAGAGAGAAAGAGAGAGAGAGAATGAGAGAAAATGGACAGACACATGCATCACTTTGTGCATCTGGCTTTTCATGGATACTGGGGAATTGAACTTGGGTCATATGAGGCTTTGCAGGCAAATGCCTTAACTGTTGAGCCATCTCCCCAGCCTATCAAGTTTATACTTTCATTGTAGGGAAAATAGGTCAACAAACCAAAGAGAAAAAGAAAGAGCATTGTCTCCACAGTAATACAAGTAGGTCTTTTCTCAATTATTCAGTTCTTGTTCTAAATTTTCTTGCATGAATAAAATCCTTTCTGAATATCTAGCAAAATATTATTCTAAATGAAATATATACAGAAGGACCTGGGCTCAGCCTTTGTGATACCCTAGCAGAAAGTGTGGCTAGGGAAGACATTGTCATCTCAATATATAGGGTTTTAAAACAGAAACTTCTTTGTAACTTTGAAAAAATGTTATTTAACTGTTTTTTTTTAACAGCTGACAAAGGTGGGCGGATGACCACAGACATAATTTAAGCAAACAACATTTAAGCTGATGATGATTTTTGTAAAAGCCTCATTGATGAGAACATTTCACTAAAACTCACTTTATGAATTGACCAGAACACTAGTTCAGTGCATAGTACCAAGATAATTTTAATATATGGACATCATTTCTTTTCTTTGAAATGGTAAAGGTTCAGTAGCATTATGGCTGCCTTAAATACTTTCACAGCTACTTTTATAAAACTTCCTTTTCATTCTTGAATTCTCTTGAGTTTTATATAAGTGAAACTATTGTCTCTATAAATACTTGCAACCAAGGGATAGATACCATTCTAAGGAGTCTTTCTGGGAGCTTGGGAGTGAACAAACTGGAGGAAGATCACTGAATCTGTTTTGTTTTACAGATGGCAGAGAAAATGGAAGAAATCCAAGATTCATCAATAAGACAAAAAAGATAGCCTACTGCCCATCATGAGACTTGCTACCTCTACTACATCTGCAAGGGCCCAGCAGAAATTGGAGATGAAGTGGCAACATGAATACTGCTCTTACTGCCAGCCTGACAGCCAACTCTAGGGTGATGGTGAAAAATATGGTGATCAATCAAAACCACAAAGCAGAAATCCAAAGAGCATGGAGAACTCACCAGTAAATCAGACTTCCAAAAGACCTTCCATGGCTCAGGGAACATTGTAAATGAGGGAATGGAAAGACTGTAAGAACCCCAGAGTGGGTAGGAATACCTAGAGTCATGGTTTTCATGCTACCTCAGCGGGACTGACTGATGTTTTCATGACCCCACAGTGAATACCATAACCCTGCTAAGAATAGTCCCAGGAACATGGCAGCAGGGTTACGGGGATAAGAGTATATCCTCTCCCTCTCTCTCTCTCTCTCTCTCTCTCTCTCTCTCTCTCTCTCTCTCTATATATATATATATATATATATATATATATATATATAGTAATTTTTTTAAAATTTTTATTTATTTATTTGAGAGCGACAGACACAGAGAGAAAGACAGATAGAGGGAGAGAGAGAGAACGGGCGCGCCAGGGCTTCCAGCCTCTGCAAACGAACTCCCGACGCGTGCGCCCCCTTGTGCATCTGGCTAACGTGGGACCTGGGGAACCGAACCTCGAACCGGGGTCCTTAGGCTTCACAGGCAAGCGCTTAACTGCTAAGCCATCTCTCCAGCCCTAGTAAATTTTTTTAAAAATTACAATCAAACATGATATTGACACTAGGAAATGAGAGCCAATGGTTACTTGACTCTGAGTGAGTGTAGGTTTTTAGGTTGATTGCTTCATGGTGTCCTCCTTTACAAGCCCCAGGGAAGTGAAATGGCGGAGCAATGTGAATATAACCAGCTATAAGACTCCTAAGTGAAGCTAAAGTGAAGATACCTAGGCACTGTTTCACTCATATAGATATAAACTGTAATCATACTAGAAGCTGAGTCACTCCATTAGCCATCAGCCTTCCAATTAGAGGTTTGGGGAACTTTTTGTAATTGGTCCTGTATTTTAACCTACCCAGTAATTATATAATTTACAAAAGTCTCCACTCATTATGACAATGCCAGACAGAAGAGACAGAATCTATGTAATGTCATATAACAAGTTGATTGTATAAATGGTCTAGTCACATTACTGCAATTACCATGTACTGAACAATGAGTAATGTTTCAGTTCTGCCTGAAGCTTCTACCTCACGGTATGCTCCCATCTTAGACTCTTGGTTCAGGTCTTTGTTTTTAGGAAGGCTAGCTCATTATATATAACATGTCAGAATACAATAAGATCTATAGCTCCAGATACTTACTCAAAAATCAGTGTGAAACAAACGTATGTTTCGATTCATCAAAACGAAGATTGGTTCCAAAATAGGGTTGGTGCCACAAATTAAAGGCAAATAGATGTGGTCATAAAGGATGTGGCTATAATTTGAAAGGAGCACAGGCCTCACGGCTCAGTTACTAACTGTGCATAGGGAATAGTGGCGATGCCACTGTGTTTTAAGTAGAAAGTCACATCCAGTTCCTCATTACTGCAAGTTCCCTGACTATATTTACAATGCTTAAAATTCTAATACATGTATGATGCAGAAATATTCAAATCTGACACATGCTGTGACTTTTGCACTCAAAAATACATATATGTTTACCACAAATTAGTATTAAGAACATTAAACATAAGTTTGTATGTAATTGCATAAGATTTTTTATAATCAAACAATAAATTCATAGCTTAAGAGTTGACTGATCTTTAAGACGATCTACTTCTCACAGATCTAAAGTGAAGGAGCACACCACATGAAGAAGCACTGAGGTCAAGGTCAAGAAGCACAGGGAGAAGGAGAAATATGCACAATAATAGGGCAGGGTAAGTTTGGATCGTTCAGTGAACTCTCAGGCAGAGAGCTCGCCTGAGACACCTGGTATTCACGTGACATGATTAGGGAAGGTGAATTAGTCTAGAACATGAAAACCAATATAAGGTGGGTGACAGACATAGGGCTGTGGAGTATTGGTTTGCATTTGAAAAGTATGCTTGCTGGTAAATTGTTTATTGACTCTAGGAATTTTCTAACTGTGAAAGGGGTGGCCATTCTAAGGCCAGCAGGAATCCAGATGCCATAGCATAATCACATAGAAAATAAGGCATAGTTAATAAAGTATTCACTTATCTTTGCTTTGTAGTGCATTTCTTCTGACTATGCAGTAGTGACTTTGTCCAGGGGTATGGCTCATACAAGCATGAGAACCTAAGTTCAAATCTCCAGAACCCGTGTAAAGCTGAATGCAATAGCAGGTGCATCTGTACTTCTATGGCAAAATGGGACATGGAGGCAAGAGAAGGTTCAGATGCTTGCAGGTTTGCTAGCCTGGCAAATGCTGGGGTGAATGAGAGATACTGTTGCAAATAAGGTGGAAGGTGAGAACTGATACCCAAGGTTGTCCTCTGATGTATGCATACGTGCCATAGCCCATGTGTGTCTACACTCACACAGCACATATGCATGTGTGCACACATGCACAGAGAGGAGAGAGGAGGGGAGAGATGGCTTTGACTCTCATTATTATTGTCAAGATTAAAACAATTCAATACAAATATTTTTCACTTAAGTTTTCTTCCCCACATACTTTCTATATCTACCATCACTTTTATCTCATGGCTCCTGCCTCAAAGTCATTTGTAGCTGAATTATAAATATTGATCTTCAGCTCATGCTTTCAAGTCACTCCTAAAGTATGTCTTTGTGAATATTCTATCTTCATGCATGGTTTGAATTTTCTTACATTTTATTTCAGTAGCCCCATTCTCCATACCTGTCCCATGGTCAGTCCTTTTTGATTCTGAAAACTTTCTATGTAGTGTGAGCCTATTAAGCAATCCCAATAGCACTTTCTTTTCCTTCATAGTCAACATTTTAGAAAAGTAATCTACATCATGGCTTGCAAGGCCTCAGTTTTACACTCTGGTGGTTGCTCCACACAGATAATTCTGTTATTGTGATGAAATCCATCAATATTTTCTCAGCCCTTACTTGTTGGCAGGAGTACTGGACCTTTGTTTAAACTGTTCATTCCATCCAAATATTGAGCATCTAATTATATAGAAACTGTTAGATTACTTCTAGCCTTCTCTCGAGACTTCTCTAAGTCTTTCCACTTACTCTACAGTCTTTTTGAGTCCATAATCTTATTTCTAGCTACTTGCTAAACATTTGTTCCTGGATTCCTACTCATGACCTTGAACTCAACCTGAACCATTCCAATGTCAACATCTTCTCATCTTATTATGGTCCTTTCACTGTCTTCACTTTCTGTCAAGGTTATCACTATCTCCTGGTTTAAGACATTAGAATCTTCTCTGCATCCTTCAAGTTTTCCTTTGTTGTAATATGAAGTTGGCAAACCTTGCCTGCTTTCTCAATGAGCATTTTCACATTTATTTCTTTTCAATGCTCACAATTTTCGTCTTCATCTGAACTTATGGTATACTCTTATAACTTTTTAACATTCCCCTTCTCTGAAGTTTCTCCTTTCCCTGTAGTTTCCCTGACAGGTTTCGTATGCCTGGCATGCACGTACCTTCACTATTTGCAATTTGTTTCTTCCCATGCCTATCTGGTCACTTTCCGTCTGCTTCCCCTGCCTTTTCCCTAGCAAGTATTCTTTGTAAACAAGAAATCAACCCTCACTCTCAGGCTAGTGATACTGGAAAGATCATCAGTGAAAATTATGAAACTGACAATTATAGTGTTCTCCTAAGACCTCATTGAATAATTCATATAACCTTTACTTCCTCTTTCCTCCTATGTCTGCTTATAATAACAACTTATATAAACCGTGGCTTGCAGCCCACTCTCAGATTCCCATTCTGACTTCAGGGAAGAGCAGACTTGGCCTCCCTCCTTGTCTAGCAGCATGAGAACAGTGTCATGTTATTCCTTGCTTGGACTGACTAATGAATAAGTAGCCCGAAGCTGTTTGAGTGGCAGTCCATAACTCTGAAGACACTGGAATCACAAACAAGAAAGAAATGAGGTGGAAACATCAGGATTTGGGGTCTGTGTAAGTCAGAGTTCTGAACAGGAACAGAACTGTTAGAATGAGTATGTATTTACAGAGGGGTTCATGAGATTGGCTTGCAGGATATGAGCTGGGTAGTCCAACAATGGCTGTCTACAAGCAGAAGAGTCTCAGTGCCCTGTAGCTGCTCAGTCCATGAGGCTAGATGCCTCAGCAATTGCAATCTAGCAATGAAGGCCTGGAAAATGCCAGAAAAACTTCTGGTCTTAAGTCTACATGGGTTCCAATGTCCATAAAGTACAGACACAACAGGGTAGACACATGCACCAGCGAGCCACACACACAGCCAGACAAAGGGCCCTGCCTCTCCTAGTCCCTTTTTTTTTTTAAATATTTTTTGTCCATTATTTATTTATTTATTTGAGAGTGACACAGAGCGAAAGACAGATAGAGGGAGAGAGAGAGAGAATGGGCGCACCAGGGCTTCTGGCCACTGCAAGCGAACTTCAGACGTGTGCACTCCCTTGTGCATCTGGCTAACATGGGACCTGGAGAACCAAGCCTCGAACCGGGGTCCTTAGGCTTCACAGGCAAGCGCTTAACCGCTAAGCCATCTCTCCAGCCCCCTAGTCCCTTTTTATATCTAGGCTGCCACTGGAAGAGCTGTCCACTCTGGGTGAAGGTCTTCCCTCCATAGTTAGTTCTCTCAGAAAACACCCTCACAGACCATTTCCAAGAAGTGTGTCTCTTACTTGGTTCTTGATCTGATCAAGTTAATAATAGAAACGTACTGTCACAGGGTCCTACCAACAAAGTCCGTAATAATAGCACCCCTTTTTTAGCTGCACTCAGATATCAGAGCAGCAATGGTATGTTGTCGTGACAGAAAAGAAGACAGACTGAGAGCAACTCCGGCTCCTTCATTGGAAGAAATAAATCATTACTGGTTGGGATGACTAGGTTTTGTCTTCAGAAAATTTCTAAAATAGAAACATCAGACCAGATGGCTCAGAGGGGGAGAAGTGAAGGAACACTAACATAGCCCTCATCTTTGGTAGGTTATGCTGATGAGGGGAAAGACCATGAGGCAGAGGCTCCTTTGGGACCAAACTGATGTTCCTTGTTGAGCTGCCTCTACCATGCCTTCCGATAAGACTTGAGTTTGGGTCATTTTGCTACTGTAGAACCCTTTAACCAAGTGTCCTCAACTTCCACCCATTTTTCCATTATTCATGGGCCTCCTTACTAGGATCTCATTCCCAGCCATAGTTCCCTCTAAAGCAGTTCCCCCTTTAGTATACCCTCTCTGTTCACACAGTTTCTCTTCCTTGAACAAAAGGAAGAGGAATTGCTTAGTGGTTAAGGCTCTTGCCTGAGAAGCCTAAGGACGCATGTTCAACCTCTCTCCAGATCTCATGTAAGCCAGATGCACAAAAGTGAGGCAAGCACAAGGTTGTACATGCCCACTAGGTGGCACACGCATTGAGTTTTCAGTGCCTGAGGCCCAAGAATGCCATTTCTCTCTCTCTTGTAAAAAAAAAAAAAAAAAAAAAAAAAAAAAAAAAAACCACAAAAATGGCCCCTTACCTGCTGACTCATGCAATAACTACTTTGTACCTCCTCTGATCTAGGCATGCTATTAGACATGGGGGATTCAAACATGATCAAAACCAGCATAGTCCCTCTACTTATTTAGGACTAAAGTTCTGGTGAGAGCAGAATGGAAAGATTCTTAGAGCTGCAAGCATGATTACCATGGCAACATACAGATGTTCAAACACAGTGGCTGGCAGCTGAGTAGAGTACCTTCTTCAGTGCACATATTCCTTCCTGCTGCTGGAATCCTCTTACTCTCTGCAGAAAATGTGACCACTGTGTCATGGAATCCACTGCAGACATAGTGTGGACCTTGCCTGTGGCATGTCTCTTGCTCGGCTTCTTATCTGTACTTCCTTTTAGACCTCTAGCAATTCAAGCTCAGAGAATTCCATATCTACACTTTTTTATTGTGTTTTTGAGTTCTGTATTTTCTTAGAACATTGCCTTTGTCAGCATACTCATTAAATAAGATTACTAAAAGAATGGCCTTATTTTTTACAAAATATTCCATAATAATATGGGCTGTAACAAAATTTTCTTGCGAATAGTTTTGGAAAATACAGGAGAGAGGCCTGGAGAGAAGGCTTAGCGGTTAAGCGCTTGCTTGTGAAACCTAAGGACCCTGGTTCGAGGCTCGGTTCCCGAGGTCCCACGTTAGCCAGATGCACAAGGGGGTGCACGCATCTGGAGTTCGTTTGCAGAGGCTTGAAAGCACTGGCGCGCCCATTCTCTCTCTCTCCCTCTATCTGTCTTTCTCTCTGTGTCTATCGCTCTCAAATAAATAAATAATTAATTTAAAAAAAATACAGGAGAGAAAGATTATACAACAGGTGTGCAATTGTCTCTTAACAATGGTGCATAGTTAGACATTCCAAGATGAAGAAAAGAAAAACTTGTCACCTACGTGTGTATGCGTAGGCACGTACATCCAAGTTTGTATGTATGTATTACATGAGAGTGAAAAGCACATGCTTTGGTGTCAAATGACTGGTTTCAAATGCCAGCTTTGCCAATTCTAGTTGTGTGACCTTGAGAAAATTATCTTTAAAACAGGTGCAACACATATGTCAATTATAATATATTTTCTCTCTCTCTCCTTTTTTTTGTTTCTTTGTTTGTTTGTTTGTTTTTCAAGGTAGGGTACTAATCTAGCCCAGGCTGACCAAGAATTCACTGTGTTCTCAGAATGGCCCCAAACTCATGGTACTCCTCCTACCTCTGTCTCCCAAGTGCTAGGATTAAAAGTGTGTGGTATCACACCTGGCCATTAAGATATTTTTAAGGTAAAAAGATAGACATAAGATAATGCATCATAGGGTGGTTGTGAAAACTCACTGAGCCTATATATGGAAAGCATTTGAAATGTATTAATACAGGCACATGTTCTAAGAATGTGTCAGAGTCTGCCTTTACCTGGAAAACATTTGCCTTCTGCCTCTCAGTTTCTCTCTCCAAATTCCCTACAGGAATTAGGGTTGCACAGTCAAGGTTCAGCAGGGAAGTCATCTGCTAGGTTAGATTCTAACAAGGAGTGACAGTAGAGTTGTCACAGCAAAGCCTGAGGTGGGATAGGGAAACTCTGACCTTCACAGTAGTGACCTGAAGTTCCTGGCCCCCACACAGAATGTTTTACATATCATCACTACAGCACTGGAAAGGCCTGGAGTGGGATCTTGACATGCTCTGTGATGCATGCTGAGCTCAGCTCTTTATTACAGCCACAGGTATTGATTTTTATCTTTCCATATTGTTAATGTCATCTTGATTTGGATACATGCACCCTGGTGGGCTGAAATTGATTAGAACTGATACTAAGAAAACTTATTAAGAAGGTAAAATTTATTTTCATTGGCCTTCACCTGCCTTTATATTGGCATTCTTTCTTCCATGCCAACTGCTCTCTGTGAGGCATTGCAGTGCCTTCAGGAGGCTCAGCCCCCCCAGGAATGCTGCACCATCCTCCCAGAATATGCTTTGCATTCCAGCCCATTTGGTATGGCCACATCTTAGCTACTGACTATGGTTTTCAGCAACCATTCTTATGTATTAATACATTTCAAATGCTTACTGACTCCTTACTCACCTAAAAGCCATCATTCCTTCCTTCTAGACCACATTGCATTTCTATGTTACTGGACAAATTCAGCCCGCCCAACTCGAATATAAGTTCTCTAGATTTAGTTTTCTATCTATTTTCTACTCCCACAATAGTTTGTATCAGTAGTCTACACTACTTCTTTTAAGACGTTATTTCATTTTACTACTTTTTGGCTTTTTAGCTTTCTTTTTCCATTAAACCCTGAAATTTTCAAAGACTGAAAGTACAATATGTTTTCTCTTAGGTTTATACTACCTAGCAGTGTCTGTCACTTAACAACTTCACAACAAACACTTGTTCAGTAAATAAACATAATGCTGTGAATTCAGTTCTCCCAAAATATTTACAATGGTAAATGAGAAATGAAAGAGAGCGTCCATCCACGTCCAAGGGTGCTTCGGAGCAGATCTCTTTCATTGCTGGAACAAAAGGCAGGGTGCAGAGTCAGAGCAGTTGTAGGAGTTATTAGCACACCTAGGCCACAGAACCTGCAACCTCAGACCCACTTTGCTACAAGGCTGTTTCACCTATGTACAGACAGAAGCAATCCCATTATCACTGCTCATCTTCATGCCAGAGAGAATTACTTCACAACGTTAGCATCAAACATGTGGTCAATTTTCTGCAAGCAAATAATCCATGCTTTAGTACAAGTAGAATGTAATTTCTGCAGTATTTACATTCTCTTTGCTGGGACAAAACACTTGACGTAAAGCAGCTTATAGAAGTCAAAGGAAAAGTTTTCTTCCAGTTTATGGTTCTGAAAACAAGTTTCATCATGGCAGAAAAGGCATGGCCTGAGCAGGAAGTTGGTCCACATCCTCAGAATCAGCAGGGAAGTATTAGAGAGAGGAGCTGAGCTATTACTGGTAAGTATGCTGGACTATAAAATCCCAAGGCCCATCCCCAGCAACACACCTCCTCCATCAGGGATCCACCCCACAAAGGCTCCGCTGACTAAGGCTTAATCACAAACTAAGGCTTAATCACAAACACATGGGGGACATGTTATATTCAAACTACCTCATATTTCATGATAAAATCTAGTCATCTGCTGAGTTGACTATCCTGAAAAATGATGGAAATTAATGATTCCAAAATTTCATCACCCAGGGGAAAATAGTTGGTGCTCCCCCTCAAATCACAAGACATCTGCAGCCACTTATACCACTCCATAGCCCAGATCATAACTAAAGACATTTTATAGGATGAAGCTATACTTCAAACATGAACTAAAATAATCTATGTAAAATGAGATGTCTTTAGTATCTCTACAGATTCCATTACCTTAAGGGGAACAAAAGGGTAATATACCTTTATCCTTCATCATGAAAACTGCTTTGCCTCATGTCTTTATATGACAAGAAAATATTTACAATGGTACTTCGCTGGGTTTTATTTTCTGTTGCCCTAGAAAACCCTGCTAAATAGCCATTTTTGGTTTGGTTGAGGTTACATTTGCAATCACAAGCGCAGAATTTAGACTTTTCTGGAAAGCTGCAAACATGCTGTTATATTGTAAGAAATGAAACATTTTGATTGTCTTAGAATCATTTGCTTTAGCAGATATATTTGCATAATTCCTAGGTATTTCTAGAAGCAAATATAGCTTTCTGAATTGTGCAATATTTGGATTGTGGTTCAGAAAGACAGAATGTATGTCAAGCAAAGGAGAAAAAAAATGTCATCTTGCCTTACCAACATATTTCAGTTTATCTCCAACTTAGTTTTATTTCCTTGGCTTCTCTTGTTTCTCTCCTGTTCAAGATGTCATTCTATAACTAATTACCTCATGAACTGATTCAGTTAGCTTCCTTGTTATCTAATTCCATGTTTGTAATATTTTGGCTAAAATATTTCATTTGACTTTCTTATATATTGTTTTCCAAATTTCTTTAATCAATTCCTCCATGTATACCTTAATCCCATACTCTCGAAGTATATGCAGAATCATGGCATTGATTATCTTAGATAACTACAATCAGTTTTCAAATTTCAAGTGCTCTTCTTTGCTTCAAATATGAGATAGCAACATGAATGGTTAAATGAGGCTACCACACATGGACCATATAGAGAATTTTGGGCAAGGTCAGTAGAACTCTGAGCCTGGGCTTTCTAATCAGTTTAATCTATTTTGTTAAGTACATCACAGAAATAAAAATACACTAAGATAAAATAAAAATGATGCAAGGTGGTAACCATACAATGACTCCCCTCAACTCCTTTGTGGGAGCTTCGTCATGTCTCACAGGGTTTTGAGGTCCTTTTTTCCCAGTGTTTCAGGATCTATTATTTAGCACACATGTCACCATATTTTTCCTGCCTTATATAGCCTGCCACAGTAGTATCTGTATTCTCTGAGGATCCTGAAAGTGACATCTGTGTTCTGTTGCCTTCTAAAGGCTGCAAGAATATTATGAGAGTAGCCACATCAATAGCAAGGCTATTGATCACTAAAGCCACAGAAGGAGTCAACAAAGAGATGCCTCCCTCCACAATGGCACCACTACCACCACCACCACCATCACCACCACGACTGCTACACTTGCAACACTATTTCTATTCCTGCTTCTCTTGAAGTATCCAATGATTCCCAGTGCTCTTGACAAACTGCATTATCAGTGTCCCCTGCAGATTACAGAGAAAGAGCTATTCACTTCTGTTAGGTCTGTTATTATATCCACATTTCAGGATTCAGCAGGGCTTTGTAAAAACTGATCCAGGGAAGAGCCAACATACAAAACAATTTCTGGGCATGATCCCTAGTGATATTTTGATTCTGCCCTCAAAATATTTTGTTTCTCTCTTACTTACCTGTCCCCAGGTGAAAAGACCTCTAGTACCTGTACTCTACTCATTTTTCAGATGAATGAGACACATTTAAAGTAAGACATTTTCAGTCCTGGTTCAGGCTCCAATAGGGACTCTTGCTATAAACATAAGCAACCAACAGGAGTAATGCCATCTTGTGGTGTTGCTTTGAGGATTATATACAGCACATGCATAGTGTGAGTAAGGCATCTGGGAAGGAGGAAGAGTATCTCACGGGCAGAACAGGAGCCCACGAAGCTGGTGTCTGAGAGATATCACAGCAAATTCCAGTTCATGAAGAACTCTTGGATTCAAGATGAAGCAGGTTAACCCAAGACAAAGTGGAGGTACACTGTACCTATGCATGGCAGCCATGCTGCTGCACAAAATTCCCCTACCTGCAGATGATGTAGAAACGAGAAGGTGGCCAGATCAGAAAAAGTTCTGAAAATGGGCCTAAAGCTCTCTCACTGGACATTTTTGTGAACACAAGCATGTAGTCCGGTGTTACATATCTCAGGAGAAAGAAGTACAGGGGTAAAGCTATAACTAGGTTTATACTTTATATTTCTTAAAATAGTAGGAATCTGAAGATGAAATTATACAAAATAATAATATTTATTCTTCTCCACAAAATGTCATTCCTTGGTTTCTGCTTGGATTGGTTCTAACCTCCACCCCACCTCCCAATTGTAACTTGCAGAGGTAGAAGCCCCTTAGATAAACATGCATGGTTTTTCCATGTAATCATTGACCACCCTCCTGTGTACTTAAATCATATCAAGATGACTATAATGCCCACTACACGTATGTGCTATGTAGATATAGTTATATTTGATTGTTTGGGAAATAACAACATAAACGCTGTACATTTTCAATACAGATACAATTTTTATTTCAAATATCATCAGTCTGCGATTGGTTCAACCTGCATATGTGGAAGATTCAAAATAAGAAGGCCAATGGTAATGTGTAAATAATCTCTTTGTAGTCCCAGTTCTTTCAGTGACCAGTGGAACTATCTTTACTCCAGCCAGCTTATTGAAACTGTGATCTCAGAAGCTAATGATGGTTGACAAGTCCATGAGATTGACACCTGTTTCTTTCATTCTGTGCTGTTAAATACACTCTTTATTTTTATGGAGCCTATATTAGCTCTTTACAATATTTCTCTTCCATTACTCTGCCAAGAATCTTTTCTTTCTTCCTCCTTCCCTCCCTTTTTCCTGTTTGAGCAAATTTGCAGTTTCTGTGGTCTGCTACAAATCTTATCCATATCTATATTCATAATCTTTCTCCATGCTATGCATCATTCCAGATAATCATATCTACCAGTGACTATAGTTATCATCTCTCTTAGATATCAGTCATGCTCAAAAATTTCAATATATTAATCTAAAAAGGAAAAGGAAGTATGGGGTGGATAAGGGTAAATCAAAACTAAAGTCATATGAAACTGCCATATGGAGACCTACTTCTTTGTTACTTAATTAAAATATAATTTAAAAAATAATTTTGGCAGAAGTACTCAGCACATATGGATAATGCTGCTCCTAGGAGCCATAGGTTGTTATAGGAAAATCCCAGTGCCATGGGTGAGATATTTCCTACTCAGTTGTTAGTTAGAAAAAATCTCTGAGACCCTTAAAACAATGCAGGTTATTTCCAAGGCTCCTTGCTTCCCACCAGAACTACATGGTAAGACCTGATTGTTGAAGGCACCTCATGCTTCAGTTGGAAAACACTGAGAAATCAAGCTGGAAATGACCTGGAAGTTTACTCCCTACTTGCTGGATGTCATAGTGCTAAGGTGCTGTGCAGGCTACTAGAGGAGATAACTCATCAACAGTTTTATCTAGTGACATATTATAGAGAACATGTTATGCTATACAACCAACCAACCACACAAGATGTGCCTGCTGATGCAATAGCGGTTATGATTGTTATGGGGAAACCAAGTAATCTCTGAACTTGAGGCCTAACCCACAGGAAGGAATTCATGTCCAGTACTTAAATTCTACTCAAAAACCTATAACACACACTTCATACATTTTGCTCTGCTTGATGCTGTCTCTCAACCCAGGTGTGAGTTCCAACAGTGGGCAACAGTGAGCAATAACCATTACCGAGTCTTCATGTTAACCTGTCTTGAGATTCATTTGCAAAACAAATTACTCTATTACTTTTGAATCTAGTCTCATTCAAATTGTCAGTGCATGGTAGAATGGAGCCAGATTCTTTACTCAAATGTAGTATGAACTATCTCTAGTCCAGTTCATGATACAGTCATTTGCTTCTCAGACTTCATGAGTCAAGCTTCTACTATCTATGTTTCTCTTGGCATTCTGAGCTTCCAAACTCTTAATAGAATAATAGCATAATAATAGCTAATAGCATTCTAGAACTGTTCCAGCCCCAAATTACAACTCTTCCACATTCCTCCTAGTAAGCAGTTCCAAAGGTCTATGTACCATTTTGTCAGGTTTATCACAACAATGACGCCTGTCTCAGTACCTTTTTTTTTTTTTTTTTTTTTTTTTTTGGTTTTTCGAGGTAGGGTCTCACTCTAGCCCAGGCTGACCTGGAATTCACTATGGAGTCTCAGGGTGGCCTCGAACTCATGGCGATCCTCCTACCTCTGCCCGAGTGCTGGGATTAAAGGCGTGCGCCACCACGCCCGGCTCTCAGTACCATTTTTTGTCTGTTAGTTACTTTTCTCATTACTGTGACAAAATATCTAATAAAAACAACTTAAATAATGGGTTTATTTCCATTTAGTGTGACAGCATACAGTCCATAGAAGGCAAGGTAGCAGAACATTAAGAATCTGCTTACCTTGTATCCAGCCAGGAAGCAGAGTGACAAAAGCTGGAGGTAGGTTGTTATTCTCCTTTTCATTCAGTATTGTATTGCAGCCTATAAGATGATGTTACCTGTAATTAGAGTGAGTCTTCATACCTCTATTCAACTTCCTCACAGACATGCCCAGAGGTCTGTCTCCCAGGTGATTCTATATCCAATCAAGGTAACAATGGAAATTAGCCATCAGAAACATAATCCTGTACCACCATCCCAGGTCTAATTGTAAGCATAAGCAAATCTATCCTCTTCCCTGTTTGTATTTTCCTTGCATGTAACATGAAGATGTGTCTCTCACAGGCCAAGAAGCCTAGTTTATGTTTTAACACAAACATTGTACTCAAGGCTGTACATTATATAATATAATCCCATTTAAGAATAACCAGTCCTACAAAGATACATAAAAAGAGAAGGAACAAAACAGAGAAGCAATTATGGTAGGTCCTTGTCAGGTTCTGGAACATATAGTAATATCTGTTGCA
Source organism: Jaculus jaculus (assembly GCF_020740685.1). Classification (NCBI taxonomy): domain Eukaryota; kingdom Metazoa; phylum Chordata; class Mammalia; order Rodentia; family Dipodidae; genus Jaculus; species Jaculus jaculus. Next base: position 89,725,198 of record NC_059105.1, on the reverse strand, counting down.
CTACAACTTGAAAAGTATTTTTCCAAAGGATTGAAGCAGCTATTCAAACACCTTTGAGTAAATAGCTAGGCAATTTAAAATCTTTACTCTGCCCAATAACAGAAGTGATATACAATAATTTTCTACTCATAGATTATCACTAAGAAGGTTATATTTAAAGGGAAACCTCATATGTAGAAGCTTAAAGGAGTCTATTATATACTTACTTTGTTGTCTGTATTTGTCAGGAACATTAAAAAAAGGATTTATCCAGCATATTATCCCAATATTAGTGATCTAAAAACCAGCAGTAAACAATAATAGAACCTAAACATGAGTATACTACTAAGCCAAAGACAGAGATGTTGAAGACTTTTAATGAAGGAGAAATAGGCAAATAATTCAAATTTTCCAGGTAACTGTTCACAGTTAACATTGACTATGGCTTTATTATATCTTAGAAGAAGAAAAATACTGTGCTTATGTGGTACTAACTCAATGCATATGCAGATCATTTTTCTGTGAATTCATGATCATTTACTCAAACATATCTCCCATGTAATCAAGTAGGAATAGAAGATCTGAAGCTGCCTCTAACTTGGGATAATTTCTACACACTCCTCTAATCATATAAACATTTCTCGGAAGTTCTGGGACAGGAAGTGCAGTTCAGTTGTTTTAAACCACTTTTGCAGAAGAGGAGGTTACCTCTTGCATATTTTCAGTACAATAATAATGTATTGGCCTACAAAATAATCCAAGGAAACAATTTCCCTTATCTCGGGCTGGAAGGATGGCTTAGCAGTTAAAGCCTTTGCCTGCAAAGTCAAAGGACCCAGGTTCTATTCTCCAGGACCCACGTTAGCCACATGCATGAGGGGGCACAGGCATCTAGATTTCGTTTGCAGTGGCTGGAGGCCCCGGCGTACCTATTCTCTCTCTTTCTCTTTCTCTATCAAATAAATAAAAATAAAGAATATTAAAAAAAAACACTGTCTCCATTCTCATGTGAATTCATTCTGTCTTTCCCTCCCTTTTTCCATCCTGCCCCCCTTTCTCCTCCTTTCTTCCATTTTTTCCCTCTCTCAGTTCTATTGAAATCAAAATATGCAAGATAGACTACTTGAGTACCAAGTGAAATGGTTCTGATGTAGTAATTTTGGCTAGTTCTTTTTAGAGTTTAAATAAAATTCTTACCTATTAACTGTGGGTTGTATGGTGGAGTAAGTTGACTACTTCTAGCACAAAAATTCACTTTGGATCACAAACCATTAGACCGTCTGTCAGCATTTTACTTCTCAGCTCAATATGCACATTTTCCTGTCCTGATACCAGTCACGCTAAGATATTCTTGCCTAGTTCAGTGAACAGACTCTCATCTACCAAAAACTTAGAAATGATTCTTTTCATTTTCATATTTAGTGACTCTGTAATTGTTCACCTTGTTATCAGTCATTGAAGAGGATGACTTTCACTTATTAAATTCTAGTTCAAAGCCCATAAGAAATAGCTCATATTTTTCTTATAAATGGGATTATTGCTTATGGTTTCCTAAATATTTGAAGCATTAGTTTTTCTCTGAATTCCATGATCACATAACCCATCTCAAGGTCAGAGTTATATTCTCACTGTGTATCACTTGAAGAAGCACCAGAATCTGTGGGAGACATCCCGTGCAGGTCAGAAGGATGTCCATGGCCACTGAGTCAGCACAGCAGATTTCCTGAATGTCAGAACTCAAAACTGCCTGAGCAACTTTCTTTCCCTACTATCATTATATGAGGTGCCAAAGCAAAAGCTTAGATTGCCACAGGCCCCTCATGGAGATATTGAAAGAGTAAAGACTATATCCCTGACCTAATAATCATAATTTTTCAGACTGGTCAGAGTATGATATACAGTTGGTTCTCATATCTTTGTGTTACACATCCAGTGAGCTATGAATTCAAAATTCAAAAAAAAAAATGTGTCTATACTGAACATATCCAGACATTTATTCTTATCATTATCTGTGGATCAGTATGCTACAATAGCTTTTTTAATAGAATTTGCATTAATTAGCTAGTATAAGTAAACTACAGGTGATATAAAGTGTATTCGATGATATATCTAGGCTACACATAAATGTTACACCATTTTCTTATGTAAGGACTTGGACATCACTGCATTTCGACAACCCCCAAGGATCCTGGAAACCCAGTCCTCAAGGGATCCAAAGGGATAAATGACTCTATGCCTAAGTCTTACTCATCTGAGACAAAAGTGATAAATGCTTCTGTCAGCATGAGAAAAATCTCATGAATAATTATAGCTGTGATGTAGATTTGAGGACAGCATGTTAGCAGCTACCACTCCAGTCCTGGGAGCCATGTTGTCACTGGGGCACAGCTGCCCGGGATGGATGCTGCTTGTCATTGCAGCACATTAGCCCTGCCACTAAGCTTCCATATGTGCTGTCACAGTCAACCTTCTTCAGGTGTTTACAAGTTTGGAAGCATTTTGTTCATCTTCACACATCTAGTACATAAAGATCACAGGGAAATATCTGTGCAAAATCCAAAATACCATGGGCATTTAAAACACATATCAAATAGAAAGAAGAATGGTTATCATTGAAGCTTGTCATTTTGCTGTATATTTCAATGTGGAAATCATGGTTGATTCATGAAAGAAATGTTTTAGCCATATATAACAAGACATAAGAATTATTCACACATAGGTGACAGTAACTGATTGTTTAGCCACAGAATGTTAAGTTTCTCCTTATTCTGTAATAATACTATAACTGATCATTTATATTTTCTTCTTCAAAACCAGGAGCAAGACACTACTAAAAGTGACAGTCACAAGTTCTCTTGGAGACCAAAGAAAGGAGCAGATTCACTGTCTAAAGTTGCCATGCTCATCATTCACAAACACAGAGGAAATTGCTTCTATCTGGAGACCAAAACAGAAAAAGCTTGTTAAGTTTGCTGAGGTAAAGGTGACTCTCCAGCTTTAACTTAGAATCTCAAGGTTATTTCCTCTCTAATATAAAGTGCCTGCCTCTCACCAGTACTATGCTACTATCCTTCCAATTTACTAGCAGATGGCTTTCACATTAATTAGTGTAATACTAAGTTCAGAGATCAAACAATTCAAAATTGATTAATGGACTTTGGATTCTAAATAATTCACCTGAATCCTGTATAACTTTGACTCAAATATCTAAGTGGTTTCAATTATACCAATAGTCACACAAATAAAACAGTAAAAATAAATTTTAGACCAATGTATTACTTATTACATTTATTTGATATATAAAGCATTTTCTAAGTAGAGCAGAGATGATCCCCTTGTAAACACAGTTTTTCTAATGATATAAGTGATGTCACAGCCTTGGTCTAAGACTCATTTGGAGAGTAAACCCAGCATGCTGCTAAAAGGGTGATGGTGCAAACTAAACAAAAAACTGATGGAGGTGGAAATATAGATAATTTTAGTTATTAGACTATCAAGAAATGAATTGTGCCTTTGGAAATAAGTAACTATTTTTCATTTACTTCCTGTACAGTAAGCAAAATGACTATAGAAGTTAAAAAAAAAATCAATGTTTCATTACCTGAAGACCTTGCTGAGGATTGAGAATATTTTTCTGGTGTTGACATTTCATTAAGATTATTTAACAACTAAGCAATTCATTTGCCTCCTTGGTGCTAAAATTGATATATTTTTCAAAATACACTCCAGAGTTTTTAGAGAAAACCCATAGATTGTTGACCCAATGTCGATATCTATCACTAAAAGGTGTAGAATAACATGGAACGATAAATGTGTTGAGTCAAAAGGATAAAAAATATATTAGGAAATAAATATAGTCTTGCTTTAAATGTTATTAAAAGTGGCAAAAGCACAACATGAGCACTCCTTTATAGCAAGATTATTTCAAAAATGCTATTTTGCACTAATTGGATATTGATGATAGATGTATTTTATAACTATGCCTTCAAAAACATGGGTATTTTGGATTTTGTTACTTGTTTTCCTATGTAAAGAATATGGGTATATTCCCTTAAAATAAAGACACCATCTCTATTTGTCTATTTTTAGTATAGATTCAGGCTTACAAAAAAGTATGCAAGAATAGCATTAATATTGGGATTCTCATATACACTGCATCCAAATTCCACTCCCCCCCCCAACTACTCCTCTTTTGTCTTTATTTGTGTTTCAGAATCACATATCTATTGTACAAAACAGAGAGAGCATGGACTCTTAATTTGTGAGCCCACTTTAGCAGGAAATTGAGCCTGGTCGAAGGGCATGGCAATCAGAGAGGCTGTGGACAAACACTGTTTATTTTTTCATTTGCTTGTTGCTTCATAGGATCTGAAGTTCATCTACCTCTCTTGGCTCTTCTTCCTCTTCCATTGACTACATTATTATCAAAGGTTCTTCTCCCTGCAGTAAGTGCTCTCTCCTGCCCTAGACAATACCTTTTCCAGGATGGCCGCCTCCTTGTCTGAGTATACCACTGGGCTCCTATCTTCTAAGTAGCATTCTGATCTGCTGTGTACTTTTATAAATATGGTGTTGACTTTCCCCCAGTGGTGATGAATTTAAAGCAGTTGTCACCCTAGTGCAAGTTTCACCTTTCCCTTCAGTGTGGTCTTTCCAATCTGTGAAGTTTGTTAACAAGAACATAGACTTATAGGAGATGGCTTGCTGGGACTTGATATTTATTCTCTACATAGAATTCATGTGAATTTTTAAAATTTCCTATCCTGCACATAAAGAGTTTGTTTTTTATTTGAAATTAAAACATAGCTACCAATATCTGTATGAAGATATTTAGAAGGAAAATCTGGAAATAACCAAAAAGTCCATCATCAGCATGGTACATGAGTTTAATAGCATGCTACTTAGTAATGAAAGAACAATTGATATCTACATCCCACAAAAGCATTCTGCATGCTGATGGAAACCAGGCACAAACTGTGCATTATCTGAAGTAAGCAAATTATAAAAATAAACATCAAATGAGTGCCTGCCATCAAGGTGGCTGGCAGGATTGGTAGAAAAAAAAAAAAAAAACAATATTAAAGGCACACAGGAGAACTTTTTGAGAGAGATCTTAGTGTTGATTGCAGTTACATGTCCCAAAACTCAAATAATACTTATGGGAGATAAAATTTTAAATATGAATGTTATGTAACCATAAAGCATTTAAATTTATGTTAGCCAAAGGTAGTCATAATGCTATGATTTAAAATTCCTACCTAAATAAACTGGAACAAGAAATGCCTAAGAGATTGACTGAAAAACAATCCAAGGGGTAGCAACAGTCTAACAGTCTGCACTTAAATCCAGAACAGACTTGTCATCTGAACTCTTATGTGGTTTTCTTTTTCTTTTTTTCTTCTTCATTTTTTATTATTAAGTCGAAATTTTGTATGGATACATCATGTGTTGGTGTTGGTACCATCATTTCCCTCCTCCATGCTCTCATTCCACTGAGGGTGCTCCTTGGTGGGATTGCTGGTGTTCATAGTAGGGTTGTTGGTTAGGAGTTGTGAAAACAGTACTCAGTTATTGGATGGAGAGGAATGCCTCTGGGTATTTCCTCCCACTCTGTGGCTGTTACAATCTTTCAGCGTCTTCTTCCACAAAATTTCCTGAGGCATGGTGGGAGTGTTTTAAGTCTACTTCAGTGTTGTGCTCTCAGCAGCTTCTGGATTTCTGCTTTGGTACCTTTTGAGCATCATCAGTGTTGCCATGACCTTGGCGCAGGTTGATATGCTCACCATGGAAGCTGCACTCTTGCTCACCTAGCTGATGTGTGAGGAGTTGTTCATGTACTGCCAGGGAGTCAGCTACCCTTTCTTCTCTTGTTGATTGAATTTGGTTGTGCTCCGTTCTTGCTTCCTTCCAGTCCAAGCACACAGGCCCCAAACACACTGGCACCGCATTGAGTCCCCTCATCAGAATTCTTCCATGATGACATTTCCCCTTAATTTAAGCACTCTTGTGATTATTTCTCATCAGCAAAGTTATATGGGGGAAGGGGGAGTTTAAACTTGTACTACCTCTTTCCACAAGATCAGATAAAGTCCATCAGACTGATAATAAAGCCGAAGTTATAGAAAGACAGATTTTTAGTTAAACATAAGTGAAAAACACTTAGACAATGAATGAAGTTGTCCAGAAAATGGGCTACTTACCAATAATGTCCAGATAAAAGCCAACAGTCCAGAGGAAGTAAAAGCAAACTGGTGATTAGGAGAATAAAATCTAAGGTATATGGCTGCAATAGCTGCTCTTTAGGTATCCAGCAGTAATTTCTGCTCTGCAAAGAGGTGAAAAACATGAGTATGTGACACTTTCTCTAAGCATCATGAAAAGATCAAAATGCAACTGTGAGGTTAAAAACACACATAGTAAAATGCTTAAAAGTTAATATCTATAGAAAGTGACAGCATATATGTCTTAAACACACATTCATAATATAATTAATTTATGTATATTCTTTATAAAGTCTACATAAAAAATAAAAAATATTATGTTCCCATCCAACTTCATGAAACACTGCAAATAGTGAGAGCATTAACAGAAATCTACACATAATGTCTATAGATTAAAATTAAGCTAATTTAATTAATCAAAGATTGAACATGATTATTTTTCCTATACTTTATAAATTTTAATTAAACTTTAATGTTACAGTGAAGGATTAAGTGATCTGAGCCTACTTTTTGTATGATTGTAAAGAATTTCAATTTTAAAGACTTGAGGATAAACAAATGTAGCTAATTACTGTGTGTACAGGAGTAATGTAAACATCAACTGGGCTGGGACTCAATTAGAGCCCCTAAACACAGGGGCAGAATGTAGTCCAGATCACTTGAAAATAGCAGCATCCTTCTTTATAATTATAAGATCAATGAATGACAAGATAATTAGTCTATCTTGTAATCAAGGTAACAGCTTCCACAGATCTAATTAGAGTATATTCTGTTGCTTGAAATGTATGCCAAAGGTGTTAAACTAATTTTCAATACTTATATGGAAATATAAATATGGAAATCTAAGTATGGAATACTTATATTCTAACATGTAGATGTTTATAGTAGACAAACTAGGTATTTCTTTTCTAAAATTTTATTTCTTTATAATTATCATACAAAGTAGTGGGTTTCTTTAGTCATTTTCTTTCTTTCTTTTTTTGGTTTTTTGAGGTAGGGTCTCTAGCCCAGACTGACCTGGAACTCACTATGGAGTCTCAGAGTGGCCTCGAACTCATGGCAATCCTCCTACCTCTGACTCCCGAGTGCTGGGATTAAAGGTGTGTGCCACCATGCCTGGATTTCTTTAGTCATTTCTTACATACATAGTTTTGGTTAACCTCCCCGCTTCTTTATCCCATCTCCCTGTCCTACACCCCTGCCTAAAGTCTTCCTCCAGCAGTGGTCCAGATTCTACTTTCATATGAGATATGTTCCTATTACTCTACCAATCCCCTCCCTGAAACCTCTTTTATTCCCTTCTCATGAGCCCCTTTCTGATTTCCTGACCTCTACAGACACTCACTCTCACATAAATACACATATAACAAGAGTAAAAGCTAGGATCCGTAAATGAGAGACAATATGCATTATTGGTATCTATGTACCAAAATTATCTCATTTACTAAATTTTCCAATTCAGTTCAGTTTCCTACAAATTTAATAACTTCTTTATGACTGAATTAAACCTCATTGTACATATACCCCACATTTTCATTAGTTGATAGGCATATAGGCTGAGTCTATTTCCTTGCTGTTATTAATACAGAAGCAGGGACCATGGATATGCAGGTATAAACTTCCAATCCAAAAGGTAGTCTGTCACCAACCAAAGTGTCTGTGCAGTTAATCTGAGAATCACATAAGCCTAGATGAAAGTCCTTGTTGTGACACATAAAACTTTTATTTTTAAAGAGGGCACCTGTTGCTTTTGCCAATATAGCTTTTCCTTTGGTCATGGTGACTTTATTACTTCTTTGGAATGTCTTATCAACTTAATAATTTGCAGTCTAAGCAGGGCTAGTAATTGCTTCTTCACCTGACATGATTTGTGGTAATAAAGTAGGTGCTGATTTTCTGTTTGCAATGAAGAAAATTGAGAAGCTGGGAATTAATTTAAATGTCAGTGGTTTCATGCAAAACTTTGAATTCTTTCTTGTGTAATAGTTAGGTCTCACTCATTGTTTAAACAACTCTTCTCTACATACTGTTACATGAACATAAGCTCCCTCCATGTTCTAACCCTGTTGCACTATACCTTCTGTATCTCACTAGGGTCATCAGCTAGCAGTTGGGGATGGAGCTGGGCATACAGAACATGAAGGAGGCATGCTAGGTACATAGCTACCCCAATAAAAAAGTGATAGAATACAACATGACCCTATTCATTTGGTTAAAATTAATCACAAGATACAAGGACACTGAGGCATATAGTCTTTCTTTTCACCCAAAACAAGACATAAGTGTAGCATTTAACTTGACAGGATCCTCCATGCTGAAAAGAAAGAAACTCACATATATAAGGAATCTGGAAAAAACAAACCATACTCAAATACTAGTTAATACAAGAGAGCAAAGGTAAAATCGGAAGAACTACAAAATAAGAAAAATGGCTAAAATAAATACACACCTTTCAATAATAACTCTTAATAGCAATGGCCTCAATATCCCAACCAAAAGACATAGGTTTGCAGACTGGGTTAAAAAACAGGATCCTTCAATTTGTTGCCTCCAAGAAACGCAGCTTTCTACAAAGGATGGACACTATCTGAGGGTGAAAGGTTGAAAAATGGTGTTTCAAGCAAACAGGCCTAGAAAACAAGCAGAGGTTGCTATCCTGATATCTGACAAGGTAGACTTCAGTCCAACATTAGTTAGGAAAGATAAGAAAGGTCACTTTATATTGATTAAAGGAACACTCAAACAGGAGGACATTACAATTCTAAACATATATGAACCTAATATAGGGGCTCCCAACTTCATCAAACACACACTATTAGAACTAAGGTCACAGATAACATCAAACACAGTTTGTAGTGGATGATTTCAGCATCCCACTCTCATCATTTGACATGTCATCCTGGAAAAAAATAAACAAAGATATATCTGGGTTAAATAAGATCATAGAACAAATAGATCTAACACATACCTACAGGACATTTTATCCAAATGCTGCAAAATACACATTCTTTTCAGCAGCACACGAAACATTCTCTAAAATAGACCTTATATTAGGACACAAAGCAAATCTTAACAAATACAGGAAAATTGAAATAATTCCTTGCATTCTATCTGATCACAGTGGGATCAAACTACAAACCAATAGCAAGAAAAGCTATGGAGCATACACAAAATCATGGAAACTGAACAATATACTACTAGATGATGAATGGGTCAATGAAGAAATCAAGAAGGAAATAAAAAAATACATAGAGTCAAATAATAATGAGAACACAGCATATCAAAACCTTGAAGGAAGGTTCAATGAAGGCAGTCCTAAGAGGGAAATTTATAGCCTTAAGTGCCTAAATTAAGAAATTATAAAAACTCAAGTAAATGACCTAATGTTTCACCTTAAAGCCTTGGATAAAGAAGAACAAGGCAAACCTAAAGTCAGTAGGAAGGAAGAAATAATATAGATTAGGGCAGAAATTAATGACATAGAAACCAAAAACAATCCAAAGAATCAAGGAAACAAAGAGTTGGTTCTTTGAAAGGATAAACCCTTAGCAAATCTGACCAAAAGAAAGAAAGAAGAGACACAAATTAACAAAATTAGAGAGGAAAAAGGCAGCATCATAACAGATACCAGAGAAATTCAAAATATCATAGGGAAATGCTATAAAAACATAATAATTATAGACCAATCTCCCTCATGAACATAGAAGCAAAACTTCTCAACAAAATATTGGCAAACAGAATACAAGAATATATCAAAAAGATCATTCCTCCAGGACCAAGTGGACTTTATCCCTGAGATGCAGGGATAATTCAATGTATGCAAATTGATAAATGTAATACATTTCATACATGGACTGAAGGACAAAAATCACATGATCATCTCATTAGATGCAGGAAAAGCATTTGTCAAAAATCCAACATAGGGCTGGAGAAATGGCTTAGCGGTTAAGCGCTTGCCTGTGAAGCCTAAGGATCCAGGTTCGAGGCTCGGTTCCCCAGGTCCCACGTTAGCCAGATGCACAAGGGGGCGCACGCGTCTGGAGTTCGTTTGCAGAGGCTGGAGGCCCTGGCGCTCCCATTCTCTCTCTCTCCCTCTATCTGTCTTTCTCTCTGTGTCTGTCACTCTAAATAAATAAATAAAAAATTTAAAAAAAAATCCAACATACCTTCATAATAAAAGTCCTACAGAGACTGGGAATATATGGAACATATCTCAAGATAATAAAGGCTATTTATGGCAAACCTACAGCCAACATAATAATAAATGGAGAAAAACTTGAAGCTTTTCCACTTAAATCAGAAACAAGACAAGGGTGTCCACTGTCCCCACTTTTATTTAAATAGTACTGGAAGTCTTAGCTACAGCAATAAGGCAAGAGACACACATAAAAGGGATATATATTGGAAAGGAAGAGATCAACTTATCATTATTTGCAGATGACTTGATTCTATACATAAGGATACTAAAGACTCTACCAGCAAACTGTTAGAGCTTATAAACACCTATAGCCATGTAGCAGGATACAAAAGAAACACACAGAAATCAGTAGTCTTCCTATATGCTAACAACAAACACACAGAGGATGAAATCAGGGAATCACTACCATTCACAATTGCATCAAAACAATAAAATAACTTGGAATAAACATAAACAAGGAAGTGAAGGACCTCTACAATGAAAACATTAAAACACTCAAGCAAGAATTTGCAGAATGGGCTGGAGAGATGGCTTAGCAGTTAATCGTTTGCTTGTGAAGCCTAAGGGCCTCAGTTCGAGGCTCGATTCCCCAGGACCCACGTTAGTCAGATGCACAAGGGGGCACACACATCTGGAGTTCGTTTGCAGTGGCTGGAAGCCCTGACACGCCCATTCTCTCTCTTTCTCTCTCTCCTTCTTTCTCTCTCTCCTTCTTTCTCTCTTTGTCTGTTGCTCTCAAATAAATAAATAAAATTAAAAAAATTTTTTAAGTAAAAAGAATGTGCAGAAGATACTAGAAAATGGAAAGACATCCCTTTTTCTTGAATCGGAAGAATCATTGTGAAAATGGCAATCTTACCAAAAGCAATCTACACATTTAATGCAAACCTCATTAAAATTCCAATGGCACTCTTTATGGAAATAGAAAAAATTCCAAAAAATATGTGGAAGCACACAAACCTCTAAAACAAATTCTGAGCAACAAAAATAAGGCTGGTGGTATCATCATACCTTATTTGAACTTTTGTTACAGAGCCATAGTAACAAAAAAAAGCATGGTACTGGCACAAAAACAGTCATGTAGGGCTGGAGACATGGCTTAGCGGTTAAGCGCTTGCCTGTGAAGCCTAAGGACCCTGGTTCAAGGCTCGGTTCCCCAGGTCCCACGTTAGCCAGATGCACAAGGGGCGCACGCGTCTGTAGTTCGTTTGCAGAGGCTGGAAGCCCTGGCGCGCCCATTCTCTCTCTCTCCCTCTATCTGTCTTTCTCTCTGTGTCTGTCGCTCTCAAATAAATAAATAAATAAATAAATAAATAAATAAATAAATAAAAAACAGTCATGTAGATCCATGGAACAGAATAGACGACCCAGAAGTAAGTCCAGGTAGCTATAGCCACCCGATCATTGATAAAAATGTCAAAAATACTCATTGGAGAAAAGACAGCCTCTTCAGCAAATGCTACTGGGAAAATTGGATATGTGTCTATAGAAGGATGAAAATAGATCCTTATCTCTCTCCATGTGTGAGAAGTAAGTCCAAGTGGATTAAAGACCTTCATACCAGACCTGAAATTCTGAAACTGCTAGAGGAAAAAAGTAGGGAAAACCCTTCAACATATTGGTCTTGCTAAAGACTTTCTGAATATAACCCCAATTGCTCAGGAAATAAAATCACAGATCAGCCGGGCGTGGTGGCGCACGCCTTTAATCCCAGCACTCGGGAGGCAGAGGTAGGAGGATCTCCGAGAGTTCGAGGCCACCCTGAGACTACATAGTGAATTCCAGGTCAGCCTGAGCCAGAGTGAGACCCTACCTCGAAAAACCAAAAAAAATAAAAATAAAAAAATAAAATCACAGATCAACCGCAGGGACTTCATGAAATTATAAAGCTTTTGCACAGCAAAGGACACTGTAAACAGAACAAAGAGGCAAACTACAGAATGGGAGAAAATCTTTGCCATCTATACATTTGATAAAGATTAATATCTGGGAGATACAAAGATCTCAAAAAATTAAATAATAACAAATCAAATAACCCAATTAAAAATGGGCTATGGAACTAAATCGTTCTCCAAAGAATACAGATAACATATAAACTCTAAGAATGTTCTACATCCCTAGCTATCAGGAAGATACAGATTAAAACTACATGGAGATTCCATCTCACTCCTGTCAGATTGGTTACCATCATGTAAACAAATGACCATAAATGCTGGTGAGAAGATGCTGGAGAGTGTCTTGACTCACATGTGTTATTAAAGCTTGTAGCTTGGATTTGCAGTCACCTGGCATGAAGAACTGTCATTGAGGAAGAATCTGGGGTCTAGCCCTGAGGTGTTACTTGGGGGGGGGGGCGGCGGGACCTGAGTAACAGGCTAAATGTGTGTGCAGAGCAGTCTGAGCTCTATTTCTTGCTAAGGGTCCTGGTTGTTTTGCTGCCATGTTTGTGCTTGTATGTGGTGCTGGCTGGCAGTGGTGTCTCTCCGCCTAGGTCTGTGAAAGGGAGCCTTCTTCCACCATTGATGGAACTTCTCCTAGTTCTGTAAGCTGAAATAAACCCTTCCTTCTATGAACTGTGTCTGTTTAAGTTCATCCAAGCATTGTGGAGCTAACACAGTGCCAAAGTGGAAAGATTCACTTCCTATATAAATGTAGATTTTGCTAACTAAACAAACACAGAATCCCTGAGCCCTAGAGTCAAGCTTACCTATCATAAGATACTTACCTGAGGACTGTTTAATGTACAAATGCATCAGTAAATTACCATATAAAGTGGTAAGGTCAACAACTGTGGCTTTTCCTAGTTCACCATGATTAACAATCCTAGTCTATGAAAATTCACTCATTGCAAGAAATTTCAATAGTCTGTTCAAATAATTAACTTTCAGCTTTATTGGTTTTTCTCCTTTGTCTTTTTATTTCAGAGATCTCTCACAGATTATCTTTTCCTATGCTCTGCATATATGGGGCTAACTTTTCATTTGCTTCTTGAGCCTTTATACTAGTCTAATCTCAGCATTTAAATATACAAATCCCATACAGTTCTCCCATATATGTCTGACATATATTGTATAGTTTTGTTATGTTACAGTTTAAACATTTTTGGATTTCACTGGTGACCTCTTTAACCTAAGGAATTTTTTACATTGTGTACCAATTTTCAAATATTTCAGGATTTGCTAAGATTTGGCTATTACTGTTTTCTAATTCACTTCTGCTCTGGTCATACAGTATACTCTATACTATTATAACTTATTTATTAAGGATTGATGTATGGTGCAGTATATGATCAGTCTATAAAATAAATATTTTCCATTAACTTAGTAACTAATACATGTGCTGCAGTTGTTGGTCTTGGGCTCAAAAGATGATATCCCTAAATGAAAACTTCAGCAGAAAAGTCTTTAACACTCCTGTCCTCTCTCACTATTCCCAAAGGCATACCACAGAAAACAGAATTCCTTTTACCCAAGGTAGGACATAAAAACAAAATCTCATCTCCTCTAAGTTAGTTAGAAGGAATAAGAATAGTATTCAAACATTCCAATATCCCCTGTACTGCCTTTCTGTGTAATAGCTATCTGTAAAGAAATCAACACCTCTTCCAAAGGAGTGAGTCTTGACTCATGCCAGGCACACATGTCTAAGCATAAGCTGCACATAGCCGAGGATAATGATGAAAGTGACCCAGCACAAAATCATAAACTTACTTAAAATAGTATGAGATCGCTTTCTGATTGGTTTTTTGGAACACAACTGTGTGGTTCTTGAGAATGAAGCATGTAGTTGATAATGACATGTCACAATGTCAAAAAGCTGGTGTGGTGGTTTGAATATGAAATGCCCCCATAACATCGTGTGTTTGGAATGCTTGGTCCCCAGCAGGTGGCAATCTGAGAAAGTTGTGGGGCCTTTTAAAGAGACTTGCTATAGCAGTTCTGTTGCTGGAGGCAGGCTTTGGGGTAATATAGGCCAGACAAGTCCAATATGTAGACTACTTCCTTCCTATTGAACTAGAGATGTGAGCCAGGCTTCCTGCTCTGGAGTGTCATGCTTTTCTGCCATTGAAACCTTCTGTCAAAATGGTTAGCCAAAATAAATCCCTTCCTTCCATAAGCTGCTTCTGGTTGAGTGTTTTGGTCCAGTTATGAGAAAGTAACTGCTACACTTGGTGATACCTTTGGGCCAAGAAGAATCTGTATAGTCGCTCAATTCACTTCAAATCATGAATATCCTTCCTTTTTGTCCAATCACATGTCTACATACTTTTCCCTACTTCATCAAACACCAGGTAAAACCCAAGATCTCCTTGAGCTTTGTAGTACTTCAACCTGAGCCGTCTGTGTCATCTAAATCTTGGATTAAGAATTTTTCTTTTACATTATCTATGTATGTTATGTATAAGAAGGCAGCCCTGACCCTTATGTAACAAGAAGAGATGCACCCCTTTACTCCTTGACTTGGGAATAGTGCTCTATATTTAGCAAGTAGGTTAAATTTGTTCAGTATATTGTTCAAGCCTTTTTCATCTCAGTATGTTCTTGCCTATTGTCCTATCAACAGTTGATAGAACAATGTAAACATTTCCAGTATTTTTGGGTTTCTCCCTTAAAGTATGACACTTTCTTCTTTGTATAATTTGAGCAGATATTAGGTGTCAGTCCAGTTAGGGATTTTACATGTACCTGGTCAACTGACTCTTTATGTAAAGTTTCTCTTAATCTCCTATAAATCTAGCAATATCTGATTTTTTCCTCTATTTGTTCTTTATTTATTAATTATGGACGTACTTAGTATGGAGACATCGTAAGTTGGTACCATGCTTTCCCTCATCCCTGCCCCTCTTCTGCTAGGGACCCTCCTGGTAGGGATTCAGGTATTCCCCTTGTGGTTTATGCCTTGTGAGAACAGCGGCCAGTTGTTGAGGGAAGGCAATGCCTCTGGGTATAATGTCTCAACCTGTGGCTTTTACAATATTTCCAACCCCTCTTCCTCGAAGTTCCCTAAGCCATATTGGGTGTGTTTTAAGTCTACTTTAGTGATGAGCTCTTAGTAGGCTCTGGGTTTCTGATTTGGTAGGTGTTGGCTATCCTCAGTGTCCATCTCCTGCACCCTGTTGCTAATTATCAGGATTACCATGGAAGCTGCATCATGGCTTATCTCCACAATTCCCCTGTGGTTTCAGCTGTGGCTTGGCTGAAGTTCAAGGGGTAGTTTATCTCCTTGGATCTCACTATCTTCTGAAAGAAAAAAACAGATTTTCCAACAGAAAGTGAAGACAGTACAGGTTAAATGGCATAAGCCTTATTAATTTAGGGAGAATTTGATGGAATTTTTTTGATATTAATATAACCACAAAAAGCTTTGTTAAGACTTGCATTTGTATGGAATATGGTGGGTTTTTTGTCATTTAAACTTACTTACACCCTTTATTTTATGTGATGCTTTTTAAGTAGCATATGCTCTTTGTTTTTCTAATCCTCTCATAACATGTGCTTTCTAGGCTTTAAAAAATATTTACATGAAATACAATTATTAGTTTTTAAATTTTTAAATTATCAATAATTAATTAAAATACCTTAAGCTGTGATTAATACTAGCACTTAAGTGTTTCTATTTGTTATATTATATGCAGCTTTGTTTATCTTTTCCTTTCCTCTCAGCAATTTTTATTAACCAAGTTTATTAAAGCTTTTGGTTGAAGAACTATACTCTTTGTTTTAATGTTTCAGAAGTTTAAGTGATAATAATGCATCAAATATAATGATCTAAATTTACTTAATATCATATAATTTTAAGTATAAGTAATTTACAATAGTATATTTTAATGTATAGCATCATTTTTTTGTTTGTTGTTATATACAGAACGATATGCATATTTGCTATGTAGCATAAAAAGTAATGATTAATTTTGCTTTAGTCATTTGTCTACTAAAGCTATTTTTAATAGTCATACACACACACACACCTCTTACTATGGTACTTTGACTCAGCTGTCCCCCATAAACTCATGGGTTTGGAATGCTTTATCACCTGGTGGCAACTTAAAAGGGGAAGCCTTGCTGGAGGAGGTGTGCTGCTGGAGGAGGGCCTTGTGGTGTAATAGTTCAGCTTCCTCTTTGCCAGAGTTCATTTCAGCTCATTGTCTTGGTGCTATTTTCAACCAGATGTGGCAGGAGGCAATGTGTAGCTTTTCCCTGCCATCATGAAGCTTCCACACAAGACTGTAAGTCAAAATAAACTCTTTTCTCCCATCATCTGCTTTTGATCAGGTGTTGTGCTCTAGCACAATGAGAAGACAACTGCAGAGAAAATATGGTACTTGGGCCTAAGAGATGCCTTGCAGTGCTGTAAGCAGAGTATGGTGAGCCATTTTGATAAGAGTTGAGAAATCTGAATGCAGAAAAAGCTATGAAATGTGAGGCTTAGCTTATGAGAGGAGAGAGCTTTGCCAGAACTGAGATAGAAGCAGTCTAGGTGAGAGGCTGGGTTATGCTCTTCCCATATCCTGACAACTTGAGCTAAGATCAAATTTAAAGTAATGGATTGATGTTTGGTGACATATAGAGGAGAAAAATATGAAAGATATAAGTGGGTACAGAAAGAAATGAAACATTCAAGCCAAAAACTATAGCCTGGTTCAACTAAATTGTTTGAGAGATTACCACCGGTGAGATTTGACCAGCTGTTATGCATTGGGATAATGGAAGAGTGTTGACTCTTTGAAACAAGGGGGCATGAAGGAAGAAAGCTAAAGGAGTTTTAATGCTCTTAAAAGTTATGACACAACAAGAAGATAACCACAACACACTCACATTTACCACTCTCACCACTCTTTGTTCTTCCCTACAGATGTCCACAGATCCAATCTTCTGGGTTGCAGTGTCCTTCAGCCTGAAGATGTTTCTGTCTGCTAACAACAAGCTTCTCAACTTTTTTCTCATCTCAAAATCTGTCTTCATATGTGAATGCCTTTTTCAACTGTGTGCAGAATTATTTTAACAGTTCTTTTCATTAAGTGTTTCAGAGATGCCATTCTATTGCCTTTTGGTTTTCATTGTTTCTGATGAGGAATCAAACATAATTTGAATAATTTCTTTACCTGTATGTAATATAATTTCCTTACTGCCTCTAGCTTTTGAATTTCATCAGATTGACAATCATCGCCCCCTCTCTATGTCTGTATGTATGTTGTAAATTTCCATCCTATTTAGCTTTCAATAAACTCCTCATATATAGGTTAATATTTTTACTTAACTTTCAGTACTATTCAGAAGTCTAAGTGTTGATATTTCCCCCACAAGTCCCTAATGTACATTGACTCTTTTCTCACTGTAATTCAGTTGAATAATTCTTCCTATTTGCTCTTCGGATTAGCTGGTATGTTCCTCTTCATGCTTCTATTGATTAGTCTACTCAATTTAATTTTTATTTCAAATGCTGTATTTTTCAGATTTAGAATGTTCACTTAGTTCTTTATTTAGAGTTTTTATTACTCTCAAAATTTTCATTTCCTGAATCATTTTACCAAGTCCTTTCTGTGTTTTTAGTATGACAGTAATAATAGCATTAGTCTGTGTCCTAGATTAGTTTTCTATTGCTGCTATAACAAATCACCACAAACTGAATGACTTAACACAACATAAATTATTCTGGAGGTCAAAAGTCCAAATTGGATTTTCTTATTTTAAAATCAATGAATTAATTCACCATGGCCACTTTTTTCCACAAAAGGTATTATATCCATTGAAAAATATTCCGGAGTAGAAACATTATCCTTGCTTTTCTCAGCTGCTGAATTCCTTGGCTTAGGGCCTATCCTCCCATGCTAAGAGCCAACAACATAAAATTATTAAACCCCCCTCACTCTGACAACCTTCTGAGCACCTCTTTTATTTACAAAGATATTTATAATCACTCTAGATATTCTTATGTCATAATTAGTCAATAAGATGATTTTAAATTAAATAATTCAATCTACACCTTTGATTCTCTTGCCTGAAGAAGCAACCAAGCATATGCATAGATCCTAGGGGTTAGGGCATAGAATTCTTTGAGATGATTATGTCTACATTTGATGATATCAATAACTGAGTGCACATAGGTATGATTCTATTAACTGCTTTTTTCTGTTGAATAAGAATCACAGTTTTCTATTCTTTACCTATTTAAATGTTTTAATTGAGTTTAGGCATTGGATACATCAGAAGAACAAAAGCTAAAGTATTATTTACTTTAGTCTAGTGATTTCCACAGAAAAATGCCATGCCACCCAATATTTAATCTTCTGCCTGGCAAGTACAGAAGTGGTTGATGATTTAGATATTTTTCAAGAGACAAGTCTCAGCCATCATACAAATGAGATTAAGTTCCCCTTTTGTTAACTCTGTTCTCACCCTCCTTGTGACTGCCACGAAAGGACTGACATGTCCTTCACAGCATTTGTGCTGGGAGTGGAGCACAGCTTCAACTAGCTTCAGTTCACAGTTGGATTCAACTTTCACAGAGTCCTGATATCTAATCCCTTCAAGAAAGCAGAATGCTGCATGGATTCGTTTTGCTCTCTGATTTCGCCTACACTATCACTTTCTCAGTGAAATTTTGTCAGGGAGAATGACAGGACATTGCTAGCCAAATGACTTATCTTCCTGCTTTAACATTCTTCATGTTATAGACTGCCATGCCACTCAAGCTTCAAAGACAGGTTGCTTTCTACTTTTTCCCAGCATTTCTCCATCTGTTGTTCTTTTTTTTTTTTTAAGTTTTATTTATTTATTTGAAAGTGACAGACACAGAGAGAGAGGCAGACAGAGAGAGAGGATGGGTGTGCCAGGGCCTCCAGCCACTGCAAATGAACTCCAGATGCATGTGCCCCCTTGTGCATCTGGCTAATGTGAGTTCTGGGGAATTGAGCCTCGAACCTGGGTCCTTAGGCTTCACAGGCAAGCGCTTAACCACTAAGCCATCTCTCCAGCCCTCTGTTATTCTTAATTTCTTTACTCACATGACTCAAATAAAGTACTTACCCTCTGGGACTAAAGTTACAGTGGTCTTCTAACTTACAAAGATCTCATATGTCTCTAGTATTCAGCTCACCAAAAGTAGCCTGTGCTCTTTGGTATTTATAGACATACAATAAAATATGGTTTTAAATATGTTTTTCATATTATTATGGAAGCAAAAGTGTTTTAGATAGTTTCCTATAGTAACTTGGGGTAAAATTTTTCAAATGTCTTTATATTTTACTTTAGGAAGTTAGAGCAGAACTTTTATTAGTAAGTACTTTGCTAAAGTAATCACTTTTATAACGTTCTTGACAGTTATTCAAGAGCAAGGAGATATTCTGTGAAAACTGAGAATGTGTGTGTCTGATCACCACCCATTCCCGTGTGTTGCATTCCGGTTCAGATTGCTGGTAGAAATCACCCAACCAAGAGCAGCTCCTGGAAAAAAAAAGAGGTTTATTTTGACTTACAGGATTGAGAGGAAGCTCCACAATGGCAGGGGAAAACAATGGCATGAGCAGAGGATGGACATCACCCCCTGGCCAACATAAAGTGGACAATAGCAAAAGGAGTGTGTGCCAAACATTGGCATGGGAAAACTGGCTACAACACCCATAAGCCCGCCCCAAACAATACACTCCCTCCAGGAGGTGTTAATTCCCAAATCTTCATCACCTGGGAACCTAGCATTCAGAACACCTAAGTTTATGAGGGATACCTGAATCAAACTGCCACATTCCACCCATGGTCCCCATAAACTGATAACCATACATGATGAAAAATGCAATGCATTCATCTAACTTTAAAAGTCCACTGGGCATGGTGGCACATGCCTTTAATCCCAGCACTTGGGAGGCAGAGGTAAGAGGATCACCATGAGTTTAAGGCCACCCTGAGACTACATAGTGGATTCCAGGTCAGCCTGAGCTTGGGTGAGAACCTACCTCAAAAGAAAAAAAAAAAAAAATGTACCCATAGTTTTTATCAATTCCAGTGATGTTCATACATCCCCATAGTCTGAGGTCTTTTAACTGAGCCATAATACCAAAAAATCTCCAAAATCCCCATAATGGCACAGAATAAACATTCACACTACAAATGATGGCATTGGCATAGCAAAGAAATATTCAACCAATACAAGATTTAAAACAAACAGGGCAAACATCAAACTCTGTAGCTTCAAGTCCAACAACTCTAACCAGTGACAAATCTCCAAGACCAATAATTCTAACCAGCAACAAGTCTCTGGCATTCCAATTCCTGACCACCGCCTAAGCTACTCACAGTCCTGCAAAACTTCATCAGGGCCGGCAGCTCTCCTTGGCAGCCATCTTGTGGTCCCAGCATCTCCACTGGGTCTCCACTGCAGTCCACGGTTCATCCTCATGGCCCCATGGGTTTCCATGCAGACAGCCAACAAACCTACTTCACACTGCCCATGGCCATTTCCAAAACACAAGACCGTGTTGCAAACTCAATGACCCTCTCCTTCCTTCATTTCTTATACTCCACAATATCAGGTAGGGTGCCAATTTGTTAATCCAGAGGGGGAATAAGGCAGGCTTTGAAGAACAGGACACTTCTTGAGCACTCAGGCTCCTCCAAAAGAGTCAACATTCTTCCTGTTGCCCCCCAGGGCAGGTCAGCTGGCCCAATCTCACAGTTTGTAATCTCTCAATTGCAGCTGAACAGGCAACAGTTCACCCAAAGATTTTTCTTTCTGTGCCATATCCCTCTGCTCACACCAGTTTACCTCTATGTAGAGCAACCCTGCACAACTTCTCAGGACATAGGCATAATAGCAAGCTTTTCACACAAACTGCTAGCCCAGTCCAAACAAAGATCTCTTTCACCTTCATAAGGCAAACCTCAAAGTACATAGTTATTACTGCATTCTGGCCTTTCAACTCTGACCAGGATCAAGCTGTACTTACAGTACTGCAAGGTGTCTCTTAGGCCAAGGTTTCACATTCCTCTTAAAAATCAGCTCCAAAAGGCTAAAGCCACATAGTCAGGTGTCTAGCAGCAATCCCCCTCCTTGGTACCACTTTGCCGTTGCAGTCTGGTTCACATTGCTGGTAGAAATCACCCAACCAAGAGCAGCTTGTGGGGAGAAAAGAGGTTTACTTTGACTTACAGGCTTGAGGGGAAGCTCCACGATGGTAGGGGGAAATGATGGCAAGAGCAAAGGGTGGACATCACCCCCTGGCCAACATAAGGTGGACAATAGCAACAGGAGAATGTGCCAAACAATGGCAAGAGGAAACTGGCTATAACACCCATAAGCCCACCCCCAACAATACACTCCCTCCAGGAGGCGTTAATTCCCAAATCTCCATCAGCTGGGAACCTAGCATTCAGAATGCCTAAATTTATGGGGGACGCCTGAATCAAATCGCTACACCATGGAAATGAAAGCAGTGGATACCTCTTCCATCTTCACCTAAAGCTAAGTTTCAGAGTTTAAAGGAATCATTCCGAGAGACTGGTATTTGTTGCTTTTTGTTTCAGAAACAACACAAACTCTGAGAGCAAAATGTACAGCAGAGCCTTGGAGGCGAAGCAGAGGAAGAAGGCAGCACTTGGCGTCACCATCAGTTCCATCAGTGACGGGTGACCATGGGAGGTTTTTGGTTAGTTAAATGTGCCTCATGGAAGAAGGCTGCTTTGAAGGTACCTTAAAAAGAGAGGCTATGAACAAGAATCCTGTCTTGATTCATGGCAAAACCCAATAGAAAACTGTTTCAGGACAACTGGCCAATAGATATCCAAGGTATGAAATTTCATCCAAAAAGTTAGAGACAAAGCTGCAGTATTTGTGGGCTCAGAGAAGGCACAAGTTGGGTTTGTAAGTGTCTGGTACAATTTTATTTCTTGTTTAGAACATGACACAATAGCATGATTTTATGGAAACATGGTAGCCTTCCCCTTTTCTCTATATATATAATACTATAATAATATTTTTCAGTTTTTAAATCCTTAGGTCTATCTAATCAAGATTTCAAGATTTCAAGATTTCATTTAGACCATAGAAAAAGCTCATCTATATTTAAAGGGATAGTAGGAAATAGATTAGAGTAGATTTTATCCTTGCTTTACACTGAACTAATGTAATTGATGTGATATTAATTACATTGTTCATCAAATGTGTTTACTCCACAGAAGAGCTTTGTTCTGTCAAAATAAAGTCTTTCTGTCATGATAAAACTAAGTATATCTATCAAATATGTTTCATTAAAATTTTGTTAATAAGTAAAATTTAAAACTACATGATTAACTGTCTGCCTGTGATCCTAAATTGACATCCTATGACTCTGGCTCTTGTAAGATTTCTTCCTCTGTAATATAAGCGGAGCCTACAAATACAATGAGACATCCTTCCCAGAGTTATGTTACATTGCACGGCAGCAGTGACGTGCACATATAATTTAAGTTTATGAATCAGTTGAGCTTGGATGATCTGGTTTAATCTACCCTTTGCAGAAGGGGCATAAGAGGAAGGCTGGTAGACTACAAGGTAAGGTAAAATTGAAACAAGGTTCCCAGATTGCACATAAAGAGGCCACAAAGGAAAAAAACCAAGAGCATTCCGGAGAAACTGAAAATAGTCCCCTATGAGAGACAGGAAGAAAATGGGGAAACCTGGTCTTTGGCCACAGAGAACGGAATTCCAACAACTCTAAGGTAGTGTGGAAGTCTATTTGTTTGAGTCTCCAAAGGCTGATTCAGTTCCACCAGTCCCTTGATTTTTGACCTTCCAAAACCCCCAAACACAGGTCGGAAACACACCAGCTTGAACTTCTGATGTGAAAATCCATAAGCTAATAAATTCATTTTGCTTTAATTTGTTAGGTATGAAGTAATCTGTTAAACAGGAAGAGCCAATTAGTAAAGCAAGGACATAAAGCCAAGCTGTATGACCAGGGTCACAGGGGCTTTGGGTAACAGAGCCTCCTACTGTGGTACCTTAGTGCATGCAGCTATAAAAACTTCACATGTCACAAAAAATGACAACATCTCTTTTTTACTATTCAAAAGTCACCAAATAGGATGATACAAAAATATGATTGTGTGCTATCTAAATAAAGGTTTCTTATAAATGTCTACCTGTCTTTGTTAATTCTGACATGTGTACATTTAAATTTATAGTAGTGACATAAACATATCAGCAAACTGACACTACTGCTAAAGAGTATTAATCCAGAGTACCAGGAGTGGCCTCTTCCTGGTTGGAGACACAAAGTAGACACTATTTCTACATGTCATTGCTGTGAATATTTTTCCTAGGTGATTAAAAATCTGATACTTAGGGAAATAGCCTGACACCTGTTGGTACATGTGTACTTTTCACAGGTGTCTCAGTGTTATAAACTCGGCATCTGTCAGCACTTGTGGTGAACAGCCTTCAGTTTTAGCTAAATTGTTTCAGAAGAGGATTCTTACTGGGAACCTGTAATCATTTCCTTAAAAATTGGAAAACACTTTAATATGAAGCTGAACATGGGAAAAATTGCATTCTGCAGATTTTTGTATCAAATTTGTTTACTTAATACTGTTCTTAACTTTTCCCCAAGACAGATATCCTAATGGTTCAGAACCAAGAACAAAACTTTGAGTCCAGCAGACACAGGTACACATGCCAACTGTACCATTTATTAGGTGGGTCTAGCTATATTTTCTCATTTGTGTAGGAGGGGAAGATTTAGTGAGTCATTGTAAGAATACTAATTCCTTGTACAGCCTTGATGAAGGTTATTCACCAAATAAACCCAGACCTTACCATAGTTTTGAACCAAATATTTATAACCCATTCTTAGTAATATTTATTTAAATCTAATTGCTAAAAGTCTCACCAGTTTATTTCAAATTTCACCAAAAAATCTTTTACTAAAATCATTCTCTTGTGTGTCATGTTTAGGGGAAACATGAACAAATGCCAACACAAACCAAAGAAACGATTCCACCCAAGTCTAGTTCAGTGGGACTATGGGTGTATCATAGGTACTTACAAGAGCATGGATGACTCAAAGGTGGTTGCATTACTGAGCAGCCAACCCCACAGTGACAAGTCTTCATGTCTGGAGCTCACTCCACTACTTGCAGCCAGCAACTTCAGGAGTGTTTCTCCTTCAGAGCAGTTCTTCCTCATGCCACCTCTGGGAAGGGCCTCACAAATCTTACAAGTTTCTGGGCCTTGTAAGTTGTTCATATCCTGAGCTTTGTAAGATGTTTATCTCATGAGACTTGCAAGATATTTACATCCTGAACCTTGTAGGGTATATACATCCTGAGACTTAATAAGGTGTTCATATCCTGAGCCTTGTAAGGTGTTTACATCCTGAGCTTCCTTCACATTCTGAGCCTTCACAAGCTTATGTTTCCATTTGCACTTCTTAATGACCTTGCCTGCCAGAAGCAATTTTTCATAGTGGAGGAAATTGATAAATAACAATGCAATTATTTAGGACATTGTTACTTTTTTAACTAACAATTCTTTACTCATCATTAAGAAATCAATGCTACTAAAGTTACCAATCCAACTTAAAGACATCCTTTAATGATTCCTTAATTACTTAAAGTAGATCTGAAATAAGCAATTTCAACTCAGTCCTGTAGCTGTTAGTGGGAATATTTAACACTTTTATTAAGAGTTTTATTAGCTCAGGCCACAGGGACCTTATTATACTAGTTATATTTATATTACAATTGCTATAAAATCTTTCTGCCAAATTTCATTCATAGTGACCACTGTTATAACAATCTGGTAGTGTTCATTTTCTAGGCTGTACAATGTCTAGCCAATGCCATTTTATGGTAAAAAATTATACTTGTGCTCTCCTTTATAAGTCTCAACTAGAGGCCTGCTGGCAGTGTATAAATTCAGAGCAAACTCTATTATTAATTCTAAATTTGACAGCATGGGTTTAGAGGTGGGCAGCCGCCACATAAGTAATCCACTGATTATGCAAGTATGCATATCAGAAGCCAGCAAACTCCAGTGTGCATTGAATGCCAGCTGCATAACAACTTATCAGAGAAGCCCAGATAGTAGGGCGAAGAATATCCCTTCCTTAATTACGAGCATGTGTATGCAGGTGCAAACCTGTATTAGTATGACTGTGCATTCTAAGATAATAGATTAATGCTATTAAGATTCATTACATATTCCTAATATGCATACCAATGCCTCTTCGTGGTAATGTATGAGATTCTCAAGTTCCAAGTCCATAGTCCAGTGAGAATGGGAAAGAGGTCTGACCAGGAATATACTAGTATTTTTACATTATCTGACTGGTTTTAGAAAGCATTTACCCTTGAGATTCTAGTTATATATGGAAATTTATTTGAGATACCACTATGGCCTTAAGATAGATGTATCAGACAACCAAATGACTGAATAATTTGCCTACTTGCTATGTCAAAGCTTAGTGTGGGATTCATCTGAACTAGGAGACTGTAACATAATGAATTATGCCCTGACTTGGATATAGAAAACAATATTTCATTCATCCATTCACTCAAGTGCCCATTTATTCCAATGACAGACATATATTGGTCATATACAAGGTACCATGCTTGTGATGTAACAATGAGCATTAATAATAGTACCTCATAAGATTGCTATAAGGATTCAATCTGATAGTACTCGTGTAATCGGCACAAACTGTCCTTTTCAGATCTCCTTGGCTTACTTCTTTAGTACCCTCATGGTTCATTTTTGACTGGACAAAATGGCGTAAATGCTCTAGAACATGGAATCAAGTTTGGTGAATGAATACCAAGATGCAAGGTGATAATTCCTAGAAATGTGAGAGTATGGACTCTCATTATTATGAATTCTAGCACTGGAAGAACAGAAATGGAGTAGGACTAGGCAGGCAAATTAGTTTTTCTTTTTCTTTTCTATCTTCATGGACTGCTCCAAGGTAGTTTGGCTTGCCAGATCTGCCAGGAAAGTCTCCATATGTTAAAAATCAGAGTTCTAGATCACCTTTTAATGCAGTAGTCAAAACAGTAAAGGGACTACACTTCATTATACTGTGACTGCTTCCAGATTATCTCTTCGAAATAAGTAGTGATGTAATCTTAAACAAGATACTAACACTTTGTCAAGCACAAGAATGGAGTTCAATCATATGAAGACCTCTTTAATTCCTGAATATTGAAACTCTGATTACTGATAAGCTTACCAAGAATTATTTACCTTGTAAAATAGTTACACTCTACAACTTTGTAAAGAATGAAAAAGAGCATAATATATTGCTTATATATTATGAAATCAAGAATAGCTTTCTCTTTCTTAAAAAAGTAGCTCCCTGATCTGGGTGTGGTAGCACATGCCTTTAATCCCAGCACTCGGGAGGCAGAGGTAGGAGGATTGCCATAAATTAGAGGCTACCCTAAGACTACATAGTGTATTCCAGGTCAGCCTGAGCAAGAGTGAGACCCTACATCGGAAAAAATACAAGTAGCTCCCTACTTCATACCCTCTAATTAAGAGAAGTTGTATAAGTCCAATTCTAAGTCAAGTCTGTGTTTCTAAAGTTCTATTTGGACACTTTCATGTTTGAGTATATTTAAAGGGAAAAATGACCATTTATTATGCCAAAAACACAGTGCCAGGGCTTAAGCAAGTATGTTATAATCATGTTTTCTTTATTTTTCATGAAATCCCTGGAAGGCAAACTTAGAGTTTCGGAAACTATAAGAATGAGATAGTAAGTAAACTACTAAGAACACACAGGTAGCAAGGGCCAGCAAAGGTGAAAGCCATTTGCAAAGAGGCGCAACCTCCTTCTTCCCTTGATAAGCACACTGCCTTACCTTTACACTGCAGTCTCTGTCCCTGTTTTTTCACATGCACAAACCTGTCACTTATCAATTATTTTGTGTGCCATAGATATGTAAACTTAATGTCCTTTTAATTATTTCTCCTTATTTACTAAGTGACTGAAACACCCAGAAACACAGAACTATAATGTTTCATTTAAAGAGTTATTTATTTATTTATTTGTTTGTTTATTTATTTATTTGAGAGCGACAGACACAGAAAGAAAGACAGATAGAGGGAGAGAGAGAGAATGGGCGTGCCAGGGCTTCCAGCCTCTGCAAACGAACTCCAGACACCTGCGCCCCCTTGTGCATCTGGCTAACGTGGGACCTGGGGAACCGAGCCTTGAACCGGGGTCCTTAGGCTTCACAGGCAAGTGCTTAACCACTATGCCATCTCTCCAGCCCAAAGAGTTTTAATATTTAAATATTAAATTTAAATATCAGTATCAAAGATAACCAATTTCCAAAATGCTTTATTTAGTAGGGTTCAAATGAGCACTATAAGTTGTCTCCTAAATGCACTTCAACAAATTGCACTTTTTATTCTTTGCAGTATTATCACACAGAAATGTCTACTAACCAATACATTTATAGTTTGCAAGCATAAACATAAAAGATATTCACAAGATATTTCTGATGTTCAAGAAAGACTAAGGATGTAATTTATATTTAAAGAAAGCATTTGTCATGATAAGTTTTATTCTAAACCTAAGTATGTTTTGTTATGTTGAAGTAGTTTGAAAGTAATAATTCATAAATAGCCTAAAATAAGTCTAATCAAAATATATAATTAAGAAGCCCAGTGTGGTGGCACTTGCCTTTATTCCCAGCACTTGGGAGGCAGAGGTAGGAGGATTGCCGTGAGTTCAAGACCACCCTGATCTATCTATCTATAGATATATGATATATGACTGGTTCTTAGACTCTGACTATTCCTATATTTCCAATTTAGTATTTCAGTCTAGGTATTAAGTGGTCAAAATATCCTGAGTGATCTAGTTAACATATGCAGTTACTAGAAATGTTTATAGTATTGCATTTTCAACTCAAGTTAATCATTCAAAGAACCTCAAACCCAAAGATTATAAGTCAGCAGGTAACATAGGAGGACAGAAAATAGCAGAACTAAATAAACATAGCAGCCCTGGTTATTTCATTTTTAAGGCAAAAGCAGTGGCTCCATGTATAAAACCAAATAAATGCTTCCTGAAGTACCTGTGTGGCCTCTGGAAGTTTCACCAACAGATGTGTTACCATAAACTATGACATGTAAGGTTTGGGAGTGACCAAGACCACACAAACCACTCTGAGGCAAAAATGAAAGCTTCTTTTCTGGAAAAGCTTGAGCTGCTAGGGCTGACTCACAAGGAAGGAGCATAGCCATCCTGAGTTTCCAGGTAGTGGGTTTTATAGGGATTTTCCAGTTGGGGGAAGGTAAGGAAGGAAAAAGAATTTGTTTGTTAAGTTGAATAGAAAAGTTCCTTTAGGGGAGATTATTACACTAGCCGTTTAAAA
The DNA here is from genome assembly GCF_020740685.1 of Jaculus jaculus. Lineage (NCBI taxonomy): Eukaryota > Metazoa > Chordata > Mammalia > Rodentia > Dipodidae > Jaculus > Jaculus jaculus. The sequence goes on along the minus strand of NC_059105.1, from coordinate 89,696,447 downwards.
TAGCTAGAGTGTGACACCAGAACAGTGACCAAGTGACTTACAAGGTAAGGGGCAGAAACCAAGACCCGGGGGATTGTTAGGAAAGGAGGGGATAATGGCCAGATGCCTCTCTCACCATTCTACTGTCCTTGATAACTCCATTTTGGGAGCCCGTCCCAACATAGCATTCCAGCCTTTTGTTAATGATGAGGGACAGTGGCCTCTCTCTCCCCCTCTCTCTCCCTCTCTCCCTCCCTCTCTCTCTCTCTCTCTCTCTCTCTTTGAGCAGTGTCGTCATACTGACTATTGGGGATAGTGAGTGCTTATGGGAGAGGCTGTATAATGCAGTTGATGGGTCTCCATTCAGGGCAGGCGATGAGGAGACAGTTCTTCAGTGGCTAGAGGCTGGTAAGAGATAGAGGAGGAACAGGTCAGTAAAAGTTGAATTTTTGGTAGGTAAATAGGTCCACCTGATTTTTGATGCATCTCAGAAGGCAGGAAGCCAGGACAAGTAGCAAGAATAGCCCGTATATAGGCCCTATAAGTGGCAAGAGCCAGAGCCAGACTGTCCCAAAGATGTTCCATGACCCACAGGGAGTTGGTGTTCATACCTGAAGCTGCTTGGCCAGGTTTTTTAGCTTTTTAATTTCAACCTCTACCTTGCCTGATTGGTTAGCATAGTAGCAGTGTTTCTCATTCAGAAAGAGGCAGGTCCCTCCTTTGTTGGCTGTCAAGAAGTCTAGGGCTTGGTGGTTCTGTAGCACAGCTAAGGCCAAAGAGGTAAGTTGTTCCTGTAGCAGTCACAAGGCCTCAGTGGATCCCTGGACTGAGATGTCCAGTTCTGTAGAAAGCTTTTCATAAGAGATTAGCCTATGGCTCAGGCCTCCTTCAGCCAGTTCTGTGGCAGCTCTAGAAGCTTCCAGGCTTACCCCTATCATTACAGGTAGGTGGACAGCTCTTTTGAAAAATTTTTTTTAATTTATTTGAGAGTGACAGGCAAAGAGAGAAAGAGGCAGACAGAGAGAGGGAGAGAGAATAGGCATGCCAGGGCCTCCAGCCACTGCAAACAAACTCCAGATGTGTGCACCCCCTTGTGCATCTGGCTAACGTGGGTCCTGGAGAATTGAGCCTCAAACTAGGGTCCTTAGGCTTCACAGACAAGTGCTTAACTGCTAAGCCATCTCTCCAGCCCTGGACAGCTCTGTTGTAAGGATGAGCCTACTTAGGAAGAAGAACTGCCAGCTTTCCTTGTGTATACATGGTGAAGCTAGGTACCAAAGTGACTAGGGTGCAAGATCTTGAGTGTGTGTACAAGTATACTACACCAAAAATAAATTCCCTTATGTAAGGTGTGGTTTTCAACAATAGAGTTATTCCTGAAAGCTCCCAGCAAGCATTGAGAGATGTCCTTATGCCGGCAATCAAGGCAGTTCAGAAGAGAAAGTAGAATAGGGAGTTTGGAGAGAGAACACCAGAAACAGGGAGTGTCTGGGGCAGAGGTGATATTGAACAGGGGGACTGCAGGAATGAGGGGCCGCCCAAGTGAAGCACACAGGAAGCAGGCATTGCTATTCGTAAGACTGAATTGATTGAGGAGGGAGAAAGAAAAACTAAGGATGGACATCCAGGAGGTGGTGAAGGAAAGATCATGCCAATATTCCTGGAGCTTGCCATGAGCCTATTTGATATCCATAACAGTCTGGATATGGGCATTTTGGGCATTTTTAGGGGCATTTCGAGTGGATTTAAATATTTCTATTTGGCCCCCACCGAGAAAGCACATAGTGTATAGGGTTGCCCCCCCCACCACCACCCCATCTGCCCACATTTGGTCCCATGAGTCTTTGATGGAAAAAATTATGAGATTTGAGCTGTGGTGGTTGAATGTCATAGGATTTAGTAGGGTGCAAATAGTAGTACCAGCAGAGTAGTGAGATTGATAGTGAGCATCCTCTGACAGCGCCAATGGATCATGCTGTTATGATTTGGTCCCGAGTGAAGCAGAGACTTCTCTTGTACCATCCCTGTATTGAGCTGACTTCAGGGCAGTCACTGGTGATATCTGTTATAGAGAATGTGAGGGAGATGGGCTCTGCATAGCCCATAAGAAGACAAAAGGGAGCATTACAGAGTTTGTTTCCTTGTCAACAGCTATGATATCAAAACACCAGACACGAGGGGAGGGTGAGCACTCAAAGGTGAGGGACAGAGGGCTTGCGGAAAGAGAGAGAGGAGGCAGAGGGGCATCAGTGTATTCAAAAGGAACATTCTGGTATTGAAGGAAGAGTGGGAACACAAGAGAGTTTGAGAGGGCCTATTGGGATGGTGGTGTACTTATCCCTGCATGTGGTAAGTTAGAACTGAGGTGACTTGATTCTCTGGAGATGTGATATATGGATACAACTGGGGATGCCCTGAATTTGTGGCCGTGGGAGTGATTAGGATCACCAGATGAGGTCCAGTCCAGAGTGGCTTGAGACCCTGTGGGCAAGACTTCTTAAGGTATACTTGATCTCCAGGGTTAAGTGAGAGAGTTTTGGATCCCTTTGATGGTTTGGGAAGAAGGAAGTCAGCATGTTCCCAGAGAAGTTTCTGGATAAAGGTGAAAATCGGTAAGTACCCATGGAAATGGGTTTCTGGTAGTGGGGAAAGGTTGTTTAACAGGAAGGTGTGCCCATACATGAATTCGAAAGGGCTAAGGAAGGAGGGGGCCTGAGGGGTAGCTCTGATTTGGGCTAAGGTAAGTGGGAGGAGCTGAGTCCAGGATAGGTGAAGTTCAGAAGTCAGTTTAGGTGAGTTTTGAGAACCTAATTCACTCTACTTTGTCTGAGGACTGGGGCCTATATGGAACATGAAATTTCCAATTTATTCCCAGGGCTCTGGATACTTCCTGGGTTACCTCGGAAATGAAGGCTGGTCCATTGTCAGATTGAATAGTAAGGGGAAGGCCAAAGTGGGGCAGAATAGACTCGAGAATGTGAAAGGCAACTATACTTGCAGTTCCCCCTGTCATAAGAGAAAGTATCCACCATAGTGAGAAGGTATTTAGTCTTTTTTGAGGAAGCATGTGAGTAAAATCTATCTGCCAGTCTACCCCAGGAAGTGAGCTTCAGTATTGGTGGGGTTTGAAAGAGGGAGGGGGATGGACTCCACCATATGGAGAGGCCTTGGCACAGAGTAAGAAAGCCTGTATCACAGAGGAAATTAGAGAGGAGAGGCAAGGATGGAAAGGAGTGGAGTCAGGAACCTTGGGAGAGGGTGGGCTCCCACATGAAATAGATCATGTAGGTGGGTCAGGATGGTTGTAGCTTGGAGAGCAGACAGGTACTCCCCCAGGAGTAGCCACCCTTATGGTCCTGAGATAGCACCAAGTTTTATTAGAGTGTGGTATTATTCTGGGTTGTATGAGGGGGTGAAGGAGGTAGGTGCAAGGAAAAATGTTGAAGCTGAATATGTGCTGTGGAGGCTAGATTCCTTGGCAACTCTGTCTGCAAGAGTTTCCTTTGGCCACGGGTGATGTTAGAGCCTGGTGTCCTCCTATAGTGAATGATAGCTGCTTTTTCACGAAGATGGGAGGCATCTAGAAGTTTAAGGATAAGGTGCCCATTAATGGATGTTCCTTTAGTTAAGAAGAAGCCTCTCTTCCTTCCAGATAGCAGCATGGTGATGTAGAATATGGAAAGCATATTTAGAGTCAGGGTAGTTGTTAATTTTCTTGCTTTGTGCCAAGGTTAGGGCTCTAGTGAGAGCTACCAGCTCAGCCTTTGGGGATGTGCTCCCTTAGTAACAGGCCTATCTGGTCATCTGAGACAATAGCTTACCATGCTATCTGACAGTCCTGTGAGTTAGTAAAAGAGCTGCCATCTATATACCAGCTGTGATCAGGGTTGGGAAGAAGAGATAGAGATATTCTAGGGTTGTGATAAGTGAGTTCCTCTAGGGTCTCTAAGCAAGAGTGTGTAAGTTGTTTGGGTAGAGGCAGGAGGGTAGCAGGGTTAAGTGGAGAACAAGAGTCAAGTGTGATGTCAGGGTTATCAAGGAAAGTGATATGAAAGAATTGAATTTTAGATGGGGGTAGGGTCAGAGTAGACAGGTAAGAGCTGTAGAGTAGATTTTTAAGCCAGTAGGCATAGAGGACAGTGATTTGTTGCCCAAAAGTGAGTCTCTGTACCTCTTGGGCAAGAAGAACAACTGCAGACAGAACACATAGGCCCTGGACTAAGGTTTGCAGTTGTTTAGCAGGTAAGCTAAATGGGCAAAGGATGGTCCTTTCATTTGACCCAGAACTCCCACTGCCATACCTGTTTTTCTGTGGCATAAAGAAGAAAAGGCTGCTGAAGGTCTGGAAGTGCAAGGCCTGGAGCTTTCAAAAGAGCATCACGCAGGCAGGATAAGGCAGCATCTGTCTCTGACTTAGGGTCTAGGTGTTCATGAGTGTTTCCTTATCCTTGTTGTAAAGGGGTTTTGCTAGGAGAGCAAAGTTTGGAATCCATATTCTAAGGAACCCAGAAAAGCAAACAGAGAGGAGAGAGAGAGAGAGCATTTCTTCCTTAGAGGTAGGGGGGTAAGGGAGCAAATATGTTGTTTGCGGTCTAGGGTTAGTTGCCATGAGGTGGAGGAAAGGAGAAAGCCCAGGTACCTAAAGTGGATTAAAGAAAGTTGACCTTTTTTTGTGGGTAGGGGGAACCTTGGCATTCCTTAGATCCTAGAAAGTTAAGAAGTTTGTTGGTATGTAGTTTAGATGCAGAAAGAGAGGGTGAGCATTGCCAAAGATCATCTACATATTGCTAAACTGTGCTGGATCCAGGGACAAAAGGTCAGTGGAGGGAGCTTGACCAAAAAGGTGGGGGCTATCTTTAAAACCCTAGGGAAGGGCAGTCCAGGTGAGTTGAGAGGCAATATGAATATCAGGGTCCTCCCAGGTGAAAGAGAAGATATCACAGGAATTGGAGTAGAGGGAGATGGAGAAGAAGGCATCTTTGAGGTCAAGAACTGAAAAATGAGTAGTGGAGGAGGGGATATGAGAGAGGAGAGTATAGGGGTTGGGGACTACTGGATGAATGGGCATAATAGTGGCATTGACTAGGCTCAAGTATTGGACTAAGCAGTAGATCCCGTCAGGTTTGATAACAGACAAGATTTGAGTATTACAAGGTGAGCGAGTGAGTTGAAGGAGACCAGCTTGAAGCAAGCAAGAAATAATAGGGTTTAGTCCTTGGCATTGTTTAAGTGAGATTGGCTGTTGAGGATGACACGTAAAGGATGTGGGGTCATTGAGTAAGATGAGGACAGGCATGAGATGAGAGGCTAGCAAGAAAGTGTCCCACATCCTAGGATCAACCTCAGAGACAGGGATGAAGAAACTTGGATCTTTTGTAAGGGAGGGGGCTAGCATGAGGAGGAAGACAGGGTATGAGTGGTAAGTCAGAGAGAGAGAAAGTTTTGCATAAGATCTCAACCCAGGACAAGAGGGTATTACAAAAAATGAGTGGAAGAGAGATTATCCCAAATTACAAAGGGTAAAGGGAGGAGGTGATATGTGGGGACCATAGATCATCAATGTAGGCCATCAATACCGAACACAGAGATCTGTGAGGGAAAATTTTTACCAAGTAGGATGGCAGGACTGACCAACTGGACCCAGTATCAATTACAAATGAGATAGGCCTTCTTTCCAGCTGGACTGTGACCCTAGGCTCCTCCATTGTGATATGGAGAGTGTTCGTGGGGGCTGAGGTCCCAGGGCATCATCAATATTTGGCTGCCAGTCCCGAAAAATCAATACTTGGCTCTTGTGGGGGGCAAGAGGAAGGGGCTGGCCTACCTTGTTGAGGCAAAGAAGGACCGTCAAACTTTCAGTGTCCAGCAAGTCCACAGAGGGGACAAAGTCCTGGCAGTGGTAGTGGCTTGCAACAGGCTTTTGTCCAGTAACTGGGGTGGCCGCACTTGAAGCATGGTTCTTCTGGTGAGTGTTGGGGCCCCATCATCTTTTGAGGAAGTCTCAGAGCCTCAGCCAGAAACTGGGACTGCTGTCAATCTCTGTCCACTCTCTCAGTCCATTTCTGGTTCTCTCTGCTATTAAAAACTTTAAATGCCAGGTCAAGCAGACCTCCCTGAGGGGTTTGAGGGCACTTTTCTAAGTGTTTTTTTCCCCAATGTCAGGGGAAGACTGGGACAGGAAATGGGTATTGAGAACTATCATGCCCTCTTGAGAAATGTATTGGATGAGTGCCTCAGTTAGGCATCCCATAAACTCAGGTGGATTTTCATTAGGCCTTTGGGTAAGCATCCAGAGTTTGTCAATTTTGGATGCCTTTTGCAGGCCAGCCAAGAGGCAAAGAACTATTCTATCATAGACCACACTTCCAGGTAAGTTAGTGAGAGCATGGTATTTCCAGTCAGGGTCCTCACTAAGGACAGCAACTGTTCCCACTGGGAAAGTGTTATCAGTTAAGTGAGCCTCATCAGCATGGGCTCAAATGGCCACCCAAACGTGTTCTCATTCATCAGGAAAAAAACTTCAAAGAGATTATGCCAGGATAGGTCACAGGCCTGGATGAGGTAGTGAAATTCTTTGGTATAGCATGTTGAATAAGTGGAGAAATAAGTGGAGAAAGACCCTAGAAGTTTCTTAATCTGGAATAAATCAGACATGGGAAAAGGAACACAAGCGTGGACAATTCCTTCAGCACCTGCAGCCTCATGTAAAGGGTACATTCCATCCCTGCGAGAACAAGTATGCTGAGCAGGAGGGAAAAGAGGAGGAGAAGAGATGGGAGATAGTGGTGGCAGGGGGCACAGAGATGGAACAGTAGGCAGATGAAGGCAGGGAGGAGGGGCATGGATCAGGAGAGGCTGAAGGACTTGGAAAAGCCAGAGGAGCTGTTGGGCCCAGACCATCTATGGCATCCAAGTCAAAAGCAGAGGGTAAAGAGAAGTATGGGGGAGAGATTGAATAACAGTGCATTCCTGAGACTTTGGCTACAAGTACCTGGTGAGAACAGGTAGAGCAGAGAGAAGGCCATGCACACAGAGTGAAAAATGCCTGAATATAGGGTATAAGAGATCACCTGCCTATATGTTGGCAGAAGTTTTCTAAACCAGTGATAATCTGGAAATCAAAAGTACCATTTTCAGGCCATTTGGACCCATTGTCAAGTTTATATTGTAGCCAGGAAGAGCTGCAGAGAAAGATCAGACAACAGGTTTGATGTCATCCAAGAGTCATAGAGGCTTTAAGTTCTTGAAACATTCCAGGGAAGTAGTAGAAATTGGTCTAGATGTTTTATTCCCCATGGCAAGGGTGAGAAAAAGAAACCAGGGCTTAAGCTGGGTTTACACAGAACACCAATATTACCCCCTGGCCTGTTAGGGTGAGCCTGCACCTCCCATGTGGGCAAAAACCATACAGGTCACAACTGGCAGCTGTTTAGCCTGTAAGTGGGCAAGGTGGGTGACTGTGCTCCAGAGGCAGTGAAAGATTAGACCTCAGGAGGTAGAGGGAGAGGAGGGAGGAGGAGAACGTCCCTAGATGGTGCAACCAAACTAAAAGGTGCTCCTTAGGGTATGGTAGACCGAAGGGTGACAGTCCCGAGTTGTCAAGAGTGCATCTTTCTTGAGTCTTGGGCTTGGGGCCCAAAAGTGGGCAAGGGGTGTAGCCTGGCATGCCAGCACAGCTTCCACAAGAAGGGATTAAACCTGAGAGTAGGCCAACCTGAGAAGAACACTTACAGAGAAGGAGGGAGAAGACAAAGAACGGAAGGAGACTGAGGCCGAATTGTGGTGGGTGTTAAAGCCAGCATCAGGCAGAGATGGTCCAAAGCCTTCAGAAGGTCAGTGGCCACATGGTGGTCTGGTGAGGGAAAGGAGGTCTGGATATCCAAGAAGGCAATCAGAAGCCTCCTGCCTGAGTTATGGCACCAGATGTAGTGTTTGGCACTGATCAAGACCGTGCAAACCACTCTGAGGCAATGATGAAAGCCTTATTTGGGAAAAACATGAGCTTCCAAGGCTGACTTACAAGACAGGAGCACAGCCAACCTGAGTTTTCAGGTAGTGGGCTTTATAAAGTAGTCTTTATAGGACTTTCTCAGTTGGGGGAAGGTGATGAAGGAAAAAGAAGTCTTTTGTTAAGTTGAATAGAAAACTCCTTTAGGGGAGTTCATTATATTAACCATTTAAAATAGGTATAGTATGACAGTGACCAGGTGACTTATGAGGTAAGGGGGCAGGAAACTATGACCTAGGTCATTGTTGGGCAAGGAGGGGATAATGACCAGGCAGTTTCTTGAAGAATGTGGATAATCCACTTCCTTATTCCTCTGTTGCCATTATACTGTCCTTGGTGACTTCATCTTGGAAACCCATCCTGATATAACACAACAATACATAGAATTTTTACCAAAGTTACTTTCAAATGGCTGAACAGTCAGTTGCCAATATCTCATGTCAAGATGGTATCCAGATTTGGTCCTTATTTTTAATGGGGGATCATAGGAACTATTTTTAAGTCATCCTATTTTATGAGGATTTCATATCGCTGCCATTATGAATGGTGTAATTAAATGGCCAACATTTGTGTATTTTTGACAGCCAGAGTAAAGGCAAGCAGAAAAATCCAAAGCTGGTGAATCTGTCCACAGAGGCTCACAGGACTCCCACACACCCCAGCCTCAGGGATGCCAGTGTCCTCTCTACCTTTTAATGGTGTATGTTCCAGTGTCCCTTATACGTAGGCCTTCCCAGGTCAAGCTGGGCTTCACCTTGTCAGAAGAGCACATACATTATTTACTCAGACATGAATTGTTTGACATGCACTTATCATTCACTTACTCAGCAAACATAGACTGCATGTCTTTTTTGTTATTCTTGTTCAAGCACCGTGCTGGGCACTAGTAAAATATCCACAGAACAAACTTCACAAACACAGTGCCAGAAAGACTAGTTACCCACAATCCCAGTGCACTGCATTTGAAAACCGTACTGCCACATGCTACTTGTAAACCTAAAGGACTCTACTCAACTGAAGAATTTTAATCAAAAAAGTATATATCTTAAATAGCAATGACTCTTCCAGAACTCTCAAATCCCTTCCTTTCCATTTAGCTCAGTCCTGTTTGTACATCAAATATTTTGGAATAGTTGACAAAGTGGATGTGACAATTTTGTATATATTTATGGCAGATGTACCCTAGTGGTGCTTTTGATAAGATAGCTTTCTGTCTCTTGTTTTCTACAAGTTTCTCTCTTCCTGTCAGCTGCTCTGTGCCTCCACCACTCCCAGACCTAAAAGCAACTTACTCATTCCCCTTCTCCTGCACTCCTGATTATTCAGACCTGCCTCTTTCTCTAACTACATTATTTACTGGCACAGATTGACACCTTCTATGTTGTTGTGCACTTGTTACATTCCCCTCTAAATTATTTCAGCTTGGCATTACAGAGCTAATCTGTCAATAATGCAAAGTTGTGTATTTACAATATTAGAATCTCTGTCTTGTTATTTTTTCATTACCACTGTATTTTCTGAGTCTCCCTCATTACCATGTGTATTGTTGCATTATTTACATTTTGAATGCTATTATCTGTAAGGCTGTCAGCAGTAGCATTCTGAGATAATGACTCTGTGGGAAGAGAATTATCTAAATATGGATCTTCCTGCTCATGCTCAGATAAATTATTGTCTAACTCTTCAGATGGTGCTTCAGGGTCCTCATTAAGACACTCATAGCTTAGGGGAATTGCAGGTATCAACAGCTTTTGTCTAAGGGTTTGAAGATGCAGAAACAAAAGGAGCTATGGGGAAATCTGAACAAGACAGGAAATAGGTAGCATATCCATGTTAGTGACAGGGGATGTAAACCCATTCAACAAAATACGTATTGAGCAGTAATACCTTAGGAAGAGAGCAAGATGTGTTTGAGAGTCTAAAGATAAAACCATGACCAAAATGAACAGGAAATATTTGGAGGCCTATATATAAATGGCCTATCTTAAACAGACACTCCTTGGAAAATGTTACTCAGTATCCTGCCTTTCAGATTTATACATCTGTCTTTTCCTTCCACTGAGCTTTATATTCAGAGATGAAATTTCAAGTTTCACACGTATACCTGGATATTTATCAGCATCTCAAAGTTAACGTGGCCAGTATAGAACTCTTTGTTTCTGAATATCTCTCTGTTCCCTCTGTCTCAAGGCAGCATACCTCAGTGCTTGTCACCTCCATGTACTCAATTACTCAGGGAGAAAGGGGAACATTTCCTGCATTCCTCTTATTCTTACTCCTTACACCTAACTGGTCACTGCATCTTGGAAGTGTATCTCCAAGCTCTACCCTGAATCCAGCTACTTGTCCATTTCCATTGTGGCAGGATAGTTTCATTGCTTCCTGATAACCAGCCTCCCAACAGAGTCACCCACTCCCACTCTTGGCCCTTTCCCCCAAGCTCCCAGAGAAAACATCCTAAGATGTGTATCTATCCTACTGTGGCATTCTGCTGCTTAGAGCCGTCTCATGAGTCCTCGATCAGAATCAAAACTCTTCCTCAGGCTCTGGCCTTACCTACCCACTTAGATAGCATCTCTTCTATTCCCTCCAGCCACAGTGGTCTGCTAGATTATTAGTGCATCCTGTTACCTACAAATATTGACCCTTTCATCCAGAATATCCTGTTTCTAAGACCAACCAATGGCTAATTTTATTCTTTGGGATTTCCCTCTACCTCTTCACAAAGGCCTTCACAACTCTAGCTACTCTTACATCTAGCACAAACCAGTCAGTCAATTTGGCTATATTTACAGTTTAGCTTATCTCACTAGACCAAATGCTACATGAGAGCAGGAAGCTTAGTTCCCACATCCCCTCCCACCCACCAGGTAGATATGGTCAAGAGACACATATTAGTCATTCAGGATATATTCATGGATGAATGACTGGAATCCAATTACTAGTGACAAAAGGTAAGAGAGCCATGCTAACAGTCTTCTGTTATGCTAAAGAGCCTCATTCCTAGATATATTCCTAAATGTTTAGGGGGCACCAAACTGGAGCATTTAGATCTGTGTGTGTTCAGTGTACTTGCAAACCTAGTTATACCCAGCAGCTCCATTCAACTTATTCTTTCTCTTACTGAAAGCTGTACCCCTCTACCTTAAGTGCAACTCTGGTGAAATCATCTCCTCTTCTGGCCTCCTCTCAAGATTTATGTCATGGGCAAGTTAGATTCACTGTCATTAGGTCCATCAAGAATGCCAAGCTACTGAAAAGGTAATCATTTTTCACCTTCAACTCTTTAGTGTCACTTTAAAAAAAAATTCTATGATTACATGGTTGGTAACTTAGTATATGAGTTCCATTTCACAGTTTTCTTTATTTTATACATTTAAAAGGAAGAAAGTAGGTAGCAGAATATACCCTAAGCAGGAGGCAGGGGGAGATGTTTCTAAAATCCTATTGAACATTCTTGGTTGTTTTGATCAAATTAACAACCTCAAAACATGTGTTCTCTTAGTTCCTAAGATTGTATTGATGTTGCCCATACAACCCATCCATACTCCTATTGGTCAAAATACTAAAGCATTAAATAATCCATGCTGTTTTCTACAACACTTCTCAGACCCCAGAGGGGAGGACATGGCAAACAGTGATTGAGTTGTTTCCTTGGGAAAAAAATATAATCCTGAATTATAAAGAACAAAACTAAGTAATCATTCAGAAATGTCTAGAGAAGAATTAGTTAATATTAGCATAAAATTTCTATAGAATAATAGTATAAAATCTATGACTATACCATAGGTACAAATCAAAATATTTCAACAACTTACAAATGTATAACCTATCAAAAACTTACTTTATTTTAAAAGGTTCATTAAATCAAATGATATAATTAATCCTGAGACTTGCAACACATATTTTTGCATAAAATTGCTACTACAAGTTTGTACTTAACATCTAAGGGACAGATACTCTTGTGCTTCTCAAAGCCTCCTGGGAGGTAGAAAATGATGGGCACCCACCTTTAGCAAGCAAAGGAACATCAGTGCAAGAAGATCAAGCCACTGCTCACTAGGCAGTGCTCAGTGATAAACTGGGGTTTTGCAATTTCCTCTTATCGCAAGATATTCCACTGATACCCTGATCCTACCGGTAGGTAGAAACCATAACATTTATTTACCTTTCTCACATTCTTTGTACTATGTAAATCATGTTACAGACATCACATAATTTAATCTCTCCAAAGGTCTTGTGGTAGAAAAGCTATTGTACCCCTTCATAGAGCTAATGATGTTTCAATGTCATCAGTTTTATCCCATGCCTATAGTAGTGACTAGACACAATTTTTTTATATTTTCAATTGAGACTTAATAGGATAACATAGTGTAATTAATTGTAATCTCCTCCCACTCCTCCCCCTCCTCTACCTTCATTTTACTGATCCCCCTTCTTTTGCCAAGCAGTCCTTTCTTTGTTCTGGTGAATCATTCTTTGTGTGCTCCTCTGTCTTCTAGGTTAAAATGTTGACAGGCACAGTATTATACAGCTCTCTTAGATGTAAGGACATCAGACATCCACTGTGACATCATGAATGAACCCATCAGGTCATGTTCAGAGTATAGTGCCCCACAGTGCTCCTTCCCACCCTGTGGCTCTTACCCTATCATACCCACAAGAGCACGTGGAATGTTGTGGAGATGGCGGCAGAAGTCATGTAAGAACTGCTGTCACCATGGGCCAGAGAAGCTTCTCTATGGAGATGGCAGTGGATACTGAGGAAATTCAAAACTTAAAGTGCTAGGAAAATTAAAATAAGAGGGCTGGTGAGATGGCTGAGCAGTTAAGGTACACTGGCCTGCAAAGGCTAGGGACCCAGGTTCTATTCCCCAGTACCCATGTAAGCCAGATGAACAAGGTGACACATACATCTAGAATTTCTTTGCAGTGGCTGGAGGCCCTAGCATGCCCATTCTCTATCTGCTTCTCTCTAAACAAATAAATAAAGCCTATTGAGAGCTCAATGCTAAATGAGACATTTCTAAAGACCACCAAGGCTGGAGAACACTGTCAAAGAGGGAGAGGAAAGAATGTAGAAACAACTTTTATAATATTAATTTTTCAGAACACAAGTGGCTCCCACAGTTGAGTTCATACTGCTGTTTTCCACTGTACCCCTACTCAAGGGAACTAGAGCTGCCCCTCTGTGGTAGGTTGCTTTTTTTTTTTAATATGACCTCACTTTTGGACCTAGAAAAATTTCAACATTTTCAAAATCAACTGAAATATACATATGTTTAAAATATACCTTTTTCATCTTCTTTCTGTTTAAGTCTATCTGTGAAAACACATGTCTCCAATCCAGGTAGGGTTGGACAATCCCAGTGAACCTATGTCCAACAGAGAAAATGCAACAGCTCAATCTATGAGAGTTACAAATCATAAAACATGAGTATCTTCTGCAGCTAAATGGATTGAACCACATCACAGAAATACTAACAAAGGCCTTTTACAACTCTAGTCAGTGAATTCTTATCAATGTGAAACCTACTATGTTCTTTTATTAGTTCAAAAGCAACAAATGTAGTGGAGACACCAATCTTACTGGAATAGAGAAATTCCCCAATGTCAATAGAAGAGAACATGGATTCCTGGCAAGCAGCAGTAAGGGGAGAATTTAACAACTTTTACCATTAATCACAAAATACTCTGGGTAACTTTGGGCACAAATTACTTAATAAACAATTAGGAATTATCAATTACAGTGAAGCAGGAGTTAACACTGATCATGAATGCTATCACAGGTGCTACTCTGAATGCTTTCCTGCAAGATTTCATAACAGTGCACAGTGGGAGGTGCTAATATTATCCTCATTTTGCAGATTAACAAACTGAGGTTTACCTAGGTCAAGTACTTTGCCTAGTGTTACTTAGCCAAAGACAGAAGAGACAAATTTTGAATCAAATCTTTTGTACCCAGTGTATTTTCTCTTGGCTATTTTGTCTCCCCTTAGTGGCATAATGTCAGTTGTCTACATAGAACCATACATAGTCCCCAAGTGTGAGAAGGCACCTTCTCACCTTCATAGCATTTGTTTCTGCAATTATCTCAGCCCGGGGCCCTTCTGCACACAATTTCATGCTCATTCTTTAAGACTCATCTAAGGTGTCACTTCTCAAAGTTTGCCATCATACCAGCCTCCCTGCTCAGCCTTCTTCCTTTGGCATGGATGAGTGCTGTTGACATTTAAATTAGATACCCCCCACAAGCTCATGTGTTTTGAATGCTTGGTTCCCAGCAGATGTCTATTTAGGAGCCTGGCTCAGGTCTACTTTTGATGTCGAGCTTCCATTTGCTAGAATTTGGCTCACTCCCTTGCTGCACTATCTACCTACTGAGGCAAGGAGGTAATGTCCAACCTCTGCTCTTACCAGTTTCTCCCTGTCATCAAAAAGCTTCTCTTGGAGACTATAAACCAAAACAAACCCTTTCTTCCAATGATCTGCTTTTGGTGGGATGTTTTGTGCTATCAACGAAAAGGTAACTGCAACAAATACCCTTGCTGGTGTTTAAAAAATGCATGACCTTCTGTGTGCAATAAGGAAGAAGTCTAACAGGAAGACTGACAATATGGTGAGGAGCACACCAATACCCAGAATTATTGGATCCTTCATAAACTGCATTTATCTGACCATGGTTAAATCTCTCTCTCTCTCTCTCTCTCTCTCTCTCTCTCTCTCTCTCTCTCTTGCATTTCTGACTGCCAGATGATGTATATATTATTTATCTGCATTAAAAGTCCATGGGACTGAATAGCAATCACTTGTTTGTTAGAGCTTTGACAGTCCAGGTTTCTTCCTTATTTCAAGCCCAATTTAACTGCAGCAAATGAAAAAATGTCACATTATAAAGGTAAACTAAATGATTTTTTTTTTCTCCCTTCTAGTGTGGGAAGAAAACAAGCATATGAAACTCTCTGGATAATAGATAACTTCTCCACCTTTTGCTATTCTTGGCAGGCTTGTGAAATATTTATTGCAGTTCTTTCCAAAGGCTTGAAAGTCTCTTTCTCCTCAGGAGAATATTGTTCTGTGACCCCGTGCATGTCCCACCCTCGCCTACTTCAGCTGTGCTTCCTTCCCCTGCCCCTGGATTGACCCCTGTCTTTCAATGCTGCCTCCGGGTTAACTTCTTCTGACAATTCCTGTTGCCTTTCGTTTAAGCTGTTACACTCCATATGTATCCCCAGGCTTTGATGTGGCTCAGAACGCAGTACAAGTCACAGAGTACAAGCTCCACATATAATAACTCACCAAAGACTCTGCACTATTGTTCCTGGGGCAGAGTGTGCTCAAGCACAAGGAAATGAAGAGCATCAAGGCACAGAGAGAGAAAGAGAGAGAGAGAACAAGTGAGGGAACATCATCTGCATAGGACCTCTATGCAAAAGAAACTATGGTCCTGAAGCAAATGGCTATGTTTTGCCTATGGAGAAATGTTAGATCAAGCAGCCATAATGGACAAACTGAAGATGGAAATGAGACTAGCTGACTAATATTGCAAACTACTGGGTCTAAACTGAGATTCAGATTTAAGATTCTGTGGTAAATTAGGCCAAACCATATTTTTAAAGTGCGGGGAAGCAGTGAACAAAAAGAATCCTAGAACTAAAATCAAATACAAGCAAAAAAATTTAAAGAATTTTCTTTATCCATTTCCATCTAATATAAAATGACAGCTAGACAGCTTCAAGGGAAACTGTCCATCTTTATCAAGCTAGTCAAGTAGAAGGAAGAAAATGGAGGAAAAAAGTTAACTATGTGATGAATGTTGCTAAATGTTGAAAACTGAATGGATGGCTCAATTGGAAATCCAAAACTCTCCCATAATTACAGATTTGATTTTTCATAAGGTAAAAAGGAAAAAAAAAAAATAACAATGACAGAACAGGAAAGAGACTAGCCTGTCAGAAACCTTGTTCAACTTGGATTATACCACTGATCTCTGAATATCCTCAAGCGAGAACCTTAACCTTTATAATCAAACTTGTTCATCAGTCAAGCAAGGCTAATTATGACCATTCACCTTTCTTGACTAAGAAAGAATAGTTCATGTTAATTACTTTGGACATTTGAACACCCTGTGCTCTACACACAAGGGTAAAAGGCTATTCCATGGTTGTTTGCAATTATCTGAGAAATCATTTAAGTTGTCAAAAGAACCAGTTCAGAACTACATGGAAAGACCTCCCACACACCATTACACTGATCACATGCTTCTTATTTTTCAAGGGATACATTCATTCTTCAGTCTCTCTCTTTTCTTTCTCATTTTCTCACTCTTTTCTTCTCTCTGTGTGTCTCTCATTGTTTGTATATTTTTCCTCAGTATTCA
This sequence comes from Jaculus jaculus, assembly GCF_020740685.1. Lineage (NCBI taxonomy): Eukaryota > Metazoa > Chordata > Mammalia > Rodentia > Dipodidae > Jaculus > Jaculus jaculus. The sequence goes on along the minus strand of NC_059105.1, from coordinate 89,680,080 downwards.
TGTTCTTTTATAAGATTACCACCATCTTTGACACTGTCCGTAAACCTAATATCTAATGACTACAAAGCAAATTATAGTAAATGTGAACAATTTATTTGATGGTGCTTCCTCCACGTATTCCATAGTGTACCCTAAGGCCCAATAACACCCTAAATCTTTTCTTAATACTATAGTAAAATCATGTTTTCTAGACATGTTACATTAGCAAATAGTTAAGTCCTACATTCTCTGATCTCTATTAATCTCATGCAACAGATGAACTTATATGCCATCTTACTTGGCAGCAGCATGTAGTTGAAGACTGTCTTTCAAGTACTATTAGATTAATTTGTGTTTTAATGATAGGAAGCAAAAAAAAAAAATCCTTACAAGGTGTTAAAACAGTTACCTATTTTACCATCTGTAAATCTTCATGTTGTGTCTGATGCCATTGCTCTATTTTCCCTCAAGAATGTGTAAAGAGTAGTTGAACCAGGACTTAAAAACATGTTCCCTTCTCTCTGACTTTTGGATAGTTCCTAAGGTCTTATTTCTTTTCAAGATTAGGCTATATATCAAAAATGTTCTACAAAGTTATTAGCTTGATCTTTGAACCAGAACAGGTTATCTTGGATCTAATTCATAATGTGTTGGAAATATATAAAACAAGTTGAGAGGCAAGGGGGACAAAGCAAAAAACAACTACAGGAAGTACTCTTAGAATAACTTTCAATGTGGAACCTTAACATGTTATTAATTTAAGAATATTCTTTAGGTTAGACAGCTGCATCCATAGACTTAGAAAATAAGCTCAAGGGAATCTGAAAATCATTTTAAATTTTACACATACACAGGGTACCTTTTTAAAATGTTACTATTATCTGTTTGTCAGGTTTATTCTATTATATAAATAAAAGCCAGATTACCTATTAGTATACTAAGCATACAGAGTAAAGAAATAAGATGGAAAGCTGAAAGAGAGATTTATTAAGTCACAGATAAAAGTAATCCTATCAAAATAACAGCAGATTTCCCAACAGAAACTCAAAAAGCAAGGAGAAAATGGTAATGTTTCAAGCTTTGAATGACAATAATTATCAATCCAGATTACTATATCCAGCAAATCCACCCTTCATATTTGAGGTAAAAAGTAAAACCTTCCATAATAAGTCAAAGTAAAGGAATCTATGATCAGTAAACCAACAGCACAAAAGATACTTGAAAAAAAAATAAAACCTAGACAGAGTTGAGAAAAATGAACACATCCATGGAGTCATGGGAAAGAATAATTGCATTAGAACAGTAGGAATGCAAAAGGGGCCTAGGAAAATGTCAGATGCTAAACAAAACAAACTGGCAGGAATTAATATATATCTTTCAATAACAATTCTGAATATCAGTGGCTTACTTTCTCTAATCAAAAGACACATATAAACAGATTGGATCAAAAAAAAAGAAACCTGAGAAAAGTACATCTCACTAGAAAAGATAAACCCAGACAACAACAAAATACCTATTCTGCAGACTCATTTTTTTCAGCAGACCCTGGAACAGTCTCCAAAATATTTTTGTATAAAAAGCAAGTCTTAACAAATACAAAAAAAGTTAAAATAATTTCCTGTATTCTAGCTGATCAAATGCAATGAAACTAGGAACTTATAAAAGAAATTATAGAAAATACAAAAATGCCTGAAGCCTGAACAACAAACTATTTAATGATGAAGGGCTCATTAAAGAAATCAAGTTATTAAACATTCTTAGAATTGATTAAAAATTAAAACTTACCACATTGTGGGTCTGGAGAGATGACTTAGTGGGTAAGGCACTTTCTGCAAAGCCAAAGGACCCAGGTTCGATTCCCCAGTACCTACATAAAACTGGTTGCACAAGATGACATGACTCTAGAGTTCGTTTTCAGTGGCTAAAGGCTCTGGGGTGTCCATTCCCTCCCTCCCTATCCCCACCTCTGTCTCTCTTTCAAATAAATTTAAAAAAAAAAAATCATACTACCATGTGTGGTGGCACATACCTTGAATCCCAGCACTTGGAAGGAAGAGGTAGGAGGATCACACTGAGTTCAAGGCTACCCTGAGACTACAGAGGAAATTCCAAGTCAGCCTGGGCTTGAGTAAGACCATGCCTCAAAAAAAAAAAAAAAAAAAAAAAAAAAAAAAAAAAAAAAAAAAAAAAAAATATATATATATATATATATATATATATATATATGGGGGCTAGAAGGATGGCTTAGCAGTTAAGACATTTGACTGCAAAGCCAAAGGACTCAGGTTTGATTTCCCAGGACCCAAAGCCAGATGCACAAGGTGGTGCAGGTTTTTGGAGTTCGTTTGCAGTGGCTAGAGGCTCTGGCATACTCGTTCTCTGTGTCTGTATGTCTGTCTGTCTGTCTGTCTGTCTGTCTGTCTGTCTGTATGTCTGTCTCTCTCTCTCTCCCTCTGACTCTTTCAAATAAATAAATAAAACTTTAAAAACCACATATATGTATACATATATACATGTGTGTCACATATTACACTAGAACAGATGGAATATAATGATAGCTGTTCTAAGAAGGAAATTTATAGTCATAAATGGCTAAAAATATCAGAATGTTCTTAGAAAACATAAGAACAAGCCAAACCTAGAATCAGTAGATGGATAAATGAAGTACAAATGGTCAATAAATACAGGAAAAGGTGCTCAACATCCTTAGCCATCTGAAATGCAAATCAGAATTACATTGAGATTCCATCTCACTCTAGCCAGAATGGTTATTATTAAGAAAATAAATAACAAAAAATGTTGGTGAAGATGTGAGAATAGTGAATCTTTCTTTATACTCTTCTGGTGGGAATCCAATTAGTCTAGCCATTATGGAAATAAGTATGGAGCTCTTCAAAACACTACAACTAGAACTACCATACACTCTAGAGGACATATGAATGGACTCTAAGCCAGCCCAGAACAGAGATGCCTGGACATGTATGCTTCTTACAGCACTAGTCACAAACTCCAAGTGGTGGATAAGGACAATGAATATATACAATGGATTTTGATTCAGCTATGAAGAACAATGAAATGATGCCTTTTGCAGGAAAATGGGTTTAACTGGAGACGATCATATTAATATTAACCAAAAGATTCAAGACTCTGAAAAACAAACATTGCTTATTTGTGGATTCCATATCTCTCTCTCTCTCTCTCTCTCTCTCTCTCTCTCTCTCTCTCTCTATATATATATATATATATATATATATATATATATATATATATATATGTATGTATGTATGTATGATCGTACGCTCTCTCTCTCTCTCTCTCTGTTGTGATGAAAGTAACTGTGAGACTGCCTTGGAAAGGAAGGGGATTAGTGGGAGGAGGGTTATAAAGAGTAGGACATAAGGAATAAATAAGGTCAAAGTACATAACACACTGGAATGAAAATATTTTTGCACATATATGTTTGTGTGGTGTGTTATGTATGAATGCTCATGTGCATGGGTGCATGAGAGTGGTGTGCATATGTGTGTGGGCCAGAGGCTCAGTTAGGATATCTTTCTTGATTGCTCTCCATGTATTTACCAAAACAGTATCTCTTTCTTGAACCCAGAACCCAATGATTCAGCTACTCTAACTAGCCAGCTTGCCCCAGGAGATACTCAGTGTCCACCAACCCAGCACTTGTGTGTTCTGAAGATCCACAGTCCAGTCCTTATACTTGCACAGCAAGCACTTTATCCTCTGAGCTACCTCCCTAAACCCTAGCCAAGTGAAAATCTTTATGAAATCCATCACTATGTATAATGAATAAACAGTAAAATCAATAAAATTTAAACATGTGCATTGTATTATATGTAAGTTTATATAAGAATTTGGGAATACATTTTGGTTAGGGAAAAGCAAATCTCACGGCTAGAAGAGGAAGCCGCAATTGCATTTGAACAATGTAATACTGTCCTGTACTAATGACCTGGCGGGTGGGATGGAGACACATTCCAAAATGCATTTATGGGCATTGAATAGTTATGACTTCATATTTATTTGGTGGAATAATGTTGTGAAAAGTTCAGTAAAGAATGTTTCCAGGTTTGTGGCCTGGTTGACAAATTGGCTGCAATTGTAATGGGATGTCTTGGCAGAATAACATTGTGAATTTTATTTTCAATATATTAAATTTGAAGTAGAAACAGGAATGTAGAACTGGAGTTGTGTAATAAGTCTAAATTCAGAGAAGTGAAAAAAAGTGAAATTCTCAGCAAATGAGCAATGATTGTTGACACAGTTAATTAGTTAGTTAGATGACCAAAAGTTAAACTAAGATTTGTTTTAAAATCTGAGACCCAGACGAAAATTAGTATTTTATGATTGGACAGAACAAGAGACCTCAGTACACAGATACACAGGTTTTTATGCTTATCATCTAACTCAAAAATATCTTCTGGGAAATTATGATGCATTAGAGGCAAAGAAATCAAAGTCAACAAGAGCCCCTGTGAGCTGACAGACATCTTTGCTCTGGCTACCAGTTGGGATAACTCCATAGTGGATATTCAGGCAAGTGACCCTCTCAGCTCCACACCATCCTGTCTTCACTTAGAGGAACATGACATTGAAAGCCTCACCATAGACGCTACACTAATCATGGCAGCCACAATCATATGGCTAAGGGGAAACTGGCTGAATTCCACACTATATTTTTAGGCCCATATATGTGAAATAAAAGAAATTTCAGCCACATTGTTCTTAATATTTAACCTGCACACACCTGGCACCATATTTTAGTGTAATTCTTAAACATACTTGGGATTATTACTAATAGCTTTGACATGTATAGATGTAATGATTAAGACTGTTGTTTATATTTCTTGAAATGGAAAAAAAAGTAAATCAAGTGACAGACATACAAAAGTGCTACTAAGTTTCATAAAAGATATTTTCATGGATCTTTTGTTAATACTGAGTAGGTAAGCCACAATTATTAGTCAAATATAATGCTAAATGTGACATAATAAAGAACTTCAAATAAATTATTAATAACTAATTATGTATTGGCTACCAAAACATATATTCATTAAATCATATGATTTTAGTTCTAGGAAAGTCCTAATCATATTCCATTCACTCTTACTTCAAACATTTCCAACAAGATTGATAAGTGCTTACTTTTAAAGAGCAAATTAAAATTAATAAGTTTGAAGCAGTCAGAATCTTATTTTGAGATATGCATATTAATGACAACAAATTGGAATGACAGATAAAGAAGAGTGTGAAAACAATAAGAAAGTTTTAGAAACCAAACTCCAAATATATATTTATCTGTGGCTGTTTAGCCTAGGTTAAATAATTTGCTATATTTCATTAGTCCCTGATGACTAATTTTTACAAAATTTTATAACTTTTACAAAATTATTTAATGTTCAATGCTATAATATTATGTGAAAGTCATTTTAGTGTGAACAGTAATATTCAATAAAACTTCAATAAAGTTTCCACTGTATATAAATTTTGCCTACATAAACTGGTTCACTTTTCAGTAATACATGCTCTCCCCTAAAGTAAAAAATTCATTCATGAGAAATAAGAACTATCTTTAAAGACCACTCATGGCTTAACTTACAAAGTACTTGTGAAATAACCTTTGGTTTATCTATTTGTGTTACTCCTAACCCCTTAACTTCTACCTAATATTCCAATTATGTGTAGAAAATTATCTGGCCTCTGATTATAAGCTATAAGAGTTTAAGTAATAAATATCAGACAGGGAGTTCATCTTTGTGTTACATATTCACTTCCCAGACTCTGTATTACTTCACATGTAGAGAGTGTACAATGATTGAACAGAGATAGTTTATAACACACACACCACTGCTTTCTTTATTCTTTTAGTGACAATAATTGTAACAAAATTTACATTTGAATTGCACTTCAAAATGCACATTCACATAAACAAATTTGATATGATCTCAAGAGGTAATATTAACTAGAAAAAGTCAGTTCAAATGAATTATGAATAAAGATACGAATTCCTGAATATCATTAAGGAATTCAGTGAGAGAAATAGCAAATATTACCTATTAATGAATTTCCAGAATGCACAGTCTAAAATCATTTGTTATTATAATAACAATTGCATAGCATAATAATGTTGGGTAGGTTCATTTTTTATTTCATGCTTTAAAAGGGCTTAAAATCAAAACTAAGTCTTATTTTAACATGCTCTTGCTAATTTCTCTTATATTCCTAATGAATGTGACTAAAGATCAGAGGTTTTATGCTACACATACTAAAAAAAAAAAATCATGGGTCTTGATTTCTTTAAAGATTCTAGTTTTTTTTTCTCGAAAACAAGTGGTAAATGAGATTTAGATTTGAACCTGCTTACAGCTCCAATCAAAACGCATTTTTTTTTCAAACTTAATGCTCAGCTCTTTCCCATCTTACAAGATGGTGGGTGAAAAGGCCGAGAAAGCAGGCGCCAAGGAGAGGAAATCTGCAGGCAATAGGCTGGTGCTGCAGGCAAGGCTAAAAAGGTGACCCTAAGGTTACAAAGACAAACAAGGGGAAGAGCCACTGCAGCCGGACCCAGGCCTGGTGAGAGGAACTGGCAGGTACTCCCGATCAGCAGTGTATTCCAGAAAGGCTCTGTGCAAGAGGAAGTTCTCAACTGCCAAACCCAAGGTTGAAAGAAAAAAAAAAAAAAGGAAAAGGTTCTTGCTGTGGTCACAAAACCAATTGGTGGTGACAAGGGTGGAGGTACCCGGCTGGTTAAGTGTCCTAAAATACCTAGGTATCATCTTGCTGACGACGTGCCATGGAAACTGTTGAGCAACGGCATGCCCCGACACTCCGGGGACAATCCTGATCATCCTCATAAGAGCCCCCAGGCGAGAGGGGAAGCAGCTGGAAAGTGGCTTATGACTGGACCACTGGACCTCGTTCTCAATCGAGTTCCTCTGCATGGAGCACACCAAAAGTTTGTCATTGCCAACTCCACAAAAATTTATATCAGTAAAATTAAAATTCCTAAGCACCTCACAGATGCTTACTTCAAGAAGCAGCAGAAGCCCAGGCATCAGGAAGGTGAGGTCTTTGACACAGGAGAAATAGGAGATATCACAGAGCAGCACAAAGTGGGTCAGAAAGCTGTGGACTGGCTAATTTTGCCAAAGATCAAAACTGTTCTCCAGCTCCAGGGCTACCTGCCGCTGGTTTTTGCTCTGACAAATAGAATTTATCCTCATAAATTGGGGGTTCTAAATTTCTTACTAAGAACCTAATTAAACAACTGATAAATGTGTGTCCTTTAAAAAAAAATAATGTAATTAGGGCTCAATCATAAGCTATTTGGCAGGGCCTAAGATTTATTCAGAAAGAAATTGGCAGTTGGTCATCATTATTTTTATAACATTTTCTGATCACTTATCCAACATTTGCTATTTAGGATATGTACAGTAAGGCACCATAGAGAAGTTCAGAAGAGATTTCATGCATAAATTAATTCCATCTCGCTCTAGTTGGCCACTTCAACAACGAGGTTTAGGCTCAGGATGGTGGAGACTGAGATCATCTCTGAGGAGTAATAGATAAATTCAAAGAATTCACTTACACCAGAAGATAGAAGATTTCCCATGTTCAAAACAGTTCTTTTGTATATGAAGCAGGGTTAATAAGTACATCAGTAGTCTATCTATCTATCTGTCTAGCTCATGGCAAAAACATCAAGGTAAAAAACGTAAGAGGGCTAAGTCAACCTGATAAGCAATTAAGATCACTTGTTAATCTTCTTTTGCTTATTAAATTTGCCAAGCTTTTTTGTTACTATAAGAATGTGGACAGTCCTATTTGAACAGAAATTTGATCAGGGCAAGGCACTAATCCACTCATTTATTACCTTAACAATAAGTGGTTAAAATATGTCAGGCTTTATTTCAACTATAAGAAATAGAAATAGAGACATGACATTTTTCCCTTTAAAACTGTCTTGCCATCCATGAAAGAAATAATTGATAAGCTGACTATACTAAAGTTAGCGCCTTCTGTTCTGTGAAAGGAAATGTCAAGAGAGTTAGACAATCTCAGGCTGGGAGAAAATATTTGCAAAGGGACATCTGCCAATGGGTTCATCACAAACATATATGGAAACTCGTGTGTGTGTGTGTGTGTGTGTGTGTGTGTGTGTGTGTGTACACATTTATGGGAAGGCCAAAGGACAACTTTGGACATCACTTCTGAGGAATATTGTACACTTTTATTAACAGCAGGGTGTCTTGCTGGTATGGAACTCACCAGCTAGGCTAGACTTGTTGGCTAGTGAGATCCTTTTTCTGCCTCTCCAGAGCTGGGATTGCAAGTGTACACTACCATGTCTGGCTTTTTGATATTGATTCTGAGACACAAACTCAGGTTCTCATGCCTGTTCAGCAAGCACTTCACAAACTGAGCCATCTCTGCAGAATGGAACTTTTAAAACTAAATAATAAAAAATACTCAATTAAAATAATAGACAAAAAAACTAAATGGGCATTTCCCCAGGAACACATACAGATGACAAAAAGCATATGAACAAATATATCATTGAAATATGTCATCAGTAAGTGTAAATTGAAGCAATGATGAGATATCACCGCTTACTCATTGGAATGGCCAAAATCCCAACACCGACAACTTTAAGCACATGGGAAAATGATGGGTATCTCGCTGCTGGAAAGAACATCCAATAACACAGTGGCTTTGGAGGGTAGTTTGGCATCTTCTTAAAATGACATACTTATTTCATACGATCATGCCCCTTGTTATTTAGTCAAGTGGGATGAAAATGGATGTTCTCACAAAAATTATACATGAAGAAATTAGCTTTATTCATAATTTCCAGAACATGGATGCAACTAAAATATCCTTGTGTAGATGAATGAATAAATTATCCAAGGTGTACCCAGAGCATACATGTCAATAAGCCATGAAACATGGAGGAACTTGAAATAAGGATTATTAAGTTAAAAAAAAAAAAGCCAACCTAAAACGCCTGCCTTTATAGTATTCTAAGTATATAACATCCTAGAAATGGCAAAAGTAAGGCGACATTAAAAGAGGTCAGTAGTTGCCAAGGGAGAGGTTGGGAGAGAGGTGGGTACTTGGAGAACACAGGCTTCTAGGCAATGAAACTATTCTGTATGATACAATGATAGATACGCAGCATGGTACATTTTTCCAAATCCATAAAATGTACAGCACAAAAAAATGATCTCTAAGCCATGTGGTGGCAGGGGCAGGAGGATCACTGAGAGTTTGAGGCCACCCTAAGACTACGTAGTGACTTCCAGGTCAGCCTGGGCTAGAGTGAGACCCTACCTCAAAAAACAAAACAACAACAACAACAAAACTCTAATGTAAGCCTGTGAAATTTTATTTTACATTAATATAGGTCTTTTAATGGTGAAAAGTACACCTTTATGGTATAGCATGCAAACAGCATGGGAAGTTGTGCATGGGCAGGGAGATGAAAGGGAACACAATCTGAAGACATTCCACTCAATTTTCTGTGAACCTAAAACTATCTTTAAAAGGAGACTTTGAAAAGAAACTTTATTGTCTACTAAATAAAGAAAAGTAAGCAAAGATGACATAATGTAACCTAATGGAGTCTTTAAAAAATTATTTATTAATTTAAAGGTAGAGATGGAGGGAAAAGACACAGATGTAGACAACTTTAATTGCAGCACTCCAGAGGCAGAGGTAGGAGGATCACCATGAGTTTGAGGCCAGCCTGAGAACACATAGTAAATTTTAGGTCAGCCTGGGCTACAGTGAGACCCTACCTTAAAAAAAAAAAAAAAAAAGGTGGTAGTTAGGAAGTCAGTGAGCTCACAGGAAGATAGAGGACAAAGCAGTGAGGTGATTCAGGAGGCAGGCAAGAGCTCACTAACAACCAGAGGATGGACATTCCCAATCTGCTACACACTAAGCATTTTCTGCAGCCAGAACCTTTGAGCTTTCATGGAGGTTCCTGGTGCCATGATACTGATGAGCACTAGACTTTCTACTGACTCCCAGTGAAAATACATCTAGAAATTAGATCAGCAGCTCTGTGGTCAAGGGTTCTTACATGCTATTTTCCACAGACTTATGACTGAATTCTGCTGACACATGCTGATGTTGGTCAGCTGACATGCTGAATTTTAGAATATAACAAAAGGCATAATAAAAACTTTCATTGAGATATAACTATTTGTATTAGCAAACTGATATGTTTTTGTTGTTTTGAGGCAGGGTCTTATTCCAACCCAGGCTGACCTGGAACTTACTCTTTAGCTCTAAGCTGGCCTCAAACTCATGACCATCCTCCTGTCTCAGCCTCCAGTGTGCTTGGAATAAAGGCATGCATACCATACCCAAAAACTTCTTTTCCAGTTAATACTCTGTATCCAAGTTAGAACAATTTTTAAAGGAGTTAGATCCCACATGATTATTTAAATTATTTAAGCTAGGTTATAAATAAGAAGAGAGGGCCTGGGGTGGTTCAATGGCTAAGAGTGCTTGCCTTTCAAGCATGAGGACCTGAGAGGGCCCAAGCCTGCATGAGTTTGATCCTCAGCCCCATCTCCAAACCTGGTCCTAGCCACATGTGCCTATAACCCAGTCCTGTGGAAGGCAGACACCAAAGAATCCCTGGGGCTCAGTGGCCAGTTAGTATGACAGGAAACAAAATAAAAACAAACAAACAAACAAAAAGATGGCAACTTCAGGCTCAGTGAGAGTTTCTGTCCCAAGAAAACAAAGCATAAGACTGACATCCAACTTCCTCTGGCCTCTACACCCGTGCATGCTGGGGCATACATGTTAGCACACTCATGCATGTGCTCTACATACCCATCCCATAATACTATACACACAGCAACAAAATAAATACAGAAATACAATTATATTTTTAAGTGAAGGTAAAATTCAAAAGTATTGACAAGGCAAGCATGGTGGCATATGGCTGCACTTCCAGAACTTGAAAAGCAGAAACCAGAGTGTCCAGAGTTTAAGACCCAAGTGAGCCAAATGGCGGGAGCCTGTCTCAAAAGAAAAAAATGAACAAACAAAAAGAAACATAGACACATTGAGATAATAAGAAGTCAGAAATCAAGGTAATAAAAATGCCATAAGAATACTATATAAACAGAAAATTCCTTCTTAAAGTAACAAAAAGGGATTTGATCACTTGCACTATTCATAGTGCCAGTAAGAAAAAGATCAACCCAATTCCTAAGGAGATACTAAAATAGAATGAAAATCTGCACAAAGGCCAAAATATCTCCAACTTTAATAAACACACACACACACACACACACACACACACACACACACACACACACATAGCTAGGAAGCTCATTGCATCTGAACTATGAAAACCATGAACAATTTACACCAAGATGTGTTACAATCAAACTGGTCAAACACTTATAAAGAGAAAATCTTAAAAGCAATAAGCAAATAAAAACGTCTCACAGAGAGCAGATGGGAGTGACAGATTCTTCATCGTAACAGTGAGAGTAATAACACAGTAGATCAACATTTTAAATATCATAAATGAAGATTGCTAGTAAAACAATCCTATATGTGGGTGTGGATTTTTGCATGGGTGTAATGTGTGTGGTGCTGTGTGTGTATGTGTGTGATGTGCACGGTATACACATGTGTATGTGCCAATGCAGTGCTCCATATGCATGCCTACAGTGGCCAGAGAACATCAGGTGTCCTTTCCACAGCTCATCTGCCTGTTGTGTCTTGAGATGCTGTCTCTTCCAGGGCTTTGGTATTTTGAAAGTCCCAGTCTCTGATCTCTACTTCTTTAAGCCTGAGGTTATACACATGTATGGCCATGCATCGCTATTTACATGGGTACTGGGGATTTGAACTCAGGCAGACTCAGGCCCCTTAAGACCCTCATGTTTGTACAGGAAACACTCTTAAACATTGAGCCATCTCTCTGGCCCCAGGTAATTTTTTGATCTGCTGTTTTTTATATGTCTGTACCTGTGTCTGTGTGGTCATGTGTGTGAGCATGGTTGTGTGTACCTGTGTCTGTGTGGTCACATGTGTGAGCATGGGCCATGTGCCACGGTGCCTGTAGGAGGTCAAAGGACAGCTGTTGGGTGTTTGGCATCACCTTCTATGTTTTCTGAGGCAGGTTTGCTTACATGGGGCCTGTGAATCTGAGTTCATATGCTCACACTTGAGCAGCGAGTACTTTATTCACTGATCCATCTCCTCAGCTGTCTACTCCAGGTAAATTTTCTAAATGAAGGTTTTAAGAGAATAAATTATCAACTGATATTTTCTATTAAAATGTTAAATCAAATCTTTTAGACAGGTGAAAAATGATACCAAGTAGAAATATTTGCCTGTAAAAGATACAGTGACATGTCAATGGTCATATGGGCTGATTCCAGTTCTCAGCTATTGTAAAAAGAGCAGCAATAAGCATGGTTGTGCAAGTAACAAAATAGAGTAAAATATCAGGAAAGCAGAGGAAACTCTGGCAAGAATTGGGGTCAGGCCCAATAAGGCCATAAGACCCATAGGGTCATCCTTCTAATGACCCACTTCCTCTAGGCAGAACTCATTTCCTAAAAGCTCTACCCTTTTCCCAAATAGCACCACAAGCTGGGAACCAAGTTTGAAACACATAAGCTTGTGGGGGGAGCAGTCATTTCACAATCCAACAATAATGCAAAACATAGTAACATATAAGCCAGGAAGCCATAAGGGAGGCATAGTGCAAAGTGAGCAGAACAAATCCAGTTAAAAGCAGATTGTGATGATGAGTTTAAAATGCACACTCTGAACCCAAAAGCGATGGATAAAACAAAGCAGAGTCTTAGCTAATAAGCCAATAAAGGAGACAAATGAAAACTATTTTTAAAGTCATCAGTTAATCCAAAAGGAGATATAAAAAGAATAAAGAAAAAAGTAGTCAATAACGTAGGTAGGAAACAAAAAACAATATAACATATTTAAATCCAACTACATAAGCAATTATATTAAATAATCTGAACTCCTTAATTAAAAAGTTGAAACTATCATATTGAATAAAACATGAGAGCCAGTTACATGATGTCTTCAAGAAACTATTAAAACATAAAGATGCAATACAATATAAAGATGCAAATAGAATAAGATCAAGTCAATTAAGCATACTATGCAAATCAAATAAAGGTGGAAAATTGTATTGATATCAAGAGATAGATTTCAAAGTAAATGATATTAGCAATGCCAAAGAAAATAATTTTACAAAGGAACCATTTTATCAACAGTAGACAAGATCTTCAATATTTATACAGGATGCAAAAAACTGATAGACCAAACAAGGGAAGTAGATAAGCCAAACCTTTTAGTCAACATTTTACCTCTTTCAATGATTGATATAACAAGTAGAAAGATGAGGACTTAAAGGAAAACACCTTCAAACTTGATCCCATTGGCATTTACAGAACAACCTTCCCAGCACTAGAAGAACAGCATGCTTTGCCAGTATACATACATAGGTAACATCCCAAGCTTTCCAGGTTGAAGTGAGTTGTACCTTTCTGCATATTTGAGTGAGACAATTATTTTTCCATGGTGTTTGGGATACAATGTGAGGTAAACAAAACAAACAACATGGAAGGACAGCCCAGGTCAGACCTTATTTGGAAAGCCAGCAAGGTAGACAGTGCTGGGGAAATGCAATACTCCATCTTAAAGCTATCTGTGTCATATGTACCCCTTTCCCTGGCTCTATCACTCCGAGGCCCAGTGAATGTGGATAAAGATGACATAGAATAAAGAAGAAAATGTTCCCACATGTCACTTGAAGCCAGGGCAAAGGTAAAGAAACCGCCTCGAGACTTCGAATAATGAGAATTCAACAAGAACAGGAAACTGGAGTCAGAGGTGAGCCGCACAAATATGTTTGCAGGAATCCTAAGGGCACGGGGCTTGCTGTAAAACATGGTGGCATGTTTGAACTGATGTTAACCTGATGCTCAGAAGAGGCTAACCTCACAGAACATCTGGGTTACATTTCTTTCTCTCCCTATAATTCACCACAGAAAAGGAGCAACACAGATTTATTTCTGTGTTGTTATAAATGATGCCAAACCCTACACCTAGAAAGAAAAGGTGGATACAATATAGTTTACTTCTAAATACATTTCCATTACATACTACCACCCCTTTTAATCTACACATTGCATCTCAAAAATTATCACAGTTTAGCACCAGTAATGAAATCACAATGTGTAGAAAACATTTCAGGATATCTTTAGGAAGAACAGACCTACAGACAGAGACCCACTGTCAGGGCGAGCTGGGCTAAACTCTATCCCAAACCTATTCATATGTTTCTGTCCTCACATGTGAACATTTTTCAATTGATAGCCAAGTAAAGTTACCTTTTTGTTTACACCTAAAGGTGGATCTTTCAACAAACCATACATAGCAGATTGCAACTTTGCTTCAAAATGTCTGCTCAAGGGGAATATCTGGCAATATTTTCTCTGGATTGAGATTCTTGGGAACTATATCACGATAGCATCACTTTCCAGCTCCTACGTCCTTGATGTTTTCCTTCTGGAAGATGAAAGCCACCCTGGTCTCAACTGTTGGAACATGGCAGTGCTCACACCCGCATGTTCGGGCACTGCTGAGGGATGAAGCGCGTGGCCCCGGGCAGGCTGAAGTCAGCTCATTAGGGTGTTTGGCTACTGGTCTTTTTTTCGCAAATATTATTTTACTGGGCAGTTAAAACCATCCCCAGTATCACCTCTGTGTCTACAGCAGCTTACACAGTGCCTATCTAGCACCAGAAACCATGTGCTTCACACATGGTTGTAGATGGGGTTATGGTGAATTCAAGGGGTACAAGCTATTCTGGAACAGGAAAATGTATTTATGATCATGCCATGGCCAGAGCTTCAACCAACCGTAAGTCAGGTGTCCCTCTGAGAGGGGCTGGTGTCAGGTTTCCCAGCTGTCAAAGCAGCATGACCCACTAAGCTCAAGTGGTCTGTGGCCGTGAGGGAAGTTTGTGTTATAGAGACTTGGAGAAACCATTTATGAGATTTTTATTTCAACATAGCACATAACAAATTCCAATAACAGTAGGCAACAACTTCTCAAATGATCCCCTTCCCCCTGTCGTTCCTTCTTAAAACCCTTTCCCAGCACTGAACTTTTTCAGCTTTGCAAGATCACCTCCCTGATCCTTGTTCTCACCTGAGACAGTCAGCTCCTAGTACCAGCAAAGCCTAAACATCTCCTTTAGGAGATAACAACTTGATATATGATTTTTTAGCATAGTGTAATGATTGCTAAATGCTCAATGCTTTACACTCCCTGGCATCTTCACTCAAGGGAATACATGAACTTGAGGTATCAAGAAATCTGATTATAAAGTTTTTTAAATTATACTTTGACAATTACATACATGTACATATGGATTTTTGATCATATAGACTCCCATTAACTTTTCTTATGTCCCTCCCACTCCCACTAAGCCCTTTTGTCTTACCACTTAACAATGCCTACACCTCTGAAGAAAATGACTTCTCCTCCCTGAGCAACTATAAATAGCCATTAGCTCCTCAGGGAGAGGTAGGGCCTCATGTGACCCTCCCCATCCATTGCAGAGTGCTGATGGACCCTATCTTATGTAGGTATCCTATGTGTTACTACTGCTGCCGTGAGTTCATGAGTGCAATGGCCATGCCATATCTGGATGAGAGAGTTCCACAGAACTCTCCATCATCCAGCTCTTACATCCTTTTTGCACCCTCTCCATGATGTTGGCTGAACCTTGGTGGATATGATATAGATGTCTCATATATAGATGATCACCCAGCAGTCCCTTATTTTCAGCACTTTGATCAGTTATATAAGTCTCTGCATTAACTGCTACCACTACAAAAAAGAAAAAGAATGAAAAGCTTTCTGACCAAAGCTAAGATCAGCACTAATCTTGCATATAGACATGAATATTTGGAAGGCATTTTGACAACACATCAAATCAGCAAACAAAAGCAGTAGGTTCTCTCTTACAGCCTTGGGCTTTAACTTGGTTGGTAACACCAGGCATGAATTCTCTCTCATGTAACAGGCCTCAAATCTAAACAAAGTGGTTGGTTATGGACCTAACAGTAAGCCACTGTTGCACAAGTGGACACATCTTGCTTGGCAGGTCAGTACTGTGTAGCACATGTGTTAACTACTGGGCTATCATTGGTGATTATTCTCCACAGCAGCCTGCACAGCACCTCTTGCCACTATCAAAGCTAGCCAGCAGTGGGGAAGCTTCCAACTCAATTTGGCTTGATTTCTCTACATACTGCAACTGAAGACTGTGATACCTTCAGTGGCTAACTCTTACTACTCAGTTCTGGTGGGCAATCAAGAGCAATGTCAATAGCATGTGTTATTTGGGGGGCCTCTGGGACATCCCAACTACTCAAAGGAAGGTATTCTATGCCTGTCATTAGTATTTTCATTTAATAGCCAATGGCTTATGGGAATAGCACTTGCTATCCATTCTTGTTTTCAGTGGGGGTTGGGGAGTGGGAGCAGACTCACTCTAGCCCAGGCTGACCTTGAACTCACAGTTCTTCTTCTTCGGCATCCTGAATGCTGGGATGGGAGGTGTAAGTTACTACACCCAGTTCTCTTTTAACATTAATATTACTTTTTAAATTGTTTATATATTAGTCAGTTTTATATAGTTTTCTTTGGGGGGGGGTTGTTGTCTGTTTTTGGTTTTCTTTTGGGGGGGTTGTTGTTACTGTTGTTTTCGAGGTGGGGTCTCACTCTAGCCCAGGCTGACCTGGAATTCACTATGTAGCCTCAGGGTGGCCTTGAACTCATGGTAATCCTCCTACCTCTGCCTCCCGAAAGGTGTGTGCCACCACACCCAAGATTTTATAGGTTTTTGATAACCTATGTGTTGGTTGATCCTCTTCCTCATTCCCTCTTCTTGACCATCTGCTCACCCTCATCCCTGCTTAAACCTTTCCATCTCTACTCTCCCCTCCCTCTACTCCCATGTCTCTTGTGTTCTATCCTCTCCCCTTAGGGTCTCCTCCCCCCAGCGCTTTTATAACGTCTTGGTTTCTACAGACACTCCTATTAAACACACAAGTATGAAAATTTGAAGCTAGGACATGCATATGAGAGAGAAGGAGGCACTCTGAGCCCAGATTACCTTAGTCAGTTTGTGATTTTCCAATTAAATAAACTTCCTTGAAATTTTCATAATTTCAATTCCTTTTACAGCTGAATAGAACTTCCATTTTGTATATGTACCACATTTTCATTGTTCACTCATCAGTTGATGGACCTCTAGACTAGAAACATGACTTGAAGAGAATAATTTGTTTTCATTCAAGTTATGTGGAAAAAAGGCCACTACTTACTCATGAAGCACCTCCCTTCCCTTCAAGACATTTAATCAGGAATAGCACTTGGTGTAATGAAGACCCCAAATTAAAATCTGGGGAAACCATGCTCACCTTTTGTTTCACCTTTAAGAAAACTTTACCTACCTTGAATGCATGTGGTTTTCCACCAGACATTAACAAAACTAAATTGTAAAGTCTCATAAAACAAATGGGTTACACAGGACATAGGAGCTGCAATTTCACCTTTGCCTTTGACTCTGACCTCATTTTCCTCTCTCCACACACCTACATATTCCTACATATTTTTCTTTTCCTTTTTGTTGTTTTTTTTTTTCTCCCTACCTCACCTCACTCAAAACCATGACTAACCGACAAACCACAGGGCTTGCAAAAACAATTCTCTGGAAGTATTGCTCTCATAGTTATTAGATGAGATTGCACCAACAATCTTAAGCCACAGGCATGAAAACTAGAACAATCTCCAACTGAAAGTTTCACAGCAATTAAAGACAAAAACCAATACCACAGCCAAACCACAAAGATACACACTCCCTTCTCCTCCTTGCTGTGTAAACTATCATCCTAGTTTGAACTCAGCTACCTGTCTTCAGTTTTCCCTGGTATGCATCACTGACTGGTCTTTAGGATATATTTGTGTTATTTAATGGTTGTTTACAATTTTAATATAAATATTAACATTCAGATATAAGCTTCTGTTTATTGAGTAATATAAAATTGTATACATATACATGCTATATTTGTTGGGTTTTGTTATTATAACAAAATCCTTGAAGCTAGAAACCTTACAGAGAGAAGAAGTTTATCTGAACATTTTGGAAGTTCAAAAGCATGGTACCAGCACACGTTTTGCCTCTAGTCTGAGCCCCTGGGGTACAATGTAACACATGCAATGGGGAGAGAGCACATGGAAGGTAGGGAGCCATACAGATGCAAGCTTCACTTATAGTAGGTCCCATGATAATTATAGTAATTCTTTCCACAGGCAGTACCCCCATGACCTCACACATTTCTACTAGATACTAAGCAATAATAGTTCCTCTACCTCTCACACTGTCACACTGTGGATCAAGAAAGTGAAGCCTTAAAGAGCATGCTTAAACCATCTCTAAATTATAGAACATTTTATGTGTGTGTGTGTGTGTGTGTGTGTGTGTGTGTGTGTGTATGTGTGTGTGTATGTATGTGTGTAAAAGCCAAACATAGGTGACAATTACAGATTGTGTCAAGGGCATCCTCCCCCACCATCCTGCACTACATTCATAATTAAAGTCATGATGTTAGGTTGTGCTACAATGGCTTATGGCCATTTATCAGTAGGTACTGCATGAAATTTTCTCTTATTCAGTTTCTCCTACATACATGATTAAATTGTCCCTATTTCCTCATCTGTATAGTTTAAGATTCTATCTAGAAGAAACTTACTGTGACTTCCTTATGATCACTCAGTGTCTAAAGATCCACATAACCTACTGCTTAAGGCAGCAAACATCAAAAATCTGCTTATTTTTTTTTATATATAACCAATTGCCAAGTCTGCATGCATGACATAAATTTTTTCTACCTTTATTGAAGTATAATGGGCAAATAAAATTCAACTAATTTAAAGTATACAATGTGAAGGCTTTATATACATATGAATTATAAAATTTGAGCTATAATCCAGTAAAGAAACATATCTGAACCCTCAGTAGTTTTGCATGTGTGTGTTCATGTTGGTGTGCATATGTGTGGTTAGTGATAACATTTAAGATCCATTCTCTTAGAAAACTGAAATATATTATTACATATAGTTATTATGCTATTTTAGGCCTCTAGACCATATATGATGTATATCACATTCTATACACATTGACCAATGTCTCTTCAACTTGGTATAATTTTTGCTTAAAACTGCCAATGTTCTTTGGATAAATTTGAACATTTTTAAGAGTTGAAAAGTCGTCACTCATTTATTCACTAAGATTTCCCACATCAAGTACATAGTCTACATTACAGAGCTTTTTTTATTTTTTACAATTTACAAAGCATTCACATATGCAGGCTTTCTGGTATATGAAACAAAACACCAAAACAGACGTGCATGCTTCAAATTTCTTTTAATACTGTTTAGGATGAAGAGCACCACACTTCAGGGGAGTCATCTGACTGTTAATGCTGGGAATTCTAACAGAAATAATGGCAGCCAGGGAGAACTAGTGTAGCCACTGTGATACTGATAGGCATAACTAAATGTTTCCAATTTCCTTCCTACCTACTGCAAGGGCAGTTCTCATAGAAAATGTCTGAGAATCTTCAAAGGTGCTTACGCATCATGGTCCTTTCTCATCACTCTAACCAACCTGCCTGGAATGTTTCCATAGCAACACCAGGCATTTTGACATGAGCATCAAACCTTGCCCAACATTGTTTCCATTGGAACTGGTCACTCTTATTGGAATCTCAGGCAGGAAATGGTATTACTTGTAGACAAAAATCCTACAATCCTATATTATTCTGTCTCTCTCAGAGCCTGTAGCACAATTGCTTTTACCCGTAATTACTAATGCAGGTTCCTGTAATATACACTGATATTCAGTTTTGCCCCCAAAGCCTAAAACCTGCAGGCAGAATGGCTAGGTCAGAAAAAAACAAGATTAGCCACAGCCAGGTAACCAGAACTATCATTACCTTCCAGCACACAGGCTCTGCCAGTGAATCTGGGCTTTATTCTCTTGGGCCATCTGTGTATTTTCTGCAGTCTACTGTTAATAGAGTCTCTATTGCCTATAACACTTTAAAAGAATTATATCTGGAAGTAAGTTTTAGATACTAGTGATTTCTCCATCATCCCACTTGCATGAGTCCCCACCCACTAGACAAAAAGACTCCTTTAGAAGTCATCACTCATTTATGTGGCAAAATTATTCAATAAACGTAAATCAATGAACATTCAGAAGGAATGCTATTTGGTTTTCTCACCAGAAATCACAGCTGCTGGCACACAAGGCTTTTTTTCCCTCATTTTTTTCCAAGAAAAAAAATTATGTAACTTATTAGTTCTTGAGTTTTGACCTCTGGAGTTAACTACCTTCCCACTAAAGTCCATGCAAGGCACCGTCTGGAGGAGTGCTGATTGTTTCCAGTCTGAAGATACAAATTCCTTGCCATTGCTGATGGGGAACAACTGGTATTGCTGATGGGGAACAACTGGTCGCTCATCCATCAGGCTGGTCACACACACCAACATCCCTCCAGTTTGTTGCCAAACTTTGTATAAAGCTCTATTGTGCCAACTACCACCCTGCTTCAAAAGAATGTAGGAATTCTGTTTTCCCCCATTTCCTTATCTTTCAGCTTAAGATTCTATCCAGAAGGACTTCACCATGGATTCTTTCTGATCTAAAGGCAAGCATAACAAATCCACAGAACCCACTGCTTAAAGAAAGCAAACATCAATCTGCAAAGGACTGCAAAGATTCAATAAGGAATTCATAATTCATAAGCAGGATTTTAGGAATCTTGTGGTTAATGGTTAGAATTCATGTGAGTGGCATGTGGCACGATCAAGAGAAACATAATATCTAAAATTTGGTTAGATATATATGTGTGCGTATGTGTGTAAGTGAATAAATAAAACTATTTCCATAAGCAATCAAATATGAGTTATGTTTCTCCTAATTACCTGTCAACTGTCTTAGTATTTAAGATGAGAACAAGATTAGTTTAGAAGTATAATTTTAGAGTAAAATAACCAAAAGCATATTTTATCTCTATCTTCTGACATTTGTGATTACACTATAGTGCTTTAGATTCAATAGTCATGTCTTGACTTTTCCAAAATGCCCTTAGGTGACCTGATTTGCCAAGATCCCCTTGTCTAATTCCCACTCTACCCACCAAGATGTTGTACATCTACTGCAATGGGTTCCCAGACATTCTCCTCCAGACTTAATACATACTAGTCCCTCACCTGAGACCACCCTGCTCTGCCCAGCATTCCTCTTCTATTAAGTCCTGTCTCCACAAACACACCTCTTTGTCCTATTGCTTCTTAGTGTGTTCTCTTGATGTAGAATCTTTGCATGTGACCTCTTCCCCCTAAATACAGATCACATTTTTTTAATGTTTATATGTAAGGAGAGAGAGAGAGAATATGAAGGCGTTCTCTAGAACCTCTTGTCACTGAAAACAAACTCCAAATGTACTTGACACTTTGTGTACCTGGCTTTTTGATGTTGTTATTATTTTGTTTTTATTTTTGAGGTAGTATCTCTTTCTTGCCCAGACTGACGTGGAATTCACTATGTAGTCTCAGACTGGCCTCATAGCGATCCTCCTACATCTGTCTCCTGTGTGCTGAGATTAAAGGCATGTGCCACTACACCCGGTTGTACCTGGATTTATACATACATACTGGACAATAGAGCCCAGGATGTCAGTCTTTGTAAGCAAGCCCCTTTATATCTTAAGATCATCAACCATATTTTGTTTATTATTTCACTTCCTGCCATGCTTATATAAGTACCTCACATAAAATGAGAACTCTATAAAATGATATCGGAATAACTGGAGGGAAATAGAGTAAGTATCAAGCAAGTTAAGACACAAGCTTATACTGCCCTATTTTTACTTCTCACTGATTTTGTTAATTATGCCTATTGAAATAAGAGTGTCAATATTATATTAAGTTGCTATGAATGATAATAGCATTTGAATTGCTACCTATCAGTTTTAGACCATTAGCAAAAGTATAGTTTTATTATTACAAATATGTAATATTGGAGCTGGAGAGATAGTTCTGAGAATAAATGCACTTCTTGCATAAGCATGAGGTACTCTGAGACTGCCTGAGTTTGGTTTCCCAGCATCCTTGTAAGTATCTAGGTATGGCATACATGTCAGGAACCCCAGTCCTCGTAGGATGCAGAGATCAGGGAATTGCTGGGGCTCATGAAAAACAGCAAGCTCTGGAATCAGTGAGAGACTCTGCCTCAGAGAAGTAGACAGAAATGTGATGGGGGAGAACTCCTGATTTTCCCCTCCACTTCTGCATCCCCATGCATACACCACACACACACACACATGCATGCAACACAAAAGCTATTACGAAAAGTTATGCTCAAATGTGCTTCTATTTATATAAATACATAACCTATATAGTTCACCACTCTCTGTATATAATGGATATTTATTCACATGCATAAATACCAAGCAGCGGACATTCTCTTAGCAAAGAAACAGATACATAAGTTATAGTTTCTATGCACGACCATGTGTGTTTGTGTTTGTGCAGGTGGCACATAGTTTTCAAGTAGGACTATTGATTAATGATGAAAATAACTAATAGAAAGTCCCCAGGCATGTCTAGGGACAATAATACTTTGAAGTATTTCAGCAGAAACATATTGACCACTTTTGGGAAAAGGATTATGTGCAGCAATCAGACATGACTATCTAATGTTGAAGATCAAAGGCTATTGACTGAAATCTGCAGTTGCCATAGCTACTGAGACCTGTGAATTTACTATAGTTCTCTTATTACAAGCACAAGATTTACAGTTAAGACCTGCTTTTTTTGATGAGAAGTTATCTGTTCACTAAATCTGGGAGTTTGCTGGAATGATTTCCAGCCCACATTGTTTTGCTAAATTGAATCTGATTCACTAAAATTAAAATACAATATTCTCAAGGCACACATTCATAATTTACTCCAACTCCATCAATCTTTATAACATATGCAAAAGTGCCCTAAGATCAAGTTGATCTTAGAGGGTAAGACATTTGTAAGGCAATTCTCAGGAGGTCTGCTTCTCTGTTGACTACGGCTCCTGAAACAGACATTCAGAGGTTGACACACCAGCATGTCCCAAGTCATGTCCCACAAAACAGCCTAATACCTTTTCTCTGGAAATACCAAGTGGATCTTGGAAGCCAGGTTTTACATCCCACAGTCTCAGTCATCAAAGCATGTCTGGCTATCTAAAAAGCTACTTGCTGAACTTTCCTTCAACTATGGATTTGAAAACATAATCCCACCTTTGGCTGCCTTCCTACAATTGATCTGACTCTTAATTTCTTATTATGAAATAAATTCACCATACACTAGAGTTTACCCATCTACCTGAATCTAGAGAGAGAGACCAAATTCCTGGAAGCAAGTGACATCAAGCAAGGCACCAAGGGAAAAAATAATCCTAGCTTCCATTGTAAGACAGTTCCTAGAGGCTCAATAAAACCACCCACAGACAGAATCCTGATTACTTATATCCCACTTGCATCACAACTGACGGACCCAGAAAAACAGCCCACTCTGGTTTCTATCCCTTAGTGACAATGGGAACGACTGGGATAGAAGCCAAGGTTTGTGTCTGGCAGTTCCTCCCTAACTCAAGGGATTACATGGCCCACAGAGGGACAACAAGGTAGCCCTGCCCACAGTAAGCAAATCTTCTCTCATTTTGAATACAGCATTCCCAGCAAATTCTAGTCATTTCTGAAAATTGCAGGCAATAAAAGGGTGGAGAGAACAGGTTAGCCTCAAACCCACCCAGAGAACTATTCTGCACGTATTAGTTGATTATTCTAAACATCACTTTGCTTATTCATCTACTTTCTAAATAGGCATTTGCCTGTGGACCGCTGCTACCAGTGAATTATTTTCATATTAAATGAGAGAGGTTGGCAAAAGGAGAAATGGAGAAAAAGCAAGCCAGTAAGTTCACAGCTAATTTACCCAGATCTCAAACAGTGTTATGAGTAAGGGCTGATTCTTCTCATTGTTGGTTTCTACTGTGTCCATGAATGAGTCCTTCTATTGCTTACTAGGACCTGAAGGGAAAATTTTCCAAGACCTTTTTTATTTATTAGACTAGAGATAAAAAGATATGTACCAAGCTAAGCCCATATGCCCCTCATGAACTGTTCCAATCTCTGAAATACTGAGTCTTGCAAACAAGAAAAAAGGATATCCATGAGGTTATCAAACATTTGAAAATGGGGGAGCAAATTTCATATATACATCCCCAAGATAGGGTTCAGGGGAATGTATGGGCTGAAGCAGCAGGTGGTGTAAGGTTCCAGGAAGGCTGACTCAAAGTAAGTAGAGAAATAATTACACTCTCAGGCTCTTCACAAGATGCATATGTAAAATGATAGTTTTACTATCATTTCTGGGTAGTGATTTTACTTTCTGACCTCCAAAAGTGATCTTTCTAAAACATATACAAGCCCTATTAAAGAAGTTGGTAGTTTCAGCGCTTTCAGTTAGACAAAGCTATCTGCAAATTTCTGAAAAAAAAACACTTTGGGCAGCCTTCAACCTGTCTGCCTCAGAGGTATTAACTGTCGCAGAAGCAGTGAGGCTCTTAGCTGGGCATAGTGGCACACACCTGTGATCCCAGCCCACAGGAAGCTGAGGCAGAAGGATTATGAGTTTAAGCCCAACATGAGATTCACAGCACAACCC
This sequence comes from Jaculus jaculus, assembly GCF_020740685.1. Classification (NCBI taxonomy): domain Eukaryota; kingdom Metazoa; phylum Chordata; class Mammalia; order Rodentia; family Dipodidae; genus Jaculus; species Jaculus jaculus. Next base: position 89,655,228 of record NC_059105.1, on the reverse strand, counting down.
TGTCTCAAATGAATAAATAACAAATACCAGTGGGCATTAATATTAGTTACTTCTCTGTTGTGACAAAATCGTGACAAGAAGAACTTATGGGAGAAGGAGTTATTCCTGCCTATGCTCCAGCTTGATGGAAAAGGATTAGTGGCAGGAGTTGGAGGCAGCTGTTCTCATTCAGTTCACAGGCAAGGAGCAGAGAGAGCTGACACTCAGCTTGCTTTGTCCCTTTTTATTCAATCCAGGACCTCAGCCCAAAGAATTGTTCAGTAAAACCTGCGGTTAGAGTGGATCTTCTCACCTCAAGTAACCTGATCTAGAAATTCCCTCACCCAACATGCCCAGGGATTTGTCTCCTAGGTGAGTCTACATCCAATCAAGGGGACAATCACATTGACCATCATAGGGCCTAATAAGTTGTTTGCTTAGTTAAAGTAGCTTCTAAAATCAGGCAGGAAAGCACGACACCAGAAACACTGAAGCTGGAGGACTGGGTCAGATTTCTATTGAATTTCCAGTACACCTGGATTGGAGGTCAAAGTGACCTCAGCCACCAACCTGCCAGTGTGTGCATTCCCACTCAAACTAAGTCTCAGTTTCCCTACCTGTAAAACAGAAAGAAAGTACCTTTACAGTGTTTCTACAAACTTTTCATAAAATAGCATGTATATCTAGTGTTTAGTTGAGTGCTTGACACAAATAACATTCAATAAAGTTATTATTTTGAAGATACTCTAGTTTACTAAGGAGTTTTTTTAATTAGCATACAATGTATTAGCTACTATTATGTCATTTTCAAACACTATTTATTTTAGTTGATTGGTGTTACTTTTTAAAAAATAAAAAAGTCAAAAAGAGAAAAAAGAGATTTCAAATATATGTCCTTTAAAAATATGGAAGTCATCTCTCAGTTTAATTTACAGGCTACTGCTCCCTTCTTACCAAGCTCCACAACTTAAGCCTAATACATTGTAAACACTAATTTTTAAAAAATGACAGTTACTTCTCGGATAATAAAAATATTTCATAGTAATTAGATATGGTAGCTGCTTATTTAAAATTCAGACTGCTTAAAACAAAATGGAGTACCATATTGCAATTTTTACAGTGAGGTACAATTAAAACTTATTCTGATTTTGAGCTTATTTCTTGAATGCCATCTCCAGTTTTACAAAATGATCAAACACTCAGAAATACCAAGACTAAAGACAGTAACTATGGTTTCCTTTGTAATAGTGATCTAAGAGCACATGTACTTATCCATCCTTCCGGGAATGGTTAGTCTAGCATAGTAGAAAGAAAAGCTTTTGTTTACTATAGGAAAGCCTCACACCTTTCCTATTCATCAATGGACAGAGGATAATGATATGAGAAACAATGCAGGGGATAATCATGAAGTAAAAGGAAACTGAAAACTAGTTCCATAGAAAATGTAGTTTCCTGCAGTCATACGCATTTGCCCAATTGTTCCTTCAGTGTGAAGTCAAGCCTTCTTTCTTCTTGCCCAGGAAATCTGCAACTTGGCCTGGAGGCAATGCACTGTAGAACTGGAAGGTAAAGATTTTGTGCCTCTTCCCGAAACTTTTCTGTTTACATTTTCATCTGCACCACTTAGCTCTGCATCATACCCAAAAGGAAAAATAATACACCAAACTATTCTTTATTCAGTTTGTACATCAAGAAAATACAGAGCAAAATAAAGTTGCTATTGTGATGAATAGACTGGGAGCAAGCCGCATCCTCTACTGAGAAGGAATGCGTTTCTCAGCGGCTCTGATTCCAAACAGCTTGATCGTGATTTGGCAGGACTTAGGAATGTGGGAGATTTTTTCCAGTTAGTCCATGAATGGTTTTGATTGGAGGAGGACAATAATTGCTGGACAGAGTATGAAAGCCCAGAAGATAATTAAATAATGCAACAGGAACAAAGTGGACTTTGCAAGCTGTGTTATTCCTTCTCAATCGGTTGCTCCACAGAGAATTCAGACGTTACTCAATGGCTACATTATACAGTCTTGCAGTGAACAACATACATATTGTGATCCAGCTGGAGTTTTCATCTAAAAAATAAAAAAATTTAAAGAAATAAACTATGGCATAGTTTCCAAATCTTCCAAGTCCATGATACTGAGAAAAATTATACTCTTATTTGCTATCACTTGTTTGTATTTAAAAAATTCATGAATAATGTAAGAATGTGTTACATATTTTCCTATTAGATTAAAAGGGAATGTGTCTGGAATCCAAACACTGTACATACAAACAGAAGCTTATCACTAAGTATTATCTCAATAAGTATTTCAAACATTATTACTTTAATTGATACGTTAGCAATTCTAATTTTGTAGTGTTTAGTTGTTCTTTAAGACTCAAGTTTAAATTCATTTCTTTTTTTTTCCTGAGGCAGGGTCTCACTCTAGCTCAGGAGGACCTGGAATTCACTATGTAGTCTGAGGTGGCCTCAAACTCCTAGTCGTCCTCCTACTTCTGCCTCCTCGGTGCTGGGATTAAAGGCGTGCACCACCATGCCCTCTACTTGCCTAGAATTTAGTATGCAGTCCAGGCTGGCCTTGAACTCTCTATCCTTAGCCATGAGGTTCTGGAATTAAAAGGATAAATGTACAATCATGCCAAGTTTAAATACTTCTTCTTCCTTGAAAGCAGTTGGAAATTTTGGAATAGAGATAAGACTGCTACAACCCAGACAAAACCTTTCAAAGCAGATACTACTAGCAAAAACCTTTGCAAGTCATAATTTTAAAATATTTCTAAGATTGGGAGCCTAGCTCAGCGGTAAAGTATTTTCTTAACATGCACAAGGCCCTGGGTTTGAATCCTAGGATTGAAGAAAAAAAAATATATTTCCAGAAGTATTTTTCCAGGTTGTTTAGGTAATCAAACATGGTTTGCAATGTAAGGTGAATGTGAGATGAAAACAGTCTCATTAATGAAAAATAAGACTCTAAAAATAACCAAATGAAAGTTCTAGGAGTCAAAACCAGAAAACCATATCATAATTATTGTTTACATATGGAGTGAGTCACTAAATTCAGTAACAGAATCAGAGAACTCAGACAGATAAGTACAAATAATATACTATAAACTGAACCAATCAATTTACAAACAAATAGGATGCTTCAGAGATATCAGAACAATAATAAATGTCTAATGTGTGTGTAATTAGCATCACAGACAGAAAGGAACAACATCAGGCAGCAGAATTATTTGAAGAAAAAATGGCAAGTGGAAAGCTTTTTTTTTTTTAAATCTAAAGTCAATGAAAGACATTAAGCTACCAATAATATAAACTTAAAGAACTCCCTGCAGGTTAAATACTAAGAAAATCATGCCTAGACACATAATACTCTCCTGAAGAGAAAAACATAAACTAAATATTTTTAAAGAAGTTAGATGTAAAAAACACAATAAAGTTAGAGGGGAATGAATAAAGTTGAATTGTTATCATAAATAATGGAAGTCAGAAAAGAAAATAGTCTGATGTCTTAAAATTCAATAGGCAAAAAAAGTCCACTTAAAACTTTTCTTAGTCTTCAAAATTTTAAATGCAACAAACACATCTTTAAATAAATAAGTCCTGAAGCAACTTGTCACCCACAGCTCTGCACTCTGAATGATGAATCTTATCAATGGGACAGAAAAACAAGTTACATTTACATTTTGCATTTACAACATTCTATCTTACTCACATTTTATATTTAATTTTCTGTTCAAGTATATCAAATTTCTGGGACTCCAAAGCAAAGGCGTTTAAGGACTATAGTCTTTGAGGGAAGAGAGAACTAGGACCTAAAATCAGAACTCCTCAACCAATATTAATGAATGGAGGTATCTTTGCTTATCCCAAATACTTCTTGCTTAATTCCTTTAAATTCAACACAGTGAGAACCCAAAACAATTCTTACTGAATGCCTGTGATGCCTAATATTATCAACTGAACTACATAGTATCTAGAATTACTAGGAATGTGAAATCCCTAAGCATGTCTGTGCTGGAGTTTCTAGATTAATTCTAGACTAATTATGGTGAAATGACCCATCCTAATGTGGGTGGCACAATTCCATGAGTCCTAGAGTGCATGAAAGAGAGAAAGTAAACTGACGCTCCACATTTGTCACTGTGTGCTTTGTGACTGTAGATGAAATGTGACCAGCTGCCTCATACTCCTGATAACATGTCTTCCCTGCCAGTATGGACTGTGCCCTCAGACTGGAAGCCAAAACTAACCAGTATGTAGAACCACCAATGTCCTAAGCTAAAAGAAGTAAAATGGAACTTCCATAATCTCCATAGTTATTACTATGCAAAACAATACAGAATTTGACTACCCCTTTGTATGGACCACTGCAGTTGAATTTGTATTACTCTATTACTAATGTTTCTAAATAATTTATATGCTATATGCTTTGCTGAGCATTACAAAAGCCCTCTACTGCAAGAGAGTTAACTCTTATGATACCTACTTTAGATACTATGCATGAAGAAAACAGGGTATTTTGATGTTATGAAACATACCTGCAAATTCTTTTATAACCTTTGCAATAAAAGTTGTATAGTAATTACCTTCTCATTAAAAATGGGATAGCCCTGATGAACAGAAGAGGCTAGAAATGATGCTGTGTATGAACAAGGCTTGGTTCAGTCAGGTGCAAGGTCTTCCTCCTGGCTCTGTCTCTTTTTGGATGCTTAACAGTAGAGCTTAGCAACCCAGCTATGAGGAACACAGACCACATGAAGTGCCAATTGTAAATTGTCCTGCCAACAGTTCTGGCTAGGATCCCAGATGAAATTCACCATTAGCTACCAGGTATGTGAGTTTAGCTCATTAAAAGCTGATCCCTGCCTGGTTATGACTTGCATAGAGTTTAACTTTACTGCCTTATCCAGACTATCGATAGATAAGCTACTATTGTAGATAGATACGATACTATTATTCTTTTAAGATACCAAATTCTGGTATGATTCCCAATGAAGCAATAAATAATCAAGGGAGACCTAAAGTTTATTGATAATTTTCTGTGTTCCATATGTTATTAATTTAATTTTCAGTCTTGCAAAATGGAAACTGACTTCTCAAGAAGTTAAATAATTACTACAAAATTATTCCACATTTTTGGTTGCCATATTACTTGACCATGGAGCAACATTCATGTCAAAAAAAAAATTTGTCAAATAGATATCTGGGTTTCGTTTTGTCTTAAACATCTCCATAACTGAATTTTGGACCATTGTTGTACAAACAGTTCACTCTCTACTTCCAAATCCTTTCTAGGTTGTGTGAGAATGTGGCATACATGAGTCTACACTAGGAAGAGGTGTAACATGGAAAGGTTCAAAGGGCAGCCGGGACAACTGGGGGCCACTAAAGTTACAGGAGTCTCAACATGTGAACAGAAATGTCTAGACTATAAGAAGACCACCAGATAAATTGCTTTTGCTCTTCTCAGCTTTCTAAGTCATAGACACTGATTTTTAAAAATTCAGTTTTCCTTCACTAGTTCATTAGGAGAACTACCACTGGCCCACCCATAAAGTCACAAAGCCTTTTATGAAATTGACATTATCATCCTTATTCCCAAACTTGTACTCACAGATTTCTCTCCTTTGAGAGCCCTATAACTTAAACTTCAGAACTAAATATACTTCGCTTGTATTACTTCCTTTCTTCAAAAAGCTTTAAATTTATTATTTTTTATTGTTTTATTTTTGAAAGAGAGATGGACAGAGAAAGAGACAGAGAGAGATAGAGAATGGGAGTGCCAGGGCCTTTCAGCCACTATGAACAAACTCCAAGTGCATGAGCCCCCTGTGTGTGTGGGCAACATTGCATGCTTGTGTCACTGTGCATATGACTAAGTGGGACCTGGAGATTCAAACGTGTATTCTTAGGCTTCCGAGGCAAGCGCCTTAACTGCCAAGCCATCTCTTCAGCCCAACTTTAAAATATTCTGTTAAATATTCTAAAATCAAAAGTATTACTAACCAGTTTTTATTACCATTTGATTTAACAAACACTACCCTTTTTTAATTTTTAAAAAAATTTTGTTTATTTTTATTGATTTATTTGAGAGCAAGAGACACAGAAAGAAAGAGGCAGAGAGAGAGAGAGAGAGAGAGAGAGAGAATAGGCATGTCAGGGCTTCCAGCCACTTCAAAGAAACTCCAGACGCGTGTCCCCCCTTTTGCATCTGGCTAATGTGGGTCCTGGGGAACTGAGCCTTAAACCAGGGTCCTTAGGCTTCACAGGCAAGCGCTTAACCACTAAGCCATCTCTCCAGCCCAAATACTACTCTTTTATCACTGAATATATGTTATTACTTAATACATAATACTAATTACAAAAATCCATTACAAGTCTCCTTCAAATTTTTTAGGGTCATTTAGTGGAAAATTAGTAGAAATACTTCTGTGTGTGTGTGTGTGTGTGTGTGTGTGTGTGTTAATTCTACTTTTACAAAGGTTAACTGCTTGAATGGAATGAAACCTATACTTTCAAAAAGTGTTTATTATTATTAGAAAATATTGTAAATGTTTGTATGTGTATATTTAAGCATTTATACATATTCCATTGTGCAATGTGTTATGAACATGATAGATTATACAAAACAGATGCTTCAAAGTCTGAGATAAGAATAAAAGGACTGCCCCCATGTTCTTCAACACTTTATGGTCATTTTCTTTCTCTTTATACTACCTTGAAATGTGTTGATGTGTGAGTTATTTGAAACTCTGGTACCCTACAAAATAACCTGAGGAGACTGTTAACATACTGAGGCTTCACCCCAAAAAAGCAAAACACTTTACTTATTTGAGAGAGAAAGAGAGAGAGACATGAACAGACAGCTAGAAAGATAATGGGTATGCCAGGGCCTCTAGCCCCTGCAAACAAATACCAGATGCATCTGGCTTACATGGGTACTGGGGAATCAAACCTGGGTCCTTTGGCTTTGCAGGGCCTTAACTGCTAAGCCATCTCTCCAGCCTATCACCTAAACTTTTAAAATCAGAATTCTCAGCCTATGTGTCTTGAACTCTTTATCCAGACAAGTTCCCATCTTTAAGAGAAGCTACCCTAAGTTATCATATGTAGCCCCAGTACAGCTGGCTAAGCAAGTAAGCCTCATCTAAGAATCCCCCAGTCAAGTCTAAAGTTCTAGATCCTGGGGACTCTTAATCAGTAACCCCCCGTCAAGTCTGAAGTTCTAGATCCTAGAGACTTTTAGTTGGTAGACCACTGAGAGGTTGAAAAACCTGGTCTACGAACTGACAGCTCGGTGATTCTGAGCACAGCCAGAGTGGGAAACATAAAATACCTGTTCAATTCAAGGCGCATCTTGCTAATCTCATTGACTTGAACATGTGGGCCATCAGGAACTTGCTGACATAGCTGTGATAGTTTATTCTTAGAAGGTTCAGATTTAGTGCTACAATCATAATCACTTTTGTTGTTGTTGTTTTGAGGTTGGGTCTCACTCTAGCCCAGGCTGACCTGGACTTCACTATGTAGTCTCATGAAGTCCTCAAACTCATGGTAATCCTCCTGCCTTTGCCTCCCAAGTGCTAGGATTAAAGGCATGTGCCACAATGTCCGGATTCAATTTTTTTATTCTTCATTTTTTTCCTTTCTCTACCTATTCTGTCTTGCTGCAGGTAATTCTTATTTAATCTTTCCCTACAGAACTTTTTCAGGCCATGACTATGAAAACCTTCCCTTCAGATAGCTTCTGTGGTAAGCATCCTGACCGCTGGATATGGCTGCTTCCATGGCAGACTCTCCATTTGCTTCTCTGCACTTGTACTGAGGCTACACTTCCCTGGGCTAATGACAGAGCTCAGCAGAAGCATTCAGGTATGACCATGTCTCCCAGAGAATGGACTCCTTATTAGCCTACCTAAGTTCTGCTTTGTTGTCTCCTTGCCTCTCTCCTTTCCTGGAATCAAAGATGTACTATGGTTTGTTGTAGATACTTTGTGTTACTGGGGCAGAGCCCCCAACCCATAGCAGCTGATAGGAGGAAATACTTTATTTTGGTTTATGTTCTCAAGGACAAGCTTCACAATGGCAGAGCAAAGTTGGTATAGCAGAGGTTGGATTGTGCATCACTCCTCGCTACAGAAGCTGACAGAAAGCAGCAAGAGAGAGAGCTGAGCTCTGGCAAGCAGGGAGCTGAATACAACACCCCAAAGCCCACCACCAAAAACGCACCTTCTCCAGCAAGGCCCAAATTGTCACCAGCTGGGGATGAACCATTCAAAACCATGAGTTTATGGGGGATGTCTGATTTGAACCACATGGTCCAACATTTCTCCCTGCCTTCCTCTCTCTATAGTTCCCTCCCCACTCTGTAAATGTCTGATCCCATGTGATGATCTATTTCATGAAATTTGAGATGTTGTCTGCCCAACTATACTGATTATCTCTCTCTGCTCCTCATTTAATGCAAGTTCATCTGTGATTAGCTCAGCAGCCACATATGTGGAGGATGCTTTGATACATACTTCTTTCACACAATCCTTTGTTTAAAAGCAAACCCCAAATGGACTAGTTGTCCACGTTTCAAAATCTCCATACTTACCTGTTATGACTAAATGATGCTCTGTTTCTCAAAGCTCTTCTGTTAGCAACTGACTAAAGCTTTCAAAATGTTTAACCCAGTCTCTTTTAGCTAACAATCTCAAGTATGTGCCCTGGGAGAAACCCGGCTAATTCTGTCCTAAAAATCATAAGCATGCCACAAGATATCTTACCTTAAAAACTTATTCTAGGGTTGGAGCGATGGCTTAGCAGTTAAGTGCTTGCCTGTGAAGCCTAAGGACCCTGGTTCGATTCTCAGTTCCCCAGATCCCACATTAGCCAGATGCACAAGGGGGCGCACGCGTCTGGAGTTCGTTTGCAGAGGCTGGAAGCCCTGGCGCACCCATTCTCTCTCTCTCCCTCTATCTGTCTTTCTCTCTGTGTCTGTCGCTCTCAAATAAATAAATAATTAATTAAAAAAAAAACTTATTCTAGTTCAGTATGTCAAGGAAAATAATGTCTTCCACTGTGCTGGGTTTGTAGGATTGAGAGAAACTACTTGTAGTAAGTTGGATATTGGTACATTTTCTGAAATAAATCCTTTCTCTGTGGTCCTGTGTGCACATCAAATCCTATGCTTTCTCCCCACACAGGACCACATTCCCCTGGCATAGCAAATGCTAAAATTACTACAGCTCTTCATGTTTGATCATGCTATCTCAAAGAGGGTCTGGATGTAAGTGCACATATTAACCATCCTAAAAATGTAGCCCAGGAACTCCTTGAAGCCACAAATATCCTATTAGAAGGTCTAAAAGATAAAATTTGTTTTCCCCTTTTTTGTGTGTCTTATCCACAACTTAACTTTGATTTTAATTTTTTTTTTTTTTTTTTTTTTTGAGGTAGGATCTTGTTCTAGCCCAGGCAGACCTAGAATTCACAGTCTCAAGCTGACCTTCAACTCATAGCGATCCTCCTAGCTCCGCCTTCTGAGAGCTAGGATTAAAGGCATATGCTATCATGCCTGGACAAAACTTCACTTTCAAGTGGCATTTCTTGAACCAACATTAGAAGAGTTTTCAAATTACATACTTTAAATGCTAAATCCCAGGACCAATACACTGAGAAAGATATGATAAAAATGAATGGAAGAAAGGTATATAGTCTAGGACAGTCATTCCCAGACTTTAGTGGACGTACAAACACTTGGAAGGCTCTGTGAAATGCAGAGTATTGGGACTCACCCCAAGGCTTGCTGGTAAAGTTGGCCTCACATAGAATTCAGAATTTGCTCTTCTGAATTCTGCCAGGAGATACTGAAGCCTTTGGTCTCAGAACCACACTCTGGGAATCACCAGTCTACAGCTCTTTCTCAAATTCCAGGGGCAAAGGCATCTGTGGGGAGCTCATTTTAAACTACTGATGGATGGAGTGGGTACGAGTAGCTATGCGACAAATGTCAAAAGATCCCCCAAGTGATGCTGATAAAAGAAGAAAAGTTCTTTGCTTTATTAAAGTGCTTTTCAACAATGTCTTTGAGTGGTTAAGCATTCAGTCCTAGCCAAATTTAATGATTTGGTACTCTGCCTTCATTAAATGGTTGGGCAGTCCTTCAAACCATTCTACCTTTAGCTTTCCATCTCAGACACTTGATCTAAGCCCTTCAGAGTACTGCCCAACTGTGTTACCTGCTCAGCATGCGCCTTCTATGTCCTCTTCCCACACCATCCTCCAATATTCTTCCCATTGTCCTCCTGAGTACTGGTGTGCAGCCACCTGGTCCACACTTAGCCCTTGCCTTCTGGCTGCTGATCCCTGTTAAGCCAATAAGTTCCTACAAGTGATTTTCCCCTTTCTGTAAGATGCAGAGCCCATGAGGTTATTAGCAGCTTTTAATGTTTTTTTTTCCCAGCCATGTTTTTGACCATGTGAACAACACAATGGTAGAAACCCAAAGTAATACAAGAGACAATATATATATATACAGATGTTAGAATCTTTGAATACAGTTGTTCCCAAAATATAGTAATAATCTAGTCTATTTTTTTGTTTGTTTTTCAAGGTAGGGTCTCACTCTAGTCCAGGCTGACCTGAAATTCACTATGTAGTCTCAGTGTGGCCTCTAACTCATTGTGATCCTCCTACCTCTGCCTCCCAAGTGCTGGGATTAAAGGCATCATGCACCACCACGCCAGGCAATCTAGTCTATTTTTATGAGAAGTTTCACATTACTTAAAAAAAAAAAAAAAAAGTGAAGAACATGTGGTGGAAGAGGGGGCAAAAATATGATGAAATATATGTGTTGTTTTGTTTATACTTGGGCTTACTTGACTTTAATCCTTCTAACTTGTAGCTAGAGGATTAAGACACTTAAGTATAGAAACTTACACAACAGTAGGGCCAAATACGGCACTGAAAACTGTTCATTGGCATCTTTCTTTTACCCTGCACAACCTCTTTGAGCATTAGTAGAAAAATTCTCTGCCCTACATTGCAAGGTTCATGGTGCTCTTACAACAAATTTTGTAAGAATGAATGGGAAGTTCCAGTGATCAGCATTGCTCCTCTGCTGAATGAAATAACCTTTGAACTTGGCAGACATGCATCTCTAAGATCTGGTCTTGGTGTTTTCCAACACTCCTTGGCAAAGGTTAAGTGCACTAATGCCTTTCTTTCACTCTTTATCAGCTAAGCATAAAAATTTTACTGGAGGAAGAGTCCATGGCCTATTTAATAGTATTCCAACTGCATTATTAATATCTTAAGAATCAGAAAAGTTGGCCACAGACCATACTGAATATATTCAAGTCTGAGCATATTACTGGGCCCTTATAGCACTTACAAAATCATGTTGCACTTTAAAGAGTTTGAGAGGGTTTAAAAAATTCTGGCTTTGTCCCAATTTTTCCCACTTCATGTGCAAGGAATTTTTTTCACCTGTCTATAAGAACGGGTTCAGGAAAGACTGGTCAAGAAAAGCATAATTCTTTCCATCTACACTTTATTTGTATCTTGAAACATGCCAGCTTGTGGAGCAGTTCATTGTGCTCTAAGGACCCTATCACACATGCTCCATAGCCAGAGACGTCTGTCTTCTGAACATTTGGCTTTTATTATAAAGGAGATCTCTAGAGAAGTGAATTTGGGAAGATGGTAGTCAACTTCATTACTTTAAGCCTACAGACAAGATCCAGCAACATTTAAGGAATATGGCCAAAATAAAACCCCATACTGAGTGATTTAGAAAATACTAAGAAACACATAGTTCCACTCTTACATTCCCAATGAAAGCAATAATGGTTTGTGGTGGTGTTTTTTTTTTTAAATTGTCAAATAGTATTACTTTACAGACACTCACTCAAAATATTGGGCAGTATTTGTATGTTATAGTTCACAGATCATCTAAATAACTAGAAGCTTTCCTGGAAAACAAACTACTCTATATTACTTACTTCTTACTCACTTACCCAAGGATGATACTGTGTGATGCATACTGGAGATTTTCTCCTTTGACAGAGGGGAAATTTTAAGCAATAGTAAAAGATACAGCTTATGAACAGAAACAGTTATATATGAAAAATGAAGTGACACTCATTTGAAGGTTTGGGTTAGTTAGTTTTAGCTTTCATTTTAAAAGTTAAAACCCAGACCTTTTAATTCTCTTGCAATGCAGAGAAGAGTAACTGTCACATCTGGTGGCTGTTATGTGTCAGGTTCAGCCCTAGGTCCTGTCACACATCACCTCAACCACCCAGCTTGTATTAGTTAATACTGCTATGTAATAAGTTGACTTCCATTTGACTGTTGAAAGCTATAAACATTTATAATCTCATAGGTGCTATTGATTACAAAAACTGAGTGCCTTGGGTTCATGTTGCTTGCTGTTAGCAAGCCTCAAGAACTCTGTTTCCTAAGCTGGGAGTCTTGCTCAGTGGTAGAGAGCTTGGCTAGCATGTGCAAGACCCTAACTTGAACTGCAGGTACATCTCAGGCCTTCACTATTGACTGGAGACATCCGTTGCGTGCCACTTGTAGCTATTAACTCTGCCTCCAATATAGCAAGTACTCCCTACCCTCCAGAGCAAGGATTTGAGATGAATGAATGGTGGGCCAAGAATGGACCCCAAAGAAGAAAGTTGTAGACTTTATGTAATTTGACCTTGGTCATGAGCCAGTCTCATCTGCGATATTCTGTTCTTTTGAAGGAAGTCAGTGGATGTAGTTTACACTCAAGGGGAAGAAATGGCACAAGTATTTTAGTACCAAGAAGGAAAGGTCATGGAGGTTAGTTAAAAAGCTAACCATCCCAGAGTTTTATGTATTTATTTATTATCTATTAGTAAGTTATCTATTATTAATTTGTGTGAGTGTATAGAGTATATATGTATTGCAGTGTATGTAATGTGTGGTGTATGACTTGTGTGTGAGGATGTGCATGCCTCATGTATGGACATTAGGAAGCCAAAGGAGAACATCAGAAGTCCTTCCTTTATCACCCATCCTTGTGTTTCTTTCCTTGAGATGGGGACTGTCCCTCAACTCTCCCCAGAGCTGCTACCCTCAGACAACTCAAGCAATTTTCTGGTTCCTGCCCCATTCCCAGATTGCCAGATTGTGGTTCTAGACATGTGTGGCCATGTGGGTTCAGGGAAGTCACACTTGATGGCTCCTCATCCAAGAGGCCCTCATTCCTAAGAGGTAACCACTCTTAGCCCTGCTGAGCCATCTCTTCAGCCCCGTTTTTATTATCTTAAGAGATGACAAAAACTCAAACTTAGAAAGGATAAATAAGAGCTTGCAAGATGGCTTAACAGATAAGGTTCTTTCCTGGAAAGCCTGAGGACCCAGGTTCAATTCCCCAGTACCCATGTAAGACAGATGCACAAAGTGGTTCATGCATCTGGAGTTTATTTGCAGTGCCTACCTGCTGTGGCACACCCATTCTCTCCCTCCCTCTCTCTCTCTCTTATAAATAAAATATATGACAAAAAGAAAGGGGACTGGAGAGATGGCTTAGCAGTTAAGGTGCTTGCCTGCAAAGCCAAAGAACCCAGGTTTGATTCTCTAGGGCCCATGTAAGCCAGCTGCACAAGGTGGCACATGCCTCTGGAGTTCATTTGCAGTGGCTGGAGGCCCTGAAGTGCCCATTCTTTCTCTATATTTCTGCCTCTTTCTCTCTCCCTCTCTCTGGAAGGAAGGAAGGAAGGAAGGAAGGAAGGAAGGAAGGAAGGAAGGAAGGAAGGAAAGAAGGGAAAGATAAATAATTTGACTAAGGTCATTAGACTTCCAGAGTGAAAGAGGGAATGATTTCTAGGTTATTGTAGTCTAGACACCAAGTTCTTAATAAATGAAAGGTAGAAAAAAAAAAAGTGTTCTAAAAAATTAACCCCAGAGCTAGAGAGATGGCTCAGTAGAAAAGGTCTACAAGGTTAAGCGCTTGCCTGTGAAGCCTAAGGACCCCGGTTCGAGGCTCGGTTCCCCAGGTCCCACGTTAGCCAGATGCACAAGGGGGCGCACGCGTCTGGAGTTCGTTTGCAGAGGCTGGAAGCCCTGGCGCGCCCATTCTCTCTCTCTCCCTCTATCTGTCTTTCTCTCTGTGTCTGTCGCTCTCAAATAAATAAATAAAAATTAAAAAAAAAAAAAGAAAAGGTCTACCATACCTAATGACCCAGGTTCAATTTCCCAATGTCCACATAAGCCAGATGGCACAGTGGCACATGCATCTGGAGTTTGCTTGCAGTGTCTGGAGGCTCTAGCATGCCCATTCTCTCCCTGTCTCTCTCTCTCTGCCTGTCTGTCTCTCTCTCTCTCTCTCTCTCTCTCTCTCTCTCTCTCTCCATGTCTCTACTCTCTATGTCTCTCTCCTTACAAATAAATAAATATTCTAAATTTAACCTCCTTTTCATTTGATGCTTTTGATGTCCAACCCCCCCCCCCTTTCACAGGGAAAGCCTTAAGCCAATCAGTACTGATTTACACTTGTCCAGAGCATTGTTAAGTATTTCATTATCTGACAATTTTCTCAAGCTTGTTATCTTCCATGTTCATATGGAAGTCAGTAGTATAAAAAAAGTATTTGAGTGTGTTTATGGCCTAGAGTTCTCAGGAGTGTATATGTGATTTAGGACTAGAGAAAAGGGGACAATGTATAATTTGGTACCATCAGTTATATTAGGAAGTGATTACAAGCACTCAGCTCTGCACTGGACACAGAACTGCATGTGGAGGGTTAAAGAATCTTCTTGTTTCACAGACAGTAGACAGAGAGAGGTTCACTGAGCCAAAGGCTGCAGTCAGAACTTAGAGGACTGACTGCTGCTGCTGCTTCTACTTAGGACAAATGTATGCATAAATTGAGTGGTAAGTGACTCCAGGGAGCAAGTAAAGAAAGGGCCGTGACTAGGTTCTTGTAGGTGTGACATCTACCACGCCACACGAGTTATAACAGTGTAGAAGGAATAGGGATGTAGGACAGATGTTTCCTGACAACTGCATTATCAGCTTAATCAGGCCCTGTGTACGAACCACATGGTCTGTGTCCCAGTCCACATAGAAGGATTATCCACCTGTCATCCACTCAGAGCTGAATGTTGTGCCACAGTTTAATTACCATGCTAGGGTTTTCATTCTCATGTAACATTCTTATGATAAAACTTTGGCATAACCTACACTCTTAAGACACTCACCAGTGTTTCTTTAACACCTAACACATGGCTAGCTCTCAGTAAATGTTAGAGAACTGCCATGTGTCTCTATGAACCCATGGATAGCCTGTACTTTAGGTTTTCATCTTTACACTGATTGAGACCAGCTGGAAACGTAAGTGACAAAATTCCGAGAGGCAGCTTGCTTGTTCACAATATACTCCATTCAGCAAAAAGCAGAGAGGAGTATAAATTTTTCAAGACAATCATTCCCTGTGGGATTTCCAGATCTCTGGCATCTAAATGTTTAAGTTTAATTTTTAAATCACACTTTGCTTTCCACTTATCTGAGATGCTGTTTGAAAAACTAAATTGTGCTATATTGTGTGATAAACATTGGATGAAAACATGGCATATCTTGAACCCTGCATAAAAATCCTTATAAACCATTAAAATGATGCAGTAAAAAGGTGCTTTTCCTTTAAAGACTGATATTAATATTAACAAAGAAGTTGATGTGATTGCCCCTCTCATTATAATCCACATGTTACCTAATCCACTAAGTATTATTACCTGGAGAAATATGTATTCACTTTTTCTCAATAATATTCTGAGTAACTATTTGTCAGTAATCATGTGAAAATGAGAAATGATGCTTGCTGTGGGTCTGTAACTGGTAACAAGTCATTACCATGTAAAAAATAAACATGAAAACATGAATAGCTTGGTTAGTTGCAAACACTTATAGTATAAAAAGATCTGTCAGGGAGATGGTGAGGTACTTGCTACACAGACATGAGGATCTGAATTCAGATCACAGCACTTACATGAAAACCAGAGTGGCAGATTGCATCTGTAATCCCAGTGCTGGGAGACAGTGACAGGAGGATATACAGAACTTGCTAGCTCAATAATACAGCCAAATCAGGGAGCTCTGGGTTCAGTGAGAGACTCTGTAGAGAGTAATTGAGGAAGCCACCCAATGCTGACCTCTGGCCTTCACACACATGTGCACACCCCCAAGTATGAAGACATTGTCAGTGGCTTCCTTTCAGCAAAGCATGCCCTTGAGTTGCTTTCTTTCACATTATCCAGTCTTACCAAGCCTAACAGGAAGGATTTCTGGTTACTGAGCATGGGGTGTTTGGCATGTGACCTAGCTTAATCTTTGCCACTATAATCCCAGAAAGTAAGTACTAGTATCATTCCCATACCATGAAGAGAAAGGGGAAGCTTCAGGGTGAAAGGACATGCTCCAAGTTCATGGAAGTTTTTTGTGGTTCAACTGGACGCCTACATCTTCCTGACCCACCTTCACCTCCTGCCTTATTGCTCACTGAATTTTTGAGATGATCAGAGAGGGCTTGTGGTTCCATTCATGGGTCACAGAGAATGTAATGTGCCAGGGGGTAATAATTCTTTGGTTTTAGGTTTAGTATGCCATGGCAAACCAGAGATTTTAATATTCTTAATGATGCAGTGAATAAGGAGAGGGGTGGTATTTGACATAATTAGTCAGTAGCATTTTACCTAGAAGATGGCCTATTTCACTCAACAAATAATTAAGTTTGAAAACACTTCCTTTTTCAGATTTTAATTTTATCCATGGACCTATACAACTGGATTCTTTAAGCTTTCAATATATAAGCAAAATACTTTTATTATACTATAATGTTTCCCAATCAACTTAACAAAATGGTATTTGCATCATAAAATAATCTTACTCTACCAAGATTGAGAGAGATAAAATTAATATCATTCTAAATAAACCTCAATGGTTCTTACTTTTTTTTTGCTTAGTTGGTATTAGTAACATTTTTATAACTATGGACATTTTTATTTTATCAGGTTTTATTCTAAGAGGTTGGTCCATAGTCTAATCATTATGCCATTAATGAAACCAGAAACCTTGCCATATGGCTTTAGTTACTGTTGAAAGTGTGAGAATATTTTCTATTTTACAAAACCTGTCACATGGTTGAACACATGCAGCTTAACTGCTAGGACCAAGCACTGTAGCATGCCTCACTCTTCATTCATTAAACCTATTCCACATTGTAAAGAATGAGCTTAGCGCTTATGGACAAGTGCAATATTTCTATATGTAACATTTTTCACCCTCTGGTTTCCGGCCAATATTCACCTTCTTGGCTCTGGAATCCAGGCTGCTCTCACTTGAACGCGTTTGAGAACATGTGCTCTGCATTTGTTTCCTAAGATGCAACTGGCCTGGACATGTGCTAACTAAAGCTCTTAACAGCAAGGGGATTTACTTTGATCCATACTGCTTGGCAAGCATTCTGCTCTGACATTTCTCTAAAGACCATAAAATAATGCTTTCTTAAATTCTTCTTAATTTCTCACCTTTGGACAGCTTTTCAAATTGTGAGCAAACAAATCGATTAAGATGGTGAATCAGTCTTAACACTACAATGACAGATGCAAATTATCTGAGAGTAAGTTTTCTTGTCTGCTTTATACTCTCATGGATGGAGGAGAGCCTTCTGCCTGGAGGAGGGCAAGCAGTGCAGCCTCTCCCGCAGTCTAGACAGGTGAATGGTCATCAAGCATCTGAGAACTCCAGTGGGGAAGGAATTGTAACATTTCTTCTTAGTAATATCCCAGTCAGCATTTTTCAAATTGGCAGGCTTGTTTGAGAGGTCCAAACCAAAGTAAAAACTAGCAATCACTCCATTTTTCTTATACATCAGTCACCTAATAATTTTTTGAGATTCCCCCCCTCCCCGAGAGGCACAGAGATAAAAAATGTTTAAGTTGCCCAAATATTGCTAGTTGAGACTATCATCCAGTGTCACTTTAAAATGCAAAAATGTTTGAAAATCACATTATAATTTTAAAGAAACGGCAAATGCTCATCTTTGTCTTGATTTTTTTAATGTGGCATGTTTTTAAATTTTTTGTTGTTGTTTATTTGTTTATATTTGAGAAGAACAGACATAGAGAGAAAGATGCAGATAGAGAGAGAGAGAGAATGGGTGCACCAGGGCCTTCAGCCACTGCAAAAAACTCTAGATGCTTGCACCCCCTTGTGCATCTGGCTAACATGGGTCTGGGGAATCCATCCTCAAACCAGGGTCCTTAGGCTTCACAGGCAAGCACTTAACTGCCAAGCCATCTCTCCAGCCCTTTGTCTTGATTTTAATAAAATTCTGCAAATGTGATAGGATAGAATGGAGTTCTTCCATATTTTTGGATAATATATTTCATTTCCTTGTGTCCATTAGAATTTGAGCTACCTTGTTGCATTCAGTTTCATGTTGCTGGGACAAATATCCAATCAGAAGCAGCTTATGGAAAGAGAGGGGTTTATTTCAGGCTTACACAGTCTAGGAGAAACATCAGTGATGGAAGAAGCTGGCTCATTTCCATATACCCAAGCAGGGAGACACCATCAAGTGACCAGCAAAACCCAAAAACTATCAAGAGCCAGAGTTCCAGTATTCTCTGCCCCAGTGACATATCCCCTTTAGTATTAGGAATCTTCTTGCTGGGGGCTTAAGCTACAAGCTCAGTTTAATAAAATACCTGAATCTATGGGGTCATACATTCAAAATGCCACATGCCACTTCATTGATTTGTTTAGTATTTTGTAAATACATGTGTCTATTTAAATTTACTTTTTCTTACTTGGTTACATGTATCTAATATATATGTACATGCATGTATGTTACAATTATTGCTTCTATCCACAACCAGGTATGCATAAGTCCTTGAGAAAGAATTCCACTGCTTCCCATTCATGAAGACAGCATTCTTTCCTTGACTGCCTATTCAGTGGGTGAGCACTTTCAGATAGAAAAGTGTTGATCATAAATTCGTTCAACAAATTTTATTGCCATGTGTCAACACTAATTAGCTAGATAAAACTCATTAGCATTTACTCCATGGATGCTCAATTAATGGTGAATTTGTTGAAAATGACAAGAATAGTCATTATAACACCAACTTTGATGTATAAATGTTAATAGGAATATCAGACAAAGTCCCATTAAAATTATCTGAAAGAATCAGATAAAAGGAAATAATTACTTCATGATGGACTATGCTATATGCCTAAATAAACTGATAATAACAAGATCAGAATCATCCTGATACCATTCATATACCTGCATAGTTCTCTTGATGCATTACATAGGTCTCCATCTCACCTGAATATCCAGATCTGTCTCACTCTCTGCATCTTATGAGCATAACACCATCAGTATGTAACAGCAAGCAGATGGCTCTTCCCCTTCTCTTTCAGATGCAAGGTGATGCACATGACTACCACTACCCAGATGGAGAAAAATCACACCTCTGAGCCCCAGGCTAAGACAGAATGGGCTAATAAGAAGGTCAAAGTTAAAGAGTTTAGGAAGGAAAGCAAAGAAGAAAACCACTTTAAAGGGAATGTTGGATTCAATGGATTCAAGTTATTGAATGTGCACTAAGGTCTTTCTTTTGGCCACAAGTGAACACTCTCTTTCCACCAGAGTCTTTCTTCTTAATATTGCCAGATATGCCACAAGTACAGAATGCACAGGCAGAGTATACACACACAGGAATACACTTTCTATGATTCAAAATATTGAGATGGGTATAGTTGTACATGTCTGCAATCATAATACTTGGGAGGTGGAGGCAAGAAGATTTAAGAATTCAAGGTCATGCTCAGCTACATAACAAGTTCAATGCCAACTTGGACCATACATAATCCTATCTTAAAACAATAAGAAATTATAAACTACTTTAATCAGCAAGTAACCTAATATTTATTATTTATGTTTTAAGAGCCAGGCATGGTGGGACATGCCTTTTATCTCAGCACTTGAGTGGTGTAGGCAGGAGGTCAAGGGCAGTCTGAGCTACAGAGTGAGCTCCAGGTCAGCCTGGACTATTGTAAAACTTTGCTTCAAAAGCCAAACAAGGATTATGAAGATGGCAGCCTCCTAACCATGCTTCAGCTCCCAGTGTAATATCAGGCAAGATCTGTGGGGCTACAGGTGGAGTAGGTCTTAACAGACTTTCAGTGGGCAACCATGGAGTGATAGAGTTGGGAACCTGCAGATATGTGATCCTGACCAAGCCAACTGCAGAACTGGTAGCAAATCAACAAAACACCATCACATAAATGAAGGCCACATTGTTCTCTTCACTAGACTTGACCTAATAGACAAAAACCAGAGAGACCTCAAAAGAGAGATAAATGAACTAAAGGTGAGTCCCCCCCAAAAATAGAGGCTCTCAATAACCAGCTGTTTAAGCTTAATGAAGACACAAACAAATGCAAGAATGAATTCCAAGAAGCATTAAGAAAATCAAAACAAGATATGACATTCCACCTTACTCCAGTAAGGACGACAATCATTTAAAAAATCAAATGACAACAAATATTGGAGAGGACATGAAGAAAGAGGAACCCTCATTCACTGTTGGTGGGAATGTAAACTTTATAACCACTATAGAAAATGAATATGGAAATTCCTGAAAATGATGTATATAGAGCTACCAACAGACCTAGTTATTCCCTTACTGGTCATTTATCATAAATTCTCCACACTTCACTGCACAGATATTTGCTCAACCATGTTTATAACTACTCAATTCATAATAGCTAAGAACTGGAATCAACCCAGGTGCCCATCATTGGAAGAATGGATAATGAAGTTGTGGTGCATTTACACAGTGGAACTCTACTCAGCAGTAACAAAAAAAAGATACAATGTAATTTGTAGAAAAATGGATGGACTTGCAACAGATTATACTCAGAAAACTCACACAATCACAGAAAGACAAATACCACATGGTCTCACTCATCCCTGGTTCCTAACCTGTGTCAGCTCGAGTTGCTGACATACCTGATAGGCAAATTGAAGCCCAGCCAATAGAGATGGAAGGCTTTGGGGGAAGAAAAAGTGGAGGGTGAGGGGAAACAAACACAAAACTAAACCCAAAATGAACTGGTACCTTAGAAACCTTTACCCTTGAAGATAGTCTACAAGATTTCACCCTCAACTGGAGTATGGAGAGAGCACTTGAAAAGAAGGGCCCTGGAGAGGGTGGGATGATACCTAACCTTAATTTTTTGTGTGGGGGGGATTTGGCCTGTAACTCCTAGTACCTGAAACCAGTTGCTACCACAATGAGCTGTTGATTGGAGAGAACTATGAGGTCCCCCAAAAAGACAGACTTAAGCCCTTGATTAGTTGCCTGAGGGAATAACTAAGACCATAATCCTGAAGACATTATATGCTGCTGACAACAGAACACACAGAGACCTGGCTGGAATCCTGAAGAGAACTAGCCCCCAGACAGCCCATCTACTCCTGGAAAGTGCTGCATGAGCTACTGGTGGAAAGTGGTCAACAACACTATGAGCAATTAGGGACCTAAGCTACTCAGAAGCAACCAGCCTGACAAGAAACACATACCAGTGTAATGGTGGACACACAGCCTTGGTGGGTAACCAATAGCTCGCTAATTGGCTAACAGGTCCACTCAGTGGAAAGGAAACCATATCTGGAATTGAGAACCAGGTCAGAATCCTATGGAGACAAAGCTAATGCTCTCTAATGTGAAGCTCCCACTAGTCTTTGACTAAAGGAGAGGCTACATCCATCAAATTCTCCCTTAATTAATAACCCTCATCCCATCTAACCTATACTGCTTTTACTCTCTATTAGAGAATCTGTTTTTTATTTCTCAGATAGTAGTGAGACCTGAGGAGATAAACCTCTCCTTGAACTTCAGCCAAGTACCAGCTGAAACCACAGAGGACTTGGGGAGATGAGCAGCAGTGTTGCTTCCATGGTAAGCCAGACAATTAGTGCCAAGGTGAAGAAGACAGACCAAAGCAAAGATTCAGAGGCTCCTAAGAGCTCTGAAGTATAAACCCAGCATGGCTCAGGGAATTTTGTGGAAAAAAGCTCAGAAAGATTGTAATAGCCATAGGTTGGGCCATCATGGCCAGAGGCAACCCCCACCCCAATAATTGACTACTGCTCCCACAATGCATAACCCAAAACCCCATGGTGAATACCAGCAACCCCACAAGTAGGACCCCCTGTGGAATGGAGACAGGGATGAGGGAAAGGATGGTACCAACACGTAATGTATTCATACCAAGTATGTCCATAATAAAAAAATCCCCCCCCCAAAAAAACAAACAAGGGCTGGAGAGATGGATCAGCAGTTAAGTCATCTGCCTGCAAAGCCAAAGGACCCAGGTTCAATTCCTCAGGACCAATGTGAGCCAGATGCACAAGGTGGCACATGCATCTGGAGTTTGTTTGCTAGAGGCCCTGGCGTGCCCATTCTCTATTTATATCTGCCTCTTTCTCACTCTTAAATAAATAAATAAGTGAATAATTGAAAGAAATGTTTAAAAAAATTAAGGTGAATTTAACTTTAAAAATCTTGATGGAATAAGACAAAACTATAATTTTGATAATTTCATGACTGATATTATTATGGATTATTTAAATACACAATAGGTAATTAATCAGTCAATTATTTAAACATAGCTGGTAAAATGTATTCAGAAGCTCATTAAGTATGCATAGTAAATATCAATGGAAATTAGTTTTTGTAATCTTCTAATATGAACTTTGTAAAATAGTCTTGCATTGTGGAATTTCCATTCATTTTATAGAAATAAATAATAGCATAAGAAATATGATTGTAAGAGCCACAAAGTAGGAGGAAATATCTAGAAGCATTGTCCCCCACTCCAATGACTGACTGCTGTTCTCACAACTCCCAACCCACAAACCCATGGTGAATACCAGCAATCCTACAGAGGAGGGTCCTCAGTGGAATGAGAGCAGGGAGAAGGAAATGATGGTACCAATGCATGATGTGTCCATACTGAGTTTTTATTTTAAAAAAGAAAAAAAGAAATACACTTAGGATAATGTTCTCTATACCCTGTCTTATCAAAACTCAAGGTTCAGAAGTTAATGGGTAGTGATTATGATATAAAGTAATTTTAAAAATAAATTTAAGTATTCTGGCTGATTTTAGCCAGCCCTCAACAACTTCCTATTGTTTTCCCTTAACATATAGAATAATTTCACTGCCAAGTGGTGCATGAGTGTGTTCTTCTCAAGACTTTAGACATGTAAAAAACCATTTCGTTCCTTACCCTTTAAGATGATTGATAAGATTAGCCAAATTTTTATGAATAAAACAGCTCTAAGCTAGCATCTAATAAGCATCACATATTCTCTAATGACAATCTAAATAAGAATATATTTAAACATGAATATATATGTTCCCCAAGTGTCTTCTGGCAAAACTGATTGGGTGTGTATGTGTGCATGTGTGTGCACCTGTGTGCATGTGTGTGTGTGTGTGTATATATATATATATATATATATATATATATATATATATATATGCTCTATACCAGATATATATTTATTTCAAATTCAATATATTTTCTTAACATCTAAAATGTTTTTCTTAACTACTTTGCTGTGTTCTAACAAAGGCAATTGAATAATATTCACATATTGCCTGTGTGAGTGCCAGAATATTCCAGAAAAAGTAGAATCCTTAAAAATTAAATGTATCCTGAGTCAACGCTTTATAAAAATAAGATACATGGAACAAATTCATAAGAGAAATAATGATCCCACAATAAAATATATAAATTTCTTATGCAATTTTCACACAACAAAAGATATAAACAAAGCCATTTATGGGCAACTAAATAAAGAATAAGAAGGTAAGTAGGTGTTTATACTTCCTAGGAAAGTCTTGAATCCCATAATCTTGATTCTCGACTCCTTGTTGTTTGAAGGTTTGTTTTCCTCCAGGGCTTTGTGAGCACTAAGTATGTATCTTGCCAGCAAGCTACATCCTCAGGATCCTGCTGAACTTTTTTTCAATCACTATTTACTATTATCTGAGTAATTGTCTAAAGGTTGGAAAAAGGAAAATGATGAAACATTTTTAAGGTTTCTTATTTTATTTCTTAAGATAATGGCTATACTGTCTTCCATTTGGAGTAATTGAAATAAAACCAAGAGAAGCAAAAATCTCTGATTTATTTTTTGTATTTCAGACATTGTCTTAGGCTCTTTGCAGCTATTCCACCCTAGTCTCCCCACAGCTTTGCAAGAGAAGTCGAAGCACCTCTTTGTTGGATGATCCAAATGAGTACTATAGCTTGAATCCTAAACAGCTCCTAAAGAGCTGGTCACCATCCTGTGGTGCTGTTAGAAGAGGGTGGGTCATTCAGGAAGTGGAACCTAGTGAAGAAACTTAGGCCATTGAAGTCATACACTTGAAGGGGATTTTGAGACTGGCCCCTTACTCTCTCTTGCTTTGATTCCTGGTTTTCATGAGGTGAATAGGCCTCTTCTACCAAATGTTTCTGGAGGCACAATACAGCACGGCAAGTAACCGTGGACTGAAACCTCTGAACACATGAGGAAAATAAGCTCTCCTTCTTTACATGCCACTCATCTCCAATATTTGCTGCAGAAACAAAGAGAAAACATACTGAATATCTGGAGTCAAGTAAATGTGGGAGGTGGACAGTTAATGAATTTAGGCCACTGGTTTGACTTAAAAAAAATAACAATCCTCCTGGACTTGGTGACTGACTATGGTGTGGTCACCTCTATTTAAGCACTGAAGGACAGTGGGGTCAGCTTAGTACTCTGATATGATTTTCTTCCAAAGCATTTTCATATCTTTATGAGACACTCAAACAAGGACAAGCATAGCCAAGCCTCCCCATTTTCCTTCTGCTCACAGCTGCCACTCTGACCCTGCCAAGGGTGCCACAGCACCATGCTTTAGATGGTCCAGTGCTGCTGCCCTTACACCTATGTTGGTCACCAGGTCCTGAGAATGCCTTTCTTAGTCCTAATTCTGGGGTGAGTTTCTAGGTATTTTTGTCATTTTTCATTAAGAATCTCAGTTGAACTGCAGTATAGTTATCCACCTTAAGGGTTTTCTAAACCAGTTAGGGAGATAATTAGAACCCATGGGAGCTGGTCTAAGTTAGTATTTTCTCAAAGAGAGTGCAGGACTAATACCACTCCAGATGCCAGGAAGGTGAGATCATTTATTACCTTCTATGGTTGTTGAACATCAGGACCTAATTCCTTCTAGAAGTGAATTGAGAAGCCAGGGAGAGTAACTTCTGTTTAGTCTGTGTCCACTTTGCATAACCTCCAGATGACAGCATTTTTATAATTGTCACAAAGATATATTCAGGTATGGATGTTTTGTTTTCCTCTCCTTCTTTCTGTTTCCTTGCACCTTATTCAGTCTGATACAAGCCCCTGTGCACATAACCCTGGAAGATTTCCAGGGCAACACAGAAAAGATATGTAACATAATGATCCCTGAGACATGTTCATTTGCATAGACAGCATGCCTTAGGGATGAATGAGAGGACAAGGTCATGAAGCTTGCTCCTCTTCAAAACATAAAGTGATTCTTCTGGGTTAAAAGCTAAAAGGAGAGCCATCATTGGTTCTGAAAATAGAAGAGATTCCAAGACCAGACTCTTGATACTGGGCCTGCTGCAAGTTAGAACTGAGTGAGTGGTTGTCTGAATAGACAACAGAATCACTGGCAGCCTGGCATATCCTGGAATTGTAAGGTGACCCTGAAGCAAAAGAGAGCTTCCTCAGACTTTGAAGGGACAAGAAAGACAAAGGAAAGACCAGGAGAAAGTGTGTCTTTCCTTCTTAAAGTTCATAGCAAAAATAGTCATTTCATTTGCATTTAATAATAAGGAAAAATTCTGGAGGAAACGAATTGACAGTTACAGTTTAAAATAAAAGATATAAACAAAGTTGACATAATATAGAAGATTGAGTTGAATATTCATACTTATGACATGTTGGGTATTCATCCAAACTCTTATTCCATAGATATGTACTCCACACAGTTTATATTAGGAACCACATTGAACAATGAACATACAAAGACAAGTAATGTAACATTCTTGCCTTAATACTTATAGTTTCATGGAGGAGATAAGCAAGTAAAACCAATTATAGCATAGTAAAGATAAAATCTATTAGCTTTCCTATAACTATAACACTTGAGTAGGAACCAAAAAGGCTGAAATTAAGACAATAGAGTTTGAAGTATATATTAATCATTATCTAGCAAAGGCAGATACTATCCCTACTTCCTTTCTTTATTAAGCTTCTCATGAAAGAGGTGTGCTTAGCTGTCTGTGTATCACAGTGCTATAACTCCTGCCATTTGGTTTCCATGCCAACAAGTCTGTTATTCTACACATCAGAAGTCTTAATGACTCCTTTGTTGCCCAATCCCTGGATCTTCCCTCAGGTGTCATTCTCTGGAGTGACCTCTCTTCACACCCTTTCCTTCCAGAACACTTTCTCACATGTTCCCCTGTCCATTCTGAGAAAGACGACCCAACTCTAGCCCATTTACATTTCCACTCCAGAAGTTTGCACACAGCCACCTTCCCATCTTCCCACGGATGCTTCCTTTCCCTCCAGAAATGCCATCTACTTGTTTTAACTCCAGTTTATATAGATTACTCCATTTCTATTTTCAGAACCCTAACTTTTCTTCAGATTCTTTACTGACCAGCTTTTCCTGAATCAGCACGACCCCTAGCTAACTTGTACTAATTATGTTGATTACTGTCAGTCTCACATATTGAAAGACTTAGTCCCCATTTGGTAATGCTTGTGGAGGTTGTAGAACCATTAGGATGTGGGGCCTAGCTGGAGGCAGTGCACTGGATACAGGTCTTTGTGTATACCATACCTGGGTTTTCCTGTCATGTCCACTCCACTTTCTGTTCCACTGAGATAAGATCAGGCAGCTGCCATACACTCCTGCTACCTCAGACCCAGCCACCAGCGGCTGTGCCTTCTCTGACACGGTTGACTGTATCCCTCAAACCATATGCCCAAATCAACCCTGTTTCTTGTCAGTCATTTGCACACAGCAATGAGAGAAGTAACTAGTACAGAAAATTGGTACTGTGAGTGGAACCATGGCTGTGATAAACTTGATTATGTGGTTGCTAGGCCTTTGGAACTGGTCTATGGGAAGAATTCAGAAGAGTTCGGAAATGCAGGCTAGAGAAACCCTAGAGTGCTGTGAACACAACTTAATGGGTGATTCTGTTGGAACTGGGAAGGCTGGGATGCCAAGAGAAATGCCATTGTCTTGATGGTTCAGAGAGGAATTCAGATTCTATCAAGAACTGGGATAGAGAATATTTGTGTTATGTTGTACAAAAAAAAAAAAAGTCTGGATATGTTCTGCCCATATCTGAAAAGGTGAATGAGGCTGAGTTTTCAAAACAATGGTCTAATTCATTCAGTGAAGGAAACCCTGTGGCAGCATAGCATCCAAACTGTGTGGCACAGGTAGTGCTTACTGCATCTACCCATAATTAGTACAAGAGTGAGGGGAAAAAAGGAACAAAACCCCATGAAAAAGTGTGCAGTTTGGTGAAGGAAAATAATGCAAATAAGTTTAAGGATGCACACAAGGTGAGTGCAGACAAAGTGTCTGGAAATAGGTTAGTGCCATTCACTAGAAACGGACTTTGCACTGGGGTACATAGAAAGCAAACCTCCCCATTGAGAGCTGCAGCATTCAACAATGCAAATTATCAGAATAAAAGCATCCCTGAAAAGGTAGGGCATTCAGATCCTGTGATGAAAAACAGTGTCCTAGGAGAGTGTTTCTCCAGATTCAGCCACAAGGGCACAGAGAGGCCACTGCAGCTATGGTCCAGGGGGTCAAAGCTACATCTTGAGCTGGCCAAAAAGCTTGGCATCATCCATGTGGGGCAGATTTTCTAGGCATTCAAGATGCACAACTTAAGGGGCTATGTATACTTGTATCAAGTTTCCAGAAAACTATTGAGACTAGGCAATGTATAGCAGGATTCCTGAGAGGCCATTTTCTTGGAGCTATGAGGGTAAAGTCTAGGTTGCAATGTGACCACAGGACATTGGAGTTGACAGAAGTATGTAATGTTTATGAAAGAAAGCTTCAGACACAGAAAAGACAGGAGTCACACATACCACAGGCAACTGAGCTAGAAGGTGGAGCTACCCAAGGCCATTGGTGCTCATCACCAATTCCATCACATGCCCCAGATGCTGGACATGGAGCTACATGGCTCTGAGCTTGCCCTACTGGGTTTGAGTCTTTCTTTGATCCAACCTTTCCATGCTATGACCCTATTCCTCCCGTTTGAAGTGAAATGTTTACTATATACCACTGTATATAGTAACCATTGCAGTTATCTTCTCATTGTGATAAAGCACCTGATAAAAAAAAAGCTGATGGGAGGAAAGTTTATTTTTGTGGCGGAGGGGCGGGGGGCACTTACAGTCTCAAAGGGAAGCTCCATGATTGTAGTGGATAGTGTAGCTTAAGCAGAGGCTGGACATCAATAGCAGGAGAATATGTGTCAGCTAACAATGGTAAGCTAAGACTAATAAACTTCAATGTCCATGTCCAGCAACACACATCCTCCAGAAAGGCTCTACCTCCCAATTTACCATCATCTAGAGACCAACTATTCAGAACATATGAGTTTATGGGAGACATCTGATTCAAAACACCACAGCTGGACATATATAACTGATTTGTTAAATATATTCTACAAAGGCTCGCAGTCAAGAGATTGGCTTAAACCTTATGAGACTTTAAGCTTTTTTTTAAAAAGTTATTTATTTATTTATTTGTTTAATAGAAAGAGAAAGGCAGACTTTAAACTTTTTAACAACTTTAAAAAGTCACAGATCTATAAAGACTATGGGAACTTTTGAAGTTTGACTGAATGCATTTTAAATTATGAGATGGCCATGAAACTTTGGGGACCAAGGAGCAGAATGTCATGGCTTAAATGGGAAATGAGCCCCCACAGGCCTATGTGTTGGAATACTTGCTCCCCATCTGTTAACACTGTTTTGGAAAGCTACAAACCTCTAAGGAGCTGGGACTTGCTAAACGAAGTAGGTTACTGGGTACATGGTTTTTATATTTTTTCCCTGACTCCTTCTTGTCACATACTCTCAGCTTTCTGCTCCACTCAGATGTCAACAAACAGCTACCACACTCCAGTGACCAAATAGCCATTCAATGTCATACCTTCCCCAGCATGACAGAATATATCCCCTAAGATATGCACCCAAATATACCTTAAGTTGCTTCCATCTAGTTATTTAACAAGAAAAGCACTTCCGTATTTTATGATGCCTGTTTTCAGTAGGCAAGGACCTGCTGTGTATCATTTACTAGTCATTTTCCCCCATGCCTCCTGCATAGCTGTGATTATGAGCATCAGCCACCACGCCTTGCTGACTAGGAAGAGGCTACCCACCTCAAGGTGGCCCATTCCGAGCAAGTGTAACAACTAGCCTATAAGCAAGTAGCCTTTGAAGAGCAAAGTGAACAATGTTAAACCTACACCCTCACCTCACTCTTTCTAAAAATCTCCTGCCATTCAAGTCACTACCACCATGTCCTGAGCTACAGGCAGGTACTAGACGTCTGAGACTAGCTGTATCATCCAGAACCTGACTAAATTATTCAAGCCATCCAATCCTAAACATAATCAGCTCCTTACTCTATTTCTCCCATTCTTTCCCATTAAAAACACAATGGATACTTTAGCCTGCATTTTCCCCTTGTTCCTTACAGCCCTGACTGACCTGTATATTTTTTCTATGAGCCTTACATGGCATAGCTCTTGAATCTGACTCATAGTAAGACAAAAATATTTTAAAATATATACCAAAATGTGATCTTTTAAAATTTTTTATTAGTGTTCTTAACCTTAATCAATTTCTTAAGTCTTTGATGGAAATTGGCGATTCTTGGGTTTAGAATGTCTGGCTTACAAATCCAAATGGGTTTTTGAATCAGAAACCCAAGGAATTAAAACCTGCTCTCAGCTCTTAGGAGCTATGAAGCATTAAATAATGCTACTTCTTTGCCTTATTTTTTCCCTCATATAATTCAGGTACTTAGGGAACATTTACTGTTACATTCAGATGTCATAAGAAGAGCATCCAGGGGCTGGAGAGAAGGCTTAGCAGTTAAGTGCTTGCCTGTGAAGCCTAAGGACCCCAGTTCAAGCTCGATTCCCCAAGACCCACGGTAGCCAGATGCACAAGGGGGCGCACGTGTCTGGAATTCATTTGCAGTGGCTGGAATCCCTGGCATGCCTATTCTCTGTCTCTCTCTGCCTCTTTCTCTCTCTCGCTGTCACTTTCAAATAAATAAATAAAATTTAAAAAAGGAAGAGCATCCAGTAAGTGAGTATCATTTCCATATTAAAACCATAGAAATTACCTATGCCCTGAGAATGTGTATGTATATAGGCAGACAGTGCTATAACATATGTGTGGAGGTCAAAGAACAACCTTTAAGCATTTGTTCCCTCATTCAACCTTCTTTTGAGATAGAGTCTCTTGTTTGGCTGTTGTGTGTGCTTATCTAACTGGCCAGTGAACTTTGGATTCTCCTGGCTCTGCCACCCATTGCTACAGGGGTATTGGTATTACAGACATATGCACCACTTTGTGTCAGGTCCTACATGGATGCTAGGGAGGATTAAACTCAGATTGACAAACTTTCAAGAAAGGGCCTTTATCCACTAAGCCATCTACCAAGCCTCTTAAGTAGGATTTAGAACTAAACATAGCTAGATTTCTAGCCATACTTTGACTTTTTGGAAGAGAAAAAAAGAGGTATGTGGTGCAAGAAATAGAAAAGAAACGTAATAGATAACCACATATATGAAAATTTAACCTATTATATCTTCTTTGCACAAAATTAGAAAATAGTGCAATTGTAACTAAGTTATTTTCATCTGAATCCAAGCACATATCAGATTAGAATGGGACACATTAAAATGGCACACATATAATCAAAGATACCATGGGCACTGAAAACCTAGAGCTCTGAAAATGCTACAAGTCTAGGCAACCTGTGCTTGAAGAACACTGGAAACTGACAAGCATTCAGAGAAGCACGCCAAAGAACCCCCCAACTTTCTTTCTTCTTCTTCTTTTTTTTTTTTTTTTTTTTTGTTTGTTTTTTGAGGTAGGGTCTCACTCTAGCCCAGGCTGACCTGGAATTCACTATGGAGTCTCAGGGTGGCCTTGAACTCATGGCAATCCTCCTACCTCTGCCTCCCAAGTGCTGGGATTAAAGATGTGCACCACCATGCCCAGCTAAGCCCCCAACTTTCTTGATCTTCTCGGACTGAAAGACTTTCAAGGATCTCAAGTAATTCAAAAGATTTCAGAGTAATTTTCAGGCTTTGTCCATAATCACTAATTCCCTGTTTCTAGGACAAGTGTCATTTTTCCCTAATCAAAACCTATCCACTTATCCCAAAAATCAAGAGATAAGTTTGTGTTCAAACTGGAAAACTGTGGACCTAGTCTAGAACTTTTTAGCATGATTCTAAAACAGATAAACATATGTTCACATGTAAATTAAACGGTCCTTGATACAGTCTTCCAAAAGAGTATTGACAGCAGATTCTAGTCAACTCTTAAGTGTTGGCATGACAAGAATGATGTATAAAATCTTAAGCTTATAAAAGCAGAAATTATGCATATGTTTATGCAGCATATATTATTTAAAAAGACAATATAACTAACCAAGACATTTGTTTCCTTTTTCTTTGTTATTTTTAAAATTTTTCCTAAGTAGACATAGGGTACTATTTGCCATAAATAATTCTGGCAAAGTTTTGCCTCTTAAAACAGAATGAGAAATGCATAATAAACTGCAGAGATATTATGATTCACATAGAGCACATTTCAGACCCTAAATAAAAACAAAACAACAAAAATAAACACATGCCCACATTCTTTTATTTCTAAGACTTATACTTTCTGGGAACAGACTACTGTTGCCTGGTGGCATCACACATGGCAAGCAAGTCTGTATCACATTGTAATAGAAATTAGGTGGAGACCTATGCTGTGTGGCTATTCTGAAGACCGGTGCCATTAACTGGTGCTGTTGTAACTGACCTGTCAGGAATGAAGATATTCTAGTGAGATATTTGTGAACACCTCACTTTGGCTATCAGCTTACTGAAACAATGGACCTCAAGAGACTGGGATTTCCCTAGGAATCTCATGCTAGAAGAAAAAGGCTGAAGCCTGATGCCAACTTGGGGAGGAACTTATTTCCCAGAAAGAGTTCACACAGTTCTGACAACTTGTTAGGCTGCCTTGCAGGAGAGATTGGAGCAGAGGCAGTGATGATAGATAGAACAACATCTTGACCAGATAGTTTGGTTTTGCATATATCTTGGCTTCTATTTAGACCTAAGCCTTACATGAGGAACTTGAAGATGGACCTGGACATAACAGGATCTCTTTATTCCTATTCCCTATGTAGTCACATTGGATCACTTTCCTCTATTTTTATTTAATACTATTTTATTTTTGCTTGTCACTATTACATGAATTCTTTGTTTGGTCTATTGAGGATGGGTAGCTGAGATGATCCTGAAACAGTTGGCAGGTTCTGACACTGACAACTCCAGTAACTATTTGGTACTCCATGCATCTTCCAAAGTGCCCAAATATCAGGATCATTTCCTGCCTGCCACCTTGTACTTAGTATTTGGGGATCACATTCCAGAGAGTGTCCAGTAATTTCAAATGGCTAAAACAATTGTTTGAACATGATGTTAGTATCTTGTGAAATACAAAGTAAAAATTCAGTACAGACTTCAGTGACAAATTTTAAAACATTATTGGTGCTGAGGTGCAGGAAATCTTAAGTTCTACAGAAGAGTCACCTAAAGATTTCTAGACTGGAAGATTGAGTTTTCCAGTCAGAGGAAGAGCAAGGATCAATTCAGGAATTACATGTGACAGACTGTGCCCTTGAACTACTTGAAGAGTGCCAGGACTTATTTATCAGTGCCTGCCCATGGCCACCAACATGCTTTTGTAATACAATCCAAAGTCATTATGAGTCTTCCATGGGCATTATGATCAGTGGAAGGGATCTAAAAAAAAAAAAAAAAAAAAAAAACAAAAAAAAAAACCCTTCCTTAGTCCTCAAAGTCTTTCGACTCAGCTCATCTGTGGAAAAGCAGAACTGTGTCTCCACAAGTGGTTTGGATGCTTAGCCAAGGTCAAGAACTATCGGTGAAGCGAGTACACTTTCAGAAGCCCTGGGAGGTGCTCGTCACGGTGCTCAAGCTATCTGAGGCTCAGAGAAGCACACATTATATTAAACAAATCAGCCATCCTCAGCGGGTACTTCCCAGACGAGAAATATCGTTGGCTGGGTTGCTGTAACAAAAATGTCTCAGACTAGGTAGAAAATTTAAAAAATCCAGATATTTATTACTATCCCAGAGTCTTAGAAATCCAAGATCCAGTCACCAGCAAGTTAGTGTTGGGTGAAGGCTTATTTCCTGATTCACGGATGGCACCTTCTTGCTGTAGCTTCACATGGAACAAAAAGAGCTCACACTGACCTCTTCTAGAAGGTAGCTAATCATATTCAGGAGGGCTCTGCCCTCATGCCTGAACCACTCTCTCAGAAGACCCACCACTCATTGGACATTGGGATTTAACAGATGAATTTTGAGGGACACCAAAGGTTAGGCCAGAGCACTAGGGTGTTTGCTAAACTACAGATTCTTATACCCTAATGCCCTACTACAGAATTATTGTAAACTCAAGCGAGGAGGGCCATGCTCTGGCAACTGACCATATAACAAGCCTCTAAAGTGATATTGATGGATTTTTTTTCTGAAGAATGGTTGCACTAAAAGAAGCCTCTGTATTTGTGTGCGCACACACACACACACACATGTGTTGTATGCACTGGTGACAAGGAAAAGGAAGAAAGTGCTGGGAACTTGCACCTCCCTGAGTTACTAATTAAAGCAGAACGTTTTCATGCTTTTTCTTTCTTGGAATAAGGCTCACTTTGCATGCATTTCAAATCATAAAAAATAACATAAGTGATCCTGCTGTCTTTTTCTGACATTCAACCCTCTACTATCACCTCATCTTCCTCAGACCTCCTTAGATTAATATTTAACCAGAGCCAGAAAACAATGACTAAAATATTGACTCTTCAAAATATAAAGTCTGAACAAAATACTGCTGTACATTTTCTACCTTCTAAATGTTTCAAAGACATTAGAGATGCCCCCCTCATTCTTGCTTAAAATTCAATCTTTTTTCCAAACAGGAAAGGAGTAACTAAATGTCTGAGTTATAGGTTATTCCTGACTACAGTTTAATGAATGCCTACCTTAGACTGCCTCAAGGTCTTTATTTTTTTTTAATTTTCTTGTTTAGAAAATTCCATCCTTAGTAAAGGATAAAACAGTTGATGAAACCTCTATGGGGAGCCCCGTGAGCATGAATATTATCAGTTATTTGGGGTTTTTCTTCTTTTCTAGGTAGACTGTGTAGCTTGAGATTGTGAGCTTTGGAGGTAGGTAGATATGGGTTCAAGTTCATCACTTGTGACTTTCAGAACATAGTCCAGTTATTTAGTACTTTGGAACCACCATTTCCTTTAGATTGAAATAATAATTCCTCCTTTAAGTGGTTGTTAGCATCTGGTAAGTAGACGTATATGTCACTGTGGAGGCGTGTATGTTACGGTTCAAATATACACCTGCTAGGCTCTTGCTTTCAACATTTGGCACCTTGTTGTTGACACTGTTTTCAGAGGTCTTGGAAACTTTAGATGGTAGGGCCTTGCTGGATTAAGTAAGTACCTGGGGGCTGGTCCTTGAAGGTATCTTATCCCTGGTCCCTTCCCGTTTCCCTAACCGCCACCCAGCATCAGGACATGCGAACCTTCTCTGGTAAGCACTCTTACCACCACCATATTTGGCTAAAGTGCATAGGATCATGTGACCAAGAACAGAATCTTCTAAAATTTCTGGCCAAAATAAAACTTTCCGCTTTTAAGTTGTTTCTGTCAGGGATACACAACTGCACAACAAGTAACTAAAACTTTGGTTCTATTCCCCTTTCTCTTGCTAGCCACTCTAACTGAGCTATCTTGGGAAGAGTTATCTAGGGTGCACCTGGGTTATTCTAGACTGTTTTCTCTTGGCAGTGATAAACCTCATACATGGGTTACTTTTGTGTTACTATGATGAAACGTCTGGTATAAAGTAGGAAAGCTTTATTTCCTCTCACAGTTTCACAGGGTCCTTTAGTCCATGGTCACTTAGCCCATGATCTTGGGCAGAACATCATAGTATGAGGAAGTCACGGGAGAGCTGTTTGTGTCATGGGAGTGAAGAGTAAGAGAGCAGAAACAGGAAGGTGCCAAAGCATATTTCCAGTGACTGATTTCCTCCAGAGTGTTTCTAAGATCCTTGGTGTTTCTTAATCCAAACAAGTTGACAATCAAAATTAACCAGCACACCTGGAAGAAGAAAGGCCGAGATGTGGATTGGTGATTGTATGTCCGTGTGGCTATCAAGCTCCATTTATAATGAGAAAAATGTAAACAGGATACAGCATCTTTGGAATTAGTAGAAACATTAGCTTCATTAATTTAGTGTAGGAGCCAATGAACTCTGGATACATCTTTGAATAGAACTTATATTTTGGGGGGAAGCAGCAACAAAAATATTTATAGAATGTACTTCCAAGCTCAGCATAATATACTATAGCCTCAATACACAGAAAATCACACAAAAATTGTCTAGAATAGTGCACCTAGCTCTGGCCTTAATTATTTTTAGACCTAGTCACAGTAATAAATATGTATTTGATAGCCCAGACTCAGAAAGACCAATACCACATGTGTTTTTTTTCTTATATTAAGAAACTAGGTTTAAAGTTGTGTGTGTGTGTGTGTGTGTGTGTGTTTTCTGTGTCTGTGTATGTAGGCCATGAAACTAAAAAGGGGATCACAAGACAGAATGAAGATATCTCAAGAGTGGTGAGGAAAGGAAAAAGAGACAGTAATGGAATACATGTGAAAAGAAAGCAGAGAAAGGGCTATCTGGGCAGAGCAAGAATATCAGCAAGGGGGGAAAGGAGAGGATGGGATGGTCAATAAGAGAGGGACCTAAGAACAAAGGCTAATGACACACATGTATGAAGATGCCATATGAAACCCATTACTTTGTATTTGTACTACTTAGGGTTCAGTAGAAGAACAGAAATATATGATGAGGTTGCATAATAAAGGGATTTATTAGATTGGCTTACAGAATACAGGGTGTGTAGACCAACATTAACTTTTTGCAGCATGGA
This sequence comes from Jaculus jaculus, assembly GCF_020740685.1. Lineage (NCBI taxonomy): Eukaryota > Metazoa > Chordata > Mammalia > Rodentia > Dipodidae > Jaculus > Jaculus jaculus. The sequence continues at coordinate 89,618,800 of NC_059105.1, read as the reverse complement.
TAGCCTGAAAAGCAGGTAGCAGCTCAGTCCATGAGGCTGGATGCTTCAGCAGTCCTAGGTTGGTACTGAAGGCCTAGAGGGTCCCTTAAGAGCCATTGGTCTTGCGACCACATTTGAAGCTGGGTTCCCACATCCAAGGAGGGTTACAGCAGTGGGGAATATGTATGCACTAGCGAGTAACATGGGCAACCAGACCAAAGGCCTTGTATACTCTTAAAATTTACTTACCTATAGCCCATGCGGGAAGGGCTGCCAACTCTGGGGAAAGGTTTCCTCCCTCCATCAAACCTTGCTGAGAAAACACTGACAGACCCACCCAAGAGTCACATCTCTCACTGGATTCCTAATCTAATCAAGTTGACAAAAGAATTTAACTGTCATAAATGGTAACCTAAAAATTTAGTTAAAAATGTATGTTTGAAAATTGCTATGCATTCAGGCCTCCCAAAATAAACCTAACGGTAGCACAGAGCCATGACTGATACAGGTGGGATGAGCATATTTCAGAATGCAGAATTTTTCTTATTTTACTGAGTGAATGTTGCTCCTTTGCCTCGTATTAAGTAAAAACTCTGTAGGCTATAGAAGCGCTCATAATCAAGCACGGTAACATTTCAACAGAATCTGTAACTATTACTCTTTGAATTTGGGTTTGCAGCATCTACCAAATGCCCATGCATGGAAGGTTTGGGTCTCGTCTTAGTACCGGTGGAGGGTGGTGGAAGTCTTTGATAGGTGGAGGTCTTGGGTCACTGGTGTGTTGCTGTCAGAGGAAATTTTTGGGACACCAGTCTTTTCCACTCTCTCTCCCTGCTTTCTGATCTCCATGAGGTGAGCTACAAGGTGCTGTTTGCCACAAGCCCAGAGCCAAAGACAATTGACAATGGATGGAAAACTCCAAACTCATGTAAACCAAGACAAACCTTTCCTCTTTTCAAGAGGGTGCTTTGTTTCAGAACCAGAAAGGTGGTATGTTTACATTATTTACATTATTGGGATAAATGAAGACCAAAGACTCCTCATGCTCAGTTCATGTTTTTCCATAAAACACATTCAGATCAAGTTCCTCAATCTAATAATAATAATGAGAAAATAGTTTCCTAAAATTATTGACTTTCACAGCTATTGGGCATTTTAAATTCTTTTAGAAATCTATAGCTTAAAATCCATATATTTCAAGAGCAAGATTCAAAATAGCATATAAGGTCACTTCCTCAATTATGAAGGGGTATATATTATTGCTCATTATACTATTATACTTTAGACTAACGAAAGATGACTTCTGTATCAGTGTGACAGTTGTTAGTTATAGGCATGAAAACTTACCAGAAAGGAATAAAATATATTTTTCCAACTTTTGAGTGTCTTTTCCTAGGGAGAGCTGGTGAAATACCTATTCACCCAAGATAGGGTGAGAAGACCAAAGAAAGAATTGTCCCCAAGTCCAACATGGTGAACCAATGAAATTATTGGACTATCTCATAGGATCATGGGTGGCAAAGGTGACATCATCACTGGAAAGCCCACCAAAAATGGGCTATGACTGGCACAAGCTGCATTCCTACAAACCTGGCAGGCAGCTCGCTAAGAAAGCCTCCACTTCTGCTTAGGAAATGCTGGGGAGGCCCTGTGAGTCCGGTGACTTTCTGAGCTTCCTCAGTCTTGTACAGTTCATCTCCCGAGTCTTGTGATGCTCCCTCTTCTCTGCAGAAGAGAATGTCCCAACACAAAGAAAGAGCTGCACAAGACCAGTTTGTGTAAAAACAGTTTCACAATTTGGTATGTAAGAAATATGAGGGAAACTATTTTTTATAAATTAGAGAAAATAAGGTTTGGGGGAAAAATCACCAACATTGTAGCTTCTAAAAGCAGTGGAGGACTAATCATTCATTCAAGTGCATCCGCACTGCTGTCTTTGATGAAATTAGGAGCAGTGAAGGCTCTTTCTGACCAGCCAGTGTCCTGCAGGACTTCAATACCTTGCTGAGGAGTAGAGCAGACAAAATGAAGGATTCACAAAACTTTGTATAACCAAAACAAAAAGAAATCTTGCTCATATTTACTGGGTACTATGAAAAATGCTGTTAAGCTGGTTTTATTTTCTTTTTTAAAATTTTTTTATTAGTTTTCTATTCAGCAAATACAGGCAATTTGGTACCATTATTAGGCTCATCTGTGACCTACCTCCTCCCCATTGGCCCCTCCTTGTTGAGGTATATGGGTCGTGCATGGTGGGGTTAGCCCACAGTTATGGGTAAGATAAATGTCTTCATATCATGACCCAACATGTGGCTCTGACATTCTTTCCGCTCCCTCTTCTGCAAAATTTCTCTGAGCCATATTGGGTTCATTTTTGGTCTGCTTCAGTGCTGAGGTGTTGGGGGCCTCTGAGGCTCTGGCTCTCTGATTTGGTAGGAGTTGATTTTTCTCTGTGTTGGTCTCCTTCCCCTTGTGCTGGCATCTGGTTCATCAGGAAAACAGCACCCTTACTTGTTTCACCAATTTTCCTTAGTTTCAGCCAGGGCCCTTTTGAGGTATGATGGGGTGGCTCTCTCCTTAGGATCCTATCTGAAAAAGAGAAGCAGATTCTCCAACAGAGAGTAAGTTAGCACCAGGACAAATGAGATAACCCTTACTTTTTTTACAGAGAGTTTGATAGGTGTAGGCCCTCTTGTAGCCCATAATTGATGATAACTTGATATTGGAGAGTGGGCTTATGTTTGGATATGGTTCTGACTTGTTTCCCAGCTCCAGCTATGGGTCTCGTACCACTGAGGGGATCAGTTAGCCAAATCAAGAGCAGTTGGTTCCCCACCATGGCTGTGTGCCACTTTTGCACTTGTGTGGGCATCACACCAGGTTATTTGCTGCTAAGTAGTTGAGACCATGAGTTACTTGGACAGATATTGGTCATTTTCCCCCAGTCACCCATGTAGCACCTTCTGGCACTAGACACGCTGAGTGTCTGGGGACTGACTCTCTCCTGGCTTCCAGCCATGTTGTTCCATTTTACGTGTCAGCTGCAAGCTGGTTGTATTTTCAACTCTCCCCAATATACCTATGCTCGGAGTATCTTTGAATATGATACTGTGTAGCAATAGCTAGGCTTTTATTCACTCAATCCACCATTATTTATTGAGGTGCTTATTAAGTGCTGGAAAGAGAACTAGGCCCTTGAGATACAATGGCAAATAAGATGCCTTTGTTCATGTACAATGCAGCAGAGAGACACAAGCAATCTCTGAGGAAAAAAACTGAAGTTACACAGATTTTTAAAAAATAGAAGCTTTTTATCTCACAATCATCACATTTTCTTAACCTGCTCTGCATGCTTTGAGATAATTTGAGATTTCTACCATAGGTAAAGTAAAAACAGGTAACTGCTATGTACTGAGCTTCTGGATCAGGCTCTCTGCTGAACCCAGTGATGTAATTGTCTTCTTGTATCCTCACAACAACTCAACTAGGAGGGAGGTCCAATTATTGTTCCTATTTAACAATTAAGAGAACCAAAAGATTAGAAAAAACAAAATCTTTTTCAGGCTCACAGAAATAACTTCAGGGCCAAAATCCTTTAATTATATTTCCCAAACCTAAGAAGGTCTGAAAACCAAATGTTTTTCATATTGTTTTAACATGAAATGCTACCCTCTACAATCTTTCCATTTCTTACTGAGGGAGAAAATTTCTAGATTTATATACTTCTCTACAGAAATGCTGATATGCTTGATGAGAGAGTATTGGGGATATTATGTAGCAGACACTAATGCATTCTGTTATTTTTTCCAAATAAGAATAATTATGTAGAACTCTTGCTGATTTATCACTAGACTGTTCTTAGCAGATGAGTGCTAACAAACATTTTAGCAAGTCTATGATACTTAGTTCAGGAGGCCCCATAATTTATCATCTACACATTTCAAAGGAAGAGAGTACATTATAAATAATTGTTCAGGGGCACTGTGCATAAGCTGGCATTCTAGGTGAAGCAGAATGTATGGTCTACCCCATTTGAATGCCGATAATTGTGAAGAAACTTTTATGTTTCATCTGGACAGCATTTGCCTCCTCAAGAAATGTGAAGGCGTCTACCATAAGCCTTCACAATTTTAGACAGATTTTAAGCAATAGAATGGCTTGTTTTTAAGAATGCTCCTTCTAGCTCAGTGTAGAATATAAAGGTACAGCTGTAAACATTCACATCAGGGGCCTGGAGAGATGGCTTAGCAGTTGAAGACACTTGCTTGCAAAGCCTGCCTGGGTTCAAATCCCTAGCACCCACATAAATCCCCATGCAAGGTGAGCATACCACACACACACACACACACACACACACACACACACACATATATATATATATATGTATCTATGTATGCACATCTGGAGTTTGTTTGTAGCAACAAGAGACCCTGCTGCACCAATACACACACAAGTAAATAAAAAATTTTAAATATTATGAAGCTTCGAAATGTGGTATTACTGTGGACAAAAGGTTCAGCCTAAATGCAGGAAATCAATAGAATACCAGATGAAAGCCAGTTGGATATGGGAGATAAAGTAAAGGGCAGAGACTAGGACAATGTCCAATTTTACAATTTGGATGCTTGGAAAATCATTTGCACAGATAAGGAACACAAAACTCAGCAGTCAGTCTGACAAAAATAGCCTGAGACTTTTACGCTTAGGATAAGTCCAAGTCTACTAGCAAAAATGTTTAGATTCAATTAGGTAATAAACTTTAATGAAAGGCTGTTTCATTCAACCATCCCACTTGTTAGTACAACATGGCACCTTAAGTATAAATAGATGCTAAATAGAGGTTTTTGCAGTTTTGAGGCTTTGACTTCTAGCCTGCAGTATCATAAACCCAGTGCAGAATCAGCGCAAAATCATTCACCTGAAAATGCTGGTATGTGATGACAAACTTGCACATGAGGGTAAGAGAATATGTCATCCCAAAGTAGGCCACATAAGGATTATTTTGAGCTTAAGGCATTGAGAAGACACATATACAAGGAACACTATCTGCCTTCCTGCCTTTGCCTAAAAGCAGAACATAAATGCGAAGTGTCCTTCGTGCCCTTTCTATCAGAAAGGACAAAAGTGGATCTGTTTCAGGACCAGCAAACATTTTTTTGAGTACCTAAGGATTAGGCACTGTGACAATCTTCAGTGTATGAGGACACATTAGACCACCCACCCACTATGCACAAGACATATAACGAACCTACCGATGCTCAGTTGATAAGACTTTGCTGTGCCATTTGAAGGTAATGAGAGCATATTTAATCAAATAATGACATCAAAATGGCCCTTTCCCAATAATTATTATTACATTATTTTTAATTATCCCATTATAAAAATGTGCTCATATTCATATGCTTGAATCAGCTTTACTGAAGATTCTACTTGTACATAATCTCTGATAACAGTTATCTGAGTAAAATCACATGGTCACCACAGCTTACAACTCTCCATGCAGCTATTAAAATGAAACAGAGATCAAAAAGCATCCCAGTCTATCAAAAAACAAAGCCAAATCTTTCACTGCCCTACTTCTCTACCCTTCTTTGAATAATTTCCCACTATCAAATGCTTAGTCTTTCATTTTAATGATTGTGATCTACTTAGAGTTATTGCAATAATGTACCAGGTGCATGAACAATGCATGAGCTTTACAGTCTGGGCACTAATGTTACTGTTTAGCAGGATTATGTATGTGCGAAAAAGGCCAAAATACACAGTAAAAATCTGTAAGGACATCAGTGGAAAGAAGCCCAGTGAATCTATCGGGCAAATGAGAGCATATTGTGAAGCCAGCTCTATTTTTTAAAAAATTATTTATTTAGGGGCTGGAGAGATGTCTTAGTGATTAAGGCATTTATGTGCAAAGCCTAAGGACCAAAGTTTGATTCCCCAGTACCCATGTAAGCCAGATACACAAGGTGGCACACACATCTGGAGTTTGTTTGCAGTGGCTAGAGGTCCTGGAGCTCCCATTTTTTCTCTCCCTCTCTCTTTCTCTCTGCCTCATTCTCTCTCTCTCTCAGATAAATAAGTGAATAACTTTTTAAATTATTTATTTATTTGCATGTGTGTGTGTGTGTTTGTTTATAAAGTTTCTTGCCACTGCAAAGAATGTCCATCCAGCTTTATATGGCTGGCTGATGAATTGGACCTAGGCCTGAAGGCTTTGCAAGCAAAAGCCTTTGACTGCTGATCTGTGTCCCCAGCCCCATGAATTCTTTTTTAAACCAATATTTATATATTTATTTTCACACTGAGAAAGAAAGATAAACACAGAGAGAGGGAGAGAGAGAGAGAGAGAGAGAGAGAGAGAGAAAGGCAATGAATGGGTGTACCAGGGCCTCTTGCTGCTGCAAATGAACTCTAGATGCATGCACCACTTTTGTGCATCTGGCTTTATGTGGATACTGAGGAATTGAACCCAGACCAGTAGGCTTTGCAAGCAAAAACCTTTAACCACAGGCCCATCTCCCTAGCCCTGTGAAATCAATTCATTAACTTTACATTTGGTTTAGTAAGATTTTCAAGTTAGGATTGTGTAACATATCTTCTCCATAGTTCAAGAATATTTTCAATTAATCCAACAGTCTGGGGGTGGGTGGCAGTGAGAGTGTGGAGCAAAGGCTTCAAGTAGGAAATGGGGATACAAAAGTATCAAGTTCATCATTAATACCTGGAGGTTTCACTTTCAGAACCAACAAGCCTACACTAGCTGTCTGCTAAAGATCCACTGCTGGGTAAGGTAGGCCTCACTACATGACAACATATGAGTAAGGTCTCTGCCCAGAGAGGTTTTCTTTTATAAATGCCACAAGTGTCCAGATAAAAAGAGAAATGTGGTCATCTCTTTTAATATCTGTTTACATTCTAGCACATTTTTCTTGCTGCAGTGTTCACAAGAACATGTGGTCTCCAGAATAATGATTTTAAAACATTAGTATACTGGAAGACTTGGCTCTCTCCCATAGGACCAGAACATTTCATATAGAATCCTTATTTATAAACACTTTTTTTTTTATGAAGAGAGGAGGCAGGCCAATTCTTTGATGGACTTTACTGTTGCAAACCAGCCCGGCAGGATATGCATATGGAGAACATAATGAAATACAACATAACGAGACACTACCAACACCAAAACAAAACCCCCACCTTTTAAATTACCATCTCTGAACAGTATTGAAGCAGATTCAAAATCTGTCAAATTACCCACGATCCAGTGGCCACATGCTTTAAAGGTGAGAATCACAGTATACCACTGAGCACTCAGAGAAATGAACTACGAGGAAAGAGCACCCCTTCCAGCCACGATGCAGAGTGAACCACCAGCAAGTTGAATGAAGGGCAAAGGATCTGGTGGCAATCTTGTCCACAGCAAAGTGTGGTGACTGTCCAGGTACAAGTTCCTGTTAATGAGAGTCTGGCTCAGAACAGAAGTTCAGAGACCTTGGGTCCAGGAGCTGCATTAAAAAACTGACAGTTGTGCTTCAAGAAGAACTATGAGGTACTGGAGAGATGGCTCAGTAGTTAAGAAGCTTGCCTACAAAACCTAATAACACATGTTCGATTCCCTAGTACCCACTTAAAGCCAGATGCACAAAGTGGCACATGCATCTGGAGTTCGTTTGCAGTGGTAGGAGGTCTTGGTATGCTTGTTCTCTCTGTTTCTCTGTCGGTCTCTCTATTTCTCTCTGCTTGCAAATAAATAAATAAAAATATTGTTTGCGAAAGAAGCTGTGATGTGCAGAATAATAAGGATGGCCAGGTTTGAGCACTGAGCTTTTATCTCCTTTCTAGTCAGGAAAGGCAGAGGAAGAATCTGAGTAAAAGTCAGCAAAGATCTTTGGCAAGTCACTTCGTTCTCCCATCCAAGCACTAACCAGGTCTGACCCAGCTTAGCTTCCAAGATCAGATGACATCAAGTGCATTCTGGATGGTATGGCCATAGATGAGTCCCTTAATTCTCAGTGCTATTGTACCATCTATAAAATGAGGACATCAATGATACATGTCACATGGAGTTAATTCTAGAGAACACTCATTTAGTGATGTTTTTAATCCTTTAGAAGTCACACTATAAAAGTCACCTGTAGTCAAGTACCTGGACTATTGGGTTTTAACATTACTGTTTTAGTTTAAGGTATTGTCCTAAGAAAAAAAAGTATAACTCAACGCTTTGAAAGGAAAGTTGTTTCTAGCTATCTTCAGGTAAGGGAGATTCTCTCCCTCAATGACAAAAAGGCTGGAGCATTAAAAGAAAATGTGTTTGAGTAGGAAGATATCAGAAATTTAAAGTAAAGACAGATCCAGGAAGAGGTAGCCTAGTGATTGACTTCCTCCCAGTTCTTAGAAAGAGCAGAAGAGCCGTCACTCGCAGGAGAGCACAGCGCCCAGCAGGACGGGGAGATTTGTCATGTCCAAGTCCGTGCAGTGCTGGCAGAGAGCCTACAGTCTGTGAGACTTGCAGATGGGCCTGATGGAAACAAGTCAGTGGATTTATCATTTCTTTCCCTCAGTCTCTCCCTCCTCATCTCCCTTCCACTCTTTATTTCTTCTCTTCCTTCTTTCTTCCCTTCCTCTTTCTTCCCTTTGGTAGGGTCCAGGACATGCGATACCAAAGTATGACTATAAGAGAACAAAATATATCATCCTAAATATGTCTCTTTGGCACAGGGTTTAATTGTTTTAAAATTATTTATGCTAACTACGTAAGTTTATAGATGTTTAATAATCCAATGTATAGTGTGGTGATAAAATTAAAGTATTTACATTTATTTGTTATTTAGATGTTTTTATTTATTTATTTGCAAGCAGAGAGAGAGAGAGAGAGAGTATATGTGCATCAGGGCCTCTTGCCACTTCAAATGAACTCCAGGTGCATGAGCCACTTTGTGCATCTACTTTTATGTGGGCACTAGAGAACCAAACCCAGGTAGGCAGACTTTAAAAAAATATTTTTTTTTTTAATTTTGATTAACCTATATAACTGTACATATTTATGGGGTACAGAACAATATCTCAATATGTGCTAATAATTCAGAACTATGCTACCATTTCCTGGTTTTTAAAAGAAACTATAAACATGGAAGAAAGCCTAAATAGTTACCCTTTTGAAAAATAAATAAGTCAACTTTCCATCCTTGTAACAAAAGACCTGCAATAAACAACTTAAAGGAAGAAAAGTCCATTTGGACTCAGTTTCAGAGGTTTTAGACCATGGCTGCTGAGCCCTGTGTCTTTGAGCCTGTGGGTTAGCAGAACATCATGTTGAAGAGCTCTTGAAGGAAGAATCCTGTTCACTCCATGGTGATTGAGAAGCAAATAGGAAAAGTTGCTAAGATTTAAGTATCCCCTTCAAGGGCACATCCCCAATGACATAACTTCTTTGCACTAGGCCTGTTTCATAGTGGTTCCACCGTATCCTAGTTGTGCCATTGTCTGACCACCAAGCTTTCAACACAGGGACTTTGGAGGACCTTCAAGATCCAAATCATAAACTCTGTAAAGGAAATCTCCATTTGTAATGATTTCTTCCTCCTTACCAGAGAATATGACTAAATCATTCCAGACTTAACCCAGGAGAAAGCAGCTACTTATATCACCGTGGCAGACTGCCTCACCCTTGCTCTCTGGTATGGTTCTGGGCCCTCTCATCGTACCTAGGCCTCTTGTTATACCTTTTCTATCTTTGCTTCAGTGAAAGGTAGTGTAGACTTCTGAAGTTTAAGGGACTCTGAGATCTATTACAGACATTTGCTCATTTCTGTGGGCTATCTTACATGTATACAAGAGGTAAATACATTGAACTTACGGTTGTTTTTCTCATGATAATCTCTTTTTACAGGGAGTCCTAGCTAAGAGCTCATTATAGATAGAGAAAATTCTTACATCTCATCTTTCTTTCTTCCCTTCACTATATATTCATTAGAGTTCAGAGGAGCATATAGTTGCTTCAGGCAACTGACAAAGTCATTATCGGTTTTTCGAGAGGAAATGCTTAAAAAGCAGGCTTAGATGGTTATACAATGCTCTGTGATGAATACCTAAAGTTTTATAAGACAAAATGAAATAAAACACTCTGTAAAACCATCTGTGAAAATACTGAAAATCAGCATTAAATTACTCCACTGCAGGTAAAGAGAATGTATACACATTTATAGTAGTTGAATGGCTGATTTGAGTAGAAACAGAACACAAGAATTTAGAGCTCACTTCCAAATTTGTATAGACTTCTGTGCATCCATGCTTCCCATGACTATCTTCTTGTGACATATGTGAAACCTAAAGGAAATTGATATACTGCCTTTCTAGGTTCTGTATCAAGAAAAGGAATTTTTTACTCTAGGCAATACATGGAAAATAATATTCTGATATTATAAAATAACTGATAAGATGTATATGCATATACATTTATGTGAGTCTGTCTTAAGAAAGGCAGTGCTGCCTCAGGGGCTTCCAGTGCCTCCCAAACTCAGCTATATTGCCATTTTATTGATAAATATTAATTCCATTAAGTAGAAAGTAAGTTGTACATACTTACTACAGGGAACCTAATAGTGAGTGATATTGTTCAAATGGACAAATGTGTCTTACTAGCAACATACAGAAAGACTTTTCAATCCAAAATTGTGACTATCTTGCTGGCAGCTGAACTATAGCAGAATTTTCACCTACTTACAAACTACAATGAGGAGCTTAGGAAACATGTCCTCCAGTGCGAAGTTCAGGTCAGTGAAACTGAATCCCAAGATACTTGATGGATCCAAAGCATCTTCATTTACCAAGATTTGTAGTTTTAAGAGCTTTCTGATACCCAGAATGGAAGAGGGAGAGTAAGTTGAAAGCATACACATTCTACAGGGTCATGGTTCTCTTGTTTATCCAAATGTTGAGGCTATTATTAGATCAAGATGGGCTTCCCAAAATGGAGTCACCAAGGACAGCAGGATGGCAACAGACACCAGGAAGTAGGTCACCCACATTCCTCAAGAAACTGCCCAGCCATTATCCCTTCCTTGCCTAACAATGCCTCAGGTCTAGGTTTCCTGCCCCTTATCTCCCACCTGGTCACATCTGGTCTCACACCCTAGCTATGTGAAACGGCTACTGTAAAGAACAAAGGAGTTCTTTTCCCTTCCTCACCTTCCCCCATCTGAACAGCTCTATATAGCCCAGTATCTGTAATCTCAGGTTTGCTGTACTCTCCTCCTGAGAGTCAGTCCTGGCACTTTATGCTTTTCCCAAATAAAATCTTCCATCTTTGCCTCAGAGTGGTCTCTGTGGTCTTGGTCACTCATGAACCTTACATAAATGATGAAAAGTATAGATTTTGTTGACAAGTAAGGTTTAATGGTCATATGTAGGAGAAAAGGCTAAATTTTTCTTTTTCACAAAACTAATTTTATTTATTTGTGTAGGGTGGGGGATGCCATGGATCAGAGTCTCTTGCTACTACAAATGAATACTAGATGCTTGTGCCATTTCTTTTTGCCTCTGGCTTTACATGGGTGCTAGGAAACTGAAGCCAGTTTAGCTAACTTAACAAGCAAGCACCTTTAAGCACTGAGCCATCTCCCTAACTCCCAAGGCTGAAAATTTCAGCTTCAGTTGAATTCTCATACCACATAGGACTGTGACATGACTAACTTCATCCACAGTAGAACACATCTTTCCAGGATCAGAATCCCCTCCAACACACACACCATATGTACATATATATATGGTCATGCACACAGATTCCTCCTGGCACTTGATGGCTACTTTGGGAGATAATAACAGTCTCCTCACCTCGAATATACCAAGAACTTGACATACCTTACAGGCCACATCCTGTGATAACAGTATTAAACAGTGTAATCACCCCAATTTTACAACTAGGAAACCTTAGATTTAAAACCAAAATTATACAGCAAAAATTCTAGAAGCTAATAATAAAACCAGGTTTATTTGACCTCAAACAGATACCCTTTCCATGTTGCCCAGTATGCTTAATGATGTTTTCTATTTTACCAAAGACAGGAACATAAGTATCACATAATATCAGTCCAACATACCTACATCTGGTTAAATAGATTAATCAAACTAAAAGGAAAGAAAAACTGAGAAAAAGCCTTACCAAAACTATGAGGAGTGACATTTTACTCAAATAGGTTGTGAAAATGACTCATCCCACACTATGTCAGTAATGAGCTCTCTGGTTCTTTATGGAGTTGAGTTTCCATTTGCTGAGGTTACACTTCATTACGCAGAATTCCCTGAAAATAAAAACATCAAACATCAAAGCAGAGCTTGTTTTCTGCCCTATTTTTGATGATCATTGGAAACAATGGGGTTTCTGTGTGTCTCTTTCTCTGCTAGCTCTGGCTTTGTGATCTCCCACCATCTTCCATAGTTCTTGACACCCCAAGGCAATTACTGCATTTCGTGAAATGCACTGCTTTAAAAGAAATTTCAATGCAGAGTTACAGAAACTGAATGCCACATTTCTGAGCAAAGCACCCTTCCCTGGAGGCTTGTGGATTAGTCTCTCCATGTTAATGGGTTTAGAAGGAGACAATTTCTTCAGCAGTTCCACAGTGCACTGAAAATTCCTTGCACATAATTACTTCTTTTAAACCAGTCCTTTGGCAATGAAAACAAGTTATATCTGTGGGCTTTGCCCCTGAACTCCACTGTTGCTCATTTAGCCTCTTAGCTGAAGATGCTTGCCTATTTGTGCAGATACAAATGAAGACATAGCCCCTTCTGAACTCCTCCTGTGATTCTGAGGTGTTGTCCTGTTTCTAACTAGACCACGTTCAAGCTCTGGCTGAAAGCCTTGGACTTGCAGACCGTTTGCTGAAGACTTGTACACCATGAACAAAGCGACCCAATGTCTTCCCCGAACCACACTTCAGTGTGTCTGGCTCAAAATCTCATGGGCTTTTTTGGATACATGGTGAAAATTGAGGCAGTTTTGTCTACTTTTATTTAAGTGAATTAATATTTCTAAGAATTAGATCAAAGTGAAATTTCTATGGATTTCTTTTTACTGAATTCTTAATAAGCTGAACAGCCAAAGATGTGTGACACTGACAGCAATCTTATGTTAGATCTATAATACATCATATAAGTGAAAATAAGAGGGCCTTTCACACCATTCCAATGCTTCTCTCAAGAGAAATGATGAAGAGAGAAACTGGACAGTCATCTCTCCAGAGGACTCTAACATTCAAATTAAGCAATTTGAGTGTGGATATATTAAAGTCATCCACAAGCATTAATTAAACAAGGAGCCTGAATATTTTCCACTGTCTGACCACAATCAAGTGTCTGCATCTACAGAACCTTCCATTTCTCATCTGAAGAGCTGCTGAGGTCATTCAAGGTCATAGGTAGAAAAGTGCTCTGAAGGTCCCTACAAGAGGAGTGCCATGCTGTCAGCAGAACTAAACATAACACAACATAAACATCATTTTCTCTGAAATGATGCCCCTCTTCCCCTCACCTCAGCTTTTGGTCTCCTCTGACTGTACCCTGTGTTCTCTGAGTATGCGTGTGTCCTGCAGTCACCTACTGAACACTAGGACTATTAAGAACAGCACGTAACATGGTAAGAATGCTGGATGCATACATGATCTCATTTAGCCAGTGAGCAGGTTGTCTTTACCTATTGCCTCCACAGCTTCTGTCCCCTTCCCTCTTGGGATGCCACCATTCAGACTTTTATTTACAGAAATCACTAAGCCCCACATCCATTTGAATCATTGTCTTCATCTTGAGCAACCCTTAGATAGGTTTGCCAAGTTGGCCCCTTTCCTCTTTCTTGGAATGCTCCCTCCACTTGCTTTCTTGAAACCATTATATATAGATAGATATAGCTGATATAGATATAGATTATAGATCCATTAAATACAAAGAGAAGAAGGAAGAATTAACTACCCTAAAACTAACCACAGATCCAAAGCCTATAATGAAGCTGTCAGGATTTACAGTGAAGCCAAATATATTATGGCACCAGTATTGGTCAACAAGGTGACAACCATAATTAAAATCTATTTCTAACTTCCTTAGTGCCTTAAGAAGTAGTAACGAATTGGATTAAAAAAAAAAAAGTAGAGTATTGTAGATCTGTAAGACAATCCTATCAGGTTAATTAGGACCCAAGTCATTTACAATTCACAGAAGAAAAGCAACAGAAATATTGAACTGCATACATAAAGACAGAAACGTTTCTTAAAGCCACATAAAGATAAAACCTGGGTTATTTCAATATGAATAAATCTTATTTCATGAAGCAAAGCCCATCGTAACATACATCATGCTAGATCCATGTTTGATATTGGCAGAATTTTTAATATTTTCTTCATTTATTTATTTAAGAGAGGGAGGAAGAGGCAGATAAATGGAGAAAGAGAATGGGCACACTGGGGCCTCCAGCCACTGCAAAAGAACTCCAGATGTATGCATCACCTTGTACATCTGGCTTATGTAGGTACTGGGGAATTGAACCTGGATTGTTAGCTTCACAGGCAAGCACTTTAACTACTCAGCCATCTCTCCAGCCCTAACAGTATTTTTTTTTTAAGACAAAGTCTCATGTAATCCAGATTGAATTCACATTACTGAGGATTGCATTGACCTCTGTGCCCTCCTAACTCTACCTCCCAAGAGCTGGGATTAGAGTCATGATCCACCATGCCTGGCTTTGATATTAAGAGTAACACTTAGTAAAATTAATGAAGATGTCAATGGCTAGAAAATTGAGAAATTAAGTTTGTCTGAGGTGGTCCCTGTTGAAATTATGCTACCTAGAACTTGGGTTTTCACTTAAGACCATTGACTGGTGTTAAAGTTTCCTACCACATATAGTCATTCACCACACCACATAGAAGTACTTTAAAGTTGATTCCAAGTATTATGGCCTATACAAACATACACACACACCTATACAAATAAACTTACTTTTCAGTTTTAGAGGCTTCAAAGAACAAAATCAAGAGACTGGCTGGTATCTAACAAGAGTCTCCATACCACATCATTCCTCTGCAGAAGACATCATGTGGCAAGAGAGCCCATGAAAGAGACCAGAACTCACTTTCTTAATATATCCACAATAATGACATTAATCCAGTCACAAGGACTTTTAATCACATCTTAAAGGTCCAACCTCTCAACACTGTTACATAGGGATGAAATTCCCAGCACACAAATATTAGGGAATATTAGCACTCAAATGCAATTAAGAAATGAAGTTTAGGGCTGGAGAGATGGCTTAGTGGTTAAGCGCTTGCCTGTGAAGCCTAAGGACCCTGGTTTGAGGCCTGATTCTCCAGGACCCGCATTAGCCAGATGCACAAGGGGGTGCACGTGTCTGGAGTTTGTTTGCAGTGGCTGGAAGCCCTGGCATGCCCACATGCCCATTCTCTCCCTCTCTCTCTCTCTCTCTCTCTCTCTCTCTCTCTCTCTCTCTCTCTCTCTCTCCCTCTTTCTCTGTTACTCTCAAATAAATAAAAGTGAACAACAACAACAAAAAAGAAATGAAGTTTAAAAATCTTAAATTAGCTGGGTGCGGTGTAGCATGCCTTTAATCCCAGCACTCGGGAGCAGAGGTAGGAGGATTGATGTGAGTTCAAGGCCACCCTGAGACTACATAGTGAATTCCAGGTGAGCCTGGAATAGAGTGAGACTCTACCTTAAAAAAAATATACAAAAATAAAAAACCCTTAAGTTGTATTGGAAAGGTTCCTATAAATTTCAAGATATCTGAAGAAGCAAAGAATAGAAATTGAAAATATCTTTAGTTTTCTCAACTCTATTTCTTTAAAAGAAATTAATCTAAAAATATTATGCCAAAATATATTATAAATCTATAGCAAATTTATGGATATCTGTTATAGTATTATCAATACTTTTCCTCACATAAAATATTTCATAATAAATATATAAAATATAAATCTATTTTAAATTTAGCTTCTCATGCTTGAAAGGCAAACACTTTCTTGAATTTAATTTAAAGAACATACATTTAAATATCCAGGGATGGTGGCATGCTTATAATCTCAGTGTTCTGTAGGATGTTTGAGGCTCGCTAGCCAGCCAGTATATCCTAATTGGCATCCAATGAATGACCCTGTCTCAAGAAAGGTAGATAACACCTGAACAACAGCAACTAACGTTGTCCACTGGCCTCCACATATACACACCCATACCTACATGTGCATTACAAAACCAAAATAAAAATATATAAAAAATAGTTATGTTGAGAAATAAATACACAAGCTACTTTCTGAATGACCAATTAGAACAGGAAATTTTGACAATTTTAGACATCAGTTTCCATGGATTAAGGGATCCCTAAATAGCCAGTAAAGACTTACCTCTGGGTGTATTTTTGGGGGGAGGATTTTCCAGAAGAGATTACTGTGAGTTGGTTGGCTGAGTAAAGGAGACCTGCCCCCCTGTGATTGGGCACCATCAATCAGCAGACTTGGGTAAAACAAAAAGAGTACTATGGGAAGTACAGGGAAGGGAAACTAAGTTTTTTCTGGTACTAGGATAGCCTTCTCCCCTTTCCCAGATCCTCAAGCCTTCTTCCTTGGGCTGAGGGTGACACCATCAACTTCTCTGCTTCTGAAGAGGCATTAGCCTGGAACTGTGCCATGCTGCTGAATTCTCTGATTCTATAGCTTTGGCAGCTTGCACACAGCCTGCTGTGCCATTGTTAAGCTCCATTTTCACATAGCCAACCCCTCGATAAGTATGATTATATGTGTGTGTGTACACATCCTATGCATAGGTAAAATATACATTGATGTTTATAGATAGATAATAGATTGACTTTATATATGTGATACACACACACACACACACACACACACACACACACAAACACATGTCTTTCTTTTTTTAATTTAGTTAAGAGAGAGAGCTAGAGAAAGAGAAAATATGGGTGCACCAGAACCTCCTACCACTGTAAACAAACTCATGTGCATGAGCCACCTTATGTTTCTGGCTTTACATGGGTACTCAGGAGACAAACCTAGGGTCATCAGCCTTTAGAAGTAAGTACCTTAAACCACTGAGCCTCCTCTCCAGACTCACATGTCTGTTTTAAAGGACCCTAAAAAATACAGAAATTGTATGATTTTTTAAGGGGATTTATTTGCAGATATTTCAATAGACTTTTTTCTTTGCAGTTCCTAAATTACCTTCAATGCTTACTTGTAAATGAGAGTTAAACATTTGTTTCAGGTCAGTGTTATTCAGTCAATAATGCAAATACTGCACTCTCTGATTGAATAAAATGTAAGCTTGGCCAGATGAGCCTTTAAATTATTTTAATATAAAACATTCTTAATTGACCAGAGTGATATTCAAAGGCTCAACCATTAAATTATGCCATGTTGTGTGCTGGATCCTTACTCCAGAAGGTTTACATTTGCAGTGAAGAACATTTCTATTATTGTGGTTAAGAGACCTTAACATACTGGTAGATTATAAACAGCTCTAAAGTGACTTTGCACAAGTGCTATAATCGTATGACTGCTATACATCAACTTTGAAAAATGCAGTGAACTTACATCTACAATTAAAACTTGGCCCATGTAGTAAATACTTTCATCCATTTTCTGTATGGATTTAGTTGTCTCATGCTGGAATCAGAATGTGGTCACTTTTTGGATTCTAACCCCTCTAAGTTGCTTCACGTAGTGGACATGGATATCTGCTCTTTACCTACATCTATTTAAGTGACATAGAGATAGAACCTACCAGGCTTACCTCATGAACATCCAAGACCACGTGAACTGTGACCACTCCTCAACCATACTATGGACCACGGGATCTGGATCTGCTTGCTCTAGACCCACTGACTCGATCTCTGTGTGGAAACCTGCTTGAACAACACCACAGACCCAGGTAAAGGTGTTTGGCCATAGCCCCATCTCTATCTCTCTCTCTCTCTCTCTCTCTCTCTCTCTCTCTCTCTCTCTCTCTCTCTCTTTCTCCTCCCACCTGGTTGAGCATGGTGTCTTTGCCATTTTCCCATTGGTACCCCTCTTCTCTTATAGATCTGTAAGTAGTACACCACTTCTGTTACTTGCTGTCTCCTGCACATTGTGTCATGACACTGGCTCTGTTTCAGATATGCCCAGCACTTGAATCCAGAACTTTCCTTGGAAGAAGCTGCATTGGTAGGAATACACTAGAACAGTCCAGACAAAAGTCTTATGGACATATGGAAGCAAATACGTTTTCTGAGAAGGATACCTGGTCGTAGGTCCAAACCTTGGGCATTGTGCTGCTCAACAGGCCAGATGAGTAACCTGTGAAGGGCCGGCTACACACATCTAAGTCCATTAGACCTCTGCCAGGGCAGAGTACTTATGACCATTCTCAGGAGAGAGGCTGCAAGACCAAGTCAAAAAGAAAAAGAAAAAGCAACAGCCTTCCATCTTTTTCATAGGACCTATAAATTACTTTTCATTTTCCTCAAATGGCTTTCTAAAAATCTTTAAAGAAAGAAATGCTATAGTATGCTGGGATTGGCAATTTTTTTTAAGTCTGTAGCTCTATCTAAGTCAAAGGCCAGTTCAGATGGAAGTTTCAACTTATCTTTCAATTTCTACTCTTTCAAAGGCCATGTGACTTAAAGTGATTCTTTTCATTTAGCCAGAAAATGGAGGGTCCCAAATGATAAGAGCAGATGATAATCATAATTATGATAAAAGCACCATCAATGTACTCTACCAGAAGGTATTTTATGTAACATCAAGAGCTTGGTACAAGAAAGAGAAAAGAAAAAAAATTACTGCCAGTGTTCAGGCATTTGAAGACAATCATATGTCATGGACACAAAATAACATGGCAGTAGACACAAATTCACAAGGAAATATCACTTTCTCCTTGGCTTTAAAAACACAAGATTTTGGATGAATACATGTAACAACAAGGGATGTGTTCCTTGCTGATCTGTTGTTCAGAATGTGGTATTTTTTTAATTTTTTAAAAATTTTTATTAACATTTTCGATGATTATAAAAAAAAAATCCTATGGTAATACCCTCCCTCCCCGCTCCACACTTTCCCCTTTGAAATTCCATTCTCCATCATATTACCTCCCCTTCTCAATCATTGTATTTACATATATGCAATACCAACCTATTAAGTACCCTCCTCCCTTCCTTTCTCTTCCCTTTATATCTCCTTTTTAACTTACTGGCCTCTGCTACTAAGTATTTTCCTTCTCATGCAGAAGCCCAGTCATCTGTAGCTAGGAACCACATATGAGGGAGAACATGTGGTGATTGGCTTTCTGGGCCTGGGTTACCTCACATAGTATAATACTTTCCAGGTCCATCCATTTTTCTGCAAATTTCATAACTTCATTTTTCTTTACTGCTGAATAGAACTCTATTGTATAAATGTGCCACATTTTCATTATCCACTCATCAGTTGAGGAACATCTAGGCTGGTTCCATTTCCCAGCTATTATAAATTGAGCAGCAATAAACATGGCTGAGCACATACTTCTAAGGAAATGAGATGAGTCCTTAGGATATCTGCCTAGGAGTGCTATAGCTGGGTCATATGGTAGATCAATCTTTAGCTGTTTTAGGAACCTCCACATTGATTTCCACAATGGCTGGACCAGATTGCATTCCCACCAGCAATGTAGAAGGGTTCCTGTTTTTCCACATCCCCGCCAACACTTATGATAATTTGTTTTCATGATGGTGGCCAATCTGACAGGAGTGAGATGGAATCTCAATGTATTTTAATCTGCATTTCCCTGATAACTAGTGACGTAGAACATTTTTTTAGATGCTTATATGCCATTTGTATTTCTTCCTTTGAGAATGCTCTATTTAGCTCCATATTTAGCTCCATTTTTTGATTGGCTTGTTTGATTCCTTATTTTTTAATTTTTTGAGTTCTTTGTATATTCTAGATATTAATCCTCTATCAGATATATAGCTGGCAAAGATTTTTTCCTATTCTGTAGGTTGCCTCTTTGCTTTTTCATTGTGTCCTTTGCAGTGCAAAATCTTTGTAATTTCATGAGGTCCCAGTGATTCATCTGTGGTTTTATTGCCTGAGCAATTGGGGTTGTATTCAGAAAGTCTTTGCCAAAACCAATATGTTGAAGGGTTTCCCTGGCTTTTTCCTCTAGCAGTTTCAGAGTTTCAGGTCTGATGTTAAGGTCTTTAATCCATTTGCATTTAATTCTTGTGCATGGCAAGAGAGAAGAATCTATTTTCATCCTTCTGCAGATGTATATCCAGTTTTCCCAACACCATTTGCTGAAGAGGCTGTCTTTTCTCCAATGAGTACTTTTGGCATTTTTATCGAATATCAGGTAGCTATAGGTACCTGGGCTTACATCTGGGTCCTCTATTCTGTTCCACTGATCTACATGTCTGTTTTTGTGCCAGTATCACGCTGTTTTTCTTACTATGGCTCTGTAGTATAGGTTAAAGTCAGGTATGGTGATACCACCAGCCTTATTTTTGTTGCTCAGTTTAATTTTAGATATTCAAGGTTTTTTTGTGATTCCAAATGAATTTTTGGATTTTTTCTATTTCCATGAAGAATGCCTTTGGAATTTTGATAGAGATTACATGAAATGTGTAGATTGCTTTTGGTAAGATTGCCATTTTCACAATATTGATTCTTCCAATCTAGGAACAAGGGATGTTTCTCCACTTTCTAGTGTCTTCTGCAATTTCTTGCTTGAGTGTTTTAAAGTTCTCAATGTAGAGATTTTTTATTTCCTTCGTTAGGTTTATTCCAAGGTATGTTATTTTTTTGGATGCAATTGTGAATGGGAGTGATTCATTGATTTCATCCTCTGTGTGTTTGTTGTTAGCATATATGAAGGCAACTATTTTCTGTGTATTTATTTTGTATCCTGCTACATGGCTATAGGTTTTGATCAGCTCTATTGGTTTGCTAGTAGAGTCTTTAGGGTCCTTTATGCATAGAATCATGTCATCTGCAAATAATGATAACTTGATCTCTTCCTTTCCAATTTGTATCCCTTTTATGTGTGTGTCTTGCCTTATTGCTATGGCTAAGACTTCCAAAACTATATTAAATAAAAGTGGGGACAGTGGACACCCTTGTCTTGTTCCTGATTTTAGTGGAAAAGCTTCCAGTTTTTCCCCATTTAGTAATATGTTGGCTGTAGGCTTGTCATAAATAGCCTTTATTACATTGAGATATGTTCCTTCTATTCCCAGTCTCTGTAGGACTTTTATCATGAAGGGATGTTGGATTTTGTCAAATGCTTTCTCTGCATCTAATGAGATGATCATGTGATTTTTGTCCTTCAATCCATTTATATAATGTATTACATTTATAGATTTGCGTATATTGAAACATCCCTGCATCTCATCTCTGGGATAAAGCCTACTCGGTCAGGGTGAATGATCTTTTTGATATATTCTTGTATTCTGATTGCCAATATTTTGTTGAGAATTTTTGCATCTATGTTCATGAGGGAGATTGGTCTGTAATTTTCTTTTTTTGTTCTATCTTTGCCTGGTTTTGGTATCAGGGTGATGCTGGCCTCATTGAAGGAGTTCATGGACTCTCTCTAGTGGCCACAACATCACACTTCTGCAAGGTGAGGACTTGCTGCAGGAGCTCCACAGTGGTGAGTTTGTGCCTTGGCCCTAATCCTCCTAAATGTACGCATAAGTAGCCATCCCTTCATGGGTTTCGCACTCAGCACTACAGAATTAACAATATGTGGCATCTGGATGCCACCAGGGCTAATTGCTTTTGCCTCCACTCCCAGATGTGGCCCAAACCATAGCTGAATGGATTTAAGCCACAAATGAGGCAGCAAAAGAGTGTCACATCAGAGTGAGGGGAAGAGAGACAAGAATCGGACCGGCAGGAAGCCCTGAGGTCTCTGGGTCCCTAAACTGGAAGATCCTGTCCCGAAAGCCTTATTGTTCTAGGCCTGTGATGCACATGGAAAACCCCAAAGATCTACAGAAAGTTTCCAAGCTATTCTCCCATTATCTTGATGAATAGCACCTGGCTTCATTTTGTCGATCCTGATCCATCAGCCCACAGTTAGCTCTGTCTCCTAAACCCTCTTTATAGTCAGGCTGAAAAACTTCTAAATTTAACATTCAGCTTCCTTTTGACTCTAAACTCTGTCTTAAAATCATTCTGTCTTCTTCAATCTTACGATAAGTAATTAAACAAAGCCACTTAGCCATAGAGAGTTCTCCTGCTAAGCATCCTAGTGCATTAAAGTTTGCCTTCCATCTGTCTAGTCCTAGGACACAAATACAGTTCCACCAAGCTCTTTGTTACTTTATAACAAATGTTGCTTTCTCCAGTTTCCAGTGAGATCTTGTGAGACCCCATGAGAATGGTCTTCACTGTCCATATTTCCACCAATTCAGTTCTGCCATTGAATTACAACTCCACCTTTCACTAACATTCTAATCATGGTCACTTAGGGAATTTCTGAGGAAAATGAGCCTCTTCGTTTAACCCTCTTTAGAATTGCCCTTCACATTCTAATGACAGTACAGACCTCTTCCAGCACTTGCTTGGCAACACAGTCCCTGAGCTGGAGAAATGGCTGAGAAGTTAAGGCACTTGCCTGTAAAGCCTAACAACCCTCGTTCAATTCCCCAGTACCTACATAAAGCCAGTGCACAAAGTGGCACATACATCTGGAATTTGTTTAGAGTGTGGCTAGAGGTCCTGGTATGCTCTCATACTTTCTCTCTCTCTCTCTCTCTCTCTCTCTCTCTCTCTCTCTCTCTCTCTCCCCTTGAAAATAAATAAATAAAATATTTTTTGAAAATAAAAAACTACACAGTTCCTGTGCCACTTCCACATTTTTATGTATTTGTTATAGCAAACACCCACCTTCTAATTCCAATTTCTGTCTTAGTCTATTTGAGCTTCTCAAATGGAAAACTAAAAACTGGATCTATGGGTACTTTATTTTTAAAAATACAGTTCTGGTGTCTGGAAAGTCCAAGACTAAGCATCAGTGTTTGGAGAGAGCTTTCTTGTGTATCACACATGATCATAATCTAAAGGGTACAAGGGTCAAAGGCTGTGCCTTCCCATGGTAGAAGGGGTCTTTACAACATTCCATTCATGTGAGAAGTTTCCTCACACTTGTATTTCCTCCTTAGGTCCTCATCTCTGCATGCTATCACCTTGACAACTGTAGGATTTTTGAGAATTCTTACATGAAAAATGTACTCTTTCTCTATGTGCCTCTTTCTCTCAAATCAATAAATAAACATATTTTTTTTAAATGTGCTCCTGGTTGAACCCTTTGCTATCTGTTACTAATTGGCTCTACCTGGGAAATCTATCCCTAGGCATTTAAGGTGCTCAAATGTCAAAGCAGCCACAAAGGAAGAAAGGTGGGGCTGGAGAGATGGCTTAGTAGTTAAGGCACTTGCCTGTGAAGCTTAACAACCCAGGTTTGATTCCCAAGTAACCACATAAGCCAGATGCACATGGTAGTGCATGCATATGGATTTCATTTGTAGTGGCTAGAGGTGCTAGCATGCCTATTCTATCTCCCTCTCTCTTTCTCTCAAATAAATAAAATATTTTTAAAAGTTAAAAAAAATAAAAGGTCATTAATAGCATTAGCCATGGTAGCAAATGTACAAATTTATAATCATAAAATTAAAGAAATAAGTAAAAGCTAAAATGAGGATGTGTAATATTCCTGAGATGAAATAACTAACTTACCATTAATATTCTCTAAGAAGATTCTCTATAAACATGAAAAATTTACTCCAGACAAGTAAGAAGAGATCATGCTTACTAATGTTTACCAACATCTATGGGAACAATTTTTGTATTTTTAATATATATGATATGTTTTTTTTTTTATTTAAAATGCTCACTTTCAATTGAATAATAATACTTTGAAAACTTTGCTATTGTTTTTCTTAACTTTTTAAGGTCAACTTAGCAATCTTGATATTTAATTTTCATATTGTCAAATTATAATCATTCAGTATTAATGTATTTTAAACAATATTCTTTTACAAATGCAATAAATTAAAACACCCTGAATTTTTAAGAACCACATTGAGCTACATCCTTTTTTTTTTCTCAATCTGATCCAACAGGGAAACTGTTTCCAAAAATGTAAATAAATCTTCATGTTTCTGTTCAGTCATCTGTTGCTATACAAGTATAGCACAGCTCAGTAATTTAAAATAATTATTGTGCTCAGGGATTTATTTATTGAGCCATAAATTGGGAAATGTACAATTAGGATGGATTTATTCCACAATGTCTAGAGGCTTAGTTGGAAAGGACTTAAGACTAGAGACAATGCATCCACTGGGAACACAAATCACTAGAGGCCTTTCTACTCCTATCGAGCTGTTATTGCCAGCTGAGCTGCAGGCTTCAGCGGGAAGTATAAACTCAAACACTTGTACAGGCATTTCTATGGTGACCTGTGCATGGTGGCCTACAATTCCTCCGACAGTGGCTTGCAGCTCCAAAGACAAATGTGTCGATAAACCAAAAAGAAACTGATGGCTATGGAAGTCTCCATGTTCCACTGGCTCACCATCAAAACTGCTTGAAAATTTACATTATATTCTATCTGTAAACTAGGTAACAAAGTACCAAATAATATGTATCAACTCAGTAATATTTTGCCTGAATATTTTGTCTACATTAATCATTCAAGTATATTATGGTGAGTACAAGATAGTCCTTCAGTTGCTATTAAAGTTTGGCTCATATGTTGAAAGCATGGCTTCAATGTGGTGGTGTGGGAAGATAGAAGAATCTGATGGAGATGAGGTCTGGTGAGAGTGTTTGGTCATGAGGACATGGCCCTTGGAAGTGACTAAGGTAGTTCTCACAGAACCAAAAGTTAGCTCTTATGAGAAGGTTGTAATTTTTATAAGCTAGACTGAACCCTCCACTCATTCTGACTTCCTGTCTTGTCAGGTGATCTCTCTCACACATGAGCTCCCACTACTGTGATGCCTACCCACCACATCCTCACCAGGATGAGCAAATCTCCCACCATGCTCTTCAACTTCCAGAGTTGTGAGCTAAATAAGCATCTTTACAAAGTGACGCAGCCTTTGATATTCATTATAGTAATGGAAAATGAATTCAGCTAATTGACTTTATAACTGAATAAGGTATCAAATATGTATAGCTACCCTCCTAGCAAAAAAAAAAAAAAAAAAAAAAAAGGAGTGTGGTTTTATTCACTTACCTAACTGATTACTTAATTCTAAATTGCTGAGGTAAAATAGGCATACTCACTAAAAAATAAATACTATCTGATCATACAAAATAAAGATTTGGTATATGCATATACTTTGTGTAATATAATACTAAGTCCCTGTGTTATGGTCTACAAAACATAAAAAGAGATTGGAGGCCAGCTCACATAAGATAGTACATAATTATTCTCATAATCAGATTAAGTCCACAACTCATAATCATATTGATTACTTTGATTGCATTGTTCCCTTCTTTGACCATGGACATGTGTTTTTCTTCTAAAATATGAACTTCAAAATAAGCTATGTTAATATATTTTAAATAATGAAGATCATTTACATCACAGGAATCCAATTATATATATTACCTATTTAAAAAAAAAACAGTTGAAATTGACTATACCTGTACTATTATTTTCTTAGCCTCACATAACTTTATAAGTATATAGATGACATGCATTGATATGACAGATCTTGCCTACTGTAATAGTTCTAAGTCCCTTGTACTAAAAATTCATAAAATAAAAGATGTCTTGAAAATTAACAGAATGGGAAAAAAGAAACCTGGGAATATAAAATTTTAAAAAAATCTATCAAAAAGATGACCAAAAAAATAAAAGATATACATTTCAGGGATAAAACATTAGACAAATAAAGAGCCAATCAAGACTATCTAACATCCAAATAATAAATATTCCAAAAATAAAAAATGGAAAGTAAAATTATCAGTGAAACAGTTTTAAGATTTCTTGTAGTAGAAGCTTTCAGAAAGAGCACAATGGGGAAAAGTAGACATGCATAAAAGCAAATTGGTAGAATATTTAGAAATGTGAAAATTTAAATTTGTGAAGAATACTGATTACTTATGAAAATTACCTAGAGGCTTCCAGAGAAAAAATTCAAATTCTATATCATCAAATAACTAAATATAAGCCGACTGTGGTGGCACATGCCTCTAATCCCAGCACTCAGGAAGCAGAGGTAGGAAGATCACTATGACTTGAGTTCATAGCCAGCCTGAGACTATATAGTGAATTCCAGGTCAGCTTGGGCTGGAGTGAGACCCTAGACCCTACCTCATAAAAAAAAGCAAACAAACAAAGAAACCTCTAAATATATACAGACATCTCAATAGCAACACATGAGAGAAAATAGTTCTAGTTCTTTATCTACTCAGTCATAAGTGAGATAAGGAAGTTTTTTAAATATGCACTCTCAAGAAATGTGTCATCATACTCTCTTGCTATAGGGCTTACTAAAAGATATGATTTATTCACACAAGAAAGTAAGTCTAATGAAAACTGATATGGGATACAAGCAATGGGGGAAAATATAAGGGAAACGTGGAAGGTGCTAAGTGAGTTCTCAGAATGCTATGTGTGGAGTGGCCCTGAGAACAACCTGTACAAGCTGGTGCTAAGAGTCTCTGGGAGAGACATTGCCAAGAAAAGGAAATTAATAGAATCTCTGATTGGTCTCAAAGGTTTACAAAACTGAGAATACACTTGGAATAAATTAGTTGGATGTAAATTTATTTAACCATTTCGACACAAAGAAACACAAACACAGGATATTTCTCATGTTAAATAAAAATGTAAGAAAATTATATCATCTGGTCCAGCTGTGGATTGCATTTATAGAATAATAATCAGGTAAAAACTGAATTTTGACCTAATCAAATTTGTTATTTAGTATCACTTTTCATTGCTCTTCTCGTCCCATCTCTGCCAGGCATGCTAAAGGTTGACCACTGGAACCAGCTGTCACTTCACTTGACCTAGAGAGAGCCCTGGAGGAACCTGCATGACAAGCATTGTTATCACTGACTAGCCCTTAGCTACTATTTCCAAGAATTTATCGTCCCTAGAGACTCTAATGTGGTCCTCACCCCTGCTCTGTCTTATTGCTTTTTTAAAAAATTACTGTTCTTGGGCTAAAGACATAGCTTAGCAATTAAGGTACTTGCCTATGCAGCCTAAAGACCCAGGTCTGAATCCCCAGTCAGTACCCACATAAGCCAGATGCATAAGGTGACACATGCTTCTGTAGTTTATCTGCAGTGGCTAGAAGCCCTGGCATGTCCATTCTCTCTCTATCTCTATCTTTCTCTAGCTCTCAAATAAGCAAATAATAAAATAATTTTTTAAACATTCACTGTTGTTTGTTGAGAAGGTAATTTAATCCTGAATTCAAAGCTGTTTCCTTGAGAATTAATCATTCCTTGGATATTGCCTATGTATACATGAGATATACATGTTAAATATACTTGTTTGTTTTTTATTTTACTAGTCTGTCTTTTTATACTATTCATTTGTTTGCAAGGAGACTGCAATGAAGCTCCAGACACATGCACCACTTTATGCATCTGGCTTTACGTGGGTACTGGGGAATCAAACCCAGGCCTTCAGGCTTTGTAAGCAAGAGTCTTTAACCACTGAGCAATCTCTCCAGCCCAGTCTTCCTTTTGTTATAGGGGTCTTTCTCATATGAAAACTGAAGAATAGAGGGGAAATTAAGCTTCCTCTCTCACTGGTACAACAGAATGGGCCCCCTCTGTACTAATCCAGATTATTAGCTTTTTCCAGACTACCCTTAGACACTGAACATGGTCTTTGTTTTTGTCTGTATTTGTAATCATTATGTATTTTAACTATGTATGTTCTAGTCATAGCCTTATGCAAAGAAATTATATGCATCTTCTTATTCTCTAAGGAACGTATGTTCTTAGTAAGATAGAATGGAAATGTGAATAGATAAAAGACTGTGTTTGACAGTCAGTGAAGCTGAGTGAAGTTGACTACTCATCCTACATGAGTTTGGAAAAGAAAAGTTATGAGGGCCAGTGCAAGATCATGGTGTTAGAGTCTTTGCTTGGCTTCAGACTGTCCTAACAGATGGGGTTCAGTGAGCCTTCGTGGAAGAATTCTGTCTGCAGCAATCAGCATTGGCAAAGCAGGGACAGAAGTCAGCATGCCCAGACTAGGGAGCACAGCAGCCTAGCAATCTAAGCTTTGGCTTCAGGACTGTTGAGAGAAAGAGCCAAAGCAGGGCTCTAGAAGTACACTTGGCTAGCATATGTGTTGATGCTGTGATTTCACTCATCTGTCTCAGGTCTGGTCATTCTGGCAAGGATGTCACCATTTCTTGGAGTGCATGCACTTTTTGATACTGTCATGAGATACAAGGCTTGCTCTTTCTTCCTTCCTTTCTTCCTTTCTTTCTTTCTTCCTTCCTTCCTTCCTTCCTTCCTTCCTTCCTTCCTTCCTTTCTTTCTTTCTTTCTTTCTTTCTTTCTTTCTTTCTTTCTTTCTTTCTTTCTTCCTTTACTTCTTTCTTTATTTCTTTTTCCAGAGAGAAAAAGAGCTATAAAAGGAAGAGAGAGAGAGAATTGGCATGCCAGGGCCTCAGCCATTGCAATCGAACTCCAGACACTTGCACCACGTAGTGCGCATGTACAACCTTGAACTTGTCTCACCTTTTTGCACTTGGCTTACATAAGATCTGGAGAGAGAAATTGAACATGGGTCTTCAGGCTTCACAGGCAAGCACCTTCACCACTAAGCTATCTCTCCAGTCTAAGGCTTGCTGTTCCTGAAATGTGAAATAAACTAGGGAAAGTCACTCAATGAGAGAACAAGTCAGAGGGACAAAATGGAATTTCCGTAATGACTGGGTCTTTCTTCAATCACTAGCAAACAACACAGCTGTCTAGATAGGATTTTCCTTCAGCTAAAGGGCCAAAGAGTTACAGATGGCAAAAGGGAGGAAGGAACAGGGACAATCTCAAAGGAGCCTCTGTTACAACAGAAAACTCTACAGATGAATTGCCGTTGGACAACAACCTTCAGAAGAAGTAGCAGTTTAGTAGATAAGAAGGAGAGGAACAGGAACTCCAAGCAAGGTGAGTGCATGAGAAAAATCTGATTCAAAAACTCAGTGAGTGTTCAGGACAGAATAAGCAGGCACACTGATTGGAAAATATCACAGAACTTAGACAAAATAAGTATAACACTTGACAGTCTCAAATTACCATTTGTGTGCAATTCAATCAAATATTTGCTGATCATGGAAATGGTAGGTGTAAGGTTGAACAGGAGAGTGATTTGAATACCTAGGATTATAGAAGAACCTAAAACTGGCTCTTCTGACAGGAAACCTGAAACCAGGAGGAGGCAGTTACTCCTTTTACCAGGCACAAGAACATCGTTCCTGATGTAAGAAGGTGACAATGTGACAAGACAAAAATAAATGAATTAATTCTAAAACTGTCAAGGTGGAAAAGTCTGCTATCTTCTCTCACCTATAGAGGACCCCCAGAGCTCAAATATCCCTGTATACCTTCAGGCTGGAATTCAGATCTGCCCCTAAACACACCTCTGGGCTGGACCCCAGGACCCATATCCTGTGACACCTCCTCCAGCCAGATGGCTGAAGACTCAAGTTACAATCTCTAATAAAACACTTGAATCTGTGCAGAACATACATTCAAACTACTACAGGGACCAAGACTCAAGTAGAGAAACCCAGCAAGTTCTGTCTGTCCTGATTCTTCTGGAGCGCACGTGCACATGTGACTGTGTGATTGTGTGTGTGTGCATGTGTGCATGTCATGCCTTCCTTCCAAGTTAATGAGTGACCCCTTTCTCTAATGAAGGTCTTGAGATCTATTCCTAGACAAGGTAGGTCAGAGAATTTCTTTATGGCCAGTTCTTCAGTAGAAAGGTGGGCATAGTTAGAGTAACATTGTTGAGGCTTTATACCTGGATTGGAGGAGGAATGATATCAAACAGGAACTTGATATCCAATGCACAGAGAAACCTTGCTTTCACATGGCATTCAGATTTGTATGGTCAAACAAAGGGCCCGGGAACTGAGAAAGCATAAAATGAGCCACCATGACCAGATAGCTTGGAGAATTTCTAGGAAGGGAGAAGTTGCGTGTTGCCCAGATGATGAGAGAAGGCTTGGGGATTCTTTTGCTGAAGAATAAATTCTTATGTCCTGCATGCAAAGTTTCTAGCCCATCATGTCACAAGTCCATTGTCCAAGTAAGCTGTCTTCTGACATATATGTCTATGTTTTGGAAAGCCAGTTTTACCCCAATGTGGACTAGATTCCCATGGTTCTCCCTGAAAGACAGTATGTGCACTTTACTTTGAAGAAATCTGTGTTCAGTGTGTCCACACCCCAGCTTATTCCAGTTTCTATTACCCATGTTAAGGAAGAGGCATCCTGGTTTCTACAGCCTCCCTCCGGGAGAAAGGGAAGCAATAGAAGTGGGAGAAGGTCAGAAAGTTTCCATGTCTGAGGTCCTCCCAAAGCCTTCACTTCAAAGTACTCAGTCTCCCAGAGAGCCCCACTTCTGTCAATCAAGTGACTTGGCTGTACTTGGGTCAAAACTGGGTGTGTTTCCAAAACAAAATGTGAGAGGCAAGGGGAGAGACAGAGGGAGGGAGGAACTGTGGGTGTGGGCAGGGGAGGAGAAGCTCGGCAAGGGTGCTCTTTAGCACTTTTGAGAACTTTGCTCTCAGAGCAGTGAACAGTAGGACAGACTGCCTGGAGCAGGAGCAGGCGGCGCCCTCTAGTGTTCAGCTCTGGCAAGGGTTCTCAGGCACTGAGAATTTGGCCCTGCAGCGACATCTGTCCCAGGTGCTGTGCAAGTCTACTGTGTAGTTCCTGCAAATCAGAGTCCAGCAGCCAGTGCTACTGCTCCTAAGCCTCGGGTACTGGAAGCCCTCAGGCCATTCTAGCAGCTAGAATTATGGTTCTCTGGTCTAGAGTGTCTAAAGCCCTGGCCGTTTAAGGCTGCTTCCACTTATGTCATTATAGTCACTACATGTGATGGCTAATCTCTGGTTGTCAAACTGACAGGATTTAGAATCACTGTGGAAACACATCTCTGGTCATGTTTGTGAATGATTTTCTGGATAAGATTCCTTGAGGTGGGAGGACCCTCCCTAACTGTGGGTGACACCATCCTATGGGCTGACTTCCATGACTGTATGAAAAGGAGAAAGCTAGCTGAGCATTCAACATGCCCTGCTCTCTCTACTTTCTCCCTGTGGATGTGATGATGTGAACCGGCTTTCTGCTCCTGCCACACTTTCTCAGCCATGGTGAAACTTCCCCTTGAAATTTATAAGCTGAAATAAACCTTTTCCTTCCCCAAGTTGCTTCTGGTTGGGCATTTTGTCCCAGCAAAGTATAGGCAATGTCACAGCTACTTCCACATGTGCTTCGCTGCTGGGTCTTGTCTCCACTGTCCCCACCTCTGCTGCCCTGTCACTTTGCTGATGCTCTTGCAATGGCACCTTGGTCACTGTCAGGGCTGCAGTTCCCACAGATCCACCTCTTCTGCAGCTACCAAAGTGGCAGCAGCTCTCTGGCTCTGTCATTCCTGTGCCTTGGGCCACCCACCTACTGTCCACTGCCACACCACCACTAGTGCCACTGCCATTCTCTCTGTCTCTGTGGCTTACCAGCTCATTCCCTTTGCATCAGAAGTAGTCAAGGGCCATTAGAGAGAAGTCTTTTCTTCAGAAGCAGCAAGAACAACAAAAAAATAAAGAATGCCTGAAGCAGTCACAGAAGACCTTCATGGAAAACAAAGGACCATGTTTACACCTATTCTGACACTGTCCCCTTTTGCACCAGTCATACTGGTTCCTTTGCTAGATCACCTGGGGAAGTGCCCCCTCTCTGATCTGTGTGGGAAAAGCTGCAAAATCATCGTGTTCACCAAGGCTTGTGATGATCAAAAGCCCAGAAGGAATTGCGAACTGCTTGAACCTGCCATGGCTAGGGCCACACCTTCAGCAGTTGGAGCCCTGCTGTGGCTGCAATGGTCATGCAGCTTCCTCAAGGCACCTGTGAGGTATCTGAATGGCTGATGCTGACACAAGAGCAGTCTAGCTGGCTGTTTGACTGACAGCTCTTTGCATATGACAGCCAGGGAAGCAAGGAAGACTCTAATGAAGACTCTAATCGTTGCCAATTAAGGAATCAAATTGCTCTGCCCTATCCCCAAATTGTTTGCTCTTTCACAAGAACATAAATGTCAGGAGTGTTTATGGTAAGAACTTCTCAACACAGGTATTAGTGTAACGGTATTTATCAGTGCTCTCCCATTCTCAGCTCCTGTTCAGAGACTCAGATAGAGGGGTGTCTCCCTCATCAGCCTCCGTACTGTGCCAGTAACATTTTCAAATAAGTTGATAGGATTTGGCTAAATTTGCCTAAATAAAAGAAAAGGAAGAAAGATGTTCATTCAAGTGAAATGTCAAGGACAAGGAATGAGGTTCCTACTCCCAGGTGTTTTGCTTCTTCCAGGTGCCTCCTCCCTGTGGGCTGTGCCTAAAGCAGGAATGGAGGTAAACACAAGGAATACTGCACTTTCTGATTTAAGGTGGTGTTGGGAGCACTGAGCTCATCCATAGAGATGCAGTTACTATTAATTTATTTTAAGAGACAAAAGGCACCCTTCAGGGCATCACTGAAAATTCTTTCTCCTCCTGATTTCCAGGCAAAGGGATTTATATGCAGAGGCCTTCCCTTGAGCATTCTTCCTGGGGATGAAAATCCATAAGTCAGGATTCTCATTCAAAGCAGACTTCCCCCAAGGCCACACACATCCAGTCTGGCAGCAGAGGGCTGTTGCCCACCCGTTCCTCCCCCTACCCACAAGATGCCTTTTCTAAACAAATTGCAACTAGGGAAAAGGATAGAACAGCACTGGGGGCACAAAAGCCTCACAATGTAAATACCACATTCTGCAGACAGCTGAGTTATTTTGCATATGTGCATCTGCCCCAAATTAGCAATACTTGTGAATGGAATACCACAAATGTCTTTGAAGTTCATTACTGTGGAGAGTTATGCACTGAAGGGGACTTTTCTTTGTTGACATAGCATGTTATGGTCTCATGGAGCGACTGAGGGAACTTGGAAAGCCACTCTGGTTTACTTTAAAGGACGGTTTGAGCAGATGAAAGGATTTTGTGCAATGAGTCATAGGCCTACGTTATTACAACCAGGGCGGATTTTGCAAAGAGTAAATCAAGTTAATCCGCTGGAGCCTTGGGTTATGTATGTGGAGATGATTACACAAGATAAGTTCATGCTTCTGGGAAGGTTCAGTTTCTCAGAGGGCTGGGTGACCTCTTAGCCTATTCTCAACTTACGATTTTTGTAAGACTTTCATCACATTGTATCATTCTCTTCTTGTCAGCATTTCCTAGTGTCCCTACATATAGTTAATAAACAGCCTCTCACATTTAGTATACTATGAACTTGTAACTGAGAAGTCCTCACAGAGAAAAGATCAACATGGTGCAGAGTGGCCAACATGTGGGTGAGACAAAGTAGACAAATAGGGATTTAAAGGCATTTGGAAAAAAACTTGTATAAGCTAAATAACTGCCATGCTTAATGGATCTAAAGGTGGAGAGACCACAGAGCCAGAGCAGAGTGAGAAGATAACATCACGACATAAACACAGGGTGAAAACTCCTGCATTAACACACCTTCAGATGTGTCCTCTCATGTAATAAAACATGGTTTCTCAAGAGCATGTATGTTGCCATTTTTTGGTATGTGTGTGTGTTATTTTGCAGGGGTGTGTAAAGATGCATTACCCCAAGGGAAGAGGGAGGAGACACAGTCAGTGCCCTCCTTTATTGAAGAAGCCATATTTCTGTTAGGTTGACCACATCTGAGGATGGAGTCACTGCAGATGACAAACTCGTGATGGAGGCATGAGAAGTGCCCTTATGGAAAACTGTAAGAACCAAGCTGACTACATTCCTTAGAAATCACCTGACCCATTGTTTCCCCTTGCCCCTATGCATAGTTGCATAGTTTCCTCTTTACCTTATCTCAAGAGCCACCTGACCTCTGTCTTGGTGACACACTCTAACTGCGTGACCACAATCTTGCGATTAACAGAAAAATTCCCCTTAAGAAACTTCCCTACCTAACTTCACAGACAGGTCCCCCACTCCCCTATGCCCCTCCCAGCAGAAAGGCCTTAAAAAGCCTAACCTTTGGCAACCCAGGGGGCTGTGTTCTTCTCTCACAAGACAGCCCGGCAGCTCATGTCTTTCCAGAATAAAACTTCTACTTTGCTTCCGAATGGTCTTGTGTAGCCTTGGCTGTTCTTGAACCTTACCATTTCCTTGAGACAGGGTTTCTCACTGAGCCTTACATTTATGCTGTGTTTCAGTGATACTGATTCTCCAGTGAGGCCCAACAACTCTTTCATCTCTGCTCCTCTCAGCGCTGGGGTTTCAGGCACGGAAGGCCGTACATGACTTTTAACGTGGGTGCTAGGGGTCAAACTCAAGTCCCCATGGTTGTGCAGTAAGCACTTACTCACTGAGCCATCTCCCTGGCTTCTACCTTACCATCTTCATTACTTTGAATTAAGTATACTCCGGGAATGTACCTTGTTGCAGTCAGGTTCGTATTGCTGGTAGAAATCACCCAACCAAGAGCAATTTGTGGGGGGGGGGAAGAAGATTATTTTGGCTTATAGGATTGTTGGGGAAGCTTCATGATGGCAGGGGAAAACAACGTCATGATCAGAGGTTAGATATCACCCCATGGCCAACATAAGGTGGACAATAGCAACAGGAAACTGTGCCCAACAGTAGCAAGGGGGAGTAGACTATAACACCCATAAGCCCACCCCCAACAATATACTGCTTCTAGGAGTCATTAATTCCCAAATCTCCATCAGCTGGGAACCAAGGAGTCAGAACACCTGCTTATGAGGGGGACACCTGAATCAAACCACCACATACCTGTACCTAGGTCAAGGATGAGACAGTGGCTCTGGGTGGCCATTTTCTAGTCTGGCGAGGATAGGTTGGCATCTATGTTCTCCTTGGGCCTGTACCCCTGACAACCTAGTTTAAAAAAAAAGAAAGAAAGAAAGAAAGAAACCTATTTTGCATTTATTCTCTGTCATTATGTGAATATGTATAGATCTTAGGATGAGCCTCCTGAATGACAAATTTAATGTGAATAAATAGAAAAATTTGCAATTTCATAGAAAGTCTCTGAAAGCACAGTGAAAGAATTATCTAAAGTTTTCAGAGTTTTGTAAATATTGGCAAAGGATTTGTCCCTAGAGACACAGGAATTTGGGAGTTCTTTGCCAATGTACCAATTTAAAGAAGGAAATCCACAGACCAGAGGGTAAGGTTCAGAAAGACTTTATTACAATGTAGAGCTTTTAGGAGGGAGAAGATAATGGGGAGCTTAAGCCCAGAACATGAGAGAAGGAAGCAAGGCAGAGCTTTCCCCCAGCGAGGCAAAAGGTGGTTTGAGAAGCCCACCTTCGGGCTTAGTTTGGGAAGTTTTACTGGAGTACCATGGATGGGCGGATGGTTTACTCAGCCTAGTCCTGACATCAAGTGTCTGGGGATTTGTGGAAAAGGGCCATCTTCCCAGAGATTTTAATTCTCTAGGAAAGGCCTTCTCAGAAGGAAGGGGCAGGACTCCCTAAGGAAGGAGAGATAAGTGAAGGACAAAAGTTTCTGACCTGCAGTAAATTGTAATGACTTAGAATCTCCCCTATAGGCCCAAGGTCAATTCCTGTGTTTAGTCAAAGAGAAAGCTATTCACTTGGGGCTCCTGTCACCCATAAACTGCCTCATTAGGACACTGCATCTCAAACATTTTTGCACCAAGCTACCTACAAAGGGACATAAAAAGTAAGTATTTCTGGTAACACTCTACATAGAATATAATTAAGAATACAATGAAATTTGCTTTATATTTTGTCAAAAAATTTCACCTGTGTTTATTGTCTCTATAGCATGGACCCTCCTATTGGAGTTGCATTATGACTAAGTAAAATCTTATAATCTTGGGTATTTATTGAGTGCTTATCAAGAGTATATTCACCACATCAATAAGAACCAATGGGTTACAAAACAAATTCAAAGATAGGTGAAATTGTTTAATATAGTCAATAGAAAATGGAGATGGTCTATGTTTTCCTGAGAATGAAGCACAAGTCACAGCCTTTCCTGTAATCTTATCTGTAGGATAAAAATCATTTCCATCTCGACCATACAAAAATCACTGGAGTTTTCAGCCTTTCATTGTATTTGATGTATTTAGGACTCTAATTTGTAGATAGCTAATAGCAATGAAAATAATTCTTACTCATCAACATGCAAATAAATTTTGTGCAGGTGAAAAAGTAATCCTTCTCTCCTTCCCTCTCACTCATCTGTAAACAATCACTTTTGCATTGATCTGTTAATTATTTGCAGCATTATCTCCTTGCATATGCATAAGATAAATAACACATATGTTTAGCTGAATTGTCCTTTGAACTAATTATGACATCTTAATGAAGACCCTCAATGAGTTAAATACAATTTTTGTCACTTGCTTATGTTATATGGATATGAGTAATGATTGATATTCTTTAAAACATTATTCTTTAACAGTTACTTCCTTCAAAAATAACCCTCAAGTATGAATTTATACTTTTTACTGTTTTATTGTTTCCAAACAAATCAGTGCTCCTTTAAGGAAAGCAAGCATGGTTTTTGTAGTCTCTAACACCTATTCATCAATTTTAAAGTCTATAGGGTCACCAACCAAAAATGTGAGCCTATGGGCCATATCTGTCTGTTCCCTTATGAATAACACAGCTTCTCTTGCCTTTTCAATCTGGATTTACTCTAGTCATCTACCTATTCGGTGAATTATGTTAGCTCCCATCAAACTGCCTTATTTAAAGGTATAACTGGGACATGTCTACTACTCAGGGTGCTGGCCCTAACTCATGAATTAACAACAGCAAAACCACAAAGTATGCTTTATCTGTTCCAAAGGCCACTTACTAATCTTTGTTAGACATCTGGAGTGTGAGGAGAAGGCAAGCTTGGGGGTCAAATTAGAATTCTTGGGGTTTCTAGGGTCAACAGGAAATCCTAGCTACCTGATGGTGTCACCAGATAGGCTTTTAAACCTAAGTTCATGATGCTACCCAGCCTCTGATCTGAACTGCTTTCTTCCAGTACAGTGTCTGTGTTCTGGGAGCTCAGATTCTCTGCATGGCCTCTGGAAGAAGTCTTTTCTGGGGCCCTTGGTTCCAATTGATAACAGATCCAAGCTTGATTCTCATAGTTCATAGCCCATAATGCTCTCTCAGAAATTTTACCTGAAAGACATAATACCCAATTCTAACTATGAGGTCATCTTTGTGATTCATTATTTTCCTGGTGAATATAAAAGGCTGTGTGGTATATTATGAGAAATAGGAAGGCCTGACTATATAATTATTCTGTGCCAAAAAAAAAAAAAATGATACAAGTCATTTCACCTGGCTTTAGGAAAATATGGCCCATAATTCTTCAATCAATTATGTTCTTGCTATTACTGTCTTATCATGTATGGACTCTCCCAGACTATCATTTTGTCTTGCTAGCCTGAGTTCTTACATTTTTTGTAAAGAAAATAGTCTGCTTCAGTATTCACAAGTTTCATATGACACTAAAAGTTGATGGAAATATATTTTTAAAGAGCTTATTCTTACTAAACATATATAGATCCTTTTTCCCGCCTTATCCTTGTGCATGTCGGTGAGGAAGTTTCTAAATGGGGTTAATTGAGAACAGAAGGCCTACACTAACTGTAAGGGGCATCAGTCCATGGGTCAGGGCTAGAGTGAATAAAAAGGAGAATACTAGTTGAGGGTCAGCACTCACCTCTCCCTGCTTCCTGACTGAACAAAATGTGACCAGCTTCTTCATGTCCTTGTCAAAATGGACTATATCCTCAAATTGTAAGCAGACTTTTACCCTTCCTTCTTTAATTTACTTTTGTCCTTTGACAGCAAGAACTTAGGTAACATGAATGCGTGCCTCCTTTCATTAAAATCCCTGCAGTGATGGATGAGGCAAAGTATCAACCACCAGCTTGGGGAGTCTCTGGGGATGCCTCATTTCATATCTCCATAGACACCCCACAAGGACTCTCTCCTATCAGAACTTTAGTCAGTCTCCTTTGAGTCCTCCTCTTGATGAACCCTGATCTTGGACTTCTTTATTCTAGTAGGATCCAGTTTCATAAGATTCTTGCCATCTCCATTTATACAAAATTCTCTGCCTTTGACATCTGACCACCTTTATTATCATATCACCCTGGCTGCCTTCAGCATCCATCCTAACAACTCAGGTTAGTCACAAGTGCCTTATACTTAGTTGTCTCCTAGTTATTTTCTATTCAGTGACCATCCCATAAACTACTCTCTACTTATAAGTTCCTATTTATATAGTTCCAAGATAGAGCACTTGCATGGCTTACAAAAGATCCTGGGTTCAATCCCCAGTACCATAACCAGCCCCTCAAAGTACAATAAATTTACACTCATCCTTGTAGGAATTTAGTCTAATTGTTTTACATGTCAACTCCCCATTGCAGTTGTCTCTATAGTAGACAGCCCAACCTTCATGAATAAAGCTCTACACCATGTACCATGAAACTTTTCTCTGACACACAAAACACAACTTAAAGTAGCATTTTCTTGATTCCTTGCCTTTTTTGAGAATTCAGCATTTGTACCAATCATGCTTTTAAGTTTTTCTATATTTTGTGATGCTTTATTCTCTTAGGGTCTGTAAGCAAATTTTCTTAAAACTGCTTTTATTAGGCTGGAGAGATGGCTTAGCAGTTAAGAGCTAGCCTGTGAAGCCTAAGGACCCCAGTTCAAGGCTTGATTCTCCAGGATCCATGTAAGCCAGATGCACAAGGTGGCGCATGCATCTGTTCGTCTGCAGTGGCTGGAGGCCCTGGAGCACCCATTCTCTCTCTATCTATATGCCTTTTTCTCTCTGTGTCTGTTGCTCACAAATAAATAAATAAAAATCAAAACAAAAAAAATTATTTTTTTTACTTTTATTTTATTTATTTATTTATTTTGGATAGAGAGAGAATGGGTGCTCTAAGGCCTCAGCCATTGCAATCAAACTTCAGATGCTCAGACCACCTAGTGGGCATATGTGACCTTGCGCTTGCCTCGTCTTTATGTGTTTGGCTTACATGGGATCTGGAGAGTTGAAGATATGTTCTTAGGCTTTGCAGGCAAACACCTTAACCACTAAGCCATCTGTCCAGCTCTGAAAATACTTTTAAAATTGGCATATATCCATTGTGCATAGTCTTGTGTTTCATAAGACATTTTCAGATAACTATATAAAGTACTATAACTTCTGCACAGCTCCATTTTCTACTCCCCCAACCCCAGTAGTCTCCTTTGTTCATACCTGATTTCATGTATGTACTTGTATGTTCTCAGATGAATAAAGGAGAAGAATCATGTGACTTTTGTCTTTGTGAGATTGATTAAACTTGTCTAATGTTATTATCTCCCATTTTCCTGGACATAATATGATTTTATTCTTTTTTATTGCTAAAAGATTCCATTGTGTACATATGTCACATATTTCTTATCCATTCCACTGTTGTTAGACATCTAAGCTGGTTCCATAGCATAGCTATTGTGCATATTGATGTGCAAGTATCTATGAAGTGTTGACTTGGAGTCCCTCGGGTAAGCACTCAGAAGTGTTACAGTAGGCCATATGACATGTCTATATTTAGGTTTTTTTGTTGTTGTTGTTTGAGGAGAAAGATAAGCACAACAAATGACTGGCCTTTTTATGAGAGAGAGTAAAAGATAGAGAGGATTGACATGCCAGGGTCTCCAGCCACCTCAGTTAAACTCCAGACACATATGCCACTTTGTGTGCATGTGCAACCTTGTGCATGTGTCACCTGTGTGTCTGACTTACATGGAATCTCAGGAGTCAAACATGGGTCCTTAAGCTTCACAGGGCAAGTGCCTTAACTGCTAAGCTATCTCTCCAGCCCTATGTTTACTTTGTTAAGGAACCTCAACATTGATTTATACAGGGGCTGGACTAGGTTACATTCCCACTAGCAGTGTAAAACAAATGTTTCTTCTAGTTAGAATTCTTGTCAGTATTTGTTGTTACTTTTTTTAAAAAAAAAAATAACTAAAGAAATCTCAATGAATTTTTAATTTGAATTACACTAATGGCTAGCATGATCAAATATTTTTCATGTCTATCAGCCATTTGAATTATCTGATTTCTTTTTTTTTATTTTTAGGGGTTTTTGTATTCTAGATATGAACTTCTATTAGATGGACAGCTAAGAAAGATTTCTTTTCCATTCTATAGTCTTTCCCTGTGAGCAAACCTTTGATTTGTACAACAAATATTGAACTGATCTTGAATTCATAAGAATGTTCCTGCCCCAAATCATTCCAGAGATCATCCTGGAATCCAGAGTGCCGAAATAATTCATGCTAGCCAGTCCAGTTCCTGCCCAGTGGCTTGCCATGGTTAGCTATTCCTTCCCTTGACACCACAGTGAAAGCTCTACACATACCTGCCCTTCATTCTTGCCCCTATGCTTCTTCATGTGACTCTCTGAGGCATAGTCTACTCTTCCTCCTGGAACCTAGACAGACTATTATTCCAGTGGTAGAAGTTTTGAATCTGTTCTTTTCATGATACCAAAATGAAACAAAAATCCAGAGTATAACTAAAAGCAGATCTATGAGCCAAGGATTATCCCTACTGGGCTCTCAGAGTGATCAAGCCTAGGTGTGGCCTTGCAGGATTGCTTGCCTGCACCACCACAGCACAAGAAGGGGAGAAGAGACCATTCATCCTCACTGTTTTCCTTTTCTCTGTAGATCCAGAGTGCCTTTTCAGTACACGCTTCTCTGACCTCCTACATAGAGCTCAGACAGAAGTTTGTGGAACAGGGCTACAGGCTAGCTCTCCCACTGCCCATCCTCACATGTCACATCTCACCACAGACCTCCACAAAACTTCCTTTACTGGGACACTTCCCCTAGGCACTTCAGTTGACATGAATCGTTCTTTTCAGGTGCCTACCCCTGACATTCGCAAAGAAGTGTGTGCAACTCTCAGTGAATGGAACACTTGGCTGCTGGGATGGAGATACTCAAATTGGAGCATCAGAGTAGGTTTCCAAGGTAGATTCATATACTTTCTCTGTAAGACTTGAAAAGCAGGGTAATGTACCATATGTTTGACTGAAATAAGACATGATGAAAACCTAATATCGGCTTTATGCTGTACTTTATTGACTTGTATGTGATATACGTAATATGAATATAGAAATATTCACTGGATATATCTATATATATACACAAATATTTATTACATGGGAAATAGTAACTATATAAATTAAAAATATATTGCCAACCAAAATATAGTCACTCATGTGAATTGTCTCCAACATAGGAGCAACTTAGAGTATATCTTTAATGAGGAGACAGAACCTAGGGAAAGGTTGAACTGACAAGACAGGCTCTGTACTGGAGATGACAATTCTTCTTCAGTATCCTGCAGAGCACATTCTGGAATTATGAAAGCTAGCCACAAGGAAGAAACTTTCAACTAAGCTCTAACTTGATTTTTCAGTGTTCTACAACCAAAGTATATTGTTTCTTCAGCAATAGTTCTGGTGGTCAATTGAAGGCAATACTAATGATTTATTTTTAACTTGGCAGGCAATGACAAGAAATTTAAAAGTTTTCCATATAGCACTTGAACTCTGTTTCCTTCCTCAATTTCTTGACATCTTGCCTTACCCCAACAGATCCAGTCAAAACTCTTAGGTTACTAATTCATTCTTCAAGTGACCTCCAGTAAACATTACTCAGTATAATACTAAGTTCTCCACACACAGGCATTCTATCCACCATTTAAAAGAATTTTATTTGCACGTGTGTGTGTGTGTGTGTGTGTGTGCTCTTTGCTCCTATGTGAATCTATTCTGTTTAAGCTGTCCTTCCTTCATGGACATTGGAAGCCATCTTCACCAATCATCCACCATGAATTGAAGAGCAGCAACTGTCTAGTAATCCTCCAGGCCTTCAGTGCCACAATGGGGCTGCTGAGGCATCCAGCCTCATGGATTGAGCAGCTATATGGTTCCTTGATGCTCAAGCTTGCAGACAGCTATTGTTAGGCTGCTCAGCTCATGTTCTCTAAGCTAATGCAATAAATCCTCTGTGTTACACAAATACATTCTGTCAGTTCTGTTCCTCTAGCCAACCCTGGCCAGCCCAACTCCTTACTGCAAGGACTCCACCTCCCTTCTCTCTTTATCTCCAAGTTGTGTTATCTGCTTTATACTCCAAGGGCTTAACCCATGCTGGTTGATTACAATAGGAATCACAGTAGGTACTGTGAAAATACCCAGCTACTCAAGCCTTATTTCTACATACCTGATTTTGTTATGTTTCTCAGGTTCTCCAAGCCACTGCACATGTGGGAGACTGCTGGTTACCAGGGCTTGCACTCATCTACTAAGGTAGATATCACTGTCTCAGCAGCTTGAACCACAGATTTAATTTCCTGCAACAAACACCAAAATCCAGATTCTATTTCCTCTGTTTCCCCTATATTTGAATGGCTGAAATCCCACAGGATGTGGAACCTGCTGAGAATCAAAGAGATTCCGTGCCAATTGACAGTGAGCAAACTAGCTCCTAGAGATTCTCCTTCAGGGAATACAGAAAGAGCATGCTTTGTGATTGCTTTTAATTGGTACCTGTCATCTGCTTGATAGAATTTTATTAGCAGAACTGTAAACATTCATTGCCATCTGAGAACACAGGAATCTTAAGCAGCTTATGAAATTTAATCAAAGTTCTTTGTATTTTGTGTGTTTACTGATAACTCTTTAAATGTTTCTCAAAGTTACAAGTTATGCAACAGAAATGTACCTTACAAAAAAAAGTGAAAATGTGGAGATGTTAACATAGCAACAGGGTTGAGAGTTGCTTGACATTGTCCAAAATTGTAATGGTCCTTCACCATAAGAAATTTGACTATTATTACTTTTTGAAAGATGAATGCATTCTACCACAGGGTTACATTTTCATGTCATCCTCATGTTCTCAAAGCCATGTACTGTTCCTAGGTAGATAATAGATACATGTATGCACATACATATGTTCTTGTAGAATCCCAGGAGATCTTACACTTCACATAAATTCTGCTGTGGATAGAAATCTTCTCATGGCCTGCAGTATATTTGATTTCATATGGAATGCAGCAGTATCATATATATATATTCTCATTCTGAAGATTTGCCTTACATATGGCAGTTAACACAGACCTCATTATTTATGTACAAACAGAAGCTAGGCACTGAGGTGTTACATGACAATATGGCCAACTGAACTTCAATTTCTTCCTTGGTTGATGTGCATCCATAAACTGGATTCAGGTGGATAGGCTGTCGCTATACTGAAAGCAAAGTGGGATTAGGCTGATGGAGTGGAAATCCTCACATGTTGGCCAATTTTGAATTGCCCTGCACTGGCCAGTATACATGTTTCTCATTTGTCTGGAAGATGGATACCCTGAGCAAAGTAACCAGATATCAGGTCTTTCTGGAATCAGTTGGCCCGGTTTCATGATTGACACTGTAGATATGTACTGTGGTGGTTTGATTCAGGTGTCCCCCATAAACTTAGGTGTTCTGAATGCTAGGTTCCTAGCTCATGGAGATTTGGGAATTAACACCTCCTGGAAGCAGTGTTTTGTTGTGCATGTGTGGAGGGGGTGCAGCTTATATGTTTGATAACCAGTTTCCCTGTGCCAGTGTTTGGCACACTCTCCTGTTGCTATTGTCGACCTTATGTTGGCCAGGGGATGATGTCCACCCTCTACTTAGGCTATCATTTTCCCATGCCATCATGGATCTTCCCTTAGAGTCTGTAAACCAAAATAAACCTTTTTATTTTCCCACAAGCTGCTCTTGGTTAGGTGATTTCTACCAGTAATACAAAACTAACTGCAACATGTACCATAGAAGATAACAAATTCTGCAAAACAACTTCTGCATGGTTCCCAAGCTGATACCAAGGAAAGTCAGTTCAACTATGCCCACCTAGCAGCTGGATGCAATAACATGTGTCAGTGACCTCAGCACACCTAATGCGAGATAGGAGGTGGAAACAGAAGAACATCAGAAACTGATAGGCCAGCTACTCTGGTATATGGCATGGTATACAATAAACCCTGCCTCAAATAAAGTGGAAGTTGAGGATTGACAGCTGAGGTTGTCCTCTGACCTCCACATCCTAGCATGGAACACACTCACCCCACTCCCACATACATGCACACAGACACACATCAAATATACACAAAGATAAAAGAATTAGTTTCAGAATCCTGACTACTTAACAAGCTTACCCCATAAATGTTACAGAAGCCAGATGTGAACAGAGTCCAACAAAACATTATGAAAACTCTGTAACTCCTAACTACAATTCTGGTTGAGTTTTCATATCTGATTACATTAAAATCTGTTAATATAGTAAGACAAACATATGACTGTGAATCTACAAATATCTGTGTGATCAAGTTGGAGGCACCCCAGAGAGACTTTCTGATGTCTGACACTATGTCTCTCTCTTCTCATAGTTCTTGGAATGGTTGGAGGTCAAAGAAAT
Organism: Jaculus jaculus; assembly: GCF_020740685.1. Lineage (NCBI taxonomy): Eukaryota > Metazoa > Chordata > Mammalia > Rodentia > Dipodidae > Jaculus > Jaculus jaculus. The sequence continues at coordinate 89,573,988 of NC_059105.1, read as the reverse complement.
TAATTCAGAAATAAAATCTAGGCCCAATGGTCTTGCACTGTGGGTTTGTTTGAAGCCAGTCTTTCTTGGCCCACTTCTGACTTGACTAACATAAATCCCAGAGTAGCCTGTGGCTCTTTCGGTAGCCTCTTCTCTCTTCAATAGAATGGCTGAAGGGACTACATGTCTGTTTCAACATGGCTTCCCTCACTCATCCCCACAGACATATTAGTTCAGGCCTCATCCATTGGAGATTCTGATTTCCACATTGCTTGGGTAAAGAGATGAGAGCTTCTCATTCAAGCACAAGTTTCTGAAAGTTTAGAAGTTACCCTGTTCTGATTTCCTATCTTCTGCTTGCTTCTATAACACCATCTGTTCTGTCAACATGTGGGAAATTTCACTGGCAGATGCAATTGAGTTTAAACTACCACTCTCCAAGGTCTCTTCTGTCTGTCTCAAAAATAAAACCTACCCTTTGTAAAAGCAGCATGCTATCTCCTGAGCCTGTTTCTTCAAAGCAATGATGGTCACATTTTCATATCCTACTACACTAAGATTTTTCATTTCCTCACATTCGAACAGGAGCCATTGCCGGCCTTGCAACTATTTGCTTGAAAGGATCACTTCTACAGTTGAAGTACTTCTTGCTGGTGTTTATTATTCATCTTCTTATCCACAGAATATAGCAAGCAATGCCTGGCACAGAGAAGACACCCAGCAATGAGTGACCTTTCCATTTGTATCATTTTAGAAGGTCATGTTCTTAAGCACGACACCATAACTATTATCTCTTCCCTGCACTTACATTCTCCTTTTCCTTGTTGCAATCTCTTCTGAGGGGCAACTATTCTGGAAGTTGACACACTCTTTCATCTTCGATGAATTTCTCTCTAATCTGACTTGCCAGCAAATGACTCGGGGCCAGAGCACACCCGTAATCTAATGGGTGATGTGCATTTAGCTGGCAATAGATGCTTCGAAAATTCACTTTAGCTTCCTTTAACTTTGGTCACAGCTAACAAATAAGAGCCTTTGGCTATTCTTCTTTCTCAAATAAATACAATGTGAATCTGGGAGATAGTAAATTAAGTTTCAGAATCAGCTAGTCAACCTTCTGTCATCCATCAGCCAAGTGGTCGCCAGAGTAAATAACACTCATTCCTCCCTGTGTCAAGTCTGGAAAGTTTAGACTGCTTAGAGTGTGGCTATGTGCTCTTTCTTGCCTTTTGTGGTGGGACATCACCGATAGCTTCAGCTCCAGGTCTCCAAACAGACCTCATCTGCTTTACATTTCCTATGGGCCCCATTTTGAAGGCAAATAGGAAGATTTCAGATTTTTTCAATAATACTGCACACTAAGTGATGACAATCCCAGTAGAATTCAGACTTCCTCTGTATTTATATATGTCTGTAAGGCAATTGCAAGTTAATAATCTCTTTCTGAAACCACTTTATATTTAACAATTATTTCTGGCCTTATTCCCTCTTTCCCAAAGGAAATTTCCATAAGTTTATTGCTAGCACATATAGAAATGGTCATTCTAAAATGCTATACTATTGATCTACTACATAGTTCATTTCAGCTATTTTGAAAATAGATCTGACCATGTGTTGCACTGTTGTGTAAGGATATACTTCAAAAACAATTAGGAAACAGGAAAAATTTCAGAAGTGCTGTCTTTGGGATAAATTATTTGTCCTGAGCAAAGCCACAAGACCTCTATATCTGCGGTTCTTTCTCCTTTTTGTTGCAACAATAAACACAATTGTGTAATGGGATAGACTGAGTTCACTTTAAAGCCATTCTCTGTCAGACAACTTCAAATTCTTCAAAATATGGAAATATTGGGCATCTTGTGTGTTCCATGTTATGAAATTAGCCCTTCAAATGCTTTAATTTTCCTTCTTTCACTAACAAAGTTGTAAATTATGATCTAGACTTCCTTCATTTCTGTATTTTTGGCTACCTGAGTAACTCTCATGTGAACACAGAAGGCACAGGAGATGCCTTGCTGGCCAGAGACCATTTAGAGGAGTGAACTGCATCTCGAGGAAGGGTGCTGCTTTTCATTTGAAGTCACCCATATCAGCTTGTATTTCAGGGATATTCTTCATGTTTCTTGATCAACCAGACTGGCTGCTACACATCACATGGGGAAACAGAAGGATGAGAGTAAGACCAGTTTCAGTGACTCCATATCCAGTCATTTGGGAAGATAGGCTGAGCTTCTCACTTCAGTAAAGACAATGAAAGGTAACTGTGTCAGAAGGCTACTAGAAAGTTAAACATAATTTGATAGATTGTTTAATGTGTTTGGTATATGCTATTCTTTTACATATAATACTATAAGACTAAAGGCAAAGTAAACATTAAAAACAACTCATAAAAGTAAAAATTATAACAGTCAAAAGTTATAAAATTGTTAACTCACAAGTAACTAAAGGAGTGTAAATGAAACCAGTGAAAATTTTAAAGCTTTAACCCATCAGGTTGGTGTAGGTGGTAGAAATGTTTTTTTTTTTTTTTCTACATCCTTTAGAAGCACAATTTGACCCAAAAGTTATGGGTAATTTTTAAAGACATTTATTTATTTACTTGTAAGCGGAGAGAGAAGGCAGAGAGAGAGAATGGGCACACCAGAACCTCCAGCTACCTCAAAAAAAAAAAAAAAAAAAAAACTCCAGATGCATGTGCCACTTTGTGTATTTAGCTTGTCATGGATACTGGGGACTTGAGCCTTGGTCATTAGGCCTTGCAGGCATGCACCTTAACCACTGAGCAATCTCTCCAGCCCTAGAAATGTTTTTCAAATGAATGCATTTGAGTATACACAACATTCTAGAATTCTACTTATAATAATCTATTCTAAGAAAATACCCTGGAAAGTATGTGAATGATTGTACAATGTTTATTACAATACTACTTATAATGATGAAAGTATATCCAGAATAAACAGTAAATTTATTTTGACATGATATAAATGTCTTGATAGGAAGACTTCATCTTCCATGCATTTGAAGCAAAAAAGGAAAGCATTACATTGATTATCAAAGGATTTCATTCATCTTTTTGTTCTGAAAGGAGGCTTGAGATGAAAATTGTCCCAGCCATTCCATCTCATTCCATACTATCCTCTGTTGTTAAATTAAGATCACCACTCTTAACTTAAATGCATTCATATTACCCCTTCTCTACTCCTGCCCAACATGTGTGCACACACACACTTGTTATTTGAACTACAAATACTCAACACAATGGAGAATGCCAAAATGGTTTTCCTACTTTAAATTAATGGAAGAATACAGTGATTCTCTGAAAGCTAAGGAAAGCCATCTGACAGATAAGAGCCTTAGGTGACAAAAATGTTCATATTTTCTTTCTTCGTCATTATTTATTATTTCAGTTGTTCATGAGTGAGGCAGAAGAAACTGGACAGTAACAAGAGTCTCAGATGGAAAGAAGTATGAAGTTCTCTTTTGGGACATCAATATGTTTCAATATTTTAAAGATCACATAAAACATAGCAATTATTCAGGAAGTATATGCAGAGTGAATGAATTCTCTGTTCCAGGTTAGTGACCCAAGCCATGGACAGAACAGAAAAAAAATCAACATTTTTTACTCCTATTTCATATCTTAAGGAGAAGTTTTAACATTATAAAACTTGTAGGAGGTTTCACAAAACCAACTAGAATGTACTTGGTGTTGTGTTGATTGTTTAGAAAATCTTACCTCCTTTTGTGAGAAATATTGGTTAAAATGAAGGAACAATATTTTGTTCTATCGATTTTGAAAGGTTTCTTTATATATTAAAATAGAAGTTCTAGGCCTGGAGAGATTGCCCAGTGGTTAATGTGCCTGCCCGTAAAACCTAATGAGCAGAGTCTGATTCCCTAGTACCCATGGAAAGTCAGGTGCACAAAATGACACATGCACCTGGAGTTTTTTTCCTCCCGGTGGCTAGAGGCCCCGACACACTCATTTTTCTCTATTATCTATCTATCTATCTATCTATCTATCTATCTATCTATCTATCTATCTTTCTTTCTTTCTTTCTATCTATCTATCTTTGTCTCTCTATGCTTGTAAATAAATGAAAAAGTAAATAAATAAATAAAAATTTTAAATAGAAATTCTAGAAGCCAAATGTATAGCACAGCAATTATAGCTAGTAATACTGTATTTTATCTTTTGTTTTTTAAGAGAGTACATCTTAAGTCATGCTATGGAATCAAAGTACAGCTCTTGATCCAAAGGGACTAAGAGTCGTTATATCTGAGCCAAACATGAGTCAACACAGGCTAAGAACACAGATTGAAATTTCTCAAAATGTCATGCTCCTCCATGGAAGTAATTACGTTTTTATGGCCACAAGACAAAAGAAAGTCATAAGCCAAGGCATTTATCAAATATCAAAAATTGATGGGGCCATCAGGTAGTGGGTCACAACAAAGTGGGAAATCTCTGCCATAGGGCCCAGATGCTATCTGGTGACATTCTAAGCTTTTGGGTTGGTGGAAGTTAGTAGTCTGCTAACTTAATATATGGCAAAAGTGTTACCTGACAGTGAAAAGATGTTAGGTTTGACTAAGAGGCAAGTGATAAATTGATATTAAGGAGACTAAGGTAGCCCAAGATTTTGATCAGCCCTCAATCTGTAACAATTCAATTCTCTACAGTTGTAAAGTTTTAATCAACCACTCAGATTTGTTCTTTTTTTCACAAAATTTTAACTTACAATATCACACACACTAAGGCCTCATCATAGAGAAAAAGGTGATTTTCTTCTGACTGCTTAGACCTTCATCATGCAGTCTCTTCTGTGAGTTTCAATTCACTAAGAGACTCTGCTGCAAAAAAGGTAGATGGTACCTGAGAAATAACACTCAAGGTTTTCCTTTGGCCTTCACATGCACATACATGTTTGCATTAATCAATTAATCAATTATAATGGCATATTTGGGGCTGGGGAAATGGCTTAGCAGTTAAGGCATTCTCCTGTGAAATCTAAGGACCCTGGTTTATTTAATTCCCTAGGACCCCAATAAGCCATATGCACAGGAGGCAAACATGTGTCTGGAGTTCATTTGCAGTGGCTGGAGGCCCTGGCCTACCCATTCTCTCTTTTATTTTTTTATTTATCTAAGAGCGACAGACACAGAGAGAAAGACAGATAGAGGGAGAGAAAGAATGGGCGTGCCAGGGCTTCCAGCCTCTGCAAACGAACTCCAGACGCGTGCGCCCCCTTGTGCATCTGGCTAACATGGGACCTGGAGAACCGAGCCTCGAACCGGGGTCCTTAGGCTTCACAGGCAAGCGCTTAACCGCTAAGCCATCTCTCCAGCCCAACCCATTCTCTCTTTCTCTCTACCTCTTCCTCTCTCTCTCTCTCTCTCTCTTAAATAAAGAAAGAAATAAAATATTTTTTTAAAAAAATGGCATATTTTACATAGGAAACATAAGAAGGGAAAAAGGAAGGAATTTCACAACCCAGTAACAACGTCAGTTTACAATATATTATTTTTCACTTTGCCTAGACAGCTAAGCCCATTAATGATAGGTTACAACTACCTCTCAAATTAATGTTGCCTCTCCTTTCTGCCCCCTTCAGTGGCTGTAGTCTGTCTGTTTGTTGTTCTATCACCAGTCTCTTTGGTATGCTGGCATTTGGGGCTGGGAAGCCTGAGTTCTGTCTCACTTTGGCTTGGATCTCCTTGTCATCATGGTCTTCCCTCAGCTAAGTGGTAAACTTCTAGCTGGCTTGTCCTAGAAGGTTGCCCAGCAAACATAGCACCCCTTGATGTTCACTTCTATAAAGTATGCTCCTCCTTTGTTCAAATTCGCCTATCAGAACCATTAGCTACTTTCTATATCTACAAATTTTACTTCACTATGCTTGCTGGTGGACTACCCATTGGGATGAACGGAGAGGGATCTGGACTTTCACTTTTCCCTTCAACTTACCGATACACTCATCATCCTGAGACTGTGGCATGGAGCTGAAGTACTGTCTGTGCAAAGAATGTCCCTGTATTTGCCTCTATAACCTTCATGTTCTTTCATCCCTATGACCCACCACAGATAGGCACTACCAGCATTCTTTCCTTGGAAGAAGAAATGGTGTCAAAGTCCACCAGAGGAAGCTTATAAATATAAACACAATGTGACATTATTTTATGACAAGAAAGCCAATGTGTATTTGATTGTAAAAGGAAGAAAATAAGCATGAAGGAGACGGGTATTGAGTAGTCAATTACACTCTTCCAAAACTCCCTCAAGCCAGGTTAAAGTAGTCATCTGCTACTAATGGAGAAGGAACTGATTTATAGAAGTTTCTGTAGAGATTGTTTATAGCTAAAGTAGCATAACATTTACTTTTCCTGATTTTTTTTCCAGTCTGCTGTCTGCTTCCAACTACCATTAGTCTTTTAGTCTCCATAAACTATACTTTCTACAGTCATGGAATACACCATCATGTCTTTCATTGTAACATAGTATACAGAGGCTGAGGCCATAGTTGAATCAGTGAAGTGCTTACCTTACAAGCATGAGGACCTTATTAGATTCCCAGACCCCCAGGCATGGTAGAAATGCTTGTAATTCCAGGGCTGGAAAGACAGAGATGGGGGATACCCAAGGCTCACTGGATAGCCCAATTAGTGAGTTCCAATTCAAAAAGAGACTCTGCAAAAAAAAAAAAAAAAGTAGATTGTACCTGAGAAACAACACTCAAGGTTTTCCTTTGGCCTTTACATGCATATACATACATGCATGTGTGCATACGCACATGTACATAGGAATTAATCAATTTAAAATGGCATATTTTACATAGGAAGCATAGGTAGGGAAGAAGGGAGGGATCTCACAACCTAGTATACAATCTATTATTTTTCACTTTGCTTAGATAGCTTTTGGCTTGAGTCTCTCTATAAAAATACCAAATATGGTTAACTACAAAATTATGAATGCCTGTCAAATTAGCACAAAAGTTCTTACTCAACATTCTAGAAACTGTCATAGATAATGAAATCTCCTTTGGGTTCATCCCACGAACTTATTTATTCACTCAGTCATCAAGTTAGCAGCATTAAATTATGAGTATCAAATGTCAAAAATGTAAGGTTTCTTTGTCCTGAAGATATTTGAGTTTAGTGACAGAACACAAATAAACAATAATGCTATAATAAAGTTATGTAGAGTTTGGGTTTTTTTTGGGGGAGGACAAAAGAGAGGTGACTAAGGGATGCTAGAGAGGCCTTCCTTGGAAAAGGCAGCTTTTTAATGCATTGTTAAAATCAAGTAGCTGTGATACAGTTCAAAAGGACAGAGGACTCAGCTTTAAACAGAGGAATGAGTGGGCATACTCCCTAGGTCAGCTAGAACGTGGACCATCCCTGGATCTGCTAAGGCTGAGGACCTGCCGAGAGAAGTGGTAAAAGATGAGATGGGGAAGGAAGGTCAAGCCACTAGCAAAGCCCGTCTAAAGAACTTTTATGCCATTAGGAAGATGGGCCTTTCTCTGAAAAGGAACTGAATAAGACAAAGAAAGTGGAAAATCAATCTTGCTAGTTAATTTGTTCAGATTCCTCCCTCCATGCCTCCCACCCCTCTGCCTTGCATTTTCTAAGGATTAGCCTGGTTTCAGTGAAGATTATACACCCAGTGGAGACTAATCTGACACCAGCTAGGGATCAATTATGATGATTCCTCATGCGAGAAGTGCTGAAGAAGGAAATAAGGATGTGGAAGGGCTGTGGAGCGGGGCAGGACAGATTTGGGAACTATGGATTGACAGCATTCAGCCAACATTCAAGGGAAAGGTAACACCGTTTAAATGAAGAAGGAAGATCAGCCCACTGGTTGAAAGTCTGCATTGCCAATTGCACAAGATTTAGTGTGTATTCTTTGAAAGATGTTGATAATAAACAAAACCGTTATTTACATTTAAGTTTAAAAAATTAGCAGTTGACTGGTAGAATGCTACAGATGAGCTATACAGCAGACAGACAGGGAGGACGTTTGGAAGGAAGGAGAGACAGAGTCACACTGAGATGGTAGGAAGCCATATCTCTAGTCACTTTGTCTCTTGTACAATTGTTTACCATGAACCAGTGATTTTTTATTTATTTATTTATTTTTTGAGCTTATGGGAGAGCAAAAACTAATGAGCTAAGCATCAAAAAAGAAATCAGCCTTTGACTTTGGAATGAATTTCTCAAATGACATTACAAGTCTGTCTCTAATTCAGGGAATTCACATTTTAAATCCCATATTTAAGTCTGATGCAAAGACGTGACTTGAAAGTTGGGAACTACTTTCATGACCTGCTTCTCTGTTCAGCGCTCACTAATTGTTCATCTCATGTCTGCATCTGATCATAGCATATAAGTCTCTGGCTTTGTAAAATTGCCACCTTCTAGCCTTGCTTTTCCTAGAATTTCCTTTTATGCATTTGGAAGCATATAATCCAAGCAAGGCTAAGTAAAATAAAAACATGGGTTCCCCCCTCGCCTTGTTAAAAAATAATTAAAAGTTCTGAGAGAGTAACTGTAGAGTATTAAAATAATACTGGGACCTTTCTAAGTATGGAAACTGGTAGAACTGTCAGATCATGTACTACAGAACCTGCCCTGAAACCACAACTTTGTGTAAAATAGCCAAGCCAGGTTGCATTGTGGGTGGTAAGACAGGAGTATGGACCCTGCAAGCCTTAAATTGGGCCAGCCAAACTAAATGAGGAAACGGGTGCAATAGTGGTATGTCTGTAATGGGGATAAACAACCACTCTCTTTTTGGACTGGAAGCCCACTCCACGGGAGAGAATACATGCCTGGAACTTAAAACATATGATGGGGAAGTCATGAGCCCTAGGGGTGTAAAGTCTGCTAGTGTCTGGCTAAATGCATATATATTATGCCCACCAAACTGCCCAGAAAGCACTTCTCTTAATGTTCATAACCATGTACTAACATTATTCTTACTTTTGGCTAGAGTAGCTTCGGTTTTCACATGGTAGTTACCTTGGGATGACTCAGAAGGCACCATAGTGCTGAGATGAAGTGACAGAGGAGTGCTCAGCTCTGAAACATCTGTCACACCTTCCAAGGCTCAGGGTCCATTATGGAAGAAGTGATGGAAAGAATTTAAAACCCAAAGGAAGAGAGGACTCCTTACAATGTGCTCCTCCAGACACAAAATGATCTGCATATCCATGACCTCCCAGTGTCTGACACTACCTACACAAGACCATCATAATAGGAGGAAAAGATCATGACATCAAAATAAAAGAGAGACTGATTGAGAGGGGGAGGGGATATAATGGAGAGTGGAGTTGCAAAGGGAAAGTAGGGAGGAATTACAATGGTTTACTGTCTATAATTATGGAAGCTGCCAATAAAAAATGAGTATGCATAGACTTACTACTTTGTAATGTTTTTGAATATAAGAGACATATGCATTTTTATTTTCTGATAAAAATTATACCAACCTGAATCTGTACTATTTGTGCTTATTGCTAGCAGGTTGGCAGGACAGATGAATTAGTAATGGTTAGGGAAAATAGAATAAAAATACTATTAACTATAATGATATTCTGTTGAAAGTGAAATGCCAGATGGATGTATCAATTATGGGGATTTGTTAATGAAACTAAGCATGTTCCCATGCACTATGTGGGTGGCTCAAAGGAAGCAATAAGAGAAGGCCAGCTTCAGGTCACCTTCTCATGGCACTCAAAATGAGACAGGAAATGAAGACCAACAACAACGAGACAGAATGTGGAGTTCACCACACCTCCTTCACTTCAGTTCCCCAACTGAAACTTTTGAGAGTTGTGAAAGAAAAGAGAGCACTGGAGTGATGGTTTAATGGTTAAAGCATTTGCCTGTGAAGCCTGGGGACCCAGGTTTGATTCCCCAGTGCTCACATAAGGCAGATGCACAGGGGCACATGCATCTGGAGTTCATTTGCAGTAACTGGAAGTCATACCACATCCATTCTCTCTCTCTTCCCTCCCATTTCAAATAAATTTTTTAAAAATTTAAAAGAGAGAGAAAAAAAAAGATATAGGCAAATCCCTGTACTAACCTTAGTTAAAATTGACCTATATATAGTTAGCCATAGAGGCAGAGGCTGAAGGAAGTCAATTATTATTCATTGCTCAATATATTTTCAGTCATTTCACTTATTTATTTATTAAAATAATATACACAGTTATAACTTTTTGCATCTATTGGGTCTAGAGCAGAGCTTGTGACCTATGCTACATAATTAGTTAACCATGGAGAAGAAAGTCCCAATGGCACAAGCATAATACAGAAAAAGATAGGAAAAATCCTAGGTAACTAGGTAACTAGATACTTACTATGGTAATTCTTGTTTGTGTAATCAAATACCTGAGAAAGACAACTTCAGAAATTTGAGTCCATAGATCTTAGCTCCAGTGATTCTAAGCCTATGTTGAGATGACCATCATGGCATCAAGAGCAGGGGCCAGAAGCTACTCAGCACATTCTCAACAAGAAGCAGAGATGGACACACAGACAGACAGACACACATAGAGGGTCCTGGTTCAAGATACAGTCCCCAAGCACACATCCTCAGTGACATACTTTCTCCATCTCCTAAACTTTCCAGAACCTTCTAGAATAGTGCCACTAGCCAGGGGCCAAGCCTTCAACCCATGAAACTTTCTGGAATTTACTTCACATCCAAACTAAAACATTCACCATTATGGCCATCCCTTTGGCTCCCAGCCTGTCTGCTCAAACACCACCAGCAGTTAGTTCTTCACTTGCACAAATTTGTATAAATGCAGAAAGCCACATGAAAAGAGAAGCAACTGGTCTTTTTCAGACTTTTCATTTTTTATATCATCCAAAAGTTCTCATTTTGTATTTCACATTGCAAATATTTTTGACCCTAACAGTAACCCATTGCAATATGTTTATGAATTGGTTCCCATGTTTTGGGGCTAAAAGAAGTTGCCCTAGAACCAGCATGGGAAAGAAAGGAGCTCTGGAGAGAGTTGATACTAGCCAAGCCTTCCTCCTGTTCCTATGCATCTAATCACTAGAGGAGCTGCTTGAAACCATTTTGATTACCCAGTTATAGGCTGAATCAGAATGAAATGAATGAGGAACTGATTAGAGTTGGGAAGGAAATGTTTAGAACAAGTAGGTTTGGATATGTCTGGTATATTTTGCAGACAAAGACTTACAGTATTTTCGGGGATAATTTATGTAGTCTACAGAGAAAAGCAGAAAAAACAGCCCAGGCTCTAGGGTTAGCTGGTCTTCCTACTCACTAGTTATGTGACCTCAGGACTTTCATGTGATCACCCCAAAGTTTAGGCTTCCTGTCTATAAAATGGGAATGTACTTATTAGAATAGGTCATGGGATTTAAATTATGGTAGTGAATGAGGACTGGCTAAGATCCAGCCATAAGAAAGCAGCTGGCCAACCAGGATGTAGCCAGGCAGTCTCGGGTGGTCATCTCCACCTCCTTCCAGCACTCCACATACTTCCCTGCTTGGCATGCAGGCATTGTTCTTGCTGTTGCTGGTCTCCATCTCCCTGTCATGCTCCCCATTAGAAGACATGACCTAGCTGAAGCACTGGTAAGCAGAGAGAACTGGATTCAGATTCTGGACTTTAGAGTCTGGGGGAAATGGAGTGAACTGCTGATTTTTTCCATGTGTACCCTGTTCTAGGAAGACAGTTTTAGAACCACCAGGGTCAAAGTTACTAGAAACAAACATCCATGTAAAGGAACTTCCATGGGGTCAAACATACTGCTAACATGCTTCTTCAACTGGAGAGAGATTCTATTTGCTTTCTAGAACCTTGAATATATTCCCATATATCAGGATTAAAGAAATTTCTAGAACATTTACTATAGTTCCAGAAACTTCATAACACCTCAGTGACTACTCCACCTCAAAAGAAAAGAAGTCTACTTTGAAACAATAAAGGTTGTACTTTGAGTAAGGTGTTTTGAATATTTACTCAACAATGTTAATTTCACTGTGTTTTTCCCTAAGCACTGGATATTGGACATATTGCAGTTTAATAAATCTTTTAATGAAAAGACCCCCAGATTCCATTTGTATTTTCTAGTGAAATTCTACCTCTTCAAATAATTTTTAACATGTGGAATTTATTTTCTCCCACACCTGGCTATATTTAATTTGTTGTGAGAGGTTCCTGACTATGTTATATGACCTATTCCCGTGATGCTTAAGGGTTAAATGTATTTCCTGCTTTCCTGAAATCCAAATAAACTGAATAAAATAATCCTTGGATAGACAAATGTAATATCCTGAGTATCCTGAGCCTGAACACACACACACACACACACACACACACACAATGTTCCTGTTTTCTATTAACTTACAGCTTGTGGATAAGGGGCAAAAGGGAACTAATAAGGGTTGAAATTATGAACATCTTAAAGAGAATTACTTTAATTTTTCATATTGTAATTTTTCTTAAAAGTTAACATCCTAACCATGTTGTATGTTAACTGATATATTAATAATATTATGTTGTTTAGTTGATTTGTCTGGAGTTTTAATGAGCTGAGTACTGTAACAATAGTATGCAAATTTTAAAAGAAGAACTAGTTTTTAAAGCATTAGCAACCATCTAGTATTCAATTCCAATGTAGTGAAATATATTGGAAGCTCTTATATCTATCTTTTCTTTTTATTTTTGAGGTAGGGTCTTACTCTAGCCCAGGCTGCCCTGGAATTCAGTATGTAGTCTCAGGCTAGCCTCAAACTCATGGCAATCCTCCTACCTCCCTGTTGGGATTAAAGGTGTGCACCACCACACTGGGCTCTTCTATCTATCTTAAAAACAAAGACTCAAGTATGATTTCCAATACTCATTTTTTTAAAAAAAAATTATTTCTAGGCTCAGCTTGGGCCACAGGAAAAGCCAGGTGAGGGGATTTTCTACCCACATTGGAACTCCTCACAAACTCAAGAAATGCGAGGGGAGGACTGCAGCAACCAAAAAATGAGCAGACCATGAGGTAGAGGAAGACATGGACCACCGGGAAAACTAGAGCCACCATCTACAGCCTCCCCTCCCCCACCACCAGCACAAACACCAGCAAGCATCAGACACCTGAGGAAAGGAGATTACAGCACCAGAGACCAGAGCAGTGGTCCAGTGACCCAGCCAGCCTACTTGAACCCACAGCGCACCAAATAGGGACCCAAGCAGGAGCACAACATAACTGAGACCAAAATCATCCCAAAAGGTAACTGGGATTACACCAGGTCACTACCCACCAAATAAGCTTGGTATATAGGCTTGAAATGGAAGTGCTAATTGCACCTTCCATATCAGGATAAATTATATGTTAAATCTGATTGATGGTAGGATCTGCCATTCTTTTTTTTTAATTTTTTGTTTATTTTTATTTATTTGTTTGAGAGCAACAGACAGAGAGAGAGGGAGAGAGAGAGAGAGAGAATGGGCATGCCAGGGCCTCCCGCCACTGCAAATGAATTCCAGACATGTGCACCCCCTTGTGGATCTGGCTAACATGGGTCCTGGGGAATCAAGCCTCAAACAAGGGTCCTTAGGCTTCACAGGCAAGCGCTTACCGCTAAGCCATCTCTCTGGCCCCAGATCTGCCATTCTTAAATACGCTATATTTTGGGCTTGTTATTTATTGCTTCCTGATTTATAGTGGATTTTTTTCCTCTTCTGTTGTTCATAAGGGAAGGGTCTCACTTGGTCACAAGCTAACTTGAAACCCTCAACAGACCAAAATCTTAACCTCCTAGTTCACAGGGTTAAGGGTGTGGGACAACACACACCCTAAGGGATTGAGACTTTCTTGGATCTGGTTGTAATAATACCTACTCTTGCATAAATACTCTGCTATTTTTCATTGAATGCATACATTGTTTAGTTAAATTTTAGAATCTGCCTGTATTTTGTTCCACTCAGCCTACTTGAATATTCTCATAGAAGACAGGCCCAACATGTAGGGTCATTTTTGTAGATACTCTGAGAGTCTTAAAAGCCACACCTAGCACATTAAGCTCCTACCCTGAAGATATATAACATCAGATTGATTGGCACATCTAATAATACTGCAGCTAACTAGAAAATCCAAGCATTAAATTAATCCAAGATGTAAAAATATGTATATTGTAACACAAGAAACACCAACAATCAAGACAATATAAATATACCAAAAAGTATTAATGCATCAGAAATGACCTCCAGTGAGAATGAGTTAGAAGAAATGCTTGAGAAAAATTTCAAAAGAATGATTATAAATATGCTCCAAGAAGTCAAAGAGGAAATCAAAGGAATGAAAGAGGAATTCAAAGGAATCAAAGATAATACAGGAAACTAATTTAATGAAATAAACAGGTCAATACTAGGCATAAATAAAGAAATATAAATAATAAAGAAGAAACAGTCAGAATTACTAGCAATGAAGAGCAGTCAGTGAAATTAAAAAAAAAAAGTAGAAAATCTCACCAGTAGAATGGATGAAGGAGAGGACAGAATATCTAAACTAGAAGACCAGGTGACAGATCTAATGTAGTCCAATAAAGAGAAAGACAAATTAATAGCAAAGTATGAATGGGAATTTAAAGATATTTGGATACTATGTGAAGATCAAACATAAGAATTCAGGGTATAGTAGAAGAAGAAGAATTTCACTCCAAAGGTATAGTAGGTGTTTTCAACAAAACTATAGAAGAAAACTTCCCCCAAATTGGGAAGGAGATGCCAATGCAAATACAGGAATCCTTTAGAACACCAGCCAGACAAAACCTGGAAAGCACATCTGCTCACCATATTATAATTAAACTACCAAACATACAACCCAAAGAAAATATACTGAAAGCAATTAGAGAGAAAAATGAAGTTACCTACAAAGGCAAGCCCGTCAGGTTCACAGCAGATTACTCAACACAAACTTTAAAAGCCACAAAGGCTTGGAGTGTTGTATTCCAAGTTCAGAAAGATAACTGTCAACCAAGGTTACTTTGTCCTGCAAAGCTATCCATTCAAATAGATGAAGAAATAAGCATGTTCCGCAACAAAAACAGGCTAAAAGAATATTTGAAGACAAAACAAGGTCTACAGAAAATACTTGAAAGAATCCTACATGCTGAAGAGAAAGAAAAGCACATGTATAATGAACCTAGGAAAAACAAACAATACTCAAATACTAGTTAATAAAAGAAAGCAAAGGTAAAACCAGAAGAACTACAAAAAAAATGGCAAAAATAAATACACACCTTTCAATAATATCAATGGCCTCAGTGTCCCAACCAAAAGACACGTGGACACGGCTCCTTTTGCCTTGCATCATGGGCTAGTTCTAAATTAGTGCCACTGGGCCCAAGCATCTCATCTATAAATGGAGTTAATATTTTCCCTATCTCAAACCAAGTTGTAAGACAGTACGGTTCAGTGAAGAGGCTAAGAGTATGGTCTCTGCAGAGCTGAACACTATCTGTAGCCCTAGGCAAGTCACTTCATCTCTGCATCTCTGTGTCCACATTGAAAGGTGAGGGCTAGATGAGATAATGTCCACAGTACTTGGTATGGTCCCTGACCAAGTGATGGTAAGAATTCAGCGTGAGTTAGGTACCAATTTTCTTCATTGACATATCGCCAGGAAATAGAAGACAGCTTGACACATAGGGAATGTTTAACAAATATTGTTGAATTAATTGCAATCCACATAGTATCTGTGATTACCTTGATTCATCTCACATGCCATAGAAAATTCAGTGTGCTACTCAAGAATGTTAGCAATTTACAGAGTCGTGCTTTTCTCACATATCTGGTTCAGGTTTTTAGCTTCTGTATTTCTGTTCTGTTTTTATCTCCATTGTAAAGCTTGCTTCATGCCTGTGACTGCTTTTCTTTGCTGAGCCCACTTCATGCACCTACATTCCCCCAGCGCAGACAACTAGATGCCTGATGATGACACTACTTTTTTTCTTTATTTGTTTTTTTTTTTTTCTTGTTTTTTTGAAGTAGGGTCTCGCTCTAGCTCAGGCTGACTTGGAATTCACTATGTAGTCTCAGTGCAGCCTCGAACTCATGGTGACCCTCCTACCTCTGCCTCCCAAGGTCTGAGATTAAAGACACCGCACCTGTCTTCTGACACTACCTTTATTTGAGTTGCAAGGGGAACTTAAAAGCAATGGTGAGCAGAGGAAGAAAAAAGAACAAAAATCATTGCTACATATACTTGAATCCTAAGCTTTTGCTGAAGCCCTTGCATCACAGAACTTTTCTAAAGAGGGAGGAAACTCCCAAGGCAATGATTCTTGCTACATATGCCCTTATATCTCCCTTAGAGTTGATTTTATAAATATATACCATCTACCAGGGCATATCAAAACTCATCTGACAACAAGTTTTGTACTCCCTTCTGTGTGGGCTCCATTCAACCTGTGCTAGACATCACAAGTCCCATTTCTGCATATTGAGCAGTTTGTTTAGGAAAATGTCATTCACGGAACCAAAAGAGCATATGCCTGGATCCCAACTTACTCTTTTTCTGTTTATGTGTACTGCCACCAGGAAGACATTGCGGAAGGATGTGACAGAATGTTTTACAAAGTATTCTTTTGTAGTTCAGAAAAACTGTCATGGCATCAAACGAGACTGTGGAGGAGATGGAAAGCAAGTATTATATAGTAAATGTTCTTTTAGCAAAATGGATGATCTGCACTGAAAGAGATGTTCTCTTTAATGGGGTTCCCCTACTCTTAGGAATGTTGAGAGCATGGTAGGTGTGTTTACTTTGAGAAGAACAATCTCCCTGATGAAGGAAAGCCACAGACATTACCTGAGAGAAGAGCTGACAGGTTTGGGGTGTCTGAATGCTCCAGCAGAGGTTTTCCAAGCTCATAGATGCACTGTCAGGTCTTCCCTGACAGTGAAAGATGGAGGCACCCAGATATTGACACTAGAGAGATAAAGTAAGCACTTGAAGACTATCCTAAAGCACATCCTCCATTTTCCAGCATGCATTCCTTGTTCTCAGTAACATCATCTTACATTTGCAGAACACATCTGTGAACAAGGCACTCAATGAATAACATCTAGGACACTAGGCTAGCTGTTCACAGAGAGGCAGTGCAGTGTGGTTGAGATCATGGATGGTGGAGACACACTGCCTGGCCCCCAACCTTGACTTTGTACAACCAGCTCTGTGAACATGAGCTCATGGACAGGCCTCCTTATACTTCAGTTTCCACCTGTGTCAAATAAATGGGAGTGATGATCACCTACATTGCGAGGTAGCAAAAAGGCCAATTATAAGAGGAAACAATAAAACCCAGTAGTACCCCAAAAGTATTATGCTTAACCTGAAGTCTAAACAGGTGCTTATAAATCCCAAGGGAGAAAAGGTTAAGACACACCCACACCTAGAACTTTAGAGAGATGGTGAGACTGCTTTGGAACAGTAGAGCAAGTTACTGATTAAGATCATATAGTAAAGAAGTCTCGAGAAAAAAAAAAAAAAACACATACAATACTACCTTTCTTATATCTTCTGAGCTGTCTCCAGCTCATTGTCTGCAATGTCCTGTCTTAGGAACTTATGATGCACTCTTGGATTCTGAATGCCAGGCAAGTATAATCTACTAAACACCATTAGTCAGTGGACACCCACCATCAAAGATAATCATAAATACTACAAAAGTAGTCATCATGAACAAAGTGTGCTTTCCTTCAAGTACCATACCAATAATTGGGAAAAGGCTGGCAGTCAAAGCCTCCCTCTGCCCAAGTCCTCATTATGGCCACCTTTGTCCTGAGCTCTGTTCCCACTTGATCATATCAAGCTCCTCCAGCAGTACTCTTTTGGTTACATTTCCCTCTTTGGGGGACCTAAAATTCAACTCTCAGCTGAAACAACCCATAAAGATTGTAGCAATAAAAAATAAAAAGTGCAGACATAAAATAAGGCTGAGCATATCATTGTTTCCTATAGTCAGAAATGCAATGACATAGAAGCAAGGAACTATTAGTATCTGGCATGGAAATTACCCTATTATTTATTACTATTATTAGGTGAGAATCTTTTGTTGCATAACTCACTATAAAACATCTATTTGATTGCATAGGACTCTAGCCATTAAGTGGCTGCTCATTTGGTCTGTAAAAGGTAGTACACGAATAACACAAAAAGGTTTTATTCTCAACAAGATAATAATGACAGTCAGTGCTCCAGTGAGAGATGAACAACTTTGTGCAACTGGACTTAACAGCAGATAGCACTGGGTTCAACATGTGTCTAGGGAGAGATCACCACTCCTTCCCCAGGTTGTTAATCTGTTGAGAACTGGAGTCCTAATAGAGAGACCTGTGAGGACAGTTCTTGGTACTGTGTATACAGTTACGATGGCTAGGCCTTTGGCATAATTCTGTAATACTTCAACAAGCTGACATTACCACAAAAAGGGGGGTTCACCCCTCAAATAATTTTTTAAGTAATTAAGGATAAAAGCTTTAACCATCAAAGTTTTTATATTTTAAACATCTCTAAAGTAAGTCTTTCTCCAAGGATTGATATACGTTTCCCCGCGTTCTTCCTTCCTTTCTCTTTTATTTGAATATACTAAAGCTAAAATTAAATTTTTCTAACATCTTTGTTTTTAGATTGGTTATTGTTTCAGGTCAAAGCTGCAGAGGGAAATCTTTAGCCATTAAAGACAAAGTGAAAGCCTATGGGGTACCTTCCTATGAGGAGCCTTGCACAGTTCTATCACAAATACTCTAGTGTTCAAACTAGTTGGGGTGTCCCAAAGGCCCAAAGATTTGCTTTTATGTACTACCAATTGGTCAGATAATGGCAGGGTTTGCCCACCAATATCATGCATCAAGATCACTTGATCATGCACTGAAGACATTTTCTCTGGCTTAGGAAGGCTTTTCACATGGCTGCTGAGGCAGTTCCTCTACACCAGCTTGATTCTTCTCCAAGCCCCTCTTCAAGCCACTTCAAAAATCCCCACACAGTATACTTTAAATAAAATAATTCCCCTGTGGTCTACAGAGATGGATCAGTGGTTAAGGCACTTGCCTGCAAAGCCTAATGACTTTGGTTTTGTTCCCCAGTACCTACATAAAGCCAGATGTGAAAAGGGGAACATACTTCTGGATTTTGTTTGCAGAGGCTGGAGGCTCTGGTGTAGTCATTTTCTTTATGTCTCTCTCTTTTCCTTTCTTGCTCTCTCCATCTCTTTTGTCTCTCTCTTCATCTGAATAAATAAAAATATTTTAAAAATTCCCCTGTTTATTTAAAAAAGCAGTTTTTCTAACAGATGCCCATATAAATTGGAAGTCAACTCTCTCAAAGTGCAAATTACCTATGCTTGTCTGCAACTTCTTTAAATGCCCATAAAAGAGTACTTATGCACATACCAGTATTTGGGCACATCAGCAAAATGGAACATTTTCTAACTTTTTAATTACTTTTTCATACCAAAGCCAATGAGTGGCATTTGTGTTCCATGGGCACATATAACAGACATATCCTTCTACTGACCATCAACTACTTGCATAGGTCATTTCTGTAAATCATTCGATTTTTAAAGGAAAAATGGCTCAACTAAGAGAATAAAAAAGCTAAGAAAACTAGGTAGAAACCAAGAGTGGTAAAAATTAATTCCACCAATCTCTCACTCCTATCTTTTATTATTTGTTTTTGAGATGGTCTCAGTACATAGCCCAGATTGGCCTAGAACTCATGAATCGTCTGGCTCACCCACCATCCCATGCTAGGATTACAGGTATGTGCTACCACACTCAATTTCTCCTATATTTTGGATATATAAGGGTGCACCCTGAGTGAGTCTGAACTAATTCTTTAAGAGTTAGCCCAAGAACTGTGATGGACAGAGCTATTGTATCAATAAGGGCAGAGAGGTGTAAGGTGAGCACACAGCACTGTGATGTTCTGGTCATCCCCTCTCCAGATAGAACAGACTACTCAGGTTGTGCTGGGCTCATGGGCTGGCCTGAGACTGGAAGTCATTCTTGCTTTATTGTGTTCACTATTTACTTATTCCACTATTTTGTAATTAGGACAAAGAGAAAGGTTCAACTAGTCTAAGAAAGTGACCTAAGAAAGTGACTTAGATATTTTTATTCTTCACAAATTCAATTTATTTCCTCCAGAAACTATTTTCAAGATAAGCAGTAAATCAGCTGAAGAGGTAAGTGGGGCCTGGGGCTAAAAAGGCCACCACCCTTAGACAGTAACCTAGTGGGAGAGTCCTCAGCTGATGGTGGGCAGGATCAACTAGGGAGCTGTGGTGGTTTGAATCAGATGTTCCCCACAAACCCATGTGTTTTGAATGCTTGGTCCCCAGCTAATGACAGCTTGGGAGGTGAACCCTTGCTGGAGGTGTGCCAACTGGGGAGAGGGGTCAATCTCGAGGTTTATCAGCCCCTAGCTTGCCAGTGTCAGCTCATTGCACTCCTACTGCTTTCCACCTGCGGTTGGCAAGGAGGTGATGTCCAGCTTCTGCTCTTCCATTTTTTCTCTGCCAAAATAAAGACTTTTCCTTTCATCACCTGCTTTTGGTCATGTGTTTTGACCCAGCAACACAACTAAAACAGAGACCTTCTCCAGGGAGGCCCTATGTGGCACTGCTGGAACACAAGCTCAAAGTCAGAGTCATTGCCATCCTGGGGATCTTCAGTAATGAGTGACTTCAGTGGAGCCTCGCATTCCATTTGTGATTTATAGCATACTTTTTTTCTACTCAGATTGCCATCATCCATGCACATTATACAGCCCAATGTGGTCAGGTCTTTGCTAACGAGTCAGACAACATTTCACGGGGATGCCATGCTTCATCATGCAGCTCTGCCCTCGATGATAAGGGGTGGAAGTTGTCCCCACTTCATACAGAAACACAGCCACCCTGTCTATGCTGCAATGAGCTGAAACATTTTTATCAGTTACAAGTTTTCTGAAAACTGCTTCTGCAATGGTGGCTGGCAAATGTTACCCAGACACACAGATAGCACTGACTTAAGTCCACACTCAAATATTTGGACACTGTCCCCCAGAGACCCTGCCTGCAGGGCTGTGCTTCTTCACACACTTATATGTGAGCTTCCACTGCCAGCCACCCCATGCCATGTCAGAGGCTGGACTACCAGTGCCAGGAGGACAGGTGGGTCTGAGGAGCTGGGCCCCACAGTGAACTTTTACATTGGTTTTTGGGAGGTCTTTAAAGGCCACATTGTTTAGCCCTCTCTTGTCATATGATGCCTCTGACTTCCCTGGCTTCATACACTGTGGTGCTTTCTATATCCTCCAGAAACTGTTGCAATGCACTGAGCCTGGAACAGAATATAAACTGGATGTAACCCTGGGTACCTCTTGGTGGAACTCAGCGTTAAGTCCCAAGGTACCTGCAGGGGCCGATATACCATTGTTGGCCTCCTTACAGACCACTTGGCTCTCCCACACCTTTTTAGCTGGACCAGAGAGTGACATTCCAAGGGAAAGGTCTGGCACCATGTGGTACTGTGATTATAGATTTCCAGGCACAATGGTCCTTGCAACCTCCATTTTACTTCCTGTCTCTATTCAGCTACTCGGGGTATCTCATGTAAGAGGAATCATACCATGCTTGCTCTTCCATAACTGACTTTTCTCACTTAGCATGTCTACATGTTGTGATGCCTGTCAAACTCTCCTTTCTTCTCTCTTCTCAAGGCATGAATTGCATGTGTATGTCACATTTTGTTTATACATTGGTCACACATCCATTGACGGATATTTCAGTTGCTTCCACTCTTCCACTTTTTTCCCCCCTTGAAACAAGGTCCTGCTTTGTAGCCCAGGATGGCTTCAAGCTCACAATCCTCCTGCCTCAGCCTCCCAGCTGCTGAGAATATAAGCCTGAACTACCATGCCTGGCTAAGTTGTTTATTCCTTTTTCCCATTGTCAGGAGTGCTGAAGAGAATTAATACACTGAACTTCATAAATTATTTAGGATTGAGACTGGCATCAAGCTGAGAGCTTTACATATGCTGACTCTCAAATGTCAGCCATACATTCTGTTGATGAGACAAAGACAAAGTTCTTGCTTACTGCTGTACAGGACAGCATCACTTTAAATATCAGTAGTACCTCAGAGAATAAAGGGCAAGGTTGGATATTTACTGAGATTTGGAAGTCTGATTTAAGGTGGCTCACTCAAGAGTGGTTTAATTAGGGTTGTATAAAAAAATCATGACATAATAGTTTACTCAGCAGAGCAAGAAGGAGATTTTGAAAGGATTCCATGAGTCTGGGAGTATAGATAATTATTTGCTTATTTCAATGGATAGGTGTTTCAGAGAGTCTTGAAATTAATTGTATTTATTTAAAACTCATCTTCCAAAGGTGTGACAGTTATGTTAATGAAAGCATTGGAATAGTAAGGCCTGTTTGATATGAATACCAAGCATGTAGATGGTTTGGGCTCTAACACCAGCAATTTCCTCAACAATCCCATAGGGATACTAACATTATCCCCTAGCCACTGCCCAGGGTCCCTGAGTGGGGCCCTGGCACAGCCGAAATGTTAACCAAGCTTTCTGACTGCATACTCTGTGTTCTTAATCACAACTCACACTTCCTCCACACCCTCCCCCGGCAAAGTTTGCCACAGATAATAACATTATGTCATCTGGTCACGTGGCATGGTTAGGATTAGCTACTTCAAAAGACCTAGTCCCAAACCCAAACTGTTCCCTCATAATCAAGAACACTATACATTCCCTCAACAGCACGTCTCTCACCACAGCCTGCTGACATGCTACCATGCCCTCATCTCCCTCTTGCAGGCAGCTGCTCTTAGCAAGGTTAGTAGCCTTGCTAACACTCTTAGCAAGCCCGCTGCGATTCCCCACTCTAACATGCACTCCCAGCCCAGCACTGCAGAACCACACCTGCTAACTCTTTGTGACTCCTTTGACAACAGCATCCATCAATGTGTCACCTTTTCCCACTCCTGAATTATCTTCTCTCTCTCTCTCTCTCTCTCTCTCTCTCTCTCTCTCTCTCTCTCTCTCTCTCTCTGTGTGTGTGTGTGTGTGTGTGTGTGTGTGTGTGTGTGTGTGTGTGTGTGTTATTGTTGTTTGGTTTAGGGTTAAGGTACACAAACCCAGGCATTTTATGGAATGGACACACTGCCTATTTTTATATAAATTGTAACCAAAGAATAGAGTTTACATTGATAAAGTTGTTGGCGGGTGGGATAGGAATTAAAAAAAGAATAAGGGGCTGAGGAGATGCCTTAGCAGTTAAGTCACTTGACTACAAAACATAAGGACCCAGGTTTGATTCCCCAGTACCTATGAAAACTGGATGCATAAGGTGGCACATGTGTCTGGAGTTCATTTGCAGTGGCTAAAGGCCCTGATGTGCTCATTCTCATTCTGGCCTATTTGCCTCTTTATCTCTCAAATAAATGAATAAAATATCTTTAAAATGTTAAAAAGAAGAAGCTTTCATGACATATAAAAACTATATGAAATTCAAATTTTAGTGTCCTGTCAGTAGTTCATTGGAATAGCATGCTTATTCCTTTAAATATTGTCTATGGCTACTTCTAAGAATAGACCTGAAAGAGCTGTGATGGTAAACTATGGCCCACACAATCCAATAAACTGGCAAATATTTTCCTGGACCAACTCATCTGAATTAGGTTTTGTGCTGTTTGGGCCTGAACAACTTAACTTCCAGCTTCCCATTTCATCAAAACAAAGCAAACTTGGTGACAGATGACCACATATCTGCCCTCTGGAACCTTTGGAGTATTCCCACTGTCATCATCCCTGCTGCCACACCCCACTGTTTAAGAATGTCTTCAGAGGCACAGGAATAAGTTCCACCACAAGTGTCAACTGGACACTAGCTCCTGGGGAACTAGAAGCAGGGAAGTGACAGAGGAAAGAGCTGGCAAAGGAGTTAAATCATGCAGGTCATAAGCACTCCATCATTCTTCCCTGTGTGTCTTGTTTCTGACTATGAGGAATACAGTTTTTTAACTGAGTGGGAAAACAAAGGTTTTGTTTAAATTGTATTCATGTGCGACTGATAAAGTTTAGGTGTGACTTCACAACACTTTCTCCCTAAAGGAATGGGGCCAGAACACAGCTGGTTGAAGGACAATGCAGCTTTTCTGCTCCATCACTCATGCAATAGGCAACTGAAGGTAGTTTCTTTGGCTTTGAATTTGAAATAGATGTCCATAGATTTCTGTTGGCAAATACTAGTATTGTCACAGCATTCTGCATTGTTTGCAGATCTAAAACCCACCGCTGCAATGGTACCTGAAGGCTAAGAGTGACTTTGGCATGCAGTATGGAAAACAAGATCAGGCAGAGGAGAAAAACAAATGTCATTTCTTCCAAACATGCTACAGCAAGGGAGTTGGCCACCACCACTTGCAATCTGGGAGAGAATCAAAGGAGGGAAAAGAGTGGGAAGCTTTCTTTTGGATAAAAGTGAAAGATTTGAATATGCTTTAACTGCAGGCTGTTGGTGTGGAGTAGCTGGTGGCAGGTCTATTGGAAGCAGGACCTCCTTTGTAATTGATTGATTAGGAGAGCATCTTCCTTCCTCTAGTTGGTTCTAAGTTGGAAGTAGGAACAAAAACTAAAGAAACTGCATGTTATCAAGTCCTACCCATAGAGGCTGATTATTACAGAAGCTATTTGCAGCTTCTTGGATTAATGAAGGAGTTTAGTAGCAATTTGGCTTCTTGTAAAGTTGATTTTCAGCAGGTTGGCTCCCTGGGTTGTTTGCTGTGTAGAGAAGAGTGGTCTCCAGTGCAAGTTGCAGGTCAGTGTTCAGTTTTTGTTCGTGATCTGGCTAGTGTGCATTTGTGCTTTGGTTCCATCAAAGCTGTGACATGTATAAAAGTTTGATTTTCTCTCCTGTGTGGGTTCCACAGTATCATTCTAAACATACTGTAGGTATGCCATGCATTTGCCTCAATCACTGATTAGCATCAAGCTGAACAGTGGGAGTAGAGGGAGTCAAAGCAAAGTCAAGTAGAAGCTGGATGGCAATGCACAGGGGAAAATCTGAAAGAATTAGACATGAGTGCCGGGTGTGGTGGTGCACGCCTTTAATCCCAGCACTCAGAAGGCAGAAGTAAGAGGATCACTGTGAGTTCGAGACCACCCTAAGACTCCATAGTGAATTACAGGTCAGCCTGAGCTACAGTGAGACCCTACCGCGAAAAACAAAAATTAAAAAAAAAAATTAAAGCCTACTTGGTCAGGGTGAGTTAAATAATAAGGAATCAAACAAGCCAATCAAAAAATGGGCTATGGAGCTAAATAGAGAGTTCTCAAAGGAAGAAATACGAATGGCATATAAGCATCGAAAAAAATGTTCTACTTCACTAGTCATCAGGGAAATGCAGATTAAAACTACATTGAGATTCCATCTCACTCCTGTCAGATTGGCCACCATCATGAAAACAAATGATCATAAATGTTGGCGGGGATGTGGAAAAAAAGGAACCCTTCTGCACTGCTGGTGGGAATGCAATCTGGTCCAGCCATTGTGGAAAACAGTGTGGACGTTCCTAAAACAGCTAAAGATTGATCTACCATATGACCCAGCTATAGCACTCCTAGGCATATATCCAAAGGACTCATCTCATTTCCTTAGAAGTACGTGCTCAACCATGTTTATTGCTGCTCAATTTAAAATAGCTGGGAAATGGAACCAGCCTAGATGTTCCTCAACTGATGAGTGGATAATGAAGATGTGGCACATTTATACAATGGAGTTCTACTCAGCGGTAAAGAAAAATGAAGTTATGAAATTTGCAGAAAAATGGATGGACCTGGAAAGGATTATACTAAGTGAGGTAACCCAGGCCCAGAAAGCCAAGCGCCACATGTTCTCTCTCATATGTGGATCCTAGCTACAGATGATTGGGCTTCTGCGTGAGAATGAAAATACTTAGTAGCAGGGGCCAATAAGGTAAAAAGGAGACATAAAGGGTAGAGAAAGGAAGGGAGGAGGATACTTAATAGGTTGATATTGTATATATGAAATTACAATGATTGTAATGGGGAGGTAATATGATGGAGAATGGAATTTCAAATGGGAAAGTGTGGGGGTGGGGAGGGAGGGAATTACCATGGGATATATTTTATAATCATGGAAAATGTTAATAAAAATTTAATTTTAAAAAATAAATAAAATAAAATAAAATAAAGAATTGGACATGAGATCAGAAGACTTGAAATAAAATCTCTTGTCTTTTCTTTTCCAAAATATTTTTGACTGTTAAATTTAGGTTATATTTCCAGAAAACTCATCTGCTAATAATTTACCTCAAGGGTCAACTTTACTATCTAGTCTTTTGGATTTGCACAAGAAAGTATGCAACAAAATGAGGTACACGTGGATGGGGCACAGGGCAGTGTGAATGGGGAGCATGGCACAAGGTTGGGTGAATTCTGTGGAGAGGCAAAAACTTTGAGATACAGAGTAGCAGAGACAGGGGCAGGAGGAAGGTGCTCATTTGCAAGCAGTTTTGAGAATGGATGCTACTGTACTCAACTGTCATCTACCCTCTACCAACCGCCCCAAACTGGTCATGAGATTTCACTTCCTGCCTTAGCTCTTCATTCTCAAAGGGAAAGGTCATATGCAACCAAATGAGCTACAAAATACACCTTGCATTTGTCTTGTTCTTTTTATTTTCTTCACTTCCTGTCCTTCACATCATAGCTGTCTAGCCTACCTATTGCCTCTGTCATGGTGTAGTTCAAAGCCAATCTCTAAGATACTTCATTGAGCAATTGAACTGAAAATGTCCACTTCTCCATCATGGTGACACTCGTGTCATTACCATTTACTCACTATTTAGTGGATGCTGCTTGGATTTGTTTCATGACCATATCTTGGGTGAGTGCTCATTGCTGCTACTAAACCAAGAGAGACAGAAACTACGGTGCCTTACAGTTCCTCTACTGCTACAGTCCCAGTATCAGAGTTTTGCACATGGTGGTTGCATAAACTATGACTTATTGTGGCCATTATTAAGATTCCCTGGTACTTGAGAGATGGATTTTCATGTTAAGGTTCAGTTCAATTACAAACACAGTAATACATGGCTTTCCCAAATGAGCTCATTGTGTGTTTATTATACATTAAATGAACTAATTTTATTAAACTGTAATTTTTTTTCCTTCTTTAAAACTGACTGTAATTTCAAAATAGTTACTGAAAAAGAAATTGTTGGAAGTTTCATAATTTCTCATTGATGTTGCCTAATCTGATTATGTTTAGAAAAAAAAAACTAAGTGACACTTAAGTGACTGTGTCCTATCATGTCAGTGATCACAGGAAAGCAGTTCACACCTACTGTTTCCTTTGTTTATTCAAATTCAACAATATGCTTTAATAGTAATTAGTTTTTAGGCAACCATCTGCCAGAACATTTTTTACATAACATTTTTCCAATGGGTCTAGTAAGTTTTGTCAAACTGCTTATAAAAGTAGTCTGGCACAAGCATTCAATTTTTAAAAGCATGGTTATAATGACTTTAATGCCTTACTGTTATAATTACCCTTATAACATAATCAAAATTTTGTCAGTTGATCCCAAAGTTCTTATGTATAAAATGTAATCACTTTTCCTATTCCAAAACTAGGTTTTAAACCTAATTTTATGTTACTTTTCTATAAAATGTGGCTGGAGATGTCCCATTTCTGAAATTGATTTACTCAAATGATGTTTAATTTTTATTAATCTTCCATGAACCATTCTGCATAGATCCATTTACATGGACATGCTTGTCATTGAAAGAAATACCTAACTTAACTAAATCAGTTGGCCAAATAAACCTAAAAATTTTACTTTTATTATAGTTTTGTACCCCTTGGTTCAATGGTTTTAATTGTCAAGTAAATGAATCAATTATTTGAAATGGGAATCTGTATCCTAAGACTCGTGAGTGGTGGTATTTTAAAGAGCAGCATAAAAATAGGTTAAAATCCCCTAGAGATTTAAGCAGTTGAATTTGATAGGACATTATCGTTTGTAAGTTAAGACAAGAAGCTGTGAGGGACACACTCACTCAGCCTTAGGCCCCATGTAACCCAACTAGTCCATCATCAGGCTGGTAATTAGAAAGCCTCATCATCAATCACCAGTTATAGCAGATGAGAATACAGAAGCTAATGATGCTAGTGGTGACAATTGCTCAACACATTTAAATGCATTTGATTGGATTTCTAGATAGCTTCAACAATCTCCATACATTCCTTTTTTTAGGTAATATACACCCCCCCCCCAAAAAAAAAAAAACAAGAGTGACAAGAAATCACTCAAAATTGGGATGGCAGGCACAGTTTTATCAACAAAGGCTTGTAGTGGAGCTCTAGCTCAATAGCTAGGGATTGGCATGAAAATTATCTATTTTTTAACTTAAGAGATACATAAACATCAAAGCTCATAGAGGCAAACAGAAATAATCTGACTAAATTATGCAACTTGAAAAATGGAACAAAGAACAGATAGCTAGGGAATTTGCATGGAAAACCAATTTCATTGTCTGAATGAAAAATTAGAGTAGAATAACAATGAAAACAAATCCTAGTGGATAAAACCACAGTAGAATTATTGTGTGTCAGATCACATCTGCTGAACCCAGTAAGCCTTCTGAGGACTCCAGTTAGTAGTAAGCACCTTTTTGTTAAGGCTCCCACAAGCATTGTTATTGGTGAATTTGCCTTAATACAATTGATGACTTTGTTTATTTAAAAAAATCTAGTTATTAAATCATATCAAAATTTCAAAAAGAAAACAACTTTTGAAAGAATCCCACAACAATGTATAAACCTGTTTACTAGATCTGTTATGGTGATACACACCTGCATTTAGAATATATCCCACAAATAAAAATAAAATACAATAATAAATATAGACATTGGCTAGATATGGATGTTTTTATGGGCCTGTAAAATGAGACTGCAGACTTATAAAAGGCACATATCAAAAGAAGAGCTACGGTCTGGGAAGATAGCTCAGTGGATAAAGTGCTTATCACTCAAACATAAGGAGCTAGGTTTAGACCCCCAGCACCCACATAAAGCAGGATGCAGGAGCATGAGCCCTGTAACTTTGCTGTTCCTATTGTGAGATGGGAGGCATACACAGGAGAACCACCCTGGAGCTCATGGACGAAGTAGCCCACATGGGTCAAGGTAGTTGCGAACAAGAGACCCTGCCTCAAATAAGGAGGTTGTCTTCTGTTCTCCACATGTGTGCAATGGTACTCATATGCCCACACACACGTGGATATACACATATCACATATAAACATATGAACACGCATGCAAGCTCTGGTTTCCTATCTGTCAAGATGTGAGGAGCCTCTGCTATAGGACCTGCACCACAGCCTGACCCACTCTCACAGCCATGCTTCCCATGCTGCGATGGTCTGTACTTTCTGAATCCTGAACCAAAATAAATCTTTCTGCCCTTAAGTTCCTTCTGTCTGGCAGGTGGTCACAGCAATGAGAAAAACTACTAGAGAAGCAAAGACATATATTTGTTCTCTGGATCTAAAAACATGTAAGAATTCCAAGTTAGATGATGTCCATACCATTAATCTACTTCAGATCTGGCAAGAAGCCCCCAAAGCAAACTTTACTGAGGACTGTTGAGAAAACCAATGATCATGTGCAAGAAACTATATTTTGCTGCCAAATATTTGGTTGATCCAAAAAAAGAAAAAGAAAAGAACATATCAAAATCATGTAGAAAATCATGAGTCATGAAGCCTTTCAATTTCATTAACTATGCAATGAAAAACAATCAAAAAAAGAAAATATGACTCATATGACTCATTCCAGAGCAAAATAAACTTGTTTCATTATCATTTTCAACACTGGCACACACACACACACACACACACACACACACACATACATGTTATATTTTTATTTACATTTTATATACATATGTGTATATGGTAAGAAATATATACTTCTTTAAATAATCTTGGTCAAAAAATAAATTTTCACAGAAAACAAACTCATTTTTACTCACAATAGATTTTAAATATATGTGACTATTTGTAAGATCTATCAAACAACATAAATAATAAAGATTTTCCTGTGAGATTAAAGAGAAATGAAAATATAACTGGAATTTCATTGTATTTACAGGTTTCAACAAAGAGGAAATATCTTTGTGAGAATTTAGAATAATGAATTTGATTGCTGATATAACACTAAAATAATACCATTACTATAGTAAGAAAACACACGAAATGACTTGGACTTGCTTTAGAGTTTGCTTTCTGGGGTTATTTAATTTAGATTATATCAGTTATAAAGTAGATTCCTGTATATCAGCAGGTTCTGAAGGGGGCTTCCCTAGTCCACACACTTGAACTATCTATCCCCAGCAATGTAGCCTCAAACAAGCATAATGGCTTTAATTAGTAGGAAATCAATTATGAACTTTGGAGGTGATATGCTTAAGCAATTACACTTGTCCTTAGCTAGAGTCTTTGCTTTTAATATGACAGTGGAATTGACTGGGTCACTTCACTCTCCTAATGGCTTAGAGCAACTTTACTCATTGCCCATCACTAATCTGAATTCTCCTTTCTAGGGAAAACATGTGGCATCACGATGGCTTAAAATGGTGTACTGATCAGCTGTGAGTATGTGGGTGTGATTAATTGGCTTTCTATCAACTGCTTTTACAGACCAGAAATAACATAAGTTCCTTTCATCTTGAAACTCCCAATCAAAGTGAATTATTTAAAGTGATGCCTATTTAACTCAGAGATGATTCAAATCATCAGTGATCAAGAAGTCACTGAAATGCCTAATGCACCATGGTCCTCCTCCCCATTGTTTGGTTTGAACTAATGTTGACACCAGTTTTATTTACTCATGCCCCCACCATCCGATGCCTCTGAAAATGAAAAGAAATTGAAATACTGCAAGAGGTAGAGTCTTGGCATCTTGGAGTTTCTTATTGGAGCTGTCATTAAACACAATGACCCCTGATAAAATCAAACAGAACATTATTGTCATCTTATAGAGTATAATATTTCTAAAGGAAATTCCGAATCTTAAACATCCCTAAAAACAACTTGACCTAGAATAAAGTGGACCTTGGGGTGGCACACAGATGACCTGCCACATAAGTACTCTCTTCATTGGAATTACTCACATGTGTCATCACTAGTGCTAGATGCTGGTGCTGTAGGGGTGCAATGTGGTATTTTTTTAGATTATGAAAGCTATTCTAATTATTGGAAATAATAACGTGAAAAATACAAAAAAAGAGCAACAAAAATCCTTCAGCTCTGGCTTTCAGAAAACCCCAGTAAATTTCTGAGCATTTCCCCTTTGATACACATGCTTCCTTTGCTCATTTCTCACATAGTCATTTGCTCAAATGCTGAAAATTATATTTAAGAAGGACCTTGCCAATTAATTTGATACTTTTTCATGTGTAACTTATTAAATAATTCTCCAGAAATTAATATAAAATGGCCAATTTTGAAAAGACAGGAAAAATTACTTGGTTTTTGTGCAATGGTCCTTTTGTTAAAAGGTTTTAAAAAAGGAATGCCTGCTTTCTCTTTCCTAAAAGGGTTTTTTAAGCCATCATATAAATCAGGATATAATCTTTTTTTTCTCCCTTTACCTTGGCATCTGTAGAATGTCTATTGAGTCCCGACTCTGACATTTATGATTGCAGATAGAACGCAGATGGCAAGAAGGAGATGCAGGGCAGAGAGCGAGCTTGTGTCTGCCCTGGGGAGACAATTTGCTCTGTCTTTATGAAGCTATTCCCAGGCTTCTGAGTAAACGAAGGTCTAAGGCATAGGATACAGAAAATGGTAAAATAAAAACCAATTACCAGGTAATGCAAAGAAAGGAAAAGGGGGAGGAAGAGAGGCAGGGAGAGATGGAAGGGAAGTGATACAGAAGGCAAGAAGGAGAAAGAAGGAAGGAAGGAAGGAAGGAAGGAAGGAAGGAAGGGAGGGAGGGAGGGAGGGAGGGAGGGAGGGAGGGAGGGAGGAAGGAAAGAAAGGAAGGAAGAAAGGAGGAAAGGAAGGAAGAAGAAAAAATAGGTGAAAAAGAGAGAAGGGGAAAGGAGAAAAGAAGAGAAATGGAAGGCTTGGGAGTGTAGTTCTGTGGGAAAGGGCTTGTCTAGCATGGAAGGCTTAGGGTTCAATCCCCACCACCATTCTCCAAGAATGAAATTGGGAATGGAGGGAAGGAAAGGGAGGGAAATACCAACGATAATTAGCACATGGCCAGCTATGACTGCAGAGGTAACTATAGTGTGAAGTTAGGGAAAGTAACTCTCTCACAATGTGCATTAAAATGGACACAATGCAAGCACCTGTAGCTATTTGGGAGACTGAATGAGTGAAAGTAAATGTTGGATGCATAGGGCTGTGGAGATAACTCAGTGGTTAAAGCACTTCTTCACAAGCAAAAGGACCACAGGCTGAGTCCCAGTGCTCACATAAAAATGCCAGGCCCACAATGTGGTTTGAATCAATAGTTTGTTCACTGATTGGTCCTGAAAATTGTAAATAATCGTAACTGAGAAATATACAAATATGATGGTGTGGTCTCAGACTTAAGGTTTAAACTGTTTTGAAGCATTATGAACAGTTATTTCACAGCTAAGCTGTATAAGGATATTGGCTGGGATGAGACTCAGTGAACCCTCTTCCTATTCAACAGGTACATGTTAATGAGCATTGTTGTTGGTGTTAAGTTAATGCAGGCCTTTTGCATTGCACTCTGATATTAAATTAAGTGTACCTTGAAAAAAATGGCAGGCCCAGTAACATATGCCTGCAGTCCTAGCTCTGGGGGATAGAAGCAGGACCATTCCTGGGACTCCATGGCCCTATACTCTAACCTAGTTGGTGAGATCCGGGCCAATGAAAGACCTTTTTTCAAAGAAAGTGTGCAGTGTTCCTGAGAATAATACCTGAAGCTGTCCCCTGGCCTCTACGTGCGTGTACACATACATATATAAACACACACATGCGCACATATTCCCACACACATGCACCTGCACACACAGGACTCACATAAACACATGCACACATACCCATTTAAAAAACTGGCTGGGCTGGAGAGATGGCTTAGTGGTTAAGCACTTGCCTGTGAAGCCTAAGGACTCCGGTTCGAGGCTCGGTTCCCCAGGTCCCACGTTAGCCAGATGCACAAGGGGGCGCAGGCGTCTGGAGTTCATTTGCAGAGGCTGGAGGCCCTGGCGTGCCCATTCTCTCTCTCTCCCTCTATCTGTCTTTCTCTCTGTGTCTGTCGCTCACAAATAAATAAATAATTAATTAAAAAATATATATTTAAAAACTGGCTGATGTGTCATGAAAACAGAAGACATACTATCACTATTTGGCTATTATGAAACTGTCAGTTTTAAGAGGAAACCCTGACCAGAGATGTATTGCCTGTGCAGTTTATAGATAAGGATCTGATTGGCTTGACTGAACAACACTGAACGGAGGCATGAGGTTGCATGCATGGTCCATTTGGAGTTGTCACCAGGGTGCACTTCTGTATTAGTTATCTCACTCCTTGCTGGGTCCAAACACCTGACAGGAAGCAGCTTAAGGAAAGGATTTATTTGGCCTTATTGTTCGGGGGATACCTGGCAAGGGTAACAAGGTGGCAAGAGTAGGAAGCCGAGTGGTCACACTGCATCCACAGCAGGAAGCAGAGGATGAACAGGATGGAAGGTAGGCTATAAAAGCTTAAGGCCGACCCCCAGTGACCCACTTCCTCTAACAAAGTTCCAGTTTCTAAAGTTTCCACAACCTTCCCAAACAGCACCACCACCTGGGGACCATATTCAAACAAGTGAGCCTATGGGGACATTTGACAGCCAAACCACAACACTAACTAAAGATGATGTTTTCTGGGCTCCATCCAGATGTCAGGACATCTGGACCAGTGATGAAAACTGGAATGGAGACAGCAGTGATCTAGAAAAGAGCATTTCAAGCTGTCTCTCAAGTGGTATTTCTGCATGCTGCTTTATGAAACCAGAGGCATTGTTATCTACAGAAATCAAAACAAGCATTGTTTAGCAGTTATTGCCCTGGCTGCTGCACACATCGAGAGAAAGAGTGACGTAAGATGCCAATACCCAAGGTGGATTCCACAGAGGCCCTGTGACTAACTCACAGAGAAATCAGTGGTAGCTCAGGAGTTTGTACATAAACCTCCTATATACCAGTCTTTTCTGTCATGACTGGAGAAGGGTTTGACCAGTAACTGGTCAACCACCTACACCAGCAGCCAGCACCATCCAGAGCCATCCACACTCATGAAACAGGATCAGCTGGTGATGAGCAGACTTCACTGATTTGGGAAGGTGGGGACAACTGCTCACTCTGCTTCCTCTCAGAAACCTCTCTGCAAAAAGCACTCAAAAATAAACTCTGCTAGAAAGTATGTCTCTTAAAGAAAATCCTAGAATAAAAATTGCAAAGCTAGTGAGGGTAATAACCACTACTCAGTTGAGCCAGTCTGGCTCAAGGGACACTGCAGTGGGGCTGCTTTCTCATCTGGCTATGAGTTTTGGTCTTATGCCAGAGAATTCCCTGTGACTCAGTGTCTTAGCTGTAACATGAGGCTCCCTGTGGTAACTTTCTTACCTGGCTATTGTAAAAAGTAAATGAGTCAATGTGTATAAAATGCTTAGAGCATTTATGGCAAATTTTGGGTACTGAGACAATGTTTGTTACTTTTACATTTCTCATTGTACACCTGAGAACACTAAGGATCAGAGATACTTAACAATTTACTCAGATCACACAAGTAGAAAGCCAAGGTCAAGACCTAAGCTTCTGAGTTCAACACTTGACATCTAAGTGAATCTTGCTGAATTGTCAGAAGAGAACTCTGTTTTCACTTATTTATAACCAAACCTTACCCCTTGCCCTAGAGCCAGTATAAAATAAGTTATGAATAATTTTATTTGCACTTGATAACTCTAAAGCTGTCACCACCATTATTTCTCAGAACACTAACAAGTGGATTTCCTCAATAATTTCATTCAGAAGGGATTTTTTGTTGTTGTATGTCTCCTACCTTTAGTGCCTTGAAGGCATGTATCAATATTACTGAAGTATGGAAGCAAAAACAATCAATGTGGAAAATAAATTGCATTGTTGCCTGGCTATGGCGCATAATTGCATTCTTTTCATGTGTGCTAATTGCTGCTGGATCCCCCATTGTGGTTTGGCCCTAATTTTATTCATGGTTTCTTGTCTTTCTTCTGGGAAATGTACGGATGTCTCTGGCATGCCTCTCTCTTTTGAAATCCTTCAGACCATCAAGCCATTTAATTATTTTTAATAATGACATTGGTAAATGTAGAAGGCCTTCTGCTCTTTTATGACTCCTCCTGAATTTCAATATTTTTTTCTATTGCATGGTTAAGAACAATGACCCAGTGTCCTCTTGTATATTTTGTCACTGTGTGAAGATACTTTGGGGTTTTCTGATATGTATTTTAGTTTTCTTTTCCCATTGTATAATAGTACACAGGGCATCTCAATTTTGGCCTTGTATGACCTATAAATTGAAGACAGAGGTTGACCATTTGGCAAGAATTCATGCAGACAGAAAAGTGTTGATGTTCTTTCCTCATTCTGAGTCACTCCAAGTCCTTCATTTCACACTAGTAGAATCCCTAATCTCAATGACAATCATGTCAATAAGGGGCAGGAGAGACAGATGATGGCATTTTTGCATTCTATATTATGACACATTTTTTTTACTATATATTGTAGAAAGGTATCTGTGTATATACATTGTGAGTAGCCCAGAATATATACATGCTCTTGGTGTTTTTTATTTGTTTGTTTGTTTTGCGTTAACCTTTAATCTAGATGTAATCCAAATGATGACTCAGTAGAAATGGAGGACTCAGTAGCCTTGGTATATATAAAGCCCTCTGCTGCACAGAGAGCTAATAATGAGTGAAAACTATAGGACAAAAGAAAAAGGAACGTCATGAATCTCAGTCTCGGAGATGATGCTGATCACCTGGGCAGAGAGACGAGACTAAATTTTGCAATGATTTGTTGCCTCTGCTCTGGTTATCTATAGATCATGCTATTAAGAGATGACTCCAGGAAGTGAGATCTTCTGTGACATTAGTCCTCTGGCTTCTGAGATTGCTGGTTTTTTGGAAAATGCGCAGTTTGATGATTCAATTCCTGCCTGTCTTTGTTGGTTTCTGTACTTACAACAGCACAGGCTCCAGTATGGCTACAGTCTCATTGAAACATGCCTCCTTACCATTCTAAGACTTTAAACTTTGGATTGTCTTGCCTCCTCTCTACTTTTTCCCATCTAAGTAGAAGAGGTGGAATGGGTGTCATCAACTACAGTCCACATATTCCAATAGTCTTGGAATTGGGTGAGTGAATAGGCAGAAACAGCACGTTCTCCAGTTTCTTCTTCCCCAAACCAAAAGGATGAGACAGAGAATCAGATTATGACACACTCACAGAGCACCGTCACACTCTTCTCTGATAGTCTTCACTTCTCTACCTCACTGGGTGGGTCTTCCCATCTAGAGATGCCATCCATGAGTTCCCTCCTATGTGAGTGAAGGAGCTCCCTATTTGGAGCTACTATCCATGAATTCGTTTCTATACCAATGGTGGAACTCCTTCACCAGAGCTGCCTTCCCTAAGTATTCTCTACCATACATGAGCAGTCCTTTCTTCTGTGTCAGCTGACCAACTGTGCATGTGGTTCTGAGGAACAGCTTAACCTGAGCTGAAAAAGACTGACTGCCAATTACAAGTGCACGAATGATAGAAACACTCCCCGCTTCATTCCCCAGTTAAATGAGGATAAGCTTATACCCAGGTATTGTTTGTAGGAAACTTTTAAACTCCTAAGTAAGATATAAATTCAATGTTTCTTGACATTGGATTAGAATTTAGTTTGCTTCTCTCAGGTTTAATAGTTAATTGAGTCACTGAATGTTAGAACTGGCAGGAAGCCCAAGGGACATCTGGAGAAGCAACAGTCTCATTTTACATGTGAGAAACACAAGACCTGAGAGATCACATAAATTTCCTTTCATTCCACCATCAACTAGTGGCAAAATTCTCTGTCTAATCCACTCAGGAAGGGACTATGCTCAGTGCTTATATAGAGGCCTTATGTTTCTTACCTTTGCAAGAAATATCCTTCAGGTCTGGTGATGTGGGACTTTTCCTGAATGTTCATTGTCAGTTAGGTAAAGATATAGTTCTGGGCTGGATGTGGTTGGCAGGGAGGCTGAGGCAAAAGGAACCACAAGTTTGAGACTGGCCTAGGTGAGAGAGAGAGGGAGGGGGGATAAAGAAAAAAAGAAAATAGAGAAAAGGGGAGGAAGGAAAGAAGGAGTGAGAAAAAAAGAACAAAAGAAAAAAGAAGGGAAGAAGGAAGGAGGAGAAAGAGAAAGAAAGAAAGAAAGAAAGAAAGAAAGAAAGAAAGAAAGAAAGAAAGAAAGAGAGGGAAGAAGCAGGAAAGAGAAAACAAAGAAGGAAGGAAAGAAAGAGAGAGAAAGAAAGATGAGATGAGGAGAAAAGGGAGGGAGGAAGGAAGGAAAGGGAGGAAGAGGAAACAGAAAATGAAAAAGAAATAGTTGTGGAAGTTGACCATCCCACTTTCCTCACCTGAGAACTTGGGATGCAAACAGAATCTGACAGTTCACTTCTCTTGGTCTGTATATATATGAGAGGGAAAGGCTCTTCAGTCTGTATAAAGTATCTATGCATGTGTCTAGGCACAGTATTAAAAGGATGTACATTAGATCACAAGAGCAGAATAAAGGGGAAACTTATTTCTACCTCTTTGCATTCAAGGTAGGAAAAATGTTTGCACTGATCCTTGGAGGAATGAGATCCTAGCAGTGCCAGCTGGAGCACTTTTCTAGAGCCTTGTTTTCTAGGTACCAGAAATTTTGAGTCCTTAAGTTGTATTTGTAAAATAAGAGAATGAAACGGGAAGTTAAGAAGACTGACAGAAACTGATCCTCTGTATGTACAGCTGAGCCTTCAGCCCCACTATGATCCAAGAGACAGACATTAACTGGGCTGGAGATATGGCCTAGCAGTTAAGGTGCTTGCCTGTGAAGTCTGAGAACACAGGTTTGAATCCCCAGTACCCACATAAGCCAAATGCATAAAGTGGCACATGCATCTGGAGTTTGTTTGCAGTGGCTAAATGTTGGAGACGAGGAGATGAGCCCTGAACAGATCTTTGCCCTGAAATAACCTCTGCCCTGAGATAACTTCTGCCCTGAGCAACTTCCGACCTTTCCTCATCCCCCCACCCTGCCATACCTAACTGATTCCATCCCCTCACCCCGCCACACCTAACTAATTAACATCCTGCCTGGTGACTGCAGAGACGTGAGAACTATACCGTGAATTCTTGGAATAACTGCAAACTGTCCTAGGCCAAAGGCCAAGAAGATTCTGTAACTTTCCACCACCTGCCTCCTCCAGCCCCCCCTCTCACCCAAGACCCTAACCCTAACCCTTAAAAAGGCCGCTGTGGCTCAATAAAATCGGACTCTTGACAAGTGTACATTTGCTTGAGTCTCTTCCTCTCTCTCGCCCATCTTATTTCAGGTTAGGGTCCCCCTCGCCCCCACGAATAACGAGGTCCCGCGGGTCGGGACAGCTAGAGGCCCTGGCATGCTCATTCACTCCCTCACTCCCTCTCTCTCTCCCTCTCTCCCTCTCTCTCTCTCTCTCTCTCTCTCTCTCTCCCTTAAATAAATATATATATTTTTTTAAAGAAAGCATTAACCCTTGCAGGTTTGTGTAGGTCCCAGAAACGGCTTCCTGTTTCCTGCAGCCTCATCAAGAGGTAACAGGAAGTGAGCTGAGCACAATATACTGAGGCCAGACACATCCACCTGCAGCTGCTTTTCACAGCCCAGTTGCCATAATGAATATACAGCTCTCATTATGTGAGGCAGAGCACTGAATGGTCTGATACAAGATGCCTCAGCTTTGTGACTAAATCACCTTCCAGAACTGTGGCCCAGATTGTCTTTCTCACATTTCTTAACTCTGCCAGAGTGTCTCAGCAATGTTTCCACCATCACCATTCATGTGCTCAAGGCTTCCTGGAAGCCGTTTATGAATGCAGCTCTCCTCCAGACTCCATAAAATACAAAGAAGCACAGAAAACATCATCCTATTCACCAGAACTGAATATGTTGTCTACTAGTAAAGGTAACACTTGATGAGATTGCTTAGTAGATACAAGTGTTTACTGAGCAAGTATGGCAACCTGAGATTGGATCTGCAGAAGTCACATAAAGCCACACATGGTAGCACAAGTGTCTGCAAATCTAGCATGACTATAACAAGTTGGAGGGTGGAGATAGGAGAGTCTTTTTAAGCCTTCAGGCCAGCTACCCTAGTGAGGGAGAACTGGTTAGGTAACTTTATTTTCAGGTAGCCAGTTAAAAGGTCTCAAAGAGGGACCCCCACACGCCTGCCTACCTGCTTCAGCATAACTGGAGTTTAATATCTCCAGCTTATCCCATCAACTTTCTCACCCCTACTCCTGAGCCAGCCTCTGGGTCCAGAGGAAATAGCAATCTCTCAAGCTCACTTTGGCCTGAGGGTAAGGCCTACTACAATAAGATATAAACAGATCCTTACCAAGTGGACAAGGCCTCTCACTGGCTTTTCGTCTAGTTTGAACTTCCAGGCCCTGGCTCTGGTAAGCAGACTTTGTCTCAGCCTGGCTGGGCTGGGCTCTCTACACCCTTCTCGCTTCTACAGGGGATCTCTGTATTTTTTCCTCTTTTCTTCTCTTAATCTGATAAACTCAAAGTTTTACCATCTGGTCTTTGAAATTTTATTCTTTAAATCCACCAGCCAAGGATTTGGGGACACCCCAAATGGAACCCCCAAACTCCCACCATAGTAGTATACACAGCATCAAACAAGAGACCCTGCCTCAACTAAAGTGGAAGGCAAGGACTGATACCCAAGACAGTCCTCTGACCACCAAACATGCGTGTGCATGCACACATACACACACACACATATATACACACACACAAAAAAAGGTAAAACAACAAAAATGAGTGCGAATTCCAAACAGAGGTACATCTTTTCAAGGTATCCATTTCCAACAACCCAGGAAGCTGTCCCACCATTTTCTGTCAATAAGAAAATGTAAGAAACGAATACACAAAGCTTGACCTTTTTCAATGTTCACTTTCACAGGATTGCATTGTCCTCTCTGATCATCACCAGGTTCTTGGAAAGAATTATAGGTTTGGTGACGCTTGCCACAAGAGACTGAGAAAGCCATGGTGTCCTTTGGGTCTTACTGAATTGATCAAAGAGTTTAATCTAGACAATTCATTTTGACATCATGTTATTCTAAGCATTCTTTGTGGCATTTAAAGGTTCTAGCAAAAACTAATAGCAGTGAATTAAGAGTTCATGTAAACCATATAATACAGTATTCATCAAATGACAAATGACTGGCCCATTTCGAGCTGAAATGCAGGACCATCATCTTATTTGAAAAGCTAACTTTGTTTTCTTGTTGCCCCTGAGAGGGTTTCTCTGCAATGCCTTGAGCAGCATTCTCAGGCCCTGAAATGGGGGCAGGGCTGCTGGGTCCCCTGCAGTGGGCTCTGCCATCCACAGCCTTTGATCTAACAACCATGCCAGACCATGTGCAAAGCTGCTATGCTAATTTCTTTCCTCTGTCCCCAGCGGCAGGCACCATGCAATGTTCAGAAGTGCTTTCTTTAACTGGCACATGAATCTCAGGAAACTGCTGTTAATTGCATGGTACATATTGATCACCCTTGCTCCTGGGGTCCGTCATTTTGCATACTGCAAGGCAAACTTGGCACTCTGCTTCTACTCAGACAGCCAATCTCATCTAAGTTTTTCAGTTCATTCTCATCCTCCTTTCCCGCCCCCTCTCTGCCCCCTTTCCTTCCTCTCTTTTCCTTTTCCCTTTCTTTTCTTTCCATCTTCCCTGCCTTCCTTCCCTTTTCCTCCTACATAATCAACACTCAAGAATGTTCTCTCTCATCTCATTCATATATAAATGAAAATCTCCTTATTTC
This sequence comes from Jaculus jaculus, assembly GCF_020740685.1. NCBI lineage: Eukaryota > Metazoa > Chordata > Mammalia > Rodentia > Dipodidae > Jaculus > Jaculus jaculus. The sequence goes on along the minus strand of NC_059105.1, from coordinate 89,532,811 downwards.
AAAACTGTCATCAGTTATACCTTACATGTAAGGTTTTAAAAAACTGACATCAGCCATTAAACTGGATGTTATTTTAAATACATGTTTTTTTTTTTTAAAGAGAAGACTGAATTATTACTTATCAATTAATTAGCTGCCTGGTGTGCTCAAGAAAAGTGGTGGAACATTCACTTGTAAATCTATAAAGAAAAATCCTTGGAGAAGTTCATGTGCTATGTAATTAGAGTTAATTAACACATTTGCTAATTGACTATTATTTAGCACTCCAGCTGCTGAGGAAAAAATCCATAGGCCCATTAAATATTAATTAGCAAAAGTCTATTGTCTGATTCTGTCAGCTCCTGTATTGATGAGATTTTTACAAGCATGGCTTTGTTAGGACGGAGTCAGAGCAATGGAGTTGGCTATTGAGGAAAAAGAAAAAGGGAACCTCATAATAAGCACGAAAGCCCTGTATCTCAGTTAATTTTTTTTTTCAGACAACTGATTATCTTACCAGGAATACCAGAAATGACATATTATTGGTTTGCAGAGCTACCTATGACCTTCAGATTTATGTGTCTCACAGCCTGCCAAGTTCTTGCCATTTCTGAATGGTCTGTGTGACACTGGTTTCAGAAAACTGAAGAATAAAGGACAAAAAGGAATAATCAAGAAAATAAATGCTGTACATACTTTTTTAAAAAGTAGCTTCTTGAGGTAAAACTTACATAGTATACAATTCACCCAGTTAAAGCTTACAAATGAATGGCTTTTAGCATATTATATTATTGAGGATTGTTTCTTTTTTGAGATTTATTTTTATTCATTTATTTATTAGAGACAGAGAGAGGGAGGCAGAAAGAGATAGAGAGAGTAAGAATGGGCACACCAGGGCCTCTAGTCACACTGCAAATAAACTCCAGAAGCATGTGCCACCATGAGCATCTGGCTTATATGGAACTTGGAGAATCTAACCTAGGTCCTTAGGTTTTGCAGGCATGTGCCTTAACTCCTAAACCATCTCTCCAGTCCAAGTTTTAAATTTAATTTAATGTAAATATAGAACCAAATTTTCTTTTTTAAAAAAATTAATTTTTTATTCCATAATTGAAGATATGTCACATAAATGAAGATATGGCACATTTATACAATGGAGTTCTACTCAGCAGTAAAGAAAAATGAAGTTATGAAATTTGTAGGAAAATGGATGGATCTGGAAAGGATTATGCTAAGTGTGGTAACCCAGGCCCAGAAAGCCAAGTGCCACATGTTCTCCCTCATATGTGGATCCTAGCTACAGATGACTGGGCTTCTGTGTGAGAAGGGAAAAACTCAGTAGCAGAGGCCACTAAGATAGAAAAGAAACTCTCCATCATATCCCTGCCCCCTCTCAATCCCATTCATGGTGTGCATGTTCTCCACAGCTAGTGTTAAGTTACTGTAAGTGGCCTTGTGACCTAAGGCATAATCTGGGAACAGATACATTCACCCTTCCTGTGCAAAGAGCTGCATGGAACCCATAGGACTGAGTCATGTCACCACTCCATCAGTGGCACCGAGTCATGTGAAAACTGTCCTCTCAGCAGCAGCAACTGGGGAGCCACAGTCTGGTTTTCCCCTTCCATGGTTGACATTGACTCTAACATTCACAGTGGTCCCCACAGTTATGCTGAGCAAGAAACATGAACTGAGCTGTTCTTCTTGCCCCCCAGGTGGAAACCTGGGGCATTCCAAATCAGCCACATTGCTATAAGTTTCTCCAAGAATCCAACACTCCATCTCACTTATTGCTCTTTTTCTCCTCTATCATGTGCCATGTAAAGTCCGCCTCTTAATGCAGAAGCCCCTCTACTATGACCCAGGTATGATTTGTCCCCCAAGAATTCATGTGTTGGAAGTTTTGTCCTAGGGTGGCAATATTGAGGCATAGCACAGTGAGAGGTCATAGATCAGTGGAGATGTAGGAGGACCTTAGATCAATGGAGGTAGAGCCCAGTGGGAGATCCTTAGATCAGTGGAGGTGTAACTTAGTGGGAGATCTTTAGATCAATGGGGGCACTGCACTCAAGAAAGGTTAAGGTAGCCACGCATGATGGCATGTGCCTTTAATCCCAGCATTCAAGATGCAGAAGTAAAAGGATTGCCTTGAGTTCGAGGTCACCCTGAGAATACATAGTGAATTCCAGGTCAGCCTGGGCTAGAGTGAGACCCTATCTCAAAAAAACAAAAAGAGAGAAAGGTTAAGGTAGTTCTTTGTTAGATCGGAAGTTTGTTTTCAACATATCATCTTTGCAGAGCTACCTACACCCCTCAAAGTTATTTTTTTTACAATTTTTAAACGTTTTTATTCATTTTTTTTATTTATTTGAGAGTGGCAGGCAGAGAGAGAAAGGCAGAGAGAGAGAGAGAGAGAGAGAGAGAACGGGCACACCAGGGCCTCCAGCCACTGCAAAGGAACTCCAGACGCGTGCGCCCCCTTGTGCATCTGGTTAACGTGGGTCCTGGAGAATTGAGCCTCGAACCGGGGTCCTTAGGCTTCACAGGCAAGCGCGTAACCACTACGCCATCTCTCCAGCCACCCTTCAAATTTATATGGTTCTCACTATACTTGCCCTGAGTAGCTCTCTGCCTTCTCATTTTACACTGTGATCACTCCTCCTCATGTGTCCTCCATAACTGTGGCCTAATTAAACCGCTTTATGTTATAAAGTCTCTACAGATTTTGTTATAGTAACAAAAACTAGACTAATATACCTATTAAAACAAAAACCATGGGCTGGAGAGATGGCTTAGCGGTTAAGCACTTGCCTGTGAAGCCTAAGGACCCCGGTTCGAGGCTCAGTTCCCCAGGTCCCACGTTAGCCAGATGCACAAGGGGGCGCAGGCATCTGGAGTTCGTTTGCAGAGGCTGGAGGCCCTGGCGTGCCCATTCTCTCTCTTTCCCTCTATCTGTCTTTCTCTGTGTCTGTTGCTCTCAAATAAATAAATAAATTTTTAAAAAAAAATCTTAAAAAAAAAAAAAACGTGGGCTGTAGAGATGGCTTAGTAGTTAGGATGCTTGCCTGTGAAGCCTAAGGGCTCATGTTCCACTCTCCAGATCCCAAATAAGCCAAATGCACATGACACAAGAGCACAATGTCACCCACGTGCACAAGGGGGCACACAAGTGTGGAATTTGATTACAGTGGTTGGCTGGAGGCCCCGACATGCCAATTCTCTCTCCCACACACGGTCTCATATTTAAAACAACAACAACAAAAAGCCAGTCTTAAAACAACAACAACAAAATGCCTCAAAAGAAAAAAAGACACATCAAAGTGATAATAACAAGTATAACAAGTTTAACAGCATTAAAGAAACCCACAGTAGCGATGCACAAGCTCTCCCAGACAATTAACTTAGTGTCTCTCTTCCTTCAACCACCCCAGAAATGGCAAAAACCATGGAAAGAATTCCACAAAATTCTAGTCACAAATTTAATTTAAATAAGTTGAAACAGCTTCTAGAAAAATCAATTTGATAGCTATAATATGAAGCTGAAATGATAATAGCCAATAATTATGCCTAAATTGTGAAAATTTTCTGCCAGGCACTAAACTAAGTGCTTCATATTATATCTCACTTAGTCCATGAGTCATAAAGTTCATGGAGTACAAGGCAGTTGTTAGCTGATTTGGTGTCACACAGATCTCAGTTTGATTTCATCTCTATTGAAAAGAAAGAAAAAACAAAGATTTTGGAAGATTCAAAAAAAAAAAATTGGAAAATACTCAAGAAATGTCACTTGGTGCCAGCTGGAAACTCCAGGCAGAAGAATCCACGGTGTGCACAGTCCCCTTCTAACTACAGTGCACAGTGAGGCGTGCTTCAGCAGGGGTATATAGCTGGTTTTCTGTGGTGTTTGCTTCAGAAGAAGGGCTATGGAACAGTCTGGGAGAACTCATACTGGAAATAAACATCCTCTTCAGAGTGGAGTGTATAAATGCCAGCTGCCCACCTCCCTCGTACTTGGGAATCTGGTCCAGCTGAAAGCGAGGGCAGGTGCAGCCCCTTCTTCTTGAGGAAAGAGGAGCCTCCCGTCCTAGCATGCTTTCTGGGAGAACAGAAACAAAGCGCCATAAAGAGGTCCTGGGCTAATTTACTCCGACTTACTGTCTACTGACAGCTGGATCACCTCAGGATAGACTCTCGCCTTTTCCCCTCTCACTTTGCACATCCCTCATGGATAATAGAACTTTTCTATAAATGTTCCTGTGAGAATAAAATTAAAAAGGACAACACCAGCCCTGCGTCCAGTAAAATTGAAAGATGAAATAAATTTTAGCCCCACTATAATCTCCACTTGACAGTCAGGGTGATGAAGTCGGAGAGATTTAACAAGCTGACCTCAATCACACAACTAGTTAATGGTGTTGGGCCCAACTCTGCTCTGTCCAATGATTGGCTCTTATCACTATGTTCACATTTTTCTCACCAAGCTGCCAAATTCCTGATTGAGTCTCCAATTTCATGACCCTAAATATATGAGGACTCTTGGTTGGTCACCCTCAATGCTGTGGTCAGCCATGCAGACAGGGATGCTCAACCCCCAGGCAACTAACTGCCACTGTGCACTGCTTTAATCAGACCTGAGGCAGCTGGACACCTTGGATGTCTGCTGCCTATATCATTTACCCTGATTCATTATACTTCATGGATGTTGGCATTATATTATTTATATCTGCTTATAATGTGCCCTACCTAGCCAACTCTGAACTCCATTTCATAACAAAAGCATCTTACAGCAGACTATTGAGAATTATTTTGAGAATTAGAACTAGGGATTAATCATTTTGCCTCCCCTTTACTACATATCATTATCACTAATGTAAATTGAATGAGATTCCCCATGGTATTTAAATTTCACAAAACACAACCTGGTCCATTATCAAATCTTTTTGATAGTGACTGGATGAATTCTTAAGCCCTCAATATTGCTATTAGGTTATAAAATATCAAACTATTTAAGTTGTCATTATAGAAACATTTTCTACATCAAACATACCCTCCTGCCCCAATTTGGTTGCCAAAATTAGATAATAGTATCAGAAAGGACCCTATGATTAATGTCTTCTATATTCTGGCTGCTTTTGTTTTCAGTTAATTTTGTTCATAGAGAAGTTAAACTAAAGAAACTAAATTCCATGTGACAAATTAGGACAGGTGTAAGTTTAAACATGCTACTATCTCTCAAGACAATCCTCAGCACAAGTAATTATTGTAAAGACTATAGTCTTTAAGATCCCTGAAGCTATAGCTGCCTTCTTTCTGAATCTAACAGTCTAAGATCAACTTATGCAAAATATACCACTAAAACAAATCTACCATTTCAAAGCTGCCCCTATCAAACTCCCAGTGTCATTTTTCATAGAAAGATAAAAATTCATATGGAACCACACAAAGACTCAAGGAGCCAAGGCAATTATGAACAAAAGATCACGGAAGGAGGCATTACACTAACTGATTTTCAAAACTCTAAAGATTAAGAAACATGCTTCAGGCACAAAAAATAGACACATCAACCAATGGAACAGAGTGTGAATCCAGCAAAAACCCAACCATGTATGCCAATTGAATTGTGACAAAGATGCCAAACATACACAATGGCAAAGGGTCATCTCTTTATTAAAAAGTGGTAGGAATACTGGATGCCACATATTAAACATGAAATTGGACCTTTCCCTCACACCATACATAAAAGTCAACTCAAAATAGAGTAAGTTAGAGCTGAAACTGCAAAATTTCCAAGGGAAAAAACTACACAATATTCATCTCTACAGTAGACTTTTGTTAAAGCTTAACCCCAAAAGTGCAGCCAATAAAGGCAAAAATAGAGCTTGGTGGACCAGACGTCTGGAATTCATTTGTAGTGGCTGGAGGTCCTGGCTTGCCCAGGCCATTGTCTCTCTCTATCTACATCTTTCTCTCTTTCTCTCTCTCCAGTAAATAAATAAATAAAATATTTATGTTAAAAAGCAAAATTTGGGCTGGAGAGATGGGTTAGCCATTAAGGCACTTGCCTGTGAATCTTAAGGACCCAGGTTAGATCCCCTAGTACCCACGTAAGCCAGATGTACAAGGTGGCACATGTGTCTGGAGTTCATGTGCAGCGGCTAGAGGCCCTGGTGTACCCGTTCTCTCTGTTTCTCTGTCTCTCTTTCTCTCTCTCTCTCTCAAATAAATAAATATTTTTAAATGAATTATAGGGCTAAAGAGATGGCTTAGCAGTGAACATGCTTGCCTGTGACACCTAAGGACCCAGGTTGGACTCTCAGAACCCACATAAGCCAGATGCACAAGGTGACGCATTGCACAAGGCCTTGCATGTGCACAAAGTGGCAAACATGTCTGGAGTTCTTCGATTACAGTGGCCAAAGGGCCCTAGTGTGCCAATTCTCTGTCTATCTCATTCTCTCATTAAAAGAAAAAAGAAAGAAATGAATGATAACAAGTGTTGATGAGGATGTAGAAAACAGGGAACCCATGTATAGTGTTGGTAGTGATGTAGGATTTGGGGTTCAGTAGGAGTCCCCTAAATTTATGAATCCCAATTTTGGGCCTGTCCTATTTTTAACAAAGAATTGATAAAAATGAACTCAAGTAGGATAAATTATAATGTTTATTTAGGGATAAGTCACAAATTATGGAGTTTATTTGAGGAAACAGATCCATGAAGAAGGCTGGAGCATTACACTGTAGAGGAGAAAACACATACTCATGTGGAAAGCACAGCACAGTTCATAAAGTTCATTTAAGAAAAATGGGGGGTCTTAGGGAAAGACTGGAGTAGGGCCAAAGCACACGGAAGACAGAACCTGGTAGCGCGTGCAGAGAGATTTAGAAGAAACACATCCACCCACCCACCCTGTGCTTCCCCATGGAAGAAAGTTACAAGGGCAAGTGGTGATGGCTTTAGGAAGAACAGCAGAGAGGAAATATCAAAGCAGAGACCAAGAAATATTCCAATGAGAAATGAGTAGTAAAGAGAGTTATACCCATGGTTACCCTGAATTTAGAGAAATTACCAAGGTACCAGGCCTAGAGTTAGAGAAGGCACCCACAAGGTAGATCTAAAGTGTAGGGGAAATACACACGTGGTAGATTCAGAGACCAAAGGCAAATCATACATGTAATTAAAGTGATGAATTACCCCAAAGTATAATAAAGCAGAGGCAAAGAGAAAATTACCCAGACTAAGAAACCTTATACTTTCTGCCACCCCCAACTCCAGCCAGAGTGAGTGAGGGGTGGGGCAGCCACACTCATGTATATCCCTGTGATCAGAGTGAGAAGAGAAAGAGAGTGACGGAAACAGCATTTTATAGTCCAATTGAAAATGCATTCTTTCGTTAGATTCGAGTATATAAGGGGAAGCTCCGATTGGCTTGTGCATTCACAGGGTAAGCTCAAGCTAGCCCACCTGGTGAGTAAAGGCTGCCCACATAGGTAGCTGCTAGACTGTGGACAGCAGGGTGAGCTGTAGCTGTTGCAGATGAATCTACTCAGACAGGAGTTCCATTTAGGCCAAAAGTTCCATACCTGCCATGGCAGACTGGCAACTTCTGGTTCTCCCTGTGGGCTTCTGGCCCCAACTGAAAGTGTCTGAAAGAAGTTAGCTTTCTTCTAAATCTCTCCTACAGTAGGAATTTTGTACTGCTCTTATGAGAAACTGACTGGAGATTCCTCAAAAAAAGTAAACAGAGAATTATTATATAATCTATCAATCCTACCTTTAGGTTTTTGCTCGAAACAATTGAAATTAGATTGTCAAAGAGACACATGCACCCTCGTGTTCATTCCAGCACTACTGACAGCTGTTGTCACCTTGCCATTGTGCAAGAAGCCATCACTACACAATTGATTTAGGGTAGGGATCCTTCTCACCAGTAGACTAAAGCAGAATGTCTTACAGGTCCAGTGACAGTCACAATACTTACACCATAAGTAGTTGATGCTGAGACATTCAAAGCAGCTTCATGAGACCCTAAAATAAAAATAGCAAAGCAGGAACAATGTGGATTCTTGAAAGAGGGATCTCTGGGAGGCAAGATGGAGCCACAGAGTGAACTAAGCTCCTTTTCAGCCTGAGATCAGACACTTGTACAATGTCACCAATCACTCAGGAATACTGTCTCACTAAGCCTTTAAATGTAATGAGTTTAGCCAACCTGGCAATGGCATTTCTGCCTCTCATTTCCTAAGAAGAGGAACAAGCAGACATGTGCTTCTGTCTTCACTTGATATTCAAGGCTGCCCACTGACCCCAGCTCCAAAGGCAACAGCTCTGATATGTTATACATATGTACAAAAATAGTCAATATGGGCTGAAGAGATGACTTAGCACTTAAGGCACTTGCTGCAAAGCCAAAGAACCAGGTTCGGTTCCCCAGGAACCACGTAAGCCAGATGCACAAGGTGGTGCATGTGTCTGGAGTTCCTTTGCAGTGGCCAAAGGCTCTGGCATACCCATTCTCTCTCTCTCTGCCTCTCTCTCTCTCTCTCTCTCTCTCTCTCTCTCTCAAATAAATAGAGAGAAAATAGTCAATATAAATTAAAAACAAAAAGAGGACATGGGAAGAAGCCACATTATTTTCCGTTGCTTCTCTAAGAATTAACCAGGCAACAAGAACATATTTAGAAATGCTGGAATGTATGAAAAAAATAAAGATAATTTAAACATTTTGATGTTTAACATTACTTGGAATCAATTGTTGCTTAGCTTTTGGTCCTACTTTTAATGTGTGTGTGAGTTTATGTTCTGCAAACAAGAGACAGTATCACAGGAGTTTTTATTCTTTGCAAAATGTCTTGTTCTTGTTTTATTCATTAAGCTTCCTTTTTTGTTTTTCCCTTTGAAGTCCAAGTTCACACCAGGATAGAGTTCCTATTGTTGCAGTAATCTTTTATTCAAATAATCAGATAAAAACATTTCAGTGATACAGAGTGATAAAAGGAGCACTTCATTACCTACAGGAGGAAGATGCTCACAGAGATAAAAGGAACAATAAAAGAAATCTTGTAAAACATGCAACTGTTGAAAATCTGACCCAGCCTGAGTGATGGGGCAGCTCTACAGCAGAGCCATCTCACAAACTGATTACAGAAATCCTCATTAATGTTTAATACCCACTGCAAGAGAGTAGCTTTGTGGGCTGCAGACTGGATGATTGGTACTGTCTTCTTTCGTGATATTTACGGAGCTTCGGGGCTCATGTGACATTTCCAGTCCACTTGCCTCTGCAATCTCTACAGCTGATTCCTTTAAGGCAGAAAACCAGGTTGCTTTTCCCATCTGCTCCACACCTCAGATTTCCACGCTTGGCAAATTAGTTTTCAGACAAATAAAAAAATATTTTGATAGTAAATCCTTGTTTATAATATCCCCTAGGGTGGAGAGCAATCAGTTTACAATCCCAGGGAGGCCATCAGTTTAGCCACTATTTGAGAATAGAAATCTGGTAGGAGATGATTTCCTGTCTCTTTGTGACTGAATATTTCCCATTTGTTTTTGCCTTTCTTCAAAATTGTTCTGTGACAGTAACAAAAATAAAATATTTTGAAAGATTATTCATCATAAAGTAGCCATAACCACTGGGGAAAAATGTGTATGTTTGGTTGTTTTGTTTTTCCTCACAAACATAAGAAAGCATTTGAATTCAGAAGGCAACTGACTTATCACTTGCAGTGCTATAAACACACATCGCCTCTATATATTTGAGTGATGCTACCCTTGCAACTGTTATATAAATATGAACAATAAAATGCACAAGTGCAAAATCAGACCGCTGTGTTATTATTAATGTGAAACAATGAGCACATGAATGAAAAAAATATTTTAAATCATCCTAAACCAACCAGAATCAGTGTGTGTTTTAAAAGAGGTATGTTTATAAGACTGTAACTGAACAAACCAATGAGCTGCCTCAGTGCAACAGTAGGCCTTTTACATCTTTGCTTCCAGAAATCTGGAAGGCAGGTGAAGGCAGCTGGAGAAGACATTACTTGCTCAGAAACCCATAGAGCACAGAGGTTTATGCACTAGCAAGCAAAGACACAGGCAGTAAAAGGGGGAGAAGACAGCAATGAATCAATGGATGAAATAAGTGGCATAACAGAAAAGAAAGTGCTGAGGACCCCCACCCCCTCACTCTGTGCAAAGCAGCACATAGGCGTGAAGTGCAGATTCCCAAGGCGGAAAGCCCAGGCAGCTGAGGGACTGGCAGCAAGCATGCCCTGCATGGTGGAGGGCTCTGGAACTGGCATGAAGCCCACAAGTGGAGCAGGAAGAGATGTTAGGGGCTCCCCTCTCACCACTGCACTGGGTGAGGGTGACGGGCAGACCTGGGGGCAGAGGGAGGGGTGTTGAGAATGCTGGAGAAGATAGTGACCTGTAAGTGTGTAATAACTTAAAATATTAATTCAAGTCATATTTAGACAGTTTGTGATTTCAAGCATTTTTTTTCCTTATAACAATAATAATGTTTGCTCTCAGTTGATCTGTCTTTTCTCACACTAATTTACAAAAAAAAAAAAAACTGTTGTATTATGAGAAAAATGGTTTTTGACTCCTACAAAATGTAAAGGTGTTGAGGATAAAGTAAGTATTTTGGAAGAACTTGGCCCATGGGGAAAGGAATACAAAGGAAAGAAGGCATTCCCAAATCAGTTCACAGGACAAATGCTCAACATTTAGCTAGTTGGGTACTATAGAGGTCAGCATGAGAAAGCCAACAGAAATCTTGCTTTCCACCGCCTGTGTTGGAAAGCAATGTTTAAGCAGAGGGTCTAGATAGCCCTGTGGATGGATACAGGATACATGTACCCTCTTTCAAACACCTGAGTATTTGCATTTATTTATAAATAAAAGCTACTTTTCTTGGCTAAACAAGGTGGACAGTGAAGAAATAAAACAGCATCCTCAAGCCATAAAACAACCCAGGTGAGGCCTCTGATTTAGAAGCTTGCCAAAATTGAGGCTTACCAGCTGGTGATGTGGAGCAGTCTGTAGAATGCCTGCCTTGTATGCACAAGTTTCTGGGTTCAATCCCCAGCACCTCATAAAAACCAGGCATGGCATGGTTGCACATGCCTGTAATCCCATCATTCAGGAGGTTCAGAAGTTCAAGGTCGTTCTTAGCTATATGGTGAGTTTGAGCCCAGCCTAAGCTACATGACACCCTGCCTCAAAAAAAAAAAGAATAGGAAGGTGACTTATTAGTTCTTGGCTTTATTTCTCTCCAAGCAAAAGCAACAGACATGTCAGACCACTGTGTATAAAGGTTACTTATTAAAAACACTGTCTACTAGAGGAAAATTTTTAGTAATCTGGCTTTCCACTACCAGGGTTCTGGTCATATAAGTTATCATTCACCCAGACAGTGAAATACTATGTAGATGCAGGAAAAAAATAGCCAAGTTTTCTAATTACTGATAAAGACCTTTGATTTAAATTGGAAAATGCAGAACAGTCCACAGTATGCTACATTTTGTGTGACAAACAGAGAGGACAATGTATGCATGTGTTAGGGACGGTGCAAAAATACCCTGAAAGGATACTTAATATTATGTTTACCTGTTGGTGATAGAAAAAGAATGGGGCTGATAAAGGTACAAGTGGGAACAAAATTTTCCTGCATGCCATTTGTACTGCATATCTAACCATGCAAGAACATTCCCTGTTCAAAAATTAAAAAGTCAATATGATGGAATAGACAATGAAATACAGGCTTTAAGCCACAGACACTATTTACAATTACTATACTCTAAATTTGTATTGTTGCTATTGTACTGCTACTTAATTCCTCACCAAGAATATTATCATTGAGTTGTTGATTCCATCCCTCTACTTGTAATACTTATTGCTTTCAAATATTCATCCACATATTTAGGGGGTCGATGGAGAAAAATTTTCCCATAAATGGATGACTATTTCAGAGTGAAAGCATTCTGACCTTAATAACTGCTTCTCTAGGACAGGAAAATTGACCATGATGAAGCCCAATTTTGATTCCAATCATCACATCAGGGAGTTCAACAGGAAGGTCCTCTGCTCCACAGCAGAGCTTTAGAGAGCAACTACCCCCACAGCAAGGGAAACTCTCACCAGCTCTGCCAGTGTCTCATTTCCTGTTCATCATTATAATGTGAGATGTATTGTTTAGGGAGAGGATACATATATTTGTGATTTATTTGTTGTAGTTTTCTTGATTATTATTTTTTTTATGATGGAGAGAGAAAATCCTGTGACTTGTCAGCTGGTGTTATGGTAACATTTGGGCCTTCCTAGAATTTGGCTTTAGAGTCTATCAGAATATAAAGACCCCTCCAACTTCTCCCCATCCTCTCACTTTAGAGACCTTAGTCAATACATTTTCAAACAACCATCATTTAAATTAATCTTTTAACATAGCATACCAAGGAATGGGCTTAATTATGGCATAAATGTGTGTGTGTGTGTGTGTGTGTGTGTGTGTGTGTGTGTGTGTGTGATTATTCTTTGTTCTAATGCTCTCATGTCACATATATTCCACTGCACTTTCCCTCTCATGATCCTTTTTCTAGTTTTGTCTCTTTCTCTTTTCTTGTTTTATAATATAAGTATGTGTGTGTGTATGTGTTTGTGTGTGTGTGTGTGTGTGTGAATGTGGGTATAATTGTAAATGTAGGTGATAAGTATGAGAGAAAACATAAGTCGGGCTTATTTTATTGAACACAATCATTTCCAGAGTCATACATGTTCCTGAAAATGTCATAATTTCATTTTTCTTTGTGGCTAAATGAAATTTAATTGTGTCTACGCAACACATTTTCTTTGTCCATCCATCTCCTGATGGACTTCTATGTGAGTTCCATGTCATGGCTATTGTGAATAGTGCAGCAATAAACATGGATATGTAAGTATCCCTATATTGTGTGGCCTTAATGTTCCTTGTGTATATACCTACACATGGTACACCTGAGTCATATGAAATTCTAATTTTAGTTTTGCAAGAAACCTCTGTATTGATTTGCACAGTAGCTGCACATATTTATTTCCCTATCAACAGTAGATTAGTGTTCCTTTTCCCCCACAACCTCACCAGCATTTGTTGTCTTTTTTGCTTTCTTTATAATTGCCATCCTGATAAGGGTAAAATCTAATATCAAAGAAGTTTTATTTTGCATTTCCCTAATTGCTGAGAATTAAACAAACCTCATTTTTAAAAGCATAAACTCTACTTCTCCTTTAATAAATAATTTGAATCTTATTACTAATGTCACATCCTTATCTTCAGCTCTACCTACTTTTATTCCAAACCTGCCTGTTGATGTCTTCCTTCCTTTGTCAGCATTGACCTAGCATGTGAATATATCAAATCATGACTTTCAGGACCTCTTAATTTAAACTGTTCAGTTGGTTTCAAGATGAGTAGAGGTAAACTAAAGATTTAACTTTATGTATATTAATTAATTAATTTACTTATTTATATTGCTTTTTGATGTAGGGTCTCACTCTAGGCCAGGATGACTTAGAACTCATTCTGTAGCCCCAGAATAAAATTTATTTCCACAGGATCACTTTAAAAAAAAGCTTGGAAATCTTTGGGACAAAGAAAAATTACAGAGTAAAGCCAGCATCTAGTGTATATTGTTTATTTAACAATGAAAACTTTTGACATGTAATTTAATGATTGTTAAGATTTGAAATAAATAACTGATACCATGTTATCTCTTCAAATTTGAATTTTTTCTTGCATGATTTTTCTCTGTTAGTGAAAAGAAGGAATAATAAAGATCTAAATGTTCACCAAGTCTATTATTTAATGATTTTGTGGTTGTGAATATAAAATTCTTCCTCTAAGTCACATTTGTAATATAAGTTAATAACACTTCGTAGGCTTTATAAGATAAGGTAATGTACACAGAGAGAAATGTACATGTGCTCCAAAAACTTGCCACCTTCTCAGAAGAATTCTTTTTAGAAGAATTGATACAAGCTATTAAGGAACAATGGTAGTAAAAAGCATTCTCTTAACAATAAAGAAAAAAATGATGCCATAAATGATACTTTAGTTGCTCCCTTTTAACATAAAAGCATCTATACTTGGCTGTTGGTCATGGTATTCTATCAAAAAAAGCACAAAACTCACAGTACCTTCCAAACTTAGATTGAGAACAAGTAGGTAAAGAAACTGAAAGATTATTTGTGCCACATGTATTTATGAAAATAGAATGTTATGTTCTACTAGCACATTCTTATATATCTATGATGGGTCATTTATGTGTGTGATTTGGTCCTACTGAAACCTATTCGCAATATTTTATAAATAATTCTTGATGGTCATTTCATACGTATTGAGCCTTCTAATTTCAAAAAGATCTGTCAACTATGTATTGGCGATTTGTACTGACTGTCAACTTAACAGGACCTGTAAGGGATTACCCAGATGAGGTTAGCCACTGGCTATGCCTGTGAAGGATTAGCTAGTTGAACGAAGTGAGAATCATCTTCACTGAAGACAGCACCACTCCATAGGCTAGAATCCTGAATCCTGACTGTACACAAAGGAGAGAGCTGGCCGGGAAGCAGCGTCCATGGCTCTCTGCTTCCTCACTATAGACTGAAAGTGACAACTGCCTCAAGCACCTAACGCCTTGCCTTCCATGATGGCATGTAACCTGGAGCTGTTAGCTCAAATGAACCCTTTCTCCCTCAAAATGACTTGTGTTAGATATTTTGTCTCAGAAAAAAGTAGGTAACATAAACATATATATCTACTTAAACTTGACCAGGGAGCTGAGCCGATGTGATTTCATTCTAATTGCTACTTCTAAACTGGTTTGTGTATGTGTGCACATATACATGTGTAGATCAATGTTTCCCGTGTTTCCTTCATAGCATATGTATCAGTGAACCTCCCTGATGTTGGCTCAAGTTAAGGTATGACTAAGAGACAACACTGAAGAAGAAATTCTAGTTAAGGATTGATTTGCTTTATAATCTACAATCTTTGGTATATAAAACTTTCTTTACCTATCTCCCACCTCCCTGAAGAAGATATATCCTCTTTAGGACTAGACATAGTAAAAAAATGAAATGTAAATATCAAAGCAAAAGGGTTGCTATGTCAGGTGTCTAATGAAAGCTCTATCACTTTAAGAGCTTCCCTTGCCACACACATGTGAAGCAGAGAAACCTGCAGCTTTGATAGCTGTGGCAAACACACCATCCAGCTCAGAAAGCCCATGGTCCCCAAATGGGTTTTATGCCCCTCTGGTACTTTGTAATTCTGCAATATTAAGACTTCACAGATTCTCAGGAAAATTAGAGCTGGGATCAAGAAACAAAAGCAAGATATTTTTGTGTTTGAGAAAAGTAAGCAGACGGGATTTTGATGACAGTCCACAACAGCACGAAAAATGATAGCAAGTATTTATCAGGCATAGTCTTTGTTTAAATTCTAATACTACAGAGCTAATTTGTATAAATTAGCCAGATACTGTATTAATTTTCCCCAAAGCTTACAAACTTAAGTTGAATATAGAAAATCTGTGTCTTAGAAGACTCAGAATTGTGACCATGGCTTGAGCAGAGGCTGGACATCTCCTCTGGCACAGTAGGTGGAAACAGCAGCAGGAGGGTAAGGTGACTTCTGGCATGGAGGAGCTAGTTGTAACACCCCAAAGTCCAGCCCCTACAACACACTTCCTCCAGCAAGTTTCTACCTCCCAAATTGCCACCAGTTGAGGATCAACCACCCCAAACACATAAGTTTATGTGGAACATTTGAGTTAAACCACCACAATCTGAAAGCTAGTAGAAGATATTTGTGAAGGATCACGAGAAAAGTGGAGTTATCTGAAATCCAAAAGAGAACTCTGAAAACTGAACTCAAAAATAAGCCAAGGATTTTAACAACTTAGTCAAGAAGATATACAGATAGTAAGTAGATATATGAAAAGTTAGTCACATCATCAGAGAAAGACAAAACAGCTATGCAGCACCACACATATCACAGGAATATGCTCAGCAGTCCAGTCCTGTTTAGAATCTGTAACTGACAACTCCAAATGCCATGAGAAATTAGACAAACAGGAACATTGCTGATTGGAACATAAAATGGTGCACACCAGGAGACTGTTGTTTGGGTATTTCTTACATAAGTAAATGTATTTTCACAATATAATCTAGTATACATTTTTGCCTTTTTCAAAGGGGTTGAAAATTTAGGGTCACACAAAAAGCTTGTACTCTGATGTTTAGAGCACTTCATTCATAATTGCTAAAGTTTGGAAGCAACCAAACTTGAATTGATAAACTATGCTACATCCATATAATGCAATATTACTCAATGCTAAAAGGAAGTAAGCTATTAATCCATGAAAGATGTGGAAGTTTCTCAAATATTATTAAGTGAAAGGCTTGTTTAACCACATGAAATTCTGGAAACTGAAACAGTAAAGAGATTTGGGCTGCGGATGTTAGATAGGAAGAAATGAGTAAGTACAGAATGGGGAAATTTTTAGGAAGCAAAAACTCTTATGGGTCCTAGTGTAACCACGTAATTGGTAATTATGACATACTGTGGAAGTATTGCAGTATCTAAGGAGGTTCTAGAAGAAGAAGCTCAACTGTTACACTTTTCTATGTTTTGGTGAAAAAGGAGAGAAAGTCTGGGGGAAGTCAAAAAGAACTGACAGAAATAATTCTAGTATGCAGCAGAGTGTGACCATAAGCCTGTAAATCAAAATCACAAGCAGGAGAATAGATTGGCATTAGTTAAGTGAAATAGGGAGAGAAGTATGACAGGAAGTGTTGGTTCACACCTTTAGCCCCAGCACTTGAGAGGCTGGAGTAGGAGAATCATAGTGGATTTCAGGCCAGCAGCCTGAACTCCTGAGTGAGTTTAAAGTCATCTTGGACTAGAGTGAGATACTGCCTCATAAAAAAGGAAAGAGGAAGGAAGGAAAAAAGGAAGGAAAGGTGGAAGGAAGGGAGAGAATATTTGCTTGAGACTAGAGATGTAGCTCAGTGTCACTGCACTCATCTAATTTTATTAGGATGCACAAGACTATAGTTTTGACTTATAACACCACTTTAAAATGTGATGTAAAAGAGAAATATCTTCCAAAAATGTGCACCAGTCATGGAAAGTTTTGTATGGAAGAAAAATCTAAGACTCTGAGGTTAGACTAATATATTTAAAAGAAATACAGGCATCACATTTCTAAGTATTAATGAAATGAGGAAAATTTAAAAGAAATTATTATAGTCTTATCAGTTTTCCTAGAAATCTCTACTGTTTGATGTTATTACTTATTAACATCCCTATTGGGCGGGAGACATTGCTCAGTGAATAAGGCACTTGTCTCCAAAGTCTAATCACCCAGGTTCGATTCCCCAATACCCATATAAAGCCAAATACACTAAGTGGCACATGAATCTGGAGCTCGTTTGCAGCAGCTAGAAGCCCTGGAGTGTCCATTTTATCTCTTTCTCATTCTTTCTCTTTCTCTCTCTTTCCTCTCTCCCTCTCTCTCAGCTTGCAAGTAAATAAAACTATTTTTATAATAGCAGATTGACTGCACTCTATTGAAGGATTCATCAGTCTCAGATTTTTAGATGCTAAAGTAAATCCTTCCCTGTGTTCCTTGGCTTTCAGCCTTTCCTCACTTTTCACTCACTGAATGACTGTTTAATGAAACTCTTCTCCCAGATGGCCCAGGTATGGTGAGTCAAACCCTGAGTAGTCAAATGTTAAGTCCCAAGCATCAATATGCAAAAAAAAAAAAAAAGAGAGAACTTGCAAGGAAAGTCAAAGCCCAGAGAATAGTCCTATAACCTTCCTACTGTGCCACCCTCATTACCTCCAAAGCATCCAACCCCCTCAGAATTAGGGTCATCAATGAATGAGCATCAGAAATCTAAACAATGGCTTTTAGGACATTATGTCATCTCTCTGATTCCACATTCAGTGTTGCAACACATGCAGACACACAATATTTTAAAGGAATTATTCTCTTTGGGAGACAGTATAGAAGAAAGTTAAAGATGAACATTGAAAAAAACAAGAAAAATAATCAAAGAGATATTGGGAAGTGATTAACTGTGTGGCTTATGTTTTTAACTTAGCTATTCATTGTGCATCACCATCACAAAGTTCAGCCTGCAATCCTGCCCACCTTCTGCCTTCCATCTGCTCAGATTTGTGTGGTTTCTATTCCCATCTAGCTCCAGTGAAAACCCATTAGATTATTGGACAAAACAGAATGTAAAGAAACAGATATGTATTATGAATAATCACATAGACATATGCAGGGATTTAATGCATGATATAGAGAAATTTTCAAACCAGTAGTAGAGGGAAGATTTATTATTCCACAAACAAACTGAATTGAATGACCATAGATTTGAAAAATATTCTTATTTTGCATCTTCAAAATGTGAATGAGTATATTACAGCTGAATTAGTTATATATCCTAAAAGAAAAAATCATGAGCAGTAAATACAGTATATATTTTATCTCCATCTTGGAGTTGCAAAAGAATTTTTAAAAATAAAAAAAAAAGGGGGGGCTGGAGAGATTGCTTAGTGGTTAAGGTGCTTGCTTGCCATGCCTAAGGACCTAGGTTTGATTCCTCACTACCCACATAAGCCAGATGCACAAAGTAGTGCATATGTCTGAAGTTCATTTGCAGTAGCTAGGGGCCCTGGCATGCTCGTTCTCTCCCTCCCTCTCTCTCTCTCTCTCTCTCTCATACACACACACACACGCATTTGCCCCTTTCTCTCTCAAATAAAGAGATAAATATTTTTAAAATACTTTATTTATTTATTTGAGAAAGTGTGTGAGAGAGAGAGAGGGAGAGGGAGAATGGGAGCACCAGGGCCTCCAGCCACTGCAAAGCAATTCCAGATGCATTGCCAGCTTGTGCATCTGGCCTATGTGGGTCCTGGGGTATCAAATCTAGGTCTTTTAACTTTGCAGGCAAACACCTTGACCACTAAGCCATTTATCCAGCCATACATAAATAATTTTTAAAAAGTCAAAAAAGGAACCAAAACTATTTCAAAATCTAAAACTAGTTGAGAAAAGACTAACAAAAGTTAGAATTTTTTAAAATTGCATTTAAAACAAGGTTTTACTATTCAAAATCAACAATTTCTATTTCAATATTTATGTTAAAAAGACCATTTCATAATAGAAACATGAGAGTATATTATAAAGAAGTTCATAGAAGAAATACAAATGAGTAGTAAATGTGTTTTACAAGATGTGTAGTCATTTTAGATATTGAAAAATTTATATTGTCAATAAGATTGGTAAGCACTAATGACATTGACAATATCAATTATCAGAAAAAAAACTGAGAAATCTTTGGCCCCATATCTAGTGAGTGTAAATAAATAATATGTATACGTGTTAAGGTGGAGAACATTTTAAGTATGAGAATTTCAAAGGTGTTAAGACAGACCAAGCTAGGAAAAGATATCCCCAGCCCCACCCCACCTAGCTACTCCCTTTGCCCCACAAGAGAAGCAGGTGGAGCGAGAGACTGTGCTTCACTTGTGAAGTAACTTCCAGACCTTGAGCACCATCATATGGGTGCTGGAGAACTGAAACCAGTGGGATGGAGTAAAGGGGTGATATCATTTATTATGACTGTCTTTGTCCTTGATACATTTCAAAGCTTGAGAGTCGGAAGCATGACTGGCTTCTTGAAGACAAACACTGAAGACAGAGTGAAGTTTGCCCACAGATAAAGAATCATGAGGATGTGAAGGCTCCTTCATGGGAAAGCTTTCAACTGTCATGTCCTCTGAATTGGAATTTGGCCCAAGACTTTATCCAGATTCATAACAGTCAGGAAATCTCTTGTCCTTAAGGATGGAAGGAGGGAGAAAGAAAAGGATGGATGGAGGGAAAGAGGGAGGTAACAGGAAGTAATATATGTATATTTTTATGCACATATGTGTACACACATTTGGTTTATTTAACATGACTTGTTACAATACTGTTTTATTCTAGTACTATCCAGCTTACAATTTTCCTCAAAGAGTAAACATCATATGTACACATAAATGGAAAATGTTACTCATTTGTTTTTTATTCGGTCAACTACATTGGTCATCCATTCCTATGGGTTGAATACTCCACAACCATATGACTGTATTTAGGCTGTGATTACAAAAACCTTTTGCTAGGTAATTTATAAGTTATACAAATTAGCTGTTCATGCTTCTGGAAGCTGGGAAATCCAATAGTGAGGTACCAGGAGGGTTGGTGCTGGTGCAGGTCCTCCTCACGTATGCTATCTTGTAGCCATGACCTCACAGGATGGAGGGGCAGTCTTCCCTCTCATTAGGCTTCCAGCTTCCTGACCTAATCACCTCTTAGTACTATCACACTGGGGATTTCAACACATGAATGGAGGAGAGGTGTACATTCAGACCATTACAGCTACTTCAATGATGACTAAAGATATTATGCTAGGCTGACATTAGAAAACTGTTTGTTCACTGTCTATTTACTCTGTTATTACCTGTCTTTACTATTTTATTGTATTTTTTTTATTTTTTTATTTATTGGAGAGCAACAGACACAGAGAGAAAGACAGATAGAGGGAGAGAGAGAGAGTGGGCGCACCAGGGCTTCCAGCCTCTGCAAACGAACTCCAGACGCATGCGCCCCCTTGTGCATCTGGCTAACGTGGGACCTGGGGAACCGAGCCTCGAACCGGGGTCCTTAGGCTTCATAGGCAAGCGCTTAACCGCTAAGCCATCTCTCCAGCCCTATTTTTTTTTACTTATATCAGATAAAACATAGGGACTTCAATGGGCTTATTTTAAACAATAAACTTAACAACCATATCCTACCAAGTCTTTCCTTTCCACACTTCTTGTTCAAGTCTTGTTTCTTAGGGACATCAACTTTCTATTCCCTTAGTAACTTTTTAAAATTATTTATTTATTTGGAAGTGACAGACAGAGAAAGAAAGAGGCAGATAAAGAGAGAGGGAGAATGGGTGTGCCTGGGTCTCCAGACACTGCAATCGAACTCCAGACATATACGCCCCCTTGTGCATCTGGCTAACATGGGTCCTGGAGAATCAAGCCTTAAACTGGGGTCCTTAGGCTTAATAGGCAAGCACTTAACCATTATCAACCCATCTCTCCAGCCCTTTAGCAATTTTTAAATTTATTCCCGTATTTATATTTAAAGATTGTTTCTACTTCTATTTTTTTACATTAAGTATCTGTATTGACTTTCTTTTGAGAAAGAAGATAATTTAATTCTTTTGCAGCACTACCTCAGATCATGATTCCTGCTTTGTCTTCAAAATAGATGCACCATAACTTTTTACTAAGTCAAATATCGCAATTATAGTATTATCACATATTTTCAAAGTTTGAACCATAGTGTGTTTTGATCTTATGTTTTTTCCTTTTAAAATATTTTATTTATTTATTTACCAGGGGAGAGAGAGAGAGAAAGACAAAGACACGGATTGGGTGCACCAGGGCTTCTTGCAACTGAAATCTCACTCTAGCCACTTTTTGCACCTGGCTTACATGAGCACTAGATAATTGAACCATGGCCATCAGGCTTTGCAAGCAAGCACCTTTAACCACTGAGCTATATCTCCAGCCCCTTATATTCTTTGTTATACAAACATTAGCTTTACTCATTTCCCATTGGGTACTTTTATTTTTCTTCCATCTTTTTGTCAAGCATTTCTGCATGCAGGGAATCACATGGGTACCAATGCATTGATGGCATAGGTGCAGCCACGGCTCAGACCAAAAATGAAAACCAATGCCTGAAAACCTCACCACAATTCCCTCCTCAGCTCAGACAGCATCTGTACATTAAGTCTGTTCTAATTTACTTTATGTCTAATTTGACACTTAATTACATCCTAAAAACTAAAATTTATGTGGTGTATATATGAAGCTTAGTTGACAATGCTAAGCTGATTTATAAATATAGTTGTACCAATTCCCTTTGCCACCATCTACCTAATACTACACATGCTTCCCAAAACATTATACACACACACACACACAACATAATATATATGCAATATAGGCAACATGCCTTGTGTTTTAGAAACAGCCATGGCACTTTCAAGCAGGTTTGCTGGATGCCTGCATGGAGACTCAATGGAGCCATGAGGATGGACCATGGGTTGCAGTGGAGACCCAGTGAAGAGGCTGGGACCACTAGATGGCTACCAAGGAGAGCTACCCGCCCCAGAATAAGTTTTCCAGGAGTGTGAGTAGACTAGCTGAAGAGAAGGAACTGGAACTCCAGAGACTTGTTGCTGGTTAGGATTATCAGATTTGGATATTTGTTACTGACTAGAGTTGTTGGACTTGGAGCTACAGAGTTTGATGTTTGCCCTGGTAGTTTTAAATCTTGTATTGGTTGAATATTTCTTTGCTACACCCAATGCCATTTTTTGCAGTGTGAATGTTTATTCAGTGCTATTACGGGTTTTTTGAGGTGTTTCTTTTTTTTTTTTTTTTTTTAGTATTATGGCTCAGTTAAAAGACCTTTGATTATGGGGATGAATGAATTGATATGAATTGATAAAAACTATGGGGACTTTGAAAGTTGGACTGAATGTATTGTATCAGGTATGGTTATCAGTTTATAGGGATCAGGGACAGAATGTGGTGGTTTGACTCAAGTGTCCTCCATAAACTTAGGTGTCCTGAATGCTAGGTGATAGAGATTTGGTAATAAATACCTCTTGGAGACAGTATATTGTTGGGTAAGGGCTTATGGGCACTACAGCCAGTTTCACCTTGCCAGTGTTTGGCACACTCTCCTGTTGCTATTTTTCATCTGATGTTGCCCAGGAGGTGATGTCCACCCTCTGCTCATGCTATTGTTTTCCCCTGCCATCATGAAGCTTCCCCTCAAGTCTGTAAGTCAAAATAAACTTTTTTTTTTTCCCACAAGTTGTTCTTGGTCGGGCGATTTCTGCCAGCAATGCAAACCTGACTGCAACATCCTTCCTCCTGAGACTATATAGTGAATTCCAGGTTAGCCTGGGCTAAAGTGAGACCCTACCTTGAAAAATAAAACAAATAATGATAATGGCAGCTGCAGGTTATGTGACTCTGTCTCAAGGAAACAACATGGCAAGAGTGATAGTGAAGGAGAAATAGTAAGAAACTAGCTTCTTTTAAGCAGTTTCAGTTAGCAACTGAGGCCCAGAAAGAATCAATCCCATCGCACCCTGGCATGAATAGAGCTGTTGGTAAGAATGGAACTCGTGTCTGATAAAGATGTATCTAGAACAGCTACAGCGCCACCTGCTGCCCAAAGTCTAGCATACTTCCTGGGTGGGCTGCCCTCTGGGATCTTTCCTTCAAATCTACAAACCAATCTGGGCTTCCCCTTACATACCTAGATCTGATTGAAAGAATCCATTTTCAATCTATTATAAAGGCCTGCCCTTGCTGTCCTCCCCCTCCCCGCATATCCTCACTCTGCTCTATTATCTCTGCCTGGATACATCTGAGTCTGGCTGTCCCCCACTACACCCAACCAAATGGGTGGGAGAGAGCAGAGCTCTGTTTCTTGGCCTGGGTAGTTTTTGTACTTGACCCTGCTTTATAGTTTGGGGTAACTTCTCCCTTTAATTACATGTATGATTTTCCTCTGGGCTCCGAATCTACCATGTGTGTATTTTCCTAGCGCTCTAGATCTACCACGTGGGCGCTTCCTCTAAACTGCTGGCCTGCTATCTGTGTAGTTTCTCTAAACTCAGGGTAACCATGGGTGTAGCTCTCTTTACTGCTCATTTCTCATCTGACTTTCTCGGTTTCTCCTTTGATATCTTCCCTTTGCTATTCTTCCTTAAGCTATCCCCATTTGCCCTCTTAACTTCCTTTCATGGGGAAGCTCGGGGCAAAGGCCATGTGTGTTCTTTCCATGTCTCCCTGCACAAGCATCTAGGTTCTATCTTTCACATGTTTATAGTTCTGCCTCAGCCATTTCCTTTAATGCATCTCATAAATGATGCTATGTTTCACACATGAATACACGCTTCTTACTTTCTAAGTCCTTATGGCTCTGCTCTAGCCTTCTTCCTAGATCCCAAGTTTCCCTTAAATTACACAATTTGTGAATTCTCCCTAAATTAACTTAATAATTAATAATTTATCCTTTTATGATTTTATCATTTTTATCAATTCTTTGATGAAAATAGAACAGTATGCAAAATTGGAGGACTCAACAGTATGCAAATTTGGGGGACTCCTCCTAAAATACAAAACCATGCATCAATAGGAGTATATAAACATAGTCCACTGGCCTCTAGATGCTTGCACAGAGGGCACATGCACCAGCACATAAATGCGAGTACACTATATATACACACAATCCACAGCCTTCCCCATGCATACAAAGTCATTCTTCCCCATAGCTTCTCAGAGCTTGTTTTTCTTTTCTGAAGTTTATATACTAGGCTTTTTTTTTTTTTTTTTTTTTTTTGGTTTTTCGAGGTAGGGTTTCACTCTAGCCCATGCTCACCTGGAATTCACTATGGAGTCTCAGGGTAGCCTCCAACTCACAGTGAGATCCTCCTACCTCTGCCTCCAGAGTGCTGGGATTAAAGGCATGTACCTCCACTCCCTGCTCTTTTCTCTCTTTCTTTCTTTCTTTCTTTCTTTCTTTCTTATTTTTTTGTCAACTGAAGACAACAGGTGGGTTTAATGTGATTACATTTTTTTAAGTATGTAAATTTTTTTATTGTCAACTTCTATACTTACAGACAACAAACCCTCCCCTCTCCCACTTCCCCCTTCATAACTCTGCTCTGTCATATCCCCTCCCTCTGTCCATTAGTCTCTCTTTTAATTTGATGTCATCATCTTTTTCTCCTATTATGAGGCTCTTGTGTAGGTATTGCTAAGCACTGTAAGATCTTGGATATCAAGACCAAATTCTGTCTGGACAGTTGTATGTAAGGAATGGTACCCTTCCTTTGGCTCTTACATTCTTTCTGTCACCTCTTCTGTGATGGACCCTGAGCCTTGGAGGGTATGAGATGTTTCAGTGCTGGACATTCCTCTGTCCCTTCTTCTCAGCACTATGTAGCCTTTTGGGTCATCCTGGTGGTCATCAGTAGGTTCTTATTTTTAAGCCCAGTTAATCTGCTGTATCATTCTATATGTAATACTTTAAACACCATCATAGTCAATTAGCAATGTGTAAGTTTTAATATTTGGTAATATTTGTTCCTTTTTATTAAAATCTTTTAGGTATCTTAGCTATTTTTAGCTGTATATTTCTGTTGGGCAAAAAAATGAATTTTGTTTAGGATTATATTTATGTTTCAAAAAGAATAAGAAATCATCACAAATGAAAATTCTAGATATTAAAGGTATAAAATTTTAGTCTAAATTATACTGGGTGTGACTAATGGAAATGTAGATAGTTTTTATAGAATAAGAGAGTGGTGATCACCAATGCACAGTAATATCAATTCTCAAAAAAAAAAAAAAAAATCAACAACTTAGGCTGTGCAGCTATCCCGGTGGGTAAAAGTGCTTGCTATGCAAGCCTGGTGATTGGAGTTCAGACCCCTAGAGCCCATGTGGAGCCACATACAGTAGTGAGTATCTATGATTCCAGGCCTCCCACAGCAAAATCAGAGGTGGAGTCTGAAAAAGCCCAGAAACTTGCAGACCAGCCAGCCTGAATTACTCAGTGGTGAACATCTGGAGACCTTGTCTGAAAAGCAAGATGCAGGGTGAGAACCGACCCCCTGACGCTGTCCTCTAACCTTCACACATGCGCTTACACATACAGCATTCACATATATACACAAACCAAGATAGCTTTTAAAAAATCAAGAACTCGGGCTGGAGAGATGGCTTAGTGGTTAAATGCTTGCCTGTGAAGCCTAAGGACCCTGGTTTGAGGCTCGATTCCCCAGGTCCCACGTTAGCCAGATGCACAAGGGGGCGCACGCATCTGGAGTTCGTTTGCAGCGGCTGGAAGCCCTGGCATCCCCACTCTTTAACTCTCTCTCTCTCTCTCTGCCTCTTTCTCTATCAAATAAAGAAATAAAAAAAAACAAAATAAAATTTAAAAAAATAATGCCAAAAAATTTTTAAAAAATCAAGAACTTGAGCTGGGTGTGGTGGCGCATGCCTCTAATCCCAGCACTTGGGAGGCAGAGGTAGGAGGATCGCCATGAATATGAGACCACCCTGAGACTACATAGTGAAATTCAAGTCAACCTGAGCTAGAATGAGATCCTATCTCAAAAAACCAAAACCAAAACAAACAAACAAAAAATCAAGAACTTGAGCTAATATGTATGTATATGTACTTGGAATTTTTGGCATACTCAAAGAAATATTAACAAATTTTCTTTTTTTAATTTTTAATTTAATTTTTATTAACATTTTCCATGATTATAAAAAAAATCCCATGGTAATACCCTCCCTCCCCCCCCACACTTTCCCCTTTGACATTCCATTGAGAAATAATTGCCAAAATTTTTCCAAATTTGGTGAAAACTATAAACCCACAGATCAAAGAAGTTAAATAAACCCCAGGCCTCACAATGATGAAAAAATGGTGACAAAACATATAATAGAACAATTTTTTAAGAAATCCTTGACAAAGAGACAATTTCAAAGTCATCCACAGGGGCCAGGGAGCCACATTAGAACACAGTAGGAAAGATGTTGAGGTGACAAGCAGATTTCTTTTTTGGAAACAGTGGAAGCACCTGTTTTAAAAACATTGAGGGTCAAGTATGGTGGCACATGCCTTTAATCCCAGCACTTGGGAGGCAGAGGTAGGAGGAGTGCCATAAGTTCAAGGCTGCCTTGAGACTACATAGTGAGTTCCAGATACACCTGGGCTAGAGTGAGATCCTACTTCAAAATAAAACTAAAAAAAAAAAAAAAAAAAAAAAAGTTGAGAAAGCCATGGGTGGTGACATATACCTACTGTTATCCCATCACTGGGAAGGCTGAAGTCAGAGAATTCCAAGTTCAAAGTTAGACTGAGATACATAGCAAAAACCAGCAACATAGTGTTCTTTTTATAGCAAAATTGAATTTTCAATATAGAAAACAATCTAATCTTTTTCAGCCATAAAAAGGTGAAAGAATTTGCTACAAATGACTTTCATTATAATATTTCATTATAATAAAAATATTTGGGCTGGAAAGATATCAAAGTGGCTAAAGTGCTTGCCTGAAAAGCTTAGTGACCTGTATTTGATTCCCTAGTACCCACGTAAGTCAGATGCAAAAAGTAGCACATGCATCTGGAGTTTGTTTGCAATGGCTGGAGGCCCTGGCATGCCTATACTTTCTCTCTCTCTCTCTCTCTCCCTCTCTCTCTCTTTCTCTGTATTGCTCTGCTTATAAATAAATAAATATTTTAAAATGTCATTTAAGCAGGAAGAAAACTAGTATAAAAAGGAAACTTGGATCTAAATTAGGAGTATCATAAATATGAATATGTAGATAATATAGCAATTTTTATTACTTAAATCTCAAATATCATTAATTGCTTAAACCAAACATAGTAACCTAAAACTATGGGATTTTCAATATATATGAAAGAAAAAATGCTTGCCAGCATATAAAAACTGAGAGAGGAGAAACATGTATATTTGTATGTTTACCATATTATATATGTGTTAACATAATCTCACTTAAATAAACTTAAAGTTATATACTCTCTAAAGCTTAAAATTGCCACAAAAATAACATGAAAAATATAGTTAATAATCCAATAGAGAGAATAAAGTATAATTAAAACTTCATTGAAATTCCCAGTCAGAATGGTTATCATAAGAAAACAAAAAGCAACAAAAGCTTTCTAGTATAAGGAGTAAAAGGAGTGCTTTCACACTGCTTGTGGTAATGTAGAATAGCTACTACGGAAATTAGTGTGGTGATTCCTCAAAACGGTTTGAAGTTGACCTATATAGCCCAGCTATACCCAAAGGAAATGAAGTCACCATACTTAAGAGATCCTCACATATCCATATTCATTGCAGCGCTATTTACAATAGCCAAGCATTGAAGTCAGTCTTGGTGCCCATATACTGATGAAAAAATATAGAAAATATGGATATTCAGGGGACCATTACAGTAGAATGAACTGATGTCATTCATAGTAAAATGAATGGAAATAGAGTTCATCATGTAATGTAAAATAAGTCATATGCAGAAAGGCAAGTGTTAAATGTTTTCTTTCGTATGTAGAAATTAGAATTTAGGGGACTGACCTGGGTGTAGTTCAGGGGCTAGGAGAGTCAGGAGTCGGAGGGACCTGGTAAGAAGGGGTAGTTGCAAGGGTTGATGCAATACAAATGCAATGTGTGTGTGTGTGTGTGTGTGTGTGTGTGTGTGTGTGTGTGTGTGTGTATGGAAATGCCACAGTGAAACCCATTCATACTTATTAATAAATATAGTATTAAAATAAATAATTACACCCATAAAGATTAACAATGTACAAAACAATATTTTAAGTACCCCTTGAGCCTCTGTCCTAGTCATATTTCCCTGCACCTGGCTGTAATAAAAACTAGGCAAATAAACATTCAAGTAGATCCAGGTGTCACTGACCTGGCAGTGATTTGCATGCCACAAGAGACAGCAGTTATCCTCACTGAGGCCCTCAGCCAGGGTCTCAAAAGTAGCTGGGCTTGTGCACGAATCCAGGGAGAGGTGATTTGCCTAGGGATGCTGTTTTCCCTGCGTACGTGTCCCAGCACTCTGCACTTACAGGCAGTCTGAGCCGACTTCACTGGAGAAGATGTATTCCTCCTTCACATTGATCTTCACGGTCATCTTTTGCCTGGAGACTCTAGTTGCTTTGCTGCAGAATGGCTTCATGGTGGGTATGCTGGGCAGGGAATGGGTGCAGAGTCGGACACTACCTGCAGGTGACATGATTGTAGCCTGTCTTGCTGCCTCTAGGTTCTGCCTGCATGGGCTAGCCTTCCTGAACAACTTCCTGGCCTTTATGTTTTGTTACAAAATTAGCTATTTGGGCATACTCTGGGACTTTAGCAACACTCTCACTTTCTGGCTAACCACCTGGCTTGCCATCTTCTACTGTGTGAAGATCTCTTCCTTCTCCCATCCCATATTCTTCTGGCTGAAGTGGAGGATTTCAAGGTCAGTTCCCAGGCTGCTGCTGGTCTCCCTGATCATCGGTGGCCTGTCATGTATCTCATCAACCACAGGGCATGTGATTTCCTCTCCAACAACGGTCTTCTATGTAAACTGCACACTTCCGCATATAAAAATGACCTTCTATCAGAGATATTATCGCTATCATGCAATGCTTTTGTGGGTCATTCCATTCTTCCTTTTCTTGACGTCCATCATCTTGCTCATGTTCTCACTGTACCGGCATATGGGGCAGATGCGGGATTTCAGGTCCGGAGCTCACAATCCCAGCACCCAGGCTCACACTATGGCTCTGAAGTCACTTGCCTTTTTCCTGGTCTTCTATACATTGTACGTCCTGTCTTTGACAACGTCTACCACAAAAATCATAATCTTCCAGAGCCCCTGGAACTGGGCCTGGGAAGTGGTAACCTACACTGGCATCTCCCTGCACTCCATCATCCTGATGCTAAGCAGCCCCAAGCTGAGAAAGGCCCTCAAGATGAGGTTTGCAGACCTCTGTACTGTGTGCTCGTAAGGTTGTCAAGACCCTGGACAAAGGCTGGTCTGCTCACAAGTTATCAATGTCTATAGCCAGCACCACAATGACTGATCTCCTATAGAATTTATAAGCTTTTGGCATTCTCCTTTTTCATTGCCTCTTTTCTTTCTCGTCTCATCCATGCTCCACCTATTCTTTTTCCATATTTTGGCCTTTATTGCTACTTGTAGTCCCTGGTCTTTCTTAACAGGTTTATGATTCTTTAAGCAAACAACTCTATTAATAGTTTCCAAGCATTATTTTGGTCTATATTCTTATTATGAAGACCCTTGACTACTGTCAGTTGTCTATAGGCAAACTAAAGTTGCTTGGGTTTCAGTGGCATGGGTAGATTCTCCGATGCCACTCTCTTGTGATAGCAGCCCAGCTTTTCTGTATGCCCTGGTCTCAGCCCCCTCTAAATGTGGCTTCTACCCTTGACCCCATGTGTCCTCTCCTTAATGTTCTATTCTTTGGCTCAGCAAAGAACACAGCCTTCCCAGTTCCTTGCCTTTCTTTCTTTATCCTTTGCTTTTTCTGACCTTCTTTGCCATTCCTGTCTTCCCATCATCTCAGGACTAATCCTAGCTTGGGGCTTATTCAGCTTGTTCTCTTAGGGATGGGGAAACAGTAGTTTTATCCCACTGTAAGATTTACCTGTGGCTTCATATGCTTGCTATATGTTGAATGAAAAGGAGTTGTCTTGCATGGAAATGTGAGGTTTGGGTCAACAGAAGATAGAGAAAAGCAAAGGAAATTCCCAACAAATCATTGTTGTAATAATCCTGTTCTTCCTGTCTGCCACCCTGTTATTTAGGGCAAATGTTATCAGGCAAGAACACGTGTGAAACAGACTACATGGAGTAGGAAGAGACGTATGAAAACTTCCACTTCCATTAATTTTATCCTTTACATCCTTATTTTTGTATATTTTAGGATGTATTTTAGTAAAGAGATACATGTATATAACTGATAACAAATGTATGCTTGTTAATATCTTAGACATCCTAGGCTACTAGCAAAGAAAAATGACATTTGGAAATACGATATTATGATCAAAGTTATTTTTAAAACAAAGAATATGGAAAGAGTGAGTATGATTTTCATTGTGACAAAGTGATCATTTTATCAAGAGGAAATGTGTATGTACTTAATAATAGAGTTTCAAAATATATGAAGCAAAACTGATAGGACTTCAAAGAGAAATACAAAAATCCATAATAATAATCAACCATCAGTACCCTTCCCTCATGAACTGATTTAACAAACAGACAGAAAATCAGTAATGATATGGAAAACTTGAACATTATTATCAGACTAGATTTAATTAACACACAATATCACAACACACCTTTTTCATGTGCATATGAAACATTTATCAAAATATACCATATTCCCTCTCCAATCTCAGCCACAGTAAATCTAAGATGTTTTCAGATCACAATCAAATAAAACCAGAACCCAGTAATGGAAAAATATCTATCAAGTGCTCAAATACCTCAAATGTAAGTAACACATATATCAGAAATGTTTAATCCTCTAATCAGAGAACTCAAGCTGGAACTTAGATAATATGAAATAAATAAAAATAATAAAGTATTTAAAAATGTGTGGGAGCTACTGACATAAAAATTACAGGGAAATTTACAGTAATAAAAGTCTATATTCAAAAATAAGAGAAGTCTCAGATTAGCTCCCAGCTCAATAAAGTAGAAAAAGGAGAACATTAGAAAACCACAACAAGCAGAACAAAGGGAATTAGCAAAGGCTGAGTAGAAATCAAAGAAGTCGAAGACTGAAAAACACTCGAGAAGATTAGTGATCAATAATTTGGTTCTTGCAATGATTGTAATGGGGAGGTAATATGATGGAGAATGGAATTTCAAATGGGAAAGTGTGGGGGTGGGGAGGGAGGGAATTACCATGGGATATATTTTATAATCATGGAAAATGTTAATAAAAATTAAAAATAAATAAATAAATAAATAATTTGGTTCTTGGAGATCAATAAATTGTTAATCCTTTACATTGATTGAGGTGGAAAAGGAAGAAAAACACAAAGTATCAATTTCAAGGACAGAAATAATATCATTATAGTCTAGATATATTAAAAGAAAAATAAGGAAGTATCTTGAACAACTTTATCCTAGTAATTTGAACAATTTAGGTGAAACACATTAGTTTTTGGTTTTAATTTTTGTTCTGTAAGGCATTCTAACTAGTCTTCTGTTGAGGACTGGCAATTATCTTCGGAAATTTCTTTAACAATGACCCCAGGATTATCTCTTCTCCAGCTCACCTATGTTACTTTGATCCCACTATTTGAGGAGTTTTGCTGTTACTATTTTGTTTTGTTTTTCCTCGGTCTTTTATTTCAACAAAACATATCCCTCTTCATTCTCTTTTTTTAAAAGTATATGCAAAGTAAAATTTTGAGAACTTTTATGTCTGGTTGTATTTTGTTCTACTCTGGGTCTTGATTTATGTTTTGTGGGTATTTTAAGGAGAGATTTTTGTTGTTGTTTATTTTTATTTATTTGAGCATGACAGACAGATAGTGAAAGAAGTACAGAGAGAGAGAGAGAGAGAATGGGCACACCAGGGCCTCCAGCCACTGCAAACGAACTCCAGATGCGTGCACCCCCTTGTGTATCTGGCTAACGTGGGTTCTGGAGAATCGAGCCTCAAACAAGGGTCCTTAGGCTTCACAGGCAAGTGCTTAACTGCTAAGCCATCTCTCCAGCCCAAGAGACTTTTTTCACTACTAATCCCTCTCCCTCTACATACACAAAGAAAAATTTATATTTCACCTTTCTCTAATCTACTAAGTGAATTATCATTTTTCCAATTTTTTAAAAAATTTTTCTTTTCTTCTTTTTCTTTGCTTTTCTTTTTCTTTCTTTTTTTTTTTTTTTTTTTTAGAGCTGGGAACCAAATCTCAAATCTCAGGCCTTGTACCTGCTAGAAAGCAGTCTACCACTGAGCTAATTTCCAACTTTTTCACATACTTTTGACATACCTGATGACTTTGTGGATTCATAATTTTATTCATATAACTATTCTTTTTGTAGAATTTTATTGGATGTATAAATAAAAAAAATGAAAAATATAATCAGCAATAACTGTTAATTATGACACTGTATTTCTTCTTCCTGCCATTATTCCAGATTGTGATAAACAGTTTTCACCTATATTGGCAGGCAGTAGGCTAAATTTGTAATGTTGGACCTATTTTAAAAATTTCCAAGAATAGAAAAATTGTATGCTTACAGTTGCTCTAGGTATCTTAGAGGAAGTGTTAAAGAAAATGCAGGTAAATACTAGTCATAATAAAAATTAATAAAAATTCTTTGTCACTATGATTGTTAACATAAATGTCATTTTAGGACCATCAGTTGAGTGGAGGGAACATCAAAGAAATTATGTTCAAATTTATATCATTATGTGAGAGTTGAAATTCATCTCCACTAAAACTATTCCACAATAACTATATATAATGCTAATTTAATTTGCAGCCATATTCATATAAACATAGAATTTCCTACTAAATGTGATATAAATAAAATTTTAATTAATATGGAAAGTATTGCTTTGAATATTTACACCAAATAATTGTCACTAATTATTTGTGAAAGTAAAGGGTTTTGTACTCTATATTTTTAAGGACTGAACATATACTATGTTTGTGTTGAAAGAGGAAAAGGAGATTTAGAAATTGTCTTCTTTGGTAGGGAGAGGAATAAACTGATTATAAATCTAAATAAAAGTTATTCCACAAAGTTATCATAAAGTGAAAGCTGAGCTATTTTCTATGATATGATATTCTATTGACTTGAATTAATTCAATAATGCATCTATCTATGATTAGGAATTTCAATGACACAAGTAGTAAAGAATTTTTATTCAATAAAGAGACTTGAAAAACACATAAAATATATTCCCTTCCTCTTACGTCTACTAAGAGGCCAGTAGTGATACAAACCTCTGCAATAACATTCAGGAATAATTAAAATGTATTTATTATACTGTCATTGGGAGCTGTTTTCTGCTTTGTCTGCCCAGTAAACTCATTACCATCATCTAGTTACAGATCTTCTTGTACTGATGTGGAAGATGAAGTTTGGGTTAGGGTATGTTAGCTTTCTCTACTCTCAATTCCACCTCCCAGTCTTGAACATATTGATAATTCAGTTCTGGCCCACTGGGAGCTCATCACCATGGTGAATGCTGCAGATGTGATCATGGGTCCTCAGGCAGAACCTTTAGTCTCTTCCCTGTGATCTTCCCCAGTGATGTGTCAGTGGAAACAGCTTTCCTTTCTCCTGGCTTCTAAGCTACTGAGTTGCTTACAAGTCTGCCACCTTCATAGGACCCTGAAACACTATTCCTACTCCTGGATGCTGAAGTTGATGATGGCAATGAGGGTGACAGCAATGAAGACTAGGACCACACTGTTGATGATTAACCCTGAGCTAGGGAATCTTTTAGACATCTTATATGTATGAATTTATTTAATCTTCACAACAAATTTTTGAATTCAATATAATTTTCTGAGTTTTCTGATATGCAAAATGGTTTAGTGTTTCTCCTAACATTTTACTGACATAACAAAGACAGAAACAGAAGTAAGGGGAGGGGAGAGGAAGGAAAGAGAGGGAGGAAAGGAAGGATCCCATGAGTCCATTTAGTACTTTGTTAATGACCTGGTGAGGATAGTTCTGTAAACTATACATTACATGCTAGCCAGTAATGAAGGGTATGGTGAGAGTAAGTCTATACCTTTCTTAGAACTTTTAATCATATTATTTCAAGAATTTGATCCAGATTTATAGTCATCATGTATTACCTATAAATGTGTTTTAAAGGCCCTGGAATTAAATCGAATGTTATTTTCCAATTTCCTAACCATTAATCAAAATGAATGGCCAAACAGACACTCATTAAAGAGAGGAAGAGAAGAGAGAAAGAGAAGTGGTAGAGGGAAAGAAAAGGGAGAAAAGACAAAAGAGTGAGGAAAACCTAACCAAGCTTCCTTTGATACCCCAAAGGCAAAATAAATTCACTCAGCTTCTTGAGGCTTTACCACAACCACTTCCTTACCAAATTGGAGGATTCTCTATGCTATCAAAACCAGTTCAGAAGCACCATAATTTTCCTGAGAAGCAAACTAATGGCCAGTCTTCTGTTTATAGCTGCCTGTGGAATGTGTCACCAGTGACTCACCATTGTCACTGAAAACAAAATAATAGTTTGGTAATTTGAAGTCAAAAGGTTATAATGAAGATGAAAACAAAATTCAGAGACTGTTTCCTGAGTAATAGCTATACTCTTAACACAGGTATTGTCAATTGGTATACATGCAACAGGTTTAATAATCTTATAGTTGAACATGAAAAATTAGAACTTAGAGAGCAATAACAGAAGCTTCCTCCAATTAGGACCTGGGGGTAATTTTTTTAAAATGTCTAATACCTTATAATGGCATGAATTTATGATGAAAGATACACAAAGGATATTTTTGGTAAATTTTTGTATTGAAATCTCATGTACACAGGCCACCAATAGTAGATAGAAAATAGAAAAAAAATGGCATCTGTAGACCATATGCAGGATTTCTCTTGCCATTCTTTATACAAAACAGCATAACAACTGTTTAAATAGCATTTATATTATTTTATGTAATCTATAAATGATTTAATATCTGTGAGATTAGATTAGATAGGTTAGATACAAAAACTGTATCGTTTACATAAGGGATTTAAGCTTCTGTGAATATAGATACCTACAAGAAATAATGTCTCATGGGTACAGAGTGATGACTGCATGGATACAGTAGGGACACCGAATATATAGTATATGGCAACTCAGAAAGTTCATATGAACTGAACACATCTGGATAAGCAGCATCTAGATGAAGACAGAGAACATTATCAAAACCTTCTTCCTAGACCCCCTAAATCAGTAGTTCTACAAAGGTAACCAATATTCTGACTCCTATAACCATACATTGGAATTGCTTGTTGAACTCCATAGAAATAGAATTGTACATTCCTTTACATTCAACTGTTTTGATTAAGGTATTTTCTGTGAGATTTATTTATATTTTTACTTATAGCCATAATCTGATTTTCAGCCCAGTATAATATCCCATTAGAATTTTTATTATAATTAATTTATTTTTCTATTTTTAATGCATATTGAAATCACTTCCAGCTCAGAACCCTCAAACATAATTCTAAAATAAGCACTTTTCACAGGCTTTTGATGGATATATGTATACATTTCTTTTGTAGGTATATAAGAATGGAATTTTATGTCATAAAGAGAGTGTACATTTAGCACCTATTCCAAATTATTTTCTAAAATAGCTGCTGCAATTTATAATCTCCTCATAATGTAAGAGAGTACTATATGCTGTTCCATATCTTTAATATAACCAATGTCATGATTTGAGGGTTTTTTAAAATTTTAATCATTATGAAGGGGTTCATGATAATATGTCATTGTTGATGTGTTGGAGTTACCCCTTGTGGCCAGGAAAAAATACTTGACCAAAAGGAGATGATAGAAGAAAAGTTTATATTTTGGTTTGTAGTTTCGTGGGGAAGCTTCATGAGGGCAGTAGAAGGCATGGCACAAGCAGAGGCTGGATATCACTTTTGCCAGAGCAAGTGGAAAACAGCACAAGACAGTGAGTGAAACTCTGGAAAGGGGAAGCTTACTGTAACATTCCAAAAGCTTGCCCAGGCAACACACCTCCTCCAGCAAGCGTCCACCTCCCAAACTGCCACCAGCTGCAGACCAAGCATTCAGAACACAGAGGGACATCTGATTCAACCCACCACAAGATGTAATATTATTTCTCTATTGATTATTTATGTTAAATATCTTTCTATATGGTAATTATCTATTATCTATTTCTCTCTGACTAATCAAGATTATTTTGCTTATTTTATGATTTTTTTAAAAATACCTGGTGCCTGGAAGGTAATTATATATTATTATATTTTATTTTGATTTATTTATTTGAGAAAGATAAAGAAGCAGAGGGAGAGAGAGAGAATGGGCTCTCCAGGGCCCTCAGCCACTGCAAATGAACTCCAGACACATGCACTACCTTATGTATCTGGCTTATGTAGGTCCTGGAGATTTTTACTTGGGTCCCTTGGCTTTGTAGACAAGTACCTTAAATGCTAAGCCATTCCTCAAGGTCCTTTTTCTCATTTTAATTTTGTTATAATAGTATTACTTTATGTCATCAGTATTTCATAAGCAGAGCTAGGGAAAATGCTCACTAGATAAATGCCCATATGAGAACCTGAGTTTGCATGCCCAGCATTCATGCAAAAGCTGGGTACACTCACATGCATGAACACATACTCATCATGTACACACATAACCCACCAAAACTTTCTTAATGCAATTCCCACTTAGTTATATGTATTTCAGAAACCTTCACCCCTCTCTGGCTTGAGTTTAAATTCTTGTCAATGCATTATTTGATTAGAGAAGTTCATAATTTTTTGCCCATAATTAATGAATATTTATTAATTTTTTAAGAAAATATTTTTTCTAGTACTGGGGATCAAAGCCAGCCCCTTGCATATGCTGAGCAACCACTCTACTATTGAGCTATGTCTCTATAGTTATCAAGGAATCATTTTCAAATATGCTTAGTGCTAGACTTTGTGGGAAAAAAAAAAAAATTCTTATAGAAAACATGAGGTTTGCAAGATTTAAGGAGCTTCCATCTTGGAGGCAAAGGAGATACACAGATAGCTGAAATTGTCACTTCCACCCATCATTCCTTTGAAGAAAGGGACTTTTCCGTGCCCTCCGGATAAAAATGCTTTACTTACAGCTTAGAGATATCTTGGCACTTTCTCTGCATCTTATGCGCTGAAGCCACAGGCGTGCCCCAGAAACAATGAGTAAAAGTGGGTGTGGCTGTAGCCAAGGGTGTCTGGGAGGAGCCCAGATGTCTGTTGTCATCAGGAGCAGTGGGAAGACCCAGGTTCTGGTTCCTCCTCCTGCCTTGGTGTCGGAGAGTTGAAGGTCTGAGCTGCCGGCTTGGTTGATCCTAGTATTATGTTGAGACTGCACAAGAAGTTCATAATTTTTTATAAGAATCAATTTTTCAATCTTGTCCTTTATCACTAATGCCTTTATACCCTTTAAAAATTCTTTGTTCATCCTAATGTCATAGAAATCCTATCCTATGTTTTATTTTTCACATTTAATAACACTGCATTTAACTATTCCATAGTTAATTAAGCACACTAAATTGATCTAGACTTAATTTTTGTGTATGGTACAAGGTGGATATATCAGTTATTTTATGGTAGCTAGAACAAAATACCTGACCTGAAACACCTTAAGGAAAGGATGGGTTCATTTTCATCTAAGTTTTGAGGGGAAGTCTGTGATGGGAAGGAAAAATGTCAATAGCAGGAATATAGTTTCACATCATCATATCAGCAGCGAGAAAGTAGACAGAGAGAATAGGAAGTGAGACTGGGTTATAAAACCTCAAGTCCTGCTTCCAGTGACATACTTCCTTCCAGCAAGGCTCTTTACCTCTTAAAAGTTCCACAACCTTACAGACAGTTCCACTAGCTAGGGATTTGGGGGAAATTTTATTTCAAACCATCACAGCAGGGATACTGCCTATGACACTCCAAAGTCTGCCCCAGCAACACACCTCCTTCAGCAAGACTCCACCTCCCAAATTGCCACCAAGCATTCAGAACACATGAAATTATGGGGACATCTGATTCAAACCACAAAAGGATGTAATATATATGATCACAGTAGAAATCAAAGTTCATGCTTTTTTTTTTAGATCTCAAATTAATCTAATACTTTAAAAATTCTTCAAAGTACCTTAAAATTGTATCTGCCATAAATCAAGTGACTGCTTATATAAATATATTTTTTTTCTTTATTCACTATTTTATCAATATTGTTTTACAGCTTTATGAATTTCAATGTTTAAAAGATTGACTCCTGAGCACTATTGGCTTTGGTGCCATGATCAATATTCCATCTCTATAAAAATTTACGTTGCAGGCTACAGACATGGCTCAATGGTTAAGGTGCTTGTTTGCAAGGCCTGATGGCTCAGGTTCACTACCCAGTACCTACATAAAGCGAGATGCACAAAGTAGGGCACATATCTGGAGTTTGTTTGCACTGGCAGAAGGCCCTGGCATGCTTATTGTCTCTCTTCTCTCTCCTTGCAAATAAATTAAAAATCCTTTTAAAATGCATTTGTCTGCATGCTTATTGCTATTATATAGAAAAACAATTGGTTTTGTATATCTTGTATTTGGTGACTTTACAAATCCAGTTATTAAGCCTAATTACTTATAGATTATCTTGCCTTTTTTATGTATATAGTCACATTGCCAAATAGTGACATTCTTTCTAATTTTCTAATTTTTGTGACTCTTCTTTTGTTTGCTTGATCTGATGTAGTAGCTAATCCCTTAACAATATTACATAGAAATTGTAGTACAGAATACTTTTGTACTATTTCTGATGCTGAAGGATAAATGTTTACTATATTCCTATGAAATCATTAGCTGTAAGATTTTGTAGATGTCCTGTAATAGTGTCAGGAATATTATTCCTGGGTTAGGGAGAAAGTGCAGCACAAGCATGATGACCTGAGTCTGGAGCTCCAGAACCCACGTAAAGTTAACAGAGGCAGTACTGAGCATGTGAAAAGCGTATCTTTAGGGATATGGGAGGCAAACAAGAGAATCCCTGGAAGCTCACAGGTCAGCAGTGAGCAGTAAGACACCCTAGAAAAAGAGAGAGGGAAACCCTGTCTCAAACAAGTTAGAATGTATGGATCAATACCCAAAGTTATCCTGTGGTCTACACAGACATATTGTGGCACATGCATGCCCATATACACATCATACACACAAATACATGAATTAAAAATAAAAAGGAACATATATCCTATTTTTAAATTTTTATTTATTTACCTGAGAGAGAGTGAAAGAGAGAAAGAGGAAGAGGGAGAGAGAGAATAGATGTGTCAGAGCCTTCAGCCACTGCAAATGAACTCAGACTCCAGATATATGTGCCACTTTGTGCATCTGGCTTATGTAGGTCCTGGGGAATTGAACCTGGGTCCTTCAGCTTTGCAGGCAAGCACCTTTAATTGCTAAGCCAGCTTTCCAGCTTGTTTTTCCTATTTCTAAAGCCTAAATACTATAGCATAAGTCAGTAACTGAATTATATAAAATATATTTTTGAACTTATTGAAATGCGCTGTTTTCTCATATTCCTTTACCATGATATATTATGACGATTGAACTTTTTAAGTCTTATGTGCAAGTACACATGCATCAGTATGTGCGGGGTATATGTACATGTGTATATAGTTGTACATGCCTTTGTGAACATGTGTGGAAGCTAGAGAAGATCTATTAGGCAACCTTTTCTGACTTATTTCCATCAGTAAAAGTCTCTCACTGAAACTTGAGCTGCTATTTTTGGTCAGGCTGCCTGGCCAGAGAGGCCCAGTGATTCTCTTGTCTATGCCCCTCTGAGGACTGGGGTTACAGTCATGTCTGGCTACACTTAGATTTTACAAAGGAATCAGGAAATCATACTCAGTTTCGGGTCTTCATCTCTGTTTAGCAAGCACCCTTAGCCACTGAGCTTAAACCTGATAATTAAATTTTTAATATTAAATAAAGTATTCCTGAAGTTGTCTCAATTTGGCTATATTTGTTTTGCCAATCACTCATTTAGGATTTTAAATGTATACTTATAAGAGAAACTGGTTTTAAATTTTTACTTGTATGTATGTGTGTGTGCATGGTCATGTGTGAGAGCACAGACACCACACAACACATGTGTAGAGGTTGAGGACAATCTCAGGTTCTGGTACCCAGGATGCTGGTTCACTTTCTTCCTGTTCGCCCTTCACAGCACAAGCACAAAGACCTTTCACTGTTATCTGGGTGTCTCTGAATTCCACTGTTTACATCTCTTTCCCAGTGAAGCTGTTGAGCTCTATAATTCTGCTTCCTTGCCAGCCTAAGGTGTGAAAGCAGCAGTGAATACGGGGCTCACCCCAGTATTATTTCTTTCTCCACGTGATCTTAGGCCCTCAAATCCTGACTGTCTAGATTATTCTCCAGTGATCCCATAAAAATGGTTTGGTTTGTACACTCGTTTCGTATTCTATCTGGCTTTTACAGTTGACATCAGCAGAAAGGTGAATCTGATAAGAGCTACGCCATCAGAGCTGGAATCAGAAGCTGCCAGTAGATGCCTAACACCAATGACCTTGAGGCATCAGTACCTCATTGGTGCACATCTGGGAACAAGCTGCCGTTTTGCTGAGGTCAGGAGTTTGTGCCCCAGTCAGGGGCAAGATGAAAGCCTTTGTCTCCCCCATCTGAGCCCCGTAGTTATTCACTGACTGGGAGTCATCATCATGGTCCACTGCTGCTGACTCCACATAGGAGATTTAGCAATATTTATGGGGCTATCTATTGGAGCATAATTTTGCTTAAACTGTATTTCTCAAGTGTGAGCAACTGACACTAAAACAAGAGGCACCACATGACATAGAATGTTTGCTTATTTGTTTTTCTGTTCAAACAGCTCCCATTTCCTTCCTTACAGAGGAAGGATAAATATTGCCCCATAAATCAGAAATATGAATCTACCACATAAGCAATAACCATGTACATACCTATGACTGATTCATTACCTGTAACTACTGCTGTCATAATATTTCACAAAGCATTTATAGCATAACTTTCTTCCACATGGGCCCCAACCTACATCCTACCCATGCTAACCACATACAGTCAGAAATCCAAAACAGAGTCAAGACGACTCCTCTAACCTTCTATTCCCTGATTTTCTTTTAGAAGGATCCTGTTAAGCAGTTGTTTATACTAAATTTCGAAAGAAGTAAATACCTGTCAACTGAAATACTCTTTGGTTACCATGAATCTAAGAGCTTCGTAAAGACAAATTGACTTAATGTGTAATATGAATCTTATTTTAATTTTAAACACATACTCTGAGCCTCTAGTTTGATAAACACTACAATAAAACAAATTACACTACCCATTGATAATGACATTGAAAAGCAGAGTGTTATTAACTTCCATCTAGCCATGTAAATAGGTATGAGTGAAAGGCTGGCGGTCCTGGGGGAATTATCATTCAAGAAGATGCTTGGTCCCTGGCTTTAGACAGGTCTCACCTCTAGGCCTACCTCCTTGGAACCTCTTTCACTCCTCTACAATTCCTTTGTGGCCTACTGGAATGCCAAATATGACTCATCTGAACTGCTTGGCCATGCAGTTTGCTCATGTGGATACAGCTTAAAATAGATTATTTGTAATTTAGCCCACTAAGAAGGAGATCTTGCTTCTGTTTGGCTCCTTGGAAATTGTGACATGGAAGAAGCATAGAGGTATCTATGACCTTCAATCTTGAAAACCTTTAATGTGGCAGATGTCCTGCCCTATACCTGGAGGAAGGACTGAAGACACAAAAACGCCCAGAAGATGCAATGGGGAAACGGCTCACAAGTTAAAAGCTCTAACTTCCAAAGCCAGTTAGCCCAGGTTCAATCACCCACATAGAGTTGTATGGGCATTTATTTGTAGTGGTAAGAAATCCTTACACACACACACAAATACATTTTTAGAATCTTAAAAAGGAAAGAAATGTCAGAAGATTCTAAAGCAACAAATTGGCCAGGCTTTCCCAGTTTCTTGCAGTTTGATCACAGGCCCCTTTACCCAGTCATCATGTATACGCTGTCCCTTCTTTGAACCTTAACATGAATGGTTTCCTTGACATCTTTGGAGTCATTGTTTCTGAAGGATTCTCAGCACATGAACTTGACTAAATGTATTTGCTATGCTTTTCTCTTGCTTCTCTGCCTTTTGTCATAGAGGTGTCAACCATGAGCCTGGCTACAGTCTCCAAAGATGCTCCCTTTTCTCCTACCCTTCAGCAGTGGATCACACAATGTACCAGTGTGCTCTCTCACTTTCTCTCTCTTCCTTCCTTTAACCTCCCAGCTTCCACCACCACACTCTGAGTGTTTCCAGGTGCTTGGTGCCTTACTCAGAGAACTAAAGAAAGGCACACACAAATAGTGAAGTGGAAACACACTTCACTAAGAGCAAACAATAGTAAAATTTGAATTCACTGCCAAAGGGGCAGTGGCTGCTTAAACAGGAAGTACTCAAGGGCACTAGGGAATGGTCTGGGACTTCTGTTTATAGAATGTCTAGGTAAGGATAAATCATTTTCTAGGACATAGTCTGGGTTGTCTTCTGTTTGGATTGACAGGTTGGGTTTACATAACAGTTTTTTCTACTGCACATGTTTCTTCCCATGATGCAGCTGATTTTAACCATATATATGTCCAGTTATGCATAGGCCTAAGATGGTAAATAGGGATTTCTTGGGCTGGAGAGATGGCTTAGCAGTTAAGCGCTTGCCTGTGAAGCCTAAGGACCCCGGTTCTAGGCTCGGTTCCCCAGGTCCCACGTTAGCCAGATGCACAAGGGGGCGCATGCGTCTGGAGTGCGTTTGCAGAGGCTGGAAGCCCTGGCGCGCCCGTTCTCTCTCTCTCCCTCTATCTGTCTTTCTCTCTGTGTCTGTCGCTCTCAAATAAAATATAATAAAAATAATTTTTTTTAAAAAATAGGGATTTCTTATAAAAGTTCACTGAGAGAACATAGTTTGCCTTACTGCACATGGACCCAAACACCAGCCCCGGCTGGATGCCCCTGTGTTTTTCTGATCCTGGATCCAGAATAGGCACTGATCAAGAACAATGGTCACCAAGGAGAGGAAAAACTGTTTCATTGTTTGGAGTGGGGTGAATAACTCAGTACATGTGGAAGTCTCGGGTCTGCAACAAACTGCTAGATGCATTGTGTAGAAGTGTGTGTTAACTCCTCAAGCCAAGCAGTGTCCCAGGTGGTTAACTTATCCCCTATGTTTGTTTGTCTGCCTCAGAAAATATGAGACCACCCTCACTGGCAGCCCTTTACCAAAGGTATGACCAAAACATCTCCAGATCTTCAAAGTCAGTGACAGGGGAAGAAAATGTAGTTACACTTCTCCTTTAGAACAGAGGCTAGATTAATGACTGTCTAAAGCCAGCTTCTTTCCTGAGTGTCTCTGAGCACCTGATGCCATGTCAACTTATGATTTAAAAAAATTATGTCATCTCACTGGGATGACCCAAAAAAAGCAACAGAGTGCTGAGAAGAAGGGACAGAGGAGTGTCCCGCACTGAAACATCTCACACCCACCAAGGCTCATGGTGGCAGAAAGAATGTAAGAGCTAAAGGAAGGGTACCACTCCTTACATACAACTGTCCAGACAGACTTTGGCCTCGATATCCAAGACCTTGCAGTGCCTAGCAATACCCACACAAGACCCTCATAATAGGAGAAAAAGATGATGACATCAAATTAAAAGTGAAACTAATGGACAGAGGGAGCGGATATGACAGAGAGCAGAGTTATAAAGGGGAAAGTGGGGGAGGGGAGAGAAATACCATGGCTTGTTGTCTGTAAGTATAGAAGTTGTCAATATATATATATATATTTACATATATATATAACATATATATTATATATATGTGTGTGTGTATGTATGTGTGTGTGTGTGTGTGTGTATATATATATATATATATATATATATATATATATATATATATATATATATATAAAATAAAAAATAATGTCATCTATTTATGGACCATGCAACAGCATGGCTAGAAATAAGTGTTCTCCGAAAAAACTCCCATGGCATTGGACAGCGGAAGAAAACAATTCACAAAGGGAAAAGTAGTTTCTCCCTGTTCTGAAATGTTAATCAACAAGGGTATGCATGTTCAAAAACTTACGTTCCCCCAAACCTCCCTGTCAAGGCTGTGAGATGTGAAATAACGCTGAGTGGTTTATCTTCACTATCAACT
Source organism: Jaculus jaculus (assembly GCF_020740685.1). Taxonomy (NCBI): domain Eukaryota; kingdom Metazoa; phylum Chordata; class Mammalia; order Rodentia; family Dipodidae; genus Jaculus; species Jaculus jaculus. Next base: position 89,488,109 of record NC_059105.1, on the reverse strand, counting down.
TCATGGGAGTTAGAGTCACCATGAAAACAATCCGTGGGGGTGTTTGTGAGCCCGCTTCCGGAAGGTTTCACTGAACATGGAGGACCCAGTCTGAATGCGGGCAGCCCTGTGATGAGGCAGGACTCCACTGAATGAAAAGGAGACAGTGAGCTGCTGACCCGCACGCATCTGTTTCCTGACTGCAGACACAACGTGACGCACCCTGTCATGCTCCTGCTGTGACAGCAAGAGCCATGCTTGTCACCACACATGCCCCACCATGAGGGACAGTGCCTTCAAAGTGAGAGCCACAGTAAATATTCCCTTTGTTTTTATCAGGTGTTTCTTCACAGCAACAGACTTAATACAATTAACTAATCCTAGTACACTTAGCAGGAACTGGGGATTTTTCACTAGTGATATGTGATTTTTTTAATTTGAATTTCTCTCCATTAAGAGATATTATAAGCCTCTTGAGTACAGGGACTATACTTCCATCATAAAATCTAAAACTATGTAAACCCTTACTAAAAGGTTTTTGACATAGTCAGTTCAACTCCATGAATATTCTTTTTCAGACCCAAACCATTGTTCCAGCTGCATGAAAAGGGTGACATTTTGTGGCCCTTCTGGATGAAGCACAATGTAACATGTTTCCATGGTACACCATTAGCAATCAAGGAAGAAAAATTGTCATCATGCTACAGATTTCTTCCGAAAATATTCTTTTGCAAATGATTCAGAAATTATCTGTGAATGATTTATAAAAAGTTCTTAAGGTGATGTGGGCCGGGCGAGTGGCACCAAACATGCAATTTAGGAGCGTCAGTTCGTATTTTGAAGTTGAAAATCAACCATGCTCAACCTTTACAGCCTGACACATACAATGAACATGGCTGCTTCCCCAAGCAGAATCAAGTCGTTGGGGGGGCGGTGAAGGGAGACAGAGAATCAGGAAGGGAGGGAAGAGAGAGACTCTGGGTGTTCTGAGGGAAGTTCTGTCACCCGTGCTCAGGGAAGCAAGCATGTGGCATTTCCTAACCTCACATAACGCCATTAGGGCTGGGACTAGGTGACCAGAGATGGTCTACTTGCAGAGCATTCTTCTTGGCTTGCTACTAAAGAAGCCTGGTTTTTCTCTCAGCTTTAGATAGTTGTGATTAAGACTATGCCAGGCATATAATACTGGCTCACTTACTATCCATTGGGATTAACTGCTTCTGCAATTGTCAGTACTTAGAATATTTAAACAAAGCAGCAGTAACATAGAGAAGAGTTATTAGGGAAAATGTCAGAAAGCTAGAAAGAGAGAGAGAGAGAGAGAGAGAGAGAGAGAGAGACATTTTGATTTATAGCAACAAGTCTGAAGTATCCAGTCCTCCTAAGCAGGCACGAGGAGAGTGCCTCTGCTTTAACCCACAAGGAAAACAGCCTCCCATCACTGTTCCTGTTCGCAGGGCGCTGTTTCTTCCTTCCTGCTCAACCTGCCCAGCAGCAGTCCTGTCTGTTTGCTAGACTGGTGCCCAGATCATAAATCATTCACTGATAAAAGCCAATTAGATCTTAAAATTCAACTTGTGACGTTTCGGCTTCTGACAGTTCCCAGCACATATAGCAGATATACTATAGTTGCTGTGTGGGACAGAAACTCAAAGGAAAAGACAGAATTGTTTATCAAGAAGAAACAGATTTTAACATAGGCTCTTGAGGCAATTGCTTGCAGCAATGGAAACTATTCCTTTTTGGTTACAAATGTATTTACATAGGTATGTGGATTCTGCATGTGCAGATACTAGTAAATCTATGCTAATATATACATTTGGTTGTTGTTTTATCAACCGTTTACAGGAGTTGAGATTTTTTCAAATTCTATCTATATATTTTAATGTTTATTATTATTATTATTATTAACACGATGTTTCATATGAATACATCATGTGTTGGTACCCTCTTTTCCCTCGCCCCTGTCCCCATTCTGTCGGGGATGCTCCTCAGTGGTGTTGCAGGTATTACTCATGGGGTTGTGGTTTATGCATTGTGGGAGCAGCAGTCAGTTATTTGGAGTGGGGGGAATGCCTCTGGGCATCTCAACCTGTGGCTCTTACAATCTTTCTGCCCTCAGAAGCTGAGATTTTGTGATTAAGAATGAACCATTTTCATATCTGTTAAATAAGAAAGGCAAATGATTATTTGAAGAAAAAATGTTTTGAAAGATACTTAAAAATACACATGAGAACTGGCGAAAGGGCTCAGCCACTAAAGGTGCTTGCTTGCAAAGCCTGATGGCCCAGTACCCAATTCAATTCCCCAGTACCCAAATAAGGCAGATTCACAAAGTGGTATATGCATCTGGAGTTTTGTTTTGTTTTCATTCCATGACAGAAGGCCCTTGCATGCCCATACTCACTCTCTCTCTCTTTCTCTCTCTCTCTCTCTCTAATAAATATTTTTTTAAATGAACACATCAATGCATTAATATTTCAAAACAAAGTATTTTACCTTTTCTCCTCCACCGGTAATGGTGGAAATCTTGGCTTGCTTTCAATAGGAAAAATGCATCCATAGTAAACCACAATGAGATTCCAGTGCTTAGAAATGAGGTAATATATGGCACACTTGGTATCAGTCCAAGGTTTTCACACTTGTCTGATTCCTGTTCAAGGGATATCAGGAAAGAAGACTAGGCTTCCCATCTCAATCTTCCCATGGAACTGTTCAAAGAAAACATCTAACTCACAAAACTGCATCTCCAGGTGGAATGTTTCACAAGCATATCCCTGTGGTTCATTCAAGTGGAAATCTCCCAAACGACCGGCCTTTCCTTGATTTCTGCAAATGACAAGAACATCACTACTTTGTGGGGTGTTCACTATTAAGCCACTAGCTGAATTCTGCATTTTATATCTCTTTTTTTTTTTTGGACAGGATTTTGCTATGTAATCCTAGCTGGCCAAGTACTTAATAGCCTTAAATTTGTAGCAATCTTTCTGCCTCAGGCTCCTGAATGCTGAGATTATAGACATGTGCCACCTCACCTGGGTTATATTGCTAATATTTTGTTACTTTTGAAGGGGCTCGGGACACACTATCCCTAATTATGTCTCTTTAACAGTTAAGGAACCAGCAGAAGCAAGAAGGTCTCTCTGACCGCCCAACCCTTCTCCGTGTATCAGGCCATAAAAATATCCTCTAGACTTCCTCTGAGGTAGGTCATAAAACCTTCAAATTGTGGTGGAGGAAAGGAATGTAATTGTCTTAACAACTCAGAGATGCTAGGAATAACCTCACGAGTTCTCAGTGCGGGGGACCAAAGCACAGCATGCACATTAGGCAAGAGCTCTGCCACTGAGCTCCACCCCAGCCCATCACAGAATCTCAGCTCATTCCTCCTTAAATTCCTTCTACTAATTATCATTCAGTCCTTCCCTTTGTCCTCCAGTCAGATTTTTCTACACCTGTCTATCAAATCTAAACATAAAAATACCCAGGTTTACTGTACCTTTGGTTCTGCATTTCCAAAAGCTCTTGGGTCATGTAAAATTTGTACCTAATAAATGTGTATATGACGGGGGAGGGGTAGTGTCAGACATAGGCAGGGCCCTGGGTTAAAGCAAACCTAAGCTGTCTGACACAGAAGGCCCCAGCAATGGATAGGCCACAGCAGCCTGTACTGCCTCCAGTCATATCTCAGGGACCAGACAGGCAGGGGAGCTCCTCCTCACATTCTCGGGGGTTGCAGTGAGCCAGGATCCTCCCCCCATTCTTGGGAGTTTCAGTGAGCATGGACCCCTGGACAAAATCTTAGACCCCAAAATCAGCAGGACGTAAGGCAACTCCCTCTCCAAGCACGGGATACCTGGACATTCAGATAAGACTTAGGCTTTTCCCATAATCCCTGTGAACTTTGGCCAGTTGCCTAGGAAACTCCTTATATGGTATCAACCAGCACCTTTGCACAGCCCATCCCCCTGTACATTATACCTTTCCTTTACCATTGCCTACGTGCTGGAATGTACATCCCCATATGCTAATTAGGCATCAGCAAGCAACCTTGTATATTCAGTCCCCTTAGGACTCTCAATTGCTTATAAACCCATTTCCCAATTGATTAAACTGAGCTGTTCTCGAGACTGTCTCTCAAGAGTGATTTTTTTCTCTCACATACTTACCTCCACAGTTGCCCACCACAGTTGCCTGGGCGCCTTTGGGGAAACCAAGTACAGCCTGGGAGGACCCAGGCACCCACAGGATAGAGTTAGGGTGACTAGACCTGTGAAGGTGAAAGGCACAGGAAAGCTTGACTTGCTAGAAATCCAAGATGATCTGACTTCTTATCTCTTGCCTAGTGCCCCAAACCTATTTTTCCACAGTCAGAACCCCTCCTGGGAGGGAAGTCTTTCATAGCATTGAAACATTGTGGTCAAATTCAGCCCCTAGAACTTGGTGCCAGAGCTAATCTCTTCCTGAGACAGGCCCTATCTCTAAAAAACCAGCTGGCCCTCTCATACATGAGCCAGAAGACAGCCCACCACCCTAAGGTTATAAATATCTTTGCAAAGGGAGGGTAGGCTCTCTGATCACTTGGGAACTTCCAGCTGTGAGTGAGTTTTTCCTTTGGCTGGGCCTGGGCTATCTCAGCCCAGGTTCAGGCCCAGGCTCAGGCCTGGCCAGGAGGGGCTCAGACTAGGCCTTAGCCCAGGCCCAGCTCGGAGGGCCCCCAGCCCTTACTCTCCACATGGGCTCTTTAACCCCTGCAACTCTCCACATGGCAGGAGCTCCTTGAACTTTCTTTTGTCTTTTCTTCCCATGCTTTATTCCTCAGACCCTCCACATAGGATCTTTAGCCACATGGATGTCTTTCTTGTCTCTACTTCCTTCAATAAATATAATAATTCAATAATTATCCTTCTCAGTTTTCTTTTTTATTCATTTCTTTGACTAAAATTAGAAATGGACCTACGGTTTGGGGTGCAAGACCTTTCCTGGACACTTAGCACCCCATTACATTTTTCTACACTTTTCTCTCAAATCTGAACATAAAAATACCCATGTTTACCTGTATCTTTGGTTCTGCATTTCCAAAATTCTCAGGTCATGTAAAACTTGTATCAAGTAAATGTGTATGCTTTTTGCTTATAAATCTAAGTTTTGGTATAGACCCCCTACCATGAACCAAAGATGGAAAGGAAATATATTTCTTTCCCTTATACTCTTAATCTTTCCCTTTGAAAAGCTAGATAATAAGCTGAATATTCTAATCAAAGTAAATCCTTTAAGTTATAGAAGAAAGCATGCTATGACTCACCATATTTTGTGGAATTGTTGATATAACTCTACCATTACATGTTAAGTTACGTGGGCAGGACCATCTGGCTTTTTACTCATAGTAGCATCTCTCAGCAGGGTGCTTAAGACATACTAAGTGTACACAATATTTCTCAGATGAATAAATTGATTTTATTTATTAAGGCTTATTTGAAGAGCAAGAGAAATAGACAGAGAGAGGAAAAGAGAGAATGTGTGTGCCAGGGCCCCCATCCACTGCAAATGAATTCCATATGCATGTGCCACCTTGTGCATCTGGCTTACATGGGTCCTGGGGAATTGAATGGAAATCCTTTGGCTTTGCAGGCCTTAATGGCTAAGACATCTCTCCAGCCCTCTTTTTTTTTTTTTTTTTTTCTTGATCAACATAACTTTAAAACAAATATACACATATACTGTGCATGAAGCTGGCTGGAATGTTTTGAAGTAATTTGAATATTGCAATACATTAAGCCAACAAGGAGATTTGGACTTTGAGCAGACCCTGTAGAGTTCCTGATTCATAAAAAGTATGGAATGCATTAAATGACTGCTAATGACTTCAAAAGAAAATGGGTGAATGAAGAATTTTTTTTTTAATTTTTATTTATTTATTTATTTGAGAGCGACAGACACAGAGAGAAAGACAGATGGAGAGAGAGAGAGAATGGGTGCGCCAGGGCTTCCAGCCTCTGCAAACGAACTCCAGACGCGTGCGCCCCCTTGTGCATCTGGCTAACGTGGGACCTGGGGAACCGGGGTCCTTAGGCTTCACAGGCAAGCGCCCAACCGCCAAGCCATCTCTCCAGCCCGAATGAAGAATTTTTATGGGCAGAGAAGTCCTCTTATGCTCAGTCAAGATAGGACTAAGTCTTTTGTGACAACATTGAAAGTGACTCCCAACTCATTAGCATTAGCTTCTGACTGTTCATTATTATGCATCAGGAGAAATGTCTATTTTTTATGAGTCAATTGAGAGATATAGCCATTGTCTTAGTTTTTGTGGAAGACAGATATTTTACTTTGCATGAAAGTAATTTCTGTACTCAACAGAAAGTGTAAACTCTCTCCTCTGTCTGCCAGCAAATGAAGTTGAAAGATGCCTTCAGAGTCAACCCCAGCACTTGGCCCAACAATATTTACAGGTCAAGGAACTTGTGCAAGAATTCATCTGGGATTTGGGTTCATGAACAAAAGAATAATACAGTCATAGGATCATTTACTTGGTGAAGAAAACTGAAAACTGGCTGGAGAGATGGCTTAGCAGTTAAGATGCTTGTCTGTGCAACCTAAGGATCCAGGTTCAATTCCCCAGTACCCACATAAACCACCAAATGGCCATGGTGGTACATGCATTTGGAGTTTGTTTGCAGTAGCTAGAGGCCCTGGCATGCCCATTCTCTCTCTTTCTCTCAAATTTATATATATATATATAGACTTTATAGTATATTCCAAATCACAAGTGCTTCTTCCTCTTTGCTCAATGGCTTCCTGCATATCTCTAGATTTCTTCTGGGAAAGGTATCATTGACAGTTTGAGTCAAAGATTTAAAAAATGCGTCTGACTATATAATTGTCTATGTGTGTGACAGAGCCCTTGGGCCACCAGGATTCATATTGCAGCCCTATCATATACCTGGTTGATGACTGCACTTCTCCAAGACTCAATTTCCTTTACTGTGAAATGAGGAAATAACAGCAAATACATCAAAATATTGTGCTTGGAGTTTCAAAGAAGTACTGTGTATGATGTTTCTAGTCAATACAATAAAATAGTGGCATTAGAAATTACTATATTAAAGATGATTATTTATATTAGTATTCACTTTGAGAATTTACATAAATACCAAGCATATCTGTAATGATAATTATTCCTACTCTTATCATCAGCATGGCTCTAACAGGCATTGCAGAATCTGAAGTCCAATGCTCTTTGTGTATTCTCCTCTGACTTCAGAACAGCGTCTGGGAACAAACCAGATGCGCCAAGCTGAGAAAGGCACGGCTGCTGCTACTGATGGAGAGACAGCTGCGATGGGAGCATAGAAACCTCCAGAAAGCCAGCTCCCCTAGGCATAATCATCACCCACTCCCACACTCCTCACCACATGTGCAGCATTCTTCTAATCTCCAAAGACCCGTGCAAGCCCCAGCTCCTGCAGTTTATTTTTGATAAATGCTTCAGGCCACAGAGGGCCAAGAAACTTGATTCCTTTGCTTTTCAAATATCAAACCTCTACCTGCAGAAGGAATGCTTAGATCAGAGACCAGAGATGAAAAGTTTTAAGTTAAACTTGCAGTTCACTTCCTTAAGCTATTGTCTGCTCTGTTCACCTCTGGGATATTGGGTGGAAAATACTTGCTGTTGAAACTTGTTGTAAAACACAAATGAAAGGTTAAACAGTATCTAGCAAATACTCATTTTATCTTGTAAAGCAGAGTTATATGAAACTGCCCTTTAATCTAAAGCCAACAATGTTCTTAAAGGAATTATATGTGTTTTAGTAAAATCATTCTGCACAGTAACATAGTTTACATTCTTTACTGTGTTTCTAAACTTTTTATATCTACTAGCCAAAATAAGTTATGCCTATCTGTTAGAAGAGAGCAAGAGGGGTGGTTCTTTTGTACCACAAGGAAGAACTTATATTTCCTGAGTATTATACCTGCTCAGTTCCCTGTGTTTTACTTATACCATTCAGACAAATCTTTATCATTTTCCAGCCTAGGGGAAAAGATTGAAAAGCAAAGCCAAACTTCTTAATTCAAAGTGCAGAACTACTGAGACTGTTTCACAAAATTGTTAGAGAGCTTTTCCCTTTCATTAAACAGATCACCTCCACATTAACTTGCCTATACTTTTCAACATTTAAAAAATATTTTTATTTATTTATTTGAGAGACAGAAACAAAGAATCGGAAGAAAGAGAGTGTCTATGGGCATATCAGGGCCTCCTGCCACTGCAATCAAACTCCAGACACATATACCACTTTGTGCATCTGGCTGATGTGGGCACTAGGAAATTGAACCTGGGCCATAAGACTTTGCAAGCAAGCATGTTTAACCATTGAACCATCTCTCTAGACTAAGAGAAGGGTTTTGAAGTTTGAGAAATTGTGTAGCATTTAATGATTGATACTCTTTTGCTAGGTTACATTTTTTAATCTTTAAACATGTTGACAACTTTTTATACATGTACATAGTGCATTCTGATCAAAACCCCTCCAATTACTTTTTTTCCTCCTCCCCTATTCCCTCCTCCACTGAACACCTTTCTCTTTCCTACTAGTCTGTCTTCCATTTATGTCTTTCCTTTTGTTTCCTCCATTACCCGTGATTACATGGTGACGGGCCCAATACTATGCAGGTCATGACAGCCACTATGAGATCCTGAATACAATGGCCATTTTGTATCAAAAAGACAGTGTTCAGAGCATCCCTTCCCAGACTCTGGCTCTCGCATTCTTTCTAGCAACTCTTCCTGAGTGTTTCCTGAGCCTTGGTGCGTATGACAAACATCTCACATTTAATGCTGACCACTTAACTGTAGCTTCTTCTGGGCTCTTTGATGAGTCCTGCAACCCCTAAATAGTTATGGCCATCAGCAGAAGAAGCTTCTCTGAGAAAAAAGAAAAGGCAAGTGTATCACTAATCCATGGGCATAAATAAACATAAACACTTAAATGGCCCAATATGTCCACTTAGCTTACATTTTCAAAATATTATTTTTATTATTTATTTATATGAGAAAGAGAGAGGGAGAGAAAGAGAAAGAGAGCATAGGGGCACTCTAGGGCCTCCTGCTACTACTAATGCATTCCAGATACATGAGCCACTTTGAGAGTCTGGCTTTATATAGGTACTGGGGATTAAACTCAGACCATCAAGTTTTATAGGCAAGTGCTTTTAACTGCTTAGCTGTCTCTCCAGCCTCTTTAGCTTACATTTTTATTGACTACATTTAATAGAGGCACCATTGGAAGCAAGCATTGTGCATCTTGATCCTCTCTATGTTCTTACTGTCTATGTCAATTCCTACCATAGAAAAAAGCCCACCAGTAATATTTTTGATTGAATTAATGGATAGTACATTGCAAATGTACCCAATGTTACAGTTTAAAAGTAACATGACTCACCCAAAGCCCATGTGTTAAAGGCATGTTTTACAAGTTAATGCACCTAGGAGGTGGTGGAACTCTGACAAGTTAGGTTTTATGATAGGCCCATAGTCCAGTCCTTTCCTTTCCCTTTTGCTTCATGGCTATTAAATGAATGGTTTTTCAATGCCACATGCTTCCACCATGAAGTGCTACCTTAATCCAAGCAGGCCTAAAGCCACAGGGCCATTGATCAAGAACTAGAATAAAACTCTTTTAAGCTAAGTAAGCACCAGAGATAACTTAGGATGGTGGGCTAATAGAAAGGCAAGTCAACTGCCACTTTCTCACTGAAAACAAAGAATGATGGTAATGGCTCCAATATCTTATAGAATGTTTTCATTGTGACATGATGACAAGAAATCTTTCCTTTTCTTTTGAAAGTACCAGTAGTTGTTTTATTGTCTATGCAACCTTAGCATTCCCTATGATTTTGACATGAGTCAAATCTGTGCTATTGGATCCTGAAGAATTAGTTTACCTTGTAGGGTATAGTAGACCCTTCTCACAAGGTGGCTGTTTTTGAGATTCCTTTAGTTAATGGTAACAATAGAAGTCGTGATTCTGGGAGGATGTAAAGTGTTGCTTTAGAGGCAATACCAGGTTTTGCTCATGAGTGTCTTCTTTGTAGTGATCTCCGTTGGTGAGGGTTTAATACAATGAGGCCTAGGTTATGTCTTGTTCCCACAAGTGTCTTCTTTGTAGTGATCTCCGTTGGTGAGGGTTTAATACAATGAGGCCTAGGTTATGACTTGTTCCCACAAGTGTCTTCTTTGTAGTGATCTTCGTTGGTGAGGGTTTAATGCAATGAGGCCTAGGTTATGTCTTGTTCCCACAAGTGTCTTCTTTGTAGTGATCTCCATTGGTGTGGGTTTAATACCATGAGGCCTAGGTTATGTCTTGTTCCCACTAGTGTCTTCTTTGTAGTGATCTCCATTGGTGAGGGTTTAATACCATGAGGCCTAGGTTATGTCTTGTTCCCACTAGTGTCTTCTTTGTAGTGATCTCCATTGGTGCGGGTTTAATACCATGAGGCCTAGGTTATGTCTTGTTCCCACTAGTGTCTTCTTTGTAGTGATCTCCGTTGGTGAGGGTTTAATACAATGAGGCCCAGGTCATGTCTTGTTCCCAAGACACAAGAGTAATTGAGCTTTAGCCAAACTTTTTACCCTGTACCCTTCTAACATGGTGCCCTTAACATAAGCTATTCACTAACTTTTCTGTTATTTTGCCTCCTTTCATTTCAAAAGAAATGGCTTGGTTCTTCGTTTCTTCTTATTTCCTATATAGCCTGCACATTCAAATACAAAAAGATCAGGAAATAATCACACAAGACATGCCAGATCTTATGAGGGAAGAGCAATAAACTCTCGCCAAGTGTTATATCAGTAAGTCATTGGCTTAACCTGTTTTCTAATTAGGGTTGTGAATGGTGCTACAACCTGTACATAAGACTAGTAATAACCAGTTGCCTTACAAGTTACCATTTGAAATAAATCTCCTTCTACAGTACTTTATCCATGAGTTGCCTCAATGTGAAAATAGTTGTTCAAGTTATTCTGTAGGTGAATACACACTTAACATAAATTTTCTACCTCGACTCTTAGGGAAATATTAGTGGCTTTTCCCCCATAACAAGAAGACACCATATTAAATAAGAACATTTAGATGCTGTAGGAGAGTGAGAAGCACACAGCCAACAACCTACTTTTAATAAGGATTCAGTGCAATGTATGTTAAGAACTGAATGAGAAACAGGTCTGGGATCTAGTCCTCTGGGGGAATAAATGGCTTCTTCTGCTGGAAAAATTTGATACCTTTAAAATGACTCTGGGAGGGAGAGATGGCTTAGTGGTTACGATCCTTGCCTAAAAAGCCAGAGAACCTTGGTTTTATCCCCCCAGTACCCACATAGGACCGGTGTACAAGGTGGCACATGCATCTGGAGTTTGTTTGCAGTGGCTGGAAGCCCCAGCATGCCCATTCTCTCTCTCTCTCTCTCTCTCTCTCTTTCTGTCTCTCTTTCTCTCTCAATTTCCCTCTCTCAAATTAATAAAAATAAAATATTTAAAAGGACTCTAAGTCACATTAGTGAACCAAATGCCAAATCTTCACTTATGTAATAAAATTTGTTATTCTTACTTAGAATTGAAACAGGTTTGTTAACTCATTAATTTAAAAGGTGGGGAGGGGACATTCTGAAAATCAAATAGTTTTGCTCTCCAATGTGGACAAGCTGTCATGTAGCTGAGGTCCACCTCAGGTAATCCCCAAATCATGAATGAATGTTGTGGTTGATTTTGTTACAATAGTAAAATCTTGATTCATACTTCAGCATAGATACTAAGTGAAAAGGCAGGCCTAATTCAGAAAAGCTAAGACAAACCACATGTGGTAGTGCATCACTATAATCCCAACTCTGGAGATTCTGATGCAGAAGGATCACAAGTTCTAGTCCAATCTAGAAACACAGTGAAACACTGCCTCAGAAAAGAATGAAAGGAGGGAGGGAGGGAAGAACAAAAATCTCTATATTACCTCTAACATAAATCAGTCCCTAACTTTTTTTGTCATTTTTCCATTTTTTATGTGTGATGTTCATGAGTGTGTGTATGTGTGCACAGGTTTGAAGGCCAGAGGTTGACATCAAGTCTTCCTTATTCAATCTATTGAAGCAAAATCTCTCACTGAGACTAGTGCTGAAGGATCTGACTCGTCTAGCTAGCCAGCTTGCCCGGGGGACCTGCCTGCTTCCACCTGAAAATGCTAGCATCACAGACGTGCCCCAGCATGCCTGTCGTTGACATGGGTGCTGGGGATCTAAAGTTTGGTTGTCATGCTTACATGGCACGCACTTTACTAACTAAGCCACCTCTCCATCCTCAAATTTCATCTCTGATTTTTGTGTAACATGTGTAGCGTGTGTGTTGTGTATATGGATATGCATGTTCACTTGTGTGGGGTGCACAAGTGTGGGTTTTGAAGGGCTAATGACTCTCCCTGAAAACCTGAGGGAACTAAAGGGCTAATGACTGTCCCTAAGACCAGAAGGCCTCAGAAAAACATCAGAGGCAGCCATCCCAGAGCAGCTTGACAACTGCAGTGATTGATGGACTTCCCTTAACTCAGAAGGCCTTGAAGGAACAGAAACCATCTGGAGTACCCTCCCTTCGACAATTCTTGCTGAAAAAAGCCTATTCTGAGCAAGTAGCTCTAAGCCCTTTATCTACTTCTCCTGGACAGACTACACCTAGTCCAGTCTGTCTTTCTAAGGATCCTCCTTTATAAGCTTGAACACCAGCCTAGCTCAGTGCTTCAGCCTCCATCCCACGGGACGGCTGTAGCCCCTCTTCACTACACTTCAAATAAACAGTCTCTCTGTCTGTAGAGTCCCAGCCTGGTGTTTGTCTTTGCTTTTCTCCTTCACTTTCCTTACAGGGCTCACACTTGAAGCCAGAGCTCACCAATTTGGCTAGTGTAGTAATGGGATTACAGGCAGGCCACCATGCCTACTCAAGGGGCTTTTTAACGTTTAAGTTCTGCATTCTCTTAGTACAAGATATCTAGAACACATCAGAAAGGTTTGTGTGGATTAAATTTTTGTTTTGTATGCTTTGCTTCCTAGAGGAAGCACAAGGAAGTAAAAGCTCCTGCGACTGTTAAGGCAACCCAGAGTCTGGGCCAGCACTGTTCAAAACTCATTTGAGAGAGATTCAAGTAAAGCAACACATAGCCCTGCATCAAGGCTATGAAGAAGCCAGCACTCAGGTCTGTTCTATGTCGAAAATGCACTTAAACATTCATCAAGGATGCTCCTTTCTTGGGGATCCCACAATCCTGACTCAGCCCCTGCTTCTGTTTGGTTATGACTGTGTGAGATTTACTTTCTAGCTCTGGGGTCCTGCTCAAGCATTCTTGTCTGTCTTAGAATAAACAAAAAGAATATGGTTATGGAGTGGAGGACCAAGTTCATGGGTGGCTGTTTATCCAGGACCTCCAGTCAGTGTCACTCTGGCTAGAGTCTGACCCCATTCCCCCCAAGAGTAAGAGAAAGAGTAGTTATATATAGTAATTTATCAGTTTCTACCCCTGGGCCAACTATTCTGAAAATTCTCAGGATGCCTTGGCTATTCATTTTCTGTAACATGCTACTGCCTCTCTCAGTATACTTCAAGCTTTTCCATTTGTTTCTCCCTAGGAAGTGTGGTGAATATCATGTCCTCATCCCCAAATTTACCAGCAGACTTCATGAAGCAAGACGCCCCACTTTTCAGAAGTTTCAATATGGGCATAGACTTTCAGTACGGTTTGATTTTCTATTTGCTTGTGTTGCTTTTTTTCTCTTTTAATTTTATTGTCTGCTGTCTTTTCACTGTTTGGTGTACTGTGAGTGTCTGGAACTGTTTCATCTACACTAAGAAATTTGAGCATTTCAGATGCCTTGTTCTCTTTTCTTTCCCTACTTGACATTTCAAATATATGTGTGTGTGTGTATACACACACACACACACACACACACACACACACACATATATATGTGTTTTCCTATATCTGTTGAACATTCTAGAGAGATTTGATTCAGTTTGATGTTTATTTGTGTTTTGTTTAGGTAATTTTAATTTTCTTGTCTTCATGTTTTACATACGATATTTGTATCTTATTGAATACTTATTGAGTCCTATTGAACTATCTTTCAGATCATCAGGTTTCTCCTTAACTTCTTGTCTAGTCATGAGCCTATCAAAGGCATCCTTCATTTTTATGACTGAGACCCTTTTCCCTCTTTCTCTAGCTCCATTGGCTTCTTCCTTACACAATCTCTTTCTCTGTTGAAGTGACCCATCTGGTCTAGCATGCTACTCACTTTCTCCATGGTTCAAAACTATGGTCTTAAGCTGGGCATGGTGGCACATGCCTTTAAATCCAGCACTTGGGAGGCAGAGGTAGAAGGATTGCTATGAGTTTGAGGCCACCCTGAGACTCCATAGTGAATTCCAGGTTAGCCTGGGCTAGAGTGCGACCCTATCTCAAAAAACAACAGCAACAACAACACAAAAAAACAATAAAACCAAAAAAAAAACCTATGGTCTTTCACAAAGTACATCCAGTGCCTTATTCTTATGTGACCTATGTGCTTACAATGGCTTTACATTTAAGAAAATTCTATAAACTTTTCTATAAAAATAAGAACTAGTACAGATATGTGTCCACCAAAGTCTAAAAATATTTACTATCTATAGGTATACTTGATTGTAGTCTAGTGACAGAACACTTACTTCACATGTCTGAGGCCCTGTGGCTATTCCACAACATATTAATTAATTATTATTATTAAATATAAATTATTAAAATACTTAGCATCTGGCCCTTTGGAGAAAGTATTCACTAGTTCTTATATTTACCACTTCAGCCATTGTTATCTGGAGTTCTCTTTTCCAGAGCTATGTCAGTGCTCTGTCTGAATATGGTCCTCATGATGGTTTTGTCTTTTAGCAATGTGTTATTTATATTTATCTTTTTCTTTAAAGAAAAATTACTAATTGTCGTGGAGAAGTGGAAAATTGAGTGCGGTGAATGTTTTTATCACTAAAAGCATATGTTGTACTTTGATTTAGTTGTCCCCCATAAACTTAGGTGATCTGAATGCTAGGTTCCCAGCTGATGGAGATTTGGGAATTCAAGCCTCCTGGATAAAGTGTGTTTGGGGGGAAGTGGGCTTATGGGTATTATAGCCAGTTTCCCCCCTGCCAGTATTTGGCACACTCTCCTGCTGATGTTGGCCAAGAGGTGATGTCCACCCTCTACTCATGCCATCATTTTCCCCTGCCATCATGGAACTTCCCCTTGAGTCTGTAAACCAAAATAAATGTTTTGTGTTGTTTTGTTTTGTTTTTGTTTTTCTGGAAGCTACTCTTGATCGGGTGATTTCTGCCAGCAATGCAAACATGACTGCAACAGCATATATGCCACCCTTTACGACAAGAGGCTGAATGAATCTGCTCAGGAATCATACGAGGTTCTAGGTGGGTTGTTGTTACCAGCTACCCCCAGGCTTCAAATCCTTCAGGCAATGCTTTAGATAATTTAGCTTTAGAGGGGGAGTTGGTAGGTCAGAAGGTTTTCCAGTGTTTCTCTATCCTGTTATAAGTCTCTCCTTTGCTCTGTTCCTCAGAGCAGATCTGTCCCATGCTCCTGAAAGACTCTCAGGTATACCTCAGGGATATTCCATTGTTTCTTGTCACTCAACACTTTTTTGATATGATGGTTATAGAAACAGGTTTATTAGTCCTCAGTCTTGGGCTTATCTTAGTCTCAGCCAGCAGGCACTAGGTTCCTGGCCTTCTAAGTAACCATGCTTTTCCTCTAGTCATCCAGCTTGGCCTGGCACAATTATCTGCCCTTCCCAGTTTTTATTTATTTTTTCTTTAACTTTTTTATTTATTTTTTGGGTTTGTTTTTCTCTTATAACTTTGCAATAGGCAATGATGTCTGTCAACTTTTCCCTTCCACATTGACATTAATTCCCAGGAGACATCAGAAATAAAGATAGGAAGAGCTACAAAAGAGGCATGAAGCTCTACCAGGACCCTTAAGTATCGACTCATGAGGAACCGTCCTCAGGAATCTTGCCTTTTGTTGTGGTGGTGGTGGTTTTCTGCTTTATTATGTTTTGGTGAGTACCTAGTGTGGCAAATGGAGAGAACACCTGCAAGAGTGAGTGACGTCCTTGCAATCCAGGGGTCTATACCCTGCTGCCAGCCCACATTCAACCTCTACCTATTCATATTTATTATTAAATTCTTCTGCATGTACCTCAAGTAAACAAATGCTTGTACCCCACTTACCTAATAGAAACAGATCTACTTCTTGAGTTTTATACCAGTAGGTTCTGAAATCAGAGCCCTGTGTTAGACTCAAAACTTCGAAGTTGCTTACCTATATTTCTGTTTAACAAGGGATTCTCCATTCTGATCTCTGACCTCTGCATCTCTGAGAAGAAAATAAAAGTCCAAAAGCTTTACTTTTTGAGATTATATCCTTGGACAATGTCCCAGGTTGACACAGATATTACAGAGGCACTGGAGGTCTTGAGGGACATAGTCATGCTATGTGTTAGACCAAAGAGTTTGTTTTACTTGGTTCTGTGAGTAAGGAAGACACACGAAAGGCAGGATTCTGATTCTTCAATTGGGTCAAGGATTGAAGAAGGGGGAAAGTACATAATAAACACAGAAAAGGAGCCAGGAAAGTAGAGACACTACAGAGAAGCTGGAGGCATGGATAATTAATTAGATCAAGAAGGATATGTGGACCAATATGACTCATTCACAGGATGAGAGAAAACTAGAGGGCTCATTCACTTACAAGTCCCCCAGAGCCAAAGTGTGAGGAAGCCAGAGGAGCTCTGTGTGTGAGAAGGGAAGGAGTGAGCAACTTAGTGCTGAGTTCCAGAGCTGGAAATTTTCACTTTATGAAGGAAAGAGCCCATCATATGACACAGTCAAGCAGATGTGGTCAAGGAGGGCCGTCAAAGATATTGCTGAGGACAGTTGTGTGGTAAGAGTTAACACTGCTTCTGAAAAATGAAACTTTTACTTTAGATTTCAGACAAGAGGCAAAATTGTAAAGAGGGAAGAGATAAGAAACCAAGCAGGAACATCTTATGGGTCACCTTAATTAATGAAAGTAAGTATTTAGGGGCTGGAGAAATGGCTCAGTGAATAAGGCATTCGATGCTCTTCTGAGTGCCTGAGTTCCTAATCCTTCACCCCATGTAAATGCCAGAAGCTATAGTGGGCTTCTCTCAGCAAACTGAAGAGATTGGCGGGGGGGGGGGGGGGGGGGGGGAGTCAAGAGAATTTCCTAGAAGCTCACAGAGCAGCACAGCAATAAATAAGAATAGGAGACCCTGCCTCAAATGATGTGGAAAGCAAAGACTGGCTCTATAAAGTTGGGCTCTGACTATGACCCATCCGCAGTAGCATGGTTTCACATGCACATGTCATACACACACACCAAAACAAAATAATAAAATAAAATGTTTTTAAAGCTGTATCATACAGCAAGGGATGTGAGACAAGAAGCAGAGCCCCAGCTTTGGCGGGCTGGTAGTGCTCTTCTGTGAAGAAGCACTTCACCAGCCACGTGCCTGAGATTGGCTCCATGCCATTTCTCAAGCCTATAGCTTCTCCTTGTCAGCTTCTAGGTCATCATTCCATTGTGACTGTCCCTTTGTCTCTTACTTGCCTCAATCCATACTCGGCTGACTGCTATCAATCCCTGACAGCTTGAAGCAAAGGCTTGCTTCTGTCAGCTTCAGGTCACTGTTCTCTACTCAACTCATTTCCATCTCTTCCCAGCCTCCACATATGCTCATTCTTTAAGACAGTTCAGCTTCTAATCCTGGCTCCAAAGAGAATATTCTTGAATCTTTGGGAAGAACGTAGACCAACGTGTTCTTTGAATTCTTTTCTGGCTTTATGACAATACGGTTGGCTCAACTTGGAGATTTCACAGGGGAGAGCTTCAGTTGGCTGCCTTCATTAGTAACTTTAGGTCACCTGACATAGAAAATGTATGCATTGTAAAGGGTGTTTATTAGCAAAGTCAACCCAAAATTCCAGGGTTTTTCATAAATGTTTTTATAGATATAGGAACTAAATACATGACCAGAAAATCTTGTCTTGGTTTTAAGATGATTATTTTGGAAGCATATTTGATTAGAATTTGGATATCCATGCCTTTAAAGTCCAAATAACACAAATAAAGAAAATCATATATTATATGAAAATGTGCTCATGTAAATGACAAGGGGAAATGCTAGATAAGATTCCAAGTCCTGCCCCACTTCACTCTTCAATAGATATGTTACTAAGTAGAAAGATGGAGACAAAGATCACTCAAATGGTGTACTATCTGGGCAAACAAGGACCCCAGCAAATCTGCAAGCTGAAATAGTAACTGGCTTGCCCAAGGATAAAACCATGACAAAGGAATCCAGATTCAACATGATTGATTATCTACAGTTTTGCTATATAGGAAATTACCTCCTCTTTTAACACATCTCATGTCCCCAATATCTTTCAGCACTCATTTCCACTAAGTGTTTTCTTCTGGAATCAAATTAGCCTCATGGGATTATACTTGTTTCTCACAAAGATTACTCACTTCCATACACACAAAGTCTACAGAAACAGAGAAAAGTGCACTTGTTCTCACATACATACGAAAATCAAATGTGCCCATCCTTTGCTGCTGTGCAGGGATTCATCATGAAACTTGGCCAAAACCCCTGGAGTTAAGGAAAATCTCAAGGCATAATAATATGCCAGTTTCCTACCTGACTGGTAGGAAAGCTGGTGGGTGACTGTGTATATACCCATCTTTTTCTATTGGAAACTAGAAGTAAAACTTTCTGAAGGGCATCTGTGGTAGTTTGAATGGATGCCCCCAGCAGATACTGGAGTTCATTAAAGTTTGTAATGTAGGTCTACAGTTGCCTGTCTGGATGACATGTCACTGCAGGTGAATTCTAGGGTTCAACCCCAAGGCAGATCTGAATTCCAACCTAAGGTATGCGAAGTGCCTAAGCTCTGCCTGGAGTTCCTGCAGTGTGCTTGCTCGTGGTGCTGGTGGTGGCTTTTCTCTCTCTTCCTGGACCTGTGAACCTGAGCCAGCTTCTTCTGCCATTGGAACTTACCCTTTATCTGTAAGCTTCAATAAATCACCTCTTCCTTCCATAAACTGTGTCTGATTTGGAAGTTCATCCCAGCAACATAAAGCTGACTACTACACCATTCATTAAAAAAAAAAAAAAAAAAAAAAACTATGGGACACATTTCCTAATAAGTGTTAGCCCTGTAAATACTAACTAGGGTATCATGTGACAAAAATCTACTCTAAAAATCTGGATACAGAGGACCTGGGCAATGACGGAGTGAGACTGAAACTGCAACAATTTGATTCCATGGCACCCACATAAGATACTGGGCATGACCACACACATCTGTACAGAGAGACTCTGTCTCAAAGAAGCAGATGATAGAAATGAGGATACCTGCCATTCTTCTGTGGTCTCTTCACATATGCACACGAGGCATGCATATCTACATACACCACACACACATCACTTCACATACCACAATACTCCACACACATATGTAAAAAAATCAGTGCAATATTTAAAGACATTGTGTCGTACACATAATATAGACATCTTTATATCTTACATGGCTTTGAATTTTTACATTATCATTGGCTAACATCCTAACATACCATTTTGATATATTGTACTGTTGCTGAAAAAAATCTACATTTTAAAGCAGCTGTAAATTTTTATGACACTTGTGAATTTTTACTGACTCCATTGTCAGATCCTCCCAATGTAGTTGACAGAGTTCCAGTGATGAATGGAAATATCAACTCTGACATGTGCCTATTCTTACTTTAACTCTCATTATTAGTTGTATTTTGCCTTTGAATTTTCTGTGCATGTTATTTTGTCAATAGTCTTTCATAATTTGGAAGGTTAACTTAGTAAACAGGTCATGGAAACTATCACACAAGCAACAGAAGGAAAACAAACCAGGTAAATTGGACCAATATGAAATGAAACATTCTTGTGCACCAAAGGACAATGTCAACTGAACAGAAAAAGCAGCTCAGGACTTCTGGCCAAGATGGCGACCACCTAGCTGTGCTGCAGATCCCAGAGAAAGAAAGCCAAGACATTAAGGGTTCACTAGGTCTTTTAGGGGAGAGCAATCTCCAATAGATTGCCAGTGGGAGGGCACAGAAAGGGCAAAAACAGGGACTTGCTGATTCCCGCTCAGGCGGTTAGCCCACCCTTCCTCCCAAGTAGCTGTGGTATCCACAGCACTGTCACGCGCTAATCAGTCCATGCGTGTGGAAGCTTAGACTGCTCCACCCACTTGCCCGCTTACTGCTCCTGCAGCCACTAAGATGTGGTATATCTACACAATGGAATTCTATACAGCAGTAAGAAAAAATGACACAATGAAATTTGAGGAAAAATGGTAGAACCTGGAACAGATAATTCTCAGTGAACTGACCCAATCACAGAAAAATAATCACTATATAGTCTCACTCATCTACAGCACCTAACCTGAATCTACACAAGATGCCTTACATACCCAGCAAGCATCTTGTGGACTAGACAATAGGATGGGTAGGGAGGGAGGGGAGGGCAATGGAGGAGTGGGAAACACAAACTTAGACCCAAACGGAAATGGTACCATAAAATTCTACTTCCTAAAAGGCAGAGCAAATGGCTGAACCTTCACCAGGCCCTTAACGGGAAACACCTGAACCACAAGACACTGGAGAGGGTATGATGAAGACCAACCTTAATTTTCTACAGCTTTCCTCCCTCCCTCTCCTCCCCCCTCTCTCTTTCTCTCTCTCTCTCTTCTCTCTAATTCTTGTATATTAGTTATCTTTTTCTTCCTTTTCTTAGTGGGCACTGACCTGTAACTTCCAGTACCAGCACATGGCTATCATCCACAATGAGCTTTTGGTCAAAAAGACCTACAAGGTTTCCTAAAAGAAAGACAGATTTCTGTCAGAGTACTTGATGACCCAGCAAAGGTTAGTGGTAAGACCCTACTGCTGAATACACTGTATGTGGTCAACACGTAAAATGGAATGGCATGTCTGGAAGCTGGAAGAGAGTCAGTCCTCAGATAGCGCATCTAGTGCCAGAAGGTGCTACATGGGCAACTGGGGGAAAATGACCAATATCTGCTCAAGCATCTAACCTACTTAGCAGCAAATAACCTGTTGTGATGCCCACACAAGTGCAATAGTGGCACACAGCCATGGTGGGTAACCAACTGCTCTTGATTCGGCTAACTGATCCCCTGAGTGGTATGAGACCCATAGCTGGAGCTGGGAAACAAGTCAGAACCATATCCAAACATAAGCCCACTCTCCAATATGAAGCTACCATCAATCATGGGCTACAAGAGGGCCTACACCTATTAAATTCTCTATTAAAAAAAGTAAGGGTTATCTCATTTGTCCTGGTGCTAACTTACTCTCCATTGGAGAATCTGCTTATCTTTTTCAGATAGATGTAGAACCTAAGGAGAGAGCCACCCCATCATACCTCAAAAGGGCCAAGGCTGAAACAAAGAAAAATTGGCAAAACAAGTAAGGGTGATGTTTTCCTGGTGAACCAGATGCCAGCACAAGGGTGAAGGAGATCAACACAGAGATAAATCAACTCCTACCAAATCAGGGAGCCAGAGACCCAGAGGCCCCCAACACCTCATCACTGAAGCAGACCAAAAATGAACCCAACATGGCTCAGGGAAATTTTGTGGAAGAGAGGGTAGAAAGTATGTCAGAGCCACATGTTGGGTCATGATATACAGAGACATTTATCCTACCCATAACTGAGGGCTAACTCCACAATGCATGACCCATATACCTCAACAAGGTGGGGCCAAGGGGAGGGAGTAGGTAATGGATGAGCCTAATAATGGAACCAAACTGACTGTGTTTGCTAAATACAAACTAATTAAGAAAAAAAGGAAAGAAAAAGCAGCTCACAGCATGGGACAAAATATTTATAGCTCATGCATAGGATGAGTGATTAATATCCAGACTATATCAGGCTCAAGAAGAAGTCAAACAGACCAATGCAGAAACAGGTAGAGATTGAGCAAACATTGCTTCTTAGAAGATATTTGAATGGCCAAGAAATACATGAAAAGATGCCCAACATCATAAACCACTAGGGAAATGCAAATAAAAAACCACGATGAGATAGATATTTCACCACTCTCCCCAACCCTGCCATTAGGCTGGCTAATTTTTGAAAAGAAAATAAGAAAAAAACACAGAAGCATATCAAACATATGTGTTGGAATATTAGTCAATGGGATTATGCAAATATAAAACTGTATAAGGGCTAGAGAGGTGTTTCATTGGCTAAGGGACTTGCTTGCAAAGCCGGCTGACCTGGGTTGAATTTCCCCAATACCTATGTGAAGCCAGTGATGTGTGTACAGTGGCAAGAGACACTGGCACCCTCCCTACCTCCACAAACACAAGATTAAGTTTAAATAAATTTAAATTTAAAAATACTGCAAAGCTGTGTAAAACAATAAAATGTTCATATTATGGCTATGACAAAAATGCTTTAAAATATGGAATCCAATTTTTTTAGCCTTACAGTTTTGTTGAGGATTTTAGAGAAACTGGAGTCCTCATGCATTGCTTGTGGGCATGTAACAGTATGATTGTGGCGGGAGTGGCCTCATGATTCCCTAAGACGGATGGACAAAGAATTAATCGGGAAATCTCAACTATAGGAATATAGCTAAATAAATCCAAAGCAAGGATTCAAACAGATGCTTTTTTATTTTTACTTATTAAAAAAGTATTAATTTTATTAATATGATTATTAACATCTAATATTAATTATTATTATAATAGGATATACAGGAAAAGTCAAAGAAGACCAGAGCAGAAGGAAAAAGTCTCCCGTTTGCCTCAGGGAAACACACACGTTCTTGTTTCCAGACTATGTCAGGCATTCTATCATCATTTGCACAGGGAACTGTACAAGCCCCTCATTTTTCTGGTGTTTTCTCTAAAGATATCAGCTATAGAAGATGGTGTGCTCACTTATGCCTAACATTTCTGTGCAAGGTGCGAGCCTCTGGGCCAGTTGTGCTGGGCATATGTAAGGGATTCCCCTCTGTGGGAGCTTGGCCCTCATGCCCGGCTGGTGCCAGACAAGAGGACGTTGGGACCCCTGGTGCTCTGACAACGCTAGCTCTACTACATAGGTCCATCACTCCCGCTGGAACAATTCGGTTGGTTCGTGGTAGTATGCCCTTAGGCAAACACAGATTCTCCTCATGAGGTTGGTAGACATCCGTGGCATCCCTGTGGTGCCCAGCTCACTGTAGCTGTGGGAATGCCCAGTGTGGCGGGACTCCAACTCTTCAGCTCTGTCTTCAGAGAACAGTGTTCTTTCGTTCTCTCCTTGGCTGTTCTCACAAGAGGCTGGCGAAACAGCATCCGCAGCTCCCTGCACGGGGCCATGCTGACACTTGGCACCTTCTTCAGGTGGCAGGGGTAATTATCTGTAGTGCAGGTTCTCCTGCCATCCTCTGGGCATGCTGGCAGATTGTTACTCAGTACCCAAGCTTTATCAAGGTCTATGGAAAAGCTAGGGTGGCAGACGCTCTGTTTTGATAGGAGGACAATAGGAGGAGGACTTACAGAGCCCAGCGAGGCTGTGGTCCCTGGATTTGGAAGTCCGAGTAGCAGGATAATTTCTCTCCTTCTTTGCATAGTGTGATGGATGATAAAGTATGTGGCCATTTCTGATTGAAAATTCCCGTTATAGAATGATGTTTAAATGTCTTTTGGTTTAATACCCAGTTCCCACATTCTTCTTATGATAGTGGGGTCCAGCTCAGTAGAAGGTGGTGGCAAATACTTCACTTTGCTTATCCACAGATGTTGTAATATACCTTGAAGAGTTGGCCTCTTGCTAGGTTCAATCTCTAAGATTTTACTAACTAGATCTTGTATGTCCTCAGAAAGATGAACTGGCTTTTCATATTTCCCCTCCGTGATCTTCAATGTTAGTTCTGAATGGTGGCAGCTTGAAAGGGTTGGTTGCCTATTGCTGTGAAGTATAAGATAACTCGTGAACTCCAGATACCACTTTTAACACCATCATGAATTAGATACTTCAAGAGTTCTGGAGCACAATATTTGATAGCGTACCCTTGTGATACAATATGTTGTCCTTCTTTGTTTAAATCATAAACTTAATCCAAAGTCGGAGAGTTTGAACCTCCCGATGATGTCCTAGAGTACATTTTCTGGCTTTAAATCGGCATGAACTACTCCTGATGCACGACAATGCTATAAGCCACAGCCTATTTGTTTAAATAGGTGACAGGCCTCTGCCTCCTCCAGGTAGCCAGCTTTCTCAGCAGAGGTCAGTAGTGTCATCCTCAAGGCCAGCTCCATAACAAGACAAACATACTTTTTCTTGTGAATGACGTGAAATAGCTTGATAGTGTTGGCACGGTTCAAAGTCTTTACTATGTTGATTTCTGATATAACCAACAGGGAGAACTGTCTCGTCTGTTCTAACACTTTGACCACGACAAGAGTTCTAATCAGGCAGCGGCAGCCTAAAAACACCCCCAAGAAACCACCTCTGCCAAGTTCATGGAACAGCTCATATCTCTTTTAGGTTTTCCAATTCAGATAATATGAGGGTTTGGAACCACTCACTTACTCAGCAGAAATGGAAACTATCTCTGCTAGGTAAATTTCTAATAAGTACAAGCAAACAAAACACTAAAGCTCAAACTAATCACCATGAGAATCCAACCAACAGCTGGTTGCGCGCTGGGCGCAGGTCTTCGCAGAAGTGCTCCTCTCGCACTGCGCAAGCGCAGTCGGGGCCTTAGGCTCTGCGCCTGTCTCACAACAGTCCTGGGATGTCAGAGCAAGTATGGACCAATCATGACTAGATAGGTGTTGCAATCAGGTTCACATTGCTGATAGAAATCACCCCACCAAGAGCAACTTGTGAGAAAAACAAAAAGGGATTCATTTTGGCTTACGGACTCGAGGGGAAGCTCCATGAGAGCAGGGAAAATGATGGCATGAGAAGAGGGTGGACATTACCCCATGGCTAACGTGAGGTGGACAATAGCAACAGGAGAGTGTGCCAAACACTGCCAAGAGGAATCTGGCTATAATACCCACAAGCCTGCCCCCAACTATACACTGCATCCAGGAGGCGTTAATTCCCAAATCTCCCTCAGCTGGGAACCTAGCATTCAGAACACCTCAGTTTATGGGGGACACCTGAATCAAAGCGCCACATTAGGTTCGGTGATGACTTTTCTCCCCAGCAGTCTCCATAGCGTCTTCTAGCACTATGACATCGGGTCAGTAGGGATGAAGCTTCCAGCTCAAATCCAGCCTGACTTCCAGAATCCTGGAACTGAAGCAAGGGGTGTCTTCAGTAGTCTTCACCTACTTCAGATGGGCAGCCAAGAGCAAGGGCACCAACCTGGCTCTGGACGTTTTCCATAACAACCTATGGCTCTGGGTGCAACATTATATGCCCATGCAGGGTACTTTAAGAAAAATATTATATCAATTATAACAGGTTATTCTTTTTTATCCCCTCACTCCAGCTCCCTGGGGCCATCCTCAGAGGGTGTATGGTAATCACTGTGGGGTCATAGCGATTCAGTCCCTGTGTGGTAGTGAGGAACCATGCCACAGGATATTCCTACCTACTGTGGCTCTTACAAGTTTACTTCCTCCTCTTCCACAATGTTCCCTGCACCATGGCAGGCCTGCTGGCAGACTGATTTAGTGTTGAGTTCTCTGCTTTACAAGGCAGAGTCTTGCTCTAGCCAAGTCTGACCTGAAATTCACTATGTAGGCTCAGAGTGGTCTTGAATTCACAGGGATCCTTCTACCTCTGCCTCCTGAGTACTGACATTAAAGGGTGAGCCACCACACTCAACTATGTATTTATTTATTTATTTTTATTCACTATGTAGTCTCAGGGTGGTGTCAAACTCAAGGCAGTTCTCCTATCTCTGCCTCCAAAATCCTGAGAATAAAGCCATTTACCACCACAGCAGGCCCTGGATTTTGTTTTGATAGTTTATTTAAGATATTTTTAATTTTTTAAAATTTTATTTATTTATTTGAGAGAGCAAGAGAGGGAAGTCAGATGGAGAAAGAGAGAGAGAGGGAGAGAATGGGTGTGCCAGGGCCTCCAGCCACTGCAAATGAACTCCAGACACGTGTACCACCTTGTGCTTCTGGCTTACATGTGTCCTAGGGTCTCAAACCAAGGACCGTTGGCTTTATAGGCAAACACCTTAACTGCTAAGCCATGTCTCCTTTTTTTTTTTTGGTTTTTCAAGGTAGGGTCTTGCTCTAGCCCAGTCTGACCTGGAATTCACTCTGTAGTCTCAGGGCCTCAAACTCATGCCATCCTCCTACCTCTGCCTTTCGAGATTAAAGTTGTGAACCACCACACCAGGCCTGACGGAATATTTTTTTCGGGCTGGAGAAATTGCTTAGTGGTTAAAGTACTTGCCTGCAAAGTCCAAGGACCCATATTCAACTACCCAGATCCCACATAAGCCAGACACACAAGGTGACACAGGCACAAAGTCGTACCTTCACACAAGGTGGCACAAGCATCTGGAGTTCGGCTATAGTGGCTAGAGGCCTTACACACCAATTTTCTGTCTCTCATAAACACTGGACCGTTTCAGTGCTGGAGGGATGGTAAGTTGTCAAGGCACTTGCCTTCAAAGCTAATGACCTGGGTTTTATTCCCCAGTACCCATGTAAAGGCAGCTGTGCAAAGTGGCACATGCATCTGGACTTTGTAGGGTCTGCAGGCCATGGCATAACCATTCTCATTCTCTCTGTCTCTCTTATCTCTTTCTCTCTCTGCTTGAAAATATATAAATAAACATTTGAAAAATATTTTAAATATATCCTTTTTATTGACAACTTCCATAATTACAACCAAGAAGACAATAAACCATGGTAACTCTAGTGTTCATAACAGCATCATTCAGGAGAGTCAAAAGCTATTATTCACAGCAGAAGCTAGCTGAATGGCCATCAATAGATGAATAGATAAAAATGTGATATGTACTTATAATGGAATATTATACCCTGCTAAAACAGAAATGAAATTTTGATACAGGATGCTGTATAGATAAACCTTGAAAATAAACTAGGCACAAAAGGACAAATATTACTTAATTCTATTTGGATATCTAGATGTAGATAAAGCTATAAAGAGTGAAAGGGGAATAGATGTTACCACGGGCTAGGAAAGGAGACTTTGGAGTTTTTGCTGAATGAGTACAGAGTTTCTATTTAGGATGATTAAAAAAAAAATTCTAGAAATGGATAGATATGGTTCCATAACATTTTGAGTTTGAGTTGTACTTAATGCCAGTGTACTGTATACTTTAAAATGGTTAGCATGCTATAGCATGCTGCCTTCTTGTTGCTAAGACAGAGCACCCAACCAGAAGCAGTTTATAGAAGGAAAGGGTTTATTTTGGCTTACAGTTTTATGGGGAAGCTTCATGATGGGGGAAGCATGACAAATGCAGCTCACATGGCCACATATCAGCAGGGAGGAAGTGGCAAGAGTGAGACGGATAACTCTAGCAAGTAGGACTAACTCAGCCCCAGTGACACTCCTCCTCCAGCAAGGCTTCACTTCCCAAAGGTTTCCCCAGCTAGGCATTAAGTATGACGCTTAATCCCAAATGCTTGAAACAATGGAGGACATTTTAAATTCAAACCAGCATACATGGTTATGATATATATAGTACCACAATAAAAATAATGAAACTTAATTTTAAGATGAAAATAAATTAAACATTTTTATGGGTTTTTTTTTTCTTCTTATTTGTTCTATATGGTTTTCTAGTTTGAAGACCAGGAGACTACTCTAGTCCCACTAGGATACTTCTAAGTGATTTGAGGGTCTTGCTACCACCTCCTGGGTGGTTTAAGACATATATATATATATATATATATATATATATATATATATATATATATATATGACTGAGGGTTGTTAGATATTGACACCCTTATATTCTATAAAGACCCTGAAATTCATGACTATTATGAATACATAGCACATGTTTACATGCCCAAAAAACTGTCACTCTGGTGTAGGAGCAAGTGGGCCTGAAATCTACCTTCCTTTGCTCTTCAAGTCACATGTTTTGGAGAAAGAACATGTCCTCTTATAGCAAAGAATACTCTTTTAGATCATTTTGAAAGGTGCCCAAAGTTACCAAATGTGTAACATTTCTTGTTATTACTCGAGAAGTTCAAAACCCCATGGCTGGAGCCAACAAAAGCTGTTTTGTTGGTTGATACACGATCTTGTTGACAAGACTCATGCACACACACAAATTTATTGGTTTTCTGAGTGAAAAATAACAGCAGAATGCTTGAATGGGGCAGGAGACTCTTAAATTTCCAAGATCCTGAACAAGAAACTTGTTAGTTAATTACTTGGAACATCTTGCTACTTTGTGCTAAACAAATGAGGAAGACACTGGCCAGGTAAAGTGAGGGAGGAAGTAGGAAAACTAGCATGGGATCTGGGCTCACCCAGCCAGCTAAAGCTGCCTGGGGACAGTTCTGGCACAGTCCAGGGGGGTCAGTTCCAAGCAGGGCTAGAATGATAAGGTACTTGGAACATAATGTTAGTGCCCCCAGTGTTGGGTGATGTTTGAGTCAACTTCATATGAAGTAGAAGAAAGATTACACTAAATCATGGTAGCTGGTTGGCCCCCACCCTTCCATGCCAATCTGTGTGAGCTCTGAGATTTGGCTTTTATCATGAAATTTTTCACACTATTTTTATTTTGGATATGTCAAAGGCATGACATGCATGTGTGCCTTGTATAGAGATAAGTATGTTAATTTGCTCTTCATTCGCATGCCTTCTTGAAAACTACCTATACTTTGTGAATGTTTCAGAATTTCACCTGCTCACCCATAGGCTTCTTTAGTAATAGGAAACTGTCTCTGGCCCAGTTTTGATATAGCATATGCAGATGAAATAAGTGAATTTAAAATGGGAAAAAACAAACATAAAACAGTCTCATCTACATTTTTACTGCATTTAAATAGCAAATCTAAGTATTTCCTTAAGTGAAAGGTGTTTGTAGTAGATCCCCGTTTCTTAGTTTGTTTTCTGCTTGTGCAGCCCTTCTAAACTGAATAGTTGCCAGATAGCACCAGATTCAGGTAAGAATATAAGGCATTCTGAAGAAAATAATTTTTTGGTAGTGTTCTAGTCTCTCCTCTCCCTCCACTCCTGACTACAATCTTTCTGAATGAAATCCAGTGGGCATAATCTAAGCAGTTTGGACAAAATCCTGGACACATTGGAACATGATCTTATAAGGAACATTGAGAAGGGGCCAATTTCTCTGGAAGGTTCTGAAGTGAAATCTTTATATTAGTTTGAATTACTTTGTGGCAGCTGAAACCAAGTTTCCCTTGAACCCACCAAGAGCTATGCCTGCCTCTGGCACTGGTTGCCCCCGACATGAGTGGATCTAGAACACAGCCAGGAACCTCTTCCAGTGGTCGTCTTTTCCTGGGGCCTCCAAGTATTGATCCTTAAGCCACTCCCGATTTTGCATTCTCCAATTCTTTAAAATGAATTGAGCAATAGACAACTTCATCTCTGCTGTCTACGTTTAAATGTATGTTTAAGACCCTGACCCTCTGCAAAGTCAAATCCTTTCTGCTCTCTTTCTTCTTGCATCATGATAACACTTTATTCCTGGGATTCAGGGGAGGTCAGACCATAGGCTAAAAGAAGAACTATGCCCATTTTGAACAGAGACTTTGACAACAAAATGATCATTTAGTGTCCATATTGAATTCCTTTCTGATTTGGCCCTAGGCAGTCGGTTTATAAAAGGAATCTGAAAGCATTTGGCCTTCATATGAATGAGAAAGAAAGCCCCACAGAGTTTCTAACTGTAATGAAATCAGAAGGGTCATCCACCCCTGGCTGCAAATATTAATTAACAGGCAGCCTATCCCTCAGCAGAGTAAAGGTCCTGCAACAGCAGGTGTGCTTGCAAGAGGCTCTGTTGAGAAGCAGCTGGGCTAGGCGGTCTTTGGGTGAAGAACAGAGTGACAGCAGGTCTCACACCAGGGCAGTTTGTCCATGCTCTTGACCCCACGGACATGAACCTCCTTTGTTTCTTGTGAAGTTTGCATCTACTTGTGGAAAACATGGTTTTCTTATCTTTGAAGGGAAATACCTTTGCTTCCCACAAAGGCCCATCCCCCACACCCAGACAGGACATTATTTGTCTCAAAGCAAAAGAGAGTTCAGGGGAGCACAGGCTCCTATTTGATGGTCTCCACAATGAGTTCTGTGAAATATCTACCTACTTGCCACAGCTTGATTTACTGCGTCGCCTGGAAATAACAAATGTAATTACATTGGAATCAACTTAATAGGAACCCAGATTGCCTTAACATTCCTTTTGCTTGGGAGGAACTTAATATGAATGAGAACCAGCTGTCTGTCTGTCATTGTGAGCATTTGGCCAGCTTTCATAACTGATGACAGATATGGCTCTTTTGGAAAATACTTGAAAGTCACATCATTATAGAGGCCATTTTCTCCCTGACATCTTTAATATCAGTAATGAATCACACAAAGCACATCCATCTTACCTGAAACCAAGAGATAATTTTGTGCTCTCCAAGTGGTTATCTTCCAGGGAATAGTTCTCCCTGGCCTAGTGTTTTGGATTTCCTTAATAAAAGGAGTAGTACAATCTTATTCAAGCAGAAAAAGCAAATAAAACTGCTGGCTTCATAATGGAAGAGAAACCTTAGTGGAATCTGGCGCTTTGGACGAATGGTAAGTAGGGTCTTCAGGCTGTGTACATAAAGTGTAATTTTATGAGCCTTTATGAAGGTCCTACTACCGTCAAACATTTTTAGAAAAAAAAAATTTAATGAACTAACATTTGAGGAGGGTCTCTACTTTTTGTGAGGCTTTTTAAATGCATTTCTCTTTTTTATTCACCACTCTTCCATAAGTAAAATAGACATGATAGTCTGTCTCAAGATAGCACTAGAATTTAGTGACAATGGCAGCTTTCCATAAGCCACACACTAGTTAAAGTCAATAGTTGGATCTAGATCTCTGACTCAAGTCAGTAATGAAATGGTGAATGAAAAGAGTTCAGCAGGATTGGCATGTTCAAGGCCATTGTACTAAAACTATTTTTAACTGTCTACAATACAATAGTAATAGCTACTTAGTATAGTATAAAAACAAATCCCAAATATTAGTCAGAATAATCAGAGAGGAACAAATGAGCACTTGAAATGGAGCCAGCCCAGTGCAAGACAAATCTACGGGAAAAGGCAGTAAACCAGAGGTGATGGAAAGCTAAGATCTCCACATAAAAATGCTCGGTTCCATGTATTATGCTATCTTAAACTTTAAAATATGTAAGATTAGCCTAAATGTGAGCAAACCTTCACATACATTGGAAGAAATTAGACCAAGTATTGAGGTATACAAAGAATTCTTAAACAAAATCCAGAGCAGCACAAATGATACATGATGATTGATAATGATGGATTTATTATATTAACAAAATTAAACACACACAGTAAAAAAAAAAATACTGTAGAGACTGGGACAAAATATTAAAAATATACTTTTTTTTTTTTGGTTTTTCAAGGTAGAGTCTCATTCTAGTTCAGACTGACCTGGAATTCACTATGTAGTCTCAAGGTGGCCTTGAACTCATGGTTATCCTCTTATCTCTGCCTCCCAAGTGCTGGGATCAAAGGAGTGCATCACCATGCCCAGCCACATAACTTATTTATTTTTTTTTTACTTATGTTTGGGGTTTCGATGTAGGGTTTCTAGCCCAGGCTGACCTGGAATTCACTATGGAGTCTCAGGGTGGCCTCAAACTCACGACAATTCTCCTACCTCTGCCTCCCAAGTGCTGGGATTAAAGGCATGCACCACCACACCTGGCCATAATTTTTTTTTAATACCATCCAAAATAAATAAGAAATGCATAGAAATTTAAAAATCTAATAGAAAAATGAGCAATTCATAGAATAAGAAATTCTACTTATTATTAAAAAGATATTTTAACCTTACTCTTCATGATGGAAATAAAATTGTAGCAAGTAATGGCATTTCATTTATCAGAATGACAAAATTTAGAATTCTGCATGCCTTGTACTGTCCAGACATACTGCAGAAGGGGCTGCTGTTTACTGCTGGTGGAATTGGAACAGCTGAGGCCATGACAAGTTGCTCAGCTTTCCTTTTATAAGGGCCACACCTCATGTGGTAGCACATGGTATCTGCAGACTTTGACATGTGACAGTTCTACCTGAAAGCTACTTGAAAATTCAGGTCACATGAGCTTCTGGGGTTTGTTCTTTGTTTCCTGCAGACCCAGTATGAACAATCACATTTGCTCAGTTATTTTAGTCAAAACAGTCTGAGCACAGCCTAAATGGTAAAAGGCCACTCTTCAGGGTGGCCCTGGTGTCCTTGTCACACCTCTGTAGTTCCTGGGGATTTGTGGTGTGTGCATGCTTCAGGCACAAGAGAAGAGTGTGTGGAACTCTCAGTAACCAATCTGCTTTCTGTAACCACATTGTGGTGGAGGTATAAATAGCTCAGTTAGCATTGCTGAAATGCTGAAGGAGGGATGGGGGGAGGCAGTAAGGAATAAAAATATAAGGAAGCAATGTTAAAGATCTACTTGCAGGACTGGAGAGTGAAAGTGGTTAAAAGCACTTGCTTAGAAAGCTTACTGGCCTGGGTTCAGTTCTCTAGCCACCCATGTAAAGCTGGACACAGAAAGTGGCACAAACATCTGGAGTTTGTTTGCAGTGGCAAGAAATCCTGGAATGACCACACACACACACACACACACACACACACACACACACACACTTTTATACACACTAGTGAGTAAATAAAGAAATATATGTACTGAGTTCCCTTTCCAAAAAGTTCTCTAGCTACCTCCTTCTAGGCAGAAGGTATCCGATTTCCCACTTCCTGTACTTGTGAAGAAATATAGGGAGAATATGATCAAAAGCATATGTGGAAGATGGCCTCACAAGTGAACACTGGCTGTCATAGCTGCAAGCTTCTTGATGGAGTGCACTCAGCTGAGGATAGAATGTCATACTGAAAGGGTTTACATTTTCCCTAGGGCTCTAACAAGTTGCTACTCACCTGGTGACTTGCAGCAACAGAAATTCATTTTCTCACAGTTCTGGAGGCTAAAAGTGTGAATTAAGATGTTGAATTCAGCATTAGGGCCTTGTAGAAACTGATGGAGTATCACTGAGTGCTACTTCTGTCTCCACGTGGCCATTGCCTCTGCGTCTCTTGAATCTCTTTCCTTTCTCTTAGAGCACCAACCATTAGATCTAGAGCCAATCCTAAAACCAGAATGGTCTCATCTTAACTTCATAGTGCTGTGCAGAACCTCTTTCTAAATGAGGTCAAATTTCTGGTGTTAGCAGTACTCACCCCATTGTGACCATGAGTCATCCCTCCAAAGAGGGGACTGAGTTACAACAGTTAATGTGCTCTTTGATGCCCCAGACGAGAAGAAATCAATACAAAAGCATACTAGACTGTTTACACATACATGTGTGCAAGCATGCACATGCATCCACGTGCACGGACACACACACACCACATTATAGTTTTTGGAAATCTAATTCAGTGACAAATCACATTGTGTCAATCAGTACTTCCTAAAGTAGAATTAGAAAGATTAGATAGGTGACAATCTCTCTGCCTTAAGAAAAAAGAGGACTACAGGCTGGAAAGATGGCTTAGCAGTTAAGGCGCTTGTCTGCAAAGCCAAGGGACCAGGTTCCATTCCCCAGGACCCACGCAAGAAGATGCCCAAGGTGGCTCATAGGTCTGGAGTTTGTTTGTAGCAGCTGTAAGCCCTGAAGAGCCTTCTCTCTCTCTCTCTCTCTCTCTCTCTCTCTCTCTCTCTCTCTCTCCTTCTTTATCTCTCTCAAATAAATAAAGTAAAATAAAAAAGAAAAAGAGGACTACTTGTGGGTTGCATTGTTAGCAATCAGTAACTTAACAAGTCAAAGTTCTTCAAAATAACCTGCTCCTTTAAATAATTAGCATATCCTCTCTGCCTATTCACATGATTACTTTATTTACTAACCCATATTTTTGCCTGGCCTCAGGCTAATTCTCATGAAATCTTAATGAATTAAGTGTGAGCTGATGAATTGCCCAGTGCTTAATCTACCCATCAATTAACATCTGAAAAACATGTAACACCACTTGTCCAGCCTTAGAAGAGCATGTTTGATTATGCACTGATTCTAATGCCCTCTAAATAAAATACAGAGTTCAACTTCACTGGCTAAAAAGAAAAAAAAAAAAAAAAACCTCCAGAAATAGTTTCATTGAGATGCTTACCACATGCTTTTTTTAAATGTATAAAATACTAAAATGGTATAAGAGGGGGGATTATCTTTTGTTCTCAGAAATTCCTTTGCATTGATATCATAGTCTTACTGAACTTTATATTTTGACTACAACATTGTTTTGTTTTTTAAAAAAATAGATTAAGTAAATGATACATAAAGCTAGAAATAAAAATGGAATATATAAAGCCCAAGGTCCTATAGAAAGCAGTCATAACTAAAATCAATGCATAGATAGGCTATGACTACCCAAGCATTGCAAAGCGGTCAAAGCAAATCCCAACCTGCTTGAATGTATGCCAGGAGCCATAATGTTTTATTTGAACACAACAAAGACTGTCAAACATCTCAGAGCCTGGAACAAAGTACACAAGAAGTGAATTATTTTGACAAAATACAAGCCAGGCAACCCTAATCTTTTTTGTGTATTTTCTACATCCGTCATTTAGGTATAATGCCAAGTGCCTTTTAACACCTTGGCTCTACCATTTACTGGCCCATCATATGGCTTAAAAAACAGTGTCCTATCCAATGTGACCCACAAATTCCTCAACTGAAGAGCTGAAGCGTAGTGCTTACCTGCTGTGCAAAGGGTATCTGTTGCACTCAGGTCCACACTGCTGGTAGAAATCACCCAACCAAGAGCAGCTTGTGGGAATAAAGGTTTATTTGGCTTGCAGACCCAAGGGAAAGCTCCATGATGGCAGGGAAAACGATGGTATGAGTAGAGGGTGGACATCACATCCTGGCCAACATCAGGAATAGGAGAGTGTGTCAAATACTGGCATGGGGAAATTGGCTATAATACCCATAAGCCTGCCTCCAACAGTACACTGCCTCCAGGAGCGTTAATTCCCAAGTCTCCATCAGCTGGAAACCTAGCATTCAGAACACCTAAGCTTATGGGGGACCCCTGAGTCAAACCACCACAGTATCAATACCAGTGTGTGATTTGGGGTGCCTATTATTTCCGGATTCTGGTCAGTCCTTAGATGAATCTGAGAAACCACAGACAGGCATATTGGGTTGTTCAACGTAACCATGTTAAAAAATAAAAAATCCTTTATCAAGATGGAGGTTGAATTTGCACATAAAAGCTACCCACCTTACAATGACTTCATTACAATTAGAAAGAAGTAATGTGGTGAGGTGGCCAACGCTGAGATGTACCACTACATCTTCTTCAACAAAAAGACTCCGCGTGCAGCTGTGGGGAGCATAACTAGCTCACCACCTTCAACTCTCAGTCTGTCAGGGTCTACCTCAGCTTTGCTGCCAAGTGCACAGGGGGCCCTGCCAATGGCAGAAGGGGGCAGTGGTGGCAAGCCCACGTGCCACTCACACAGATTCTGGCCAAAAACTGAACACAAAGTAACACAAGATCACAATTTCCTCCACACAAGGCTCCACCCCTGGACATGCCGCACTCCACAGTACCCTGACCCATCACTGGTGGGACTCAGCCAGGGAGGCACTGTGGACTGAAGCGCCTGGCTCAGTCCTATTTCCTTACTTTTCTGTCCACAGGCTCACTGCTCAGGAAACACTCTCCACTGTGCATCAAACACCTTGACACATAGCAAATATAAAAGAAATTTATGTTACTAAACAACAGTGACCACCAAAAAAAAAAAAAAAAAATCTTGGCAGATGAATCAGTGGAAATTTCATTCATTACTTTGCCTAAAACTTCCCATTCTATTCTCTTCTAAGTGAACAATTCATAGACCCCTGTCTGTACTCATTATTTAAACATTTTTCCTATTTGGTATGATATGAATTTGTTTGCTCTAAGTGAAGGCCACTTTTTCCACATGTGTTCTCTCTGGTATTGAAGAAACATTCATCAATATGGTGCTTTAAGACAGTGAAGCTTTTTTTTTTAATATATCAATTAAGATTCTTAATGTCCTTAAATATCCCTCTGGGGCCCGATCTTCCAAGTGATTCATCATTTCTATTGCTTTTCTTCTGGATGTTATCCAATCTTGCTATTGTGCATCTGTCTTCAAATACGGGGCTTCACACTCCTAGCAGGTCTTCTCCAGCAAGCAGCTAGCCGCAGGAGAGGAAGGCAGAGACACTGCAGGGCCAAAAGCAGTGACAAGGATAACTATAAAATGAGCAACACCAGTGCTCTATGTTCTCCTTTATCGTTCAGCAACCAAATGATCCATAGTGTCTTTATATATTAATAGCCCATCTCCCTCTAGGATGGATTTTTTTGAGGCACACCCAATAAACTGAACTTTTTTTTATGTGAGAGAGCAAGAGCAAGTGAGAAAGAAAGAGAGAGAGGGAATTGGCACACCAGACACTGAAGTCGAACCCCAGACATGTGCACCACCTTGTGGGCTGGCATCACCTTGTGCATCTGGCTTTTGTAGGACCTGGAAAGTCGAACATGATTCCTTAGGCTTCACAGGCAAGCGCCTTAATTGCTAAGCCTCTACCCGTAGAATAGATTTTATACTGTATTGTTTAAAGGGCACAGTAGTAATCAATATGCAAGACATACTCCCCAGAGAAGCACAAAACTTTGTTTTCCATCAATTGCATGCAGAAACAATCCTCCCTATTAAAGTAACAAGATTGCCATTTGCCCTCATACATATCCCTAAAGTACCTAAGAACAATGGTTAGGGGCTCAGTAGAAGGAGCACCATATCTTCAATTGACATTTATTTAATATAACTAATATGTATGCATATATGTGTATATATATTCAGAGAATTATATATATTCATATATATATTCATATATATTAATATGTAGATATATACATATATGAATATGTAGATATATACATATACAGAGAATGAATGAATATATATATATATATATATATATATATTTTTTTTTTTTTTTCTCTATGTAGCCTAAGCTGGTCTTCAACTTGCTATCCTGCTTCTACCTCTTGAGCACTAGGATTATAAGTATGTTCCGCCACATCCAGAGACACTTAATCTTTTAAAAGAAATATACACATTTCCATAGTCCTGCCTGAAGTTCTCTTCCAGTGGAGCAGCATTCGTAGCCCTATAGTCTGGCATGACCTCACTTCTTAACACTAGTTCCAAGAAGCCTGTCTCTGGCTCTCAGTCCCAGTCACACTGAAGTAGAGTCCATCTCCCTGCAAACATTGCTACTTTCTTGCTCACTGATGCTGTGGCATTTCTGTCTTTGAGCTTGTTTCCTTCCCACTCTGTCTGAAGCACCCAAAGTCCAACTTGAACCCTCTTTGGCCTTGATGTCCCGTCTGGAGCCCACAGCTGGGATCCTCCCTCCTCTGAATTCCAGAGCCCACTGGTGCTCTGTACCACCGTGTGACCTGAAATGTCTTCCTTCAGCCTCTGGAAGGCAAGAACATTCATTGTCTCATTTGCCTGTGTGCTCACACACCCTCCCCCTGCCCCACCATCCAATAGTAGTTTGAATCAGATGTCACTCATAAAATCATGTGTTTTGGGTGCTTGGTCCGTAGCTGATGGCAAGTTAGGAGGCGGAGCCTTACTGGCCTGGCTTCCCCCTTGCCAGAGTTCTACTCACTGTCCTTCCACAGTATAGAAACCTGCTGTGGAACAGATCATGTCCAGCCTCTACTCATGCCATATTTCCCCTAACATCATGTCACTTCCCCTAGAGACTGCAAGCCAAAATAAAAGCTTCCCTTCCAACAGCTGCTTTTGGTTCGATGCTTTGACCCAGCAATGTGAAGGTAACTACAACATCTATCTCTTCAGCTTCCTGCCAAATTTGTCCCAGTTGGTCACAATCTGGGGATAAACACTCATGTAGGTAATGGAAATATAACTACGCACAAGGTTAGCTCAGAACTAGTGACCAGGAAAGGGTCCAGGTGGGAAGAACTACTGAAAAGGCAAGTACTGTGATCACAGAGGACAGAGCTCATGAGCTGGTGCCAGAGACAGGACAGTTTCTAACCCAGGCCTCAGGGTCAAGGAACTTTTCCAAAGATTAGAAACAGAAGAGACTAGGCGGTCATGACTGCCATTAGTAGAGATACAGTTCATGAAAAACTTGGATGAGACAACATCATCGCTTCAAAGTATCCTGGGGAAGAATTAGAGGTTGGGCTAAGATACAGGCAAAGGCCAGGTCAGGACAGGCCCTCTGGGAAATGAGGGAGAGCTCAGGCATTAGCTTGAGCTAATGACAAGTTACTGAAAGAAAACCACATTATGCCTTGTCCACTGGCATGACTACAGAGGTAGCTACAAAAGAATAGAGGAAGGTATTGGGAGACCCAGAAGTGGTATGTTCCAGAAATCCAGATATGCCTCAATAGGTAATTCCTGCATATTTTAAAGAGGTCAAAGCGCCAAGATTCAATTGCATGCCAAACAGCTTCTACTCTCTCCATGAATAAATTATAAATTAAATTGACATAAAACATGCAACTACTTACTCTATATAGCTGAGGGTCCTCTGACAATATTACTCCAGACTGTCTCATCCAACATCTGGAGTTTCAGCACACCT
Source organism: Jaculus jaculus (assembly GCF_020740685.1). Classification (NCBI taxonomy): domain Eukaryota; kingdom Metazoa; phylum Chordata; class Mammalia; order Rodentia; family Dipodidae; genus Jaculus; species Jaculus jaculus. Next base: position 89,449,089 of record NC_059105.1, on the reverse strand, counting down.
GGACACAGTTTAGCATTCCAGCCATAACCATCATGGGGAAATTTATTGAGTTTCTAACTGTCACCACAGTTCATGGTTCATGTGGTCAGCCAATCAGTACTGAATGCATTCTGATTTTTGTCATAGACATAGTCACTTCCTTCCTCTATAAGCATGGAAGGCAAACAGACATAAACACTGTGACACAAGCAAGGCATAACAGGCAGACTTCTCTCTACATCACTCTAATCATAGGCAAAACCATGAGGCACTTCTGCCCACACCTTTGTTTAACATTGGCTGTTATTTGAGAAACAGCCTAGAAGCCACCTCATTGGGAGCTTACCTTTTTGATTAGGAAATGGCATAGTTCTCCCATATAAGAAAATTTTTGAACGATGAAAAAGACAGCTGGGAAATACACATTAATGACATTATTTTTTTTAATAGGGAAGCATAGCATATGTTTATATCCCAGTATGGCCAGCAATGCCTCCATTATCACCAGTCAGAGAGACGTGTGTTTTCTTCCCTAAAGATCACATGGTACGGGACTGGAGAGATGGCTTAGCACTGAAGTGCTTGACTGTGAAGCTTAAGAACCCCGGTTTGAGGCTCAATTCCCCAGGACCCATGTAAGTCAGACGCACAAGGTGGCACATGCATCTGGAGTTCATTTACAGAGACTGGAGGCCCTGGCACACCCATTCTCTCTATCTATCTGCCTGTTTGTCTCTCTGTCTGTCACTCTCAAATAAATAAAAATAAAGTAAAGTAAATAGTATGCTTAGTTCTCATTTACCACTACCAAGTTCCATAGACTTGGGGTAGGTGGAGGGTCACAATTATTATTTTTTCACACTTCTAGTCTCTGCAAGCTAGGATCTGGTGAGGCCTTCTCCCTGGACATAGACAACTACCTTCTTGTATCCTCAAAGGTGGAAGGAGGTCTCAGGGATCCTCATATAAGGTCCCATTCCTTAGGGCTCTACACACAGGACTTAAATACCACTCAGAGGCTTTCCCTCCCAACACCCTTCACAATACAAACTCGAGGAGAGGTGGAACACATGCATTCAGTCAGCATGATGTACGGAATTATGCTGAGGAACCGAGAACCAGTCTCATGGTTGCCATAGTACCCACCTATTTAATACCAGAAAACAGGGACCATTCAATTATCTCAACATAAATTTCTTTCAAAGCAGATATAAAATCATTTTGTTCTGAAGAACATACCAAGAAATTATTCTGGTAATGTCAGTATTACATGGATCCCTAATGAAGCCCCTACTATCTGGGTCTTTTTAATACATCCCAATAGATTGGGTGTTTGATTCTATACACTTTGAAAAAATACTATGCTATGGGGCTATTCTGTGAGAAAATGTATGGGCTTGAATTCTTTTTCTTGGTTATATTACAAAATGTTTCAAAATTTATATCCTGTGGCTTTTTTGGGAGGGTGGGGACAGGCTTTGCTCCAAACCTTCAGCTAGACATGTTTCCTTATTAGGTGTCTAATGTCTAAATACATGGATGGTTCTACCCTCATCATGGAACTTGCTCATAAAGGATAAATCCCTACTCAGTAACATAAAGGACTCATTTGTAAAGCCCAGCTTCCTAACAGGGTAAGTGATCTTGAATTCTGTGTTCCTCAGTAGAAGGTAGGAGAATATGCCTTTAGTTTGTATTCCTATGTAAGTTGCTTTTTATTCTAAATCTGTTCTAAGTCTCTCTAAGTCAAACTTTGAGGGACAATATAAAAAGATTCCACAAAACTCAGAATTTCATTTATTCTAAGGCTGCCACCAAACACACCGTTTCTTATATTATCTAGTAACCTCTTCAGAAGGACCTCAAGAATAAATTTCTCACAGGTTGTGATGGCAGAAATAACTGCACACCCTCCCCTAGGCAAATGGACTCAATATCTATCTTATGGGCATATGAATGAGGGGCCTGGGGATGCTCCTGCTCTTGAGTGGTCTAATAGAAAGTGAATATGTCAAGTGATCAGGTGATTATTCACAGCTTCATGTTAATTAACTTCATGAAATTTTCTTTACTGCAACAGGAAAATATGATTACTAAAGCAAAACAAGGAAGGAGAGATGGCTTAGTGGTTAAGGTGCTTACCTGCAAAGCCTAAGAACGCAGGTTCATTTCCCCAGTACCCACATAAGCCAGATGCAGATGGTGCATGCCTCTGGAGTTTTCAGTGGCTGGAGGCCCTGGCTCACCCATTCATATTCTCTCTCGCTCATAAATAAATAAAAAGAAAAGCAAAAAATAGTAAAAATAAAGTAAAACAAAATTCCAGTGAGAAAAAGTATAAAGTCATATTTTCTCTCACTTATTCAAGATGATCACTGGTGTTTTTGTTATATTTTGTCGAATTTTATTGTCACACCTATGTTCTTTTTTTATTTAAGGAAATATAGTACATAACACCTTGTAACTAGCTCATTCGACTTGGTATGTGAATAGAATTTACATATCATTAAACATTCTTGTGCAACATTTTCAATGATTATTGTTAATAAACTTTTCATAGATGTGACTACCGTTATAATGGAATATTTATGACTTTTTGTACTTTTTTAAATAAATATGTGTTAGGGGGATTTTCTTTATAACAGAATTTTTACAGTAATCTTTTAGAATAAACTTCCATTATTTCCTTAACAGTAAACTTGAAGAACTCAATAATAATTAGGTCAAAATTTGTATAAACCTAGAAGGGTATTGCTAGGAAATAAGAAATTACTTTTTTAAACAACTGTGCAACTTTTTAGTCTGGTAAGCAGCCTTGTGAAATGTCACATTAGTAGGCTGCAGAAGTTGTTTACATTATTTGACAATCAGCACTGTGGTGGTTTGAATTGAATAAATGGCCCCCAATACATTCAGTTGTTTTTTTGTAGTTTGCATCTGCTGGCTACCTGGCTGGAGGCAATGTCACTGGGAAATCTTAAAGTGTGGTGGTGGGTTTCCGATTTCAATCTAAAGATATGCAAAGTGTGCCTAGCTAGAGTTCCTGAAGTGTGCTGAGGCTTTTGATCTTTAGGCTTGTGCTTCTCTCTGTCTGCTTGGGCCTGTGAAGGCAGGCCAGCTTCTTCTGCCATTATGGATCTTCCCCTGGATCTGTAAGCTTCAATAAATCCCTTCCTCCATAACTGTGCCTGATCTGGAAGCTTATCTCAGAGAACCTGAATCTGTCTGCTACAAGCACCAATGCACATGTACCTTTGCATAAAAACACCCGTCTGTGCACACTCATGGAAACACCACCAGAACTGTTGATGGTCTTATTTTAACAGACACAAATGGGGTTGACACCACTTCATCGTGTGCCTAACCCCATCAGGATTAGTTCCACAGGGAAAAGTCCAGTGCTCACATCTCAACTCCATGAAATCTTACCAAATCGACTTCTATTAAGGATGCACATTTGATCCATGTTAGACCCTTTTACCTATCCTTTTAGAAACTTCTCAACGAAAATAACCTAGAAGCTAGAAAGGGATTTACCCATTAATTGATGACACTCCCTTGCCTACCACAAGGATGCTCACATACAGTCCTGATACTCTAACCCTAAGACTGTCACCATCCTCCCCTCTCTGTGTTAGAGTTTTCATAAATATCAACCTAGGCTAACCTGCTCAATGAATTATAATTGAAATGAAACTAGCCCATATTGGTTGTTTACAGTGAAGTAGGCAATGTTATAAAAACTATGTGTTGTTCACTATATCTTTATGAAAACATTGTAAGTTAGATAATATGTGGATCTTGTTTTAGAGGTAAATATCTGAAGTACAGAGAAGTTAGTCTATTTGTTCATTTATCCAAGGTCACAAAGCTCTTAAGTAGCATGTTTGGGATTTCAGCCAGGATAATTCTAATGCAAAGCTTGCATTCTTAATTATGATGGCTTGGCCACTACACTTCAAGAAGTCATAGAAACCTCATCTCAACACAGCCCAAAGAAGCGACCTTGTAGCCTCCCTTGATGAGGCAATGCACATGCAGCTTCCTAACTCAAGGCTCCTTGTGGCCCCAGAGACCAACAAACTGGTCTTGGGATGGCTGCTGTCCAGCAGCAGCCTCCAGAGAACCTGGGACAGGAGAGTCATCCTTTCTTGTCCTCAGCCACATTCTCCCTCTAACTGTGGCTGTGGTAGCTTTTACTGACATTATCAAGGGCCTCACTTATGCAGGAAAGACTGCAACTTAGACCCCAGAGTAGGGAGTCTATTTTCTTGTTTTTAATAATAGCAGGAGACCCATTCAGGCCTCATCTAGAGAGCAAGCACTAGAAAAAGAGCAAGAGAGACATCAGCATGCCAGAGGGCAAGAAATGCATTCTCCCACATAAATATAAGTGGTGAGATTACCAGGCTTAAGGCAAATTTGTTAAACTGACAGGAAATATCACAAATTATATTCTGAACTTGTATAAATTGTGCTATAATTATGGTAATTCCTGGGAATTTTGGAGGTGATTACATTTTCAGTAGCCAAGTTGACATTCCTGAATTGAAACTATAAAGAGATAAAATGGATTGCACTGATAATTTCTCTAATAAAACCTTCAGGTCCTGTAGAAGATCAACACTGCTCTGATTAAAGTCTGGGAATAATCATGTCTAAGAGACAGAAAGCCAGTATTTCTGTAATTTTACCAGCCCCTTTGAATTTCAGAATCAAAGTACTCAAACATTCTACGTGTTCCCAGGTAGGTCATACTTCTGTATAGCATTGATTATCTCTCCTGTTTTTCAGACTGCTGTGGCCCCTCCCTCAGAGTCACCTGTTGTGACAATGAATGACCACTGAGGACACCATCAAGGCTATGGACATCAGCTCACTGTGCCTGTGCCACCATTAATTCCCACTAACTCTGTGTATAATTCTCAGTGCTGCCCATCTAGCAGTAAGCACCCTGAGCACAGTACTGTCTCCTCTTCCTGCACACCCACCTCCTGCCACATGACTGTTCACAGAAAACACCAAACATAAGCCTCTTGAGTTCATCACCTCCCATGCCATAGTCACATCAGCCTTGGAATAATTAATTGGCATTTGAAGTCACCTTCCTTCTCCCTCTTGGCCATTGTCTTTACATTTTCATCCACCTATTTTTTGTCTCCTTCAGAATCTCTTTCTCCCCAAGGCTCCATGGTCACTCACATAAAAGACATTCCAGACATGTCTGGATACATGAGTAAACACTGATTAGGCGCCAACTGGAATTCTTTCTATTACATCTATTATCATTATTGCTATTACCCCATCATCATCCTCATCATCATTATGTTGATGATGATAATGACAGTGATGAACTAGAGCTTATGAACAGCACTATATATCAGACTGGAGAAAATTAGATGCATTCACTTCCTCCATCTCATATAAAAACATTTCAAAAAGATGTCTAACATTTAACATGCCCAGTATAGCATGTTATTCTTTAAAACAAATATAATTGGCATTAAGTACTGAAGAAGAAATACATGTAACAAGCCTTGCCCTGGGTTTTTTTTTTTTTTTTACCTTCTTGCCAATGCACAGAGTTGATTGCATACATTAGAATGTACGAATTTAAAAAACTGTTCAGCTATTATATCAGTAACATATGGTTTAGGAGCTAGAAGGTCTAGGTTCTAGCCCCCTTTAACATGCTGTGTGCCGTTAGAAAAAGCTCATAATCACTCCAGACTTTGGGGTCCTTTTTAGTAACATAATGCTAATGTAGGGTTGTGTTTTTTTGTCTTGTGTATCTTTTAAAAACTTTGTATTGACAATACATGCATCTAATATATATATAATATATTTTGATCATAATCCCCTCTCATTACCTTCTTTTGTCTCCCTTCCCTCATGTCCTTTCCACTGTCTCATTACAACTGGTCCCTGTTTGATTTTGATGGAGGTTTCTTTTCCCCCTCTTCCATCATACATGACAGAATGTTGATAAGCTCAACACTGTGTAGGTCTTATGCTAGCAACAACCACCATTATGAGGTCGTGAATGCAATATCCACTCATGCTGGAAGACAGCATTCCAAAGCTCTCCTCCTCTTACCTTTCAGTCTGCTACTCCTCCACAGTGTTTCCTGAGCCTTTGAGAGGGTGATAAAGATGTCTCATTCAGTGCTGAGCATTTACCAGCAGCTTATTCTTGGCACTTTGACAAGTTTTGAGCCTCCCTACGAGTTGTTGCCATCTGGAGAAGAAGCTTCTCTGATCAAAAGTGAAAGCTGCACTAATCCATGGCCATAAACATAAACGTACAGAGGATGATCTGATGGGCACAACATAACCACATAGCCAAACCACGGTGGTAGCTTCCCTTTTATGGCCTGTGATCATCCCAGCCATAGGCATTTGACTAGGTTTTCAGTACAAGGCATGAACTCCCTCCTATGGAGCAGGTTTCACTAATGCAGGTTTCAGGAGCATTTCATAGACAACATTCAATCCCAAAACCAAAGCAAGTTTTTAACAAGTAACAATTACTTTCCTTTCTGATCTCTCATTATTTGCCTGGTGTTATGCAATGCTGTGTTAAATGTCAGCTTGGGGAAACTACTGTCAGTGACAAGTATATGATTGGTCACTAAGGACAAAGGTACAGGTTGATATTAGTATGATTATTAAAGGGAAGAATCATAACATCTTATTGCCAATATGTCTCTAGTAATATATACATATGTCAAGGCAGGATGATGATGTGCCTCATCATCTAGATAACTATCTATTTACCCATCCATTCATCCATCTCTATCTTTCATCATGATCTTGACTATGGAGCTACACATTGACCAAGGTTTTTTTCTAAAACACAAGGCTGGATTTCCTTCATGGAAACCTGATGGAACCATGAAGATAAACTGTGGGTTGCAGTGGATACCCAGTAGAGATGCCAGGACCACAAAAAAGCTGATAAGGAGAGCTGGCTGTGGATGAAGATTTCCAGGACTATGACTAGCCTAGCTGGAGGGGAAGAATTGGAACTCCAGTAACTTGTTGCTGGTTAGAATTATCAGACTTGGAGATTTGCCACTGACCAGAGTAGTTGACCTTGGAGCTACAGAGTTTGATGTTTGCTCTGTTTAAATATTGTGTTGGTTGAATATTTCTTTGCTGTGTTCTATGCCATCTTTTGCAGTGTGAATGTTTATTCTTGATCACTATGGATCTTTTGGAGGTTTTTGGTATTATGGCTCAGTTAAAAGAACTTGTATTATGGGCATGTTTGAACATCGTTAGGATTAATAAAAACTATGGAGACTTTTAAAGTTGGGCTGAATGCATTGAATTTTACGTCATGGAGCCAGGATTGGAATGTGGTGGTTTGATTCAGATGTCCCCTGCAAACTTAGGTGCTCGGAATGACAGGTTCTCAGCTGATGAAGATTTGAAAATTAACACCTCCTGGAGGCAGTGTATGGTTGTGGGTAGGCTTATGGATATCATAGCTAGTTTCCTCTTGCCAGTGTTTAGCACACACTCCTGTTTCTGTTGTCCACCCGATGTTGGCAAGGAGATGATGTCCACCCTCTGCTCATGCTGTCATTTTCCCCTGCTATTGGGGAGCTTCCCCTAGAGTCTGTAAACTAAAATGAACCTTTTCTCCCACCAGCTGCTCTTGGTCGGGTGATTTCTGCCAGCAATGCAAACATGACTGCAATACCACATAAGCCAGATGCACAAAGGCAAGGCAAGCACAAGGTTGCATATGCTCACGAGGTGGCACAAATGTCTCCAGTTTAATTGCAGTGGCAGAGGTCTTGGCATGGCAATTGTTTCTCTGTCTGTCTCTCTCTCTCTCACACACACACACACTCTAAAAAAAAGATGAATAAGATATAGATGCTGTCCACAAAGAACTAGTAGTTTAAAATACATTGTAATTCATGGTCAATAATATGTTCTGTATGAGCATGGGAGTCTACTGCTATGAAACAAGTCACCCCCAAATTTACCAGTCTAAAGTGACAAACATTTATAGTTGTACATACTCTGCACTCATTTTCTTCCCTTGAGAGTGACATAACTAGCTGGTCGTGGCCCAGGCACTCTCATGGGGTGCTCTGAGTAAGGCAGCACAATCTGCTTCCTTGGTGGTTCACTCATGTGGCTGACAGCATCAGGCCTTCATTCCTGTACACAGACCTCAACACACGGCCACAGGAACATCCTCACAGACAGCAATTACTCCAGAATAAGGCATATAAGGAAGGAACAATGGGAGCCACCGGCTGTTTGTGGCCCATCTTTAGAAGTCACACATCATTTACAACAATTTCCCCTTAGTTTTGTAAGTCACCCCTAGTTAATTTGGGAGCTTTAAAGTCATGAATGCCAGGTGGCAGAGATCTCAAGGGTGGTTCTGAAGACAAGCACTACATGTAATAAAGTCTCCTCTGCTCTCACTCATCTTGCTGCTCTGGGTCATAGTATTGTTGCAAACCTCATCAGCTCTTTCCCTACTCTCTGGTTAAAAATTCCAAATTCCTAAGTCTCCTTTCTTCCCAACATTGGCATAAGTTCCTAAACAGGGAGTTCCATGGACACCTGGCACTGCTGTGCCCAAGATGCACCAGAAGTTGCCCCTGAAGAAATGGAGCCCTCAGTGCCAAACCAAACAGTGTCCATTTCAAAGTCAAGGTGTCTCTTCCATACTCAGGATCTCCACAACCCTCCACTCATTAGGTCTTCTTATTGGATCAGAGCCATGTCTCCCATATCTTTCCCTCTCAGCTTCCAGTCCCTTCAAGAAGGCTCCTTCAACTTTAAGATGCATAGGCTCAACCATGATTTGCTCAACCATGTTTGTAGTGGCTCAATTCTTAATAGCTAAGAGCTGGAATCAACACAGATGTCCATCACTAGAAGAATGGATAAGTAAGAAGTGGTATGTCTACATAATAGAATTCTATACATCAGTAAGAAAAAATGAAATTTGAGGAAAAATGGTAGAACCTGGAACAGATCATTCTCAGTGAACTTACCCAATCACAGAAAAAAAAAAAAAAAAAAAAAAAAAAGCCACATAGTCTCACTCATCTACAGCACCTAACCTGAATCTACACAAGATGCCTTACTTACCCAGCAAGCATCTTGTGGACTAGACAATAGGATGGGTGGGGAAAGAGTGGAGGGCAATGGAGGGGGTGGGAAACACAAATCTAGACCCAAATGGCAATGGTACAATAAAATTCTACTTCCTAAAAGGCAGACCAAATGGCTCAACCTTCACCAGACCCTTAGAGGGAACACCTGAGCCACAAGACACTGAAGAGGGTATGATGAAGACTGACCTTAATCTTTTACAGCTTCCCTTCCTCCCTCTCCCCCCACCCTTCTCTCTAACTCTTGTATATTAGTTATCTTTTTCTTAGTGGGCACTGACCTGTAACTCCCAGTACCAGCATGCGGCTATCATCCACAATGAGCTTTTGATCAGAGAGACCCACAAGGTTTCCTAAAAGAAAGACAGATTTCTGTCAGAGTACTTGATGACCCAGCAAAGGTTAGTGGTAAGACCCTACTGCTGAAGACATTGCATGTGGTCAACAGGTAAAATGGAATGGCATGTCTGGAAGCTGGAAGAGAGTCAGTCCTCAGATAGTGCGTCTAGTGCCAGAAGGTGCTACATGGGCAACTGGGGGAAAATGACCAATATCTGCTCAAGCATCTAACCTACTTAGCAGCAAATAACCTGTTGTGATGCCCACACAAGTGCAATAGTGGCACACAGCCATGGTGGGGAACCCACTGCTCTTGACTTGGCTAACTGATTCCTTCAGTGGTACGGAACCCATAGCTGGAGCTGGGAAACAAATCAGAACCATATCCAAACACAAGCCCACTGTCCATTATCAAGCTACCATCAGTCATGGGCTACAAGAGGGCCTACACCTATTAAATTCTCTATAAAAAAAAAAAGTAAGGGTTATCTCATTTGTCCTGGTACTAACTTACTCTCCTTTGGAGAATCTGCTTCTCTTTTTCAGATAGATATAGATCCTAAGGAGAGAGCCACCCCATCATACCTCAAAATGGCCCCAGCTGAAACTAAGGAACATTGGCAAAACAAGCAAGGGTGCTGTTTTCCTGGTGAACCGGGTGCCAGGACAAGGGTGAAGGAGATCAACACAGAGAAAAATCAACTCCTACCAAATCAGAGAGCCAGAGACCCAGAGGCCCCCAACACCTCATCACTGAAGCAGACCAAAAATGAGCCCAACATGGCTCAGGGAAATTTTACAGAAGAAGGGGTGGAAAAAATATCAGAGCCACATGTTGGGTCATGATATACAGAGACACTTATCCTACCCATAACTGAGGGCTAACTCCACAATGCATGACCTCAACAAGGAGGGGCCAAGGGAAGGGGGTAGGTCACGGATGAGCCTAGTAATGATACCAAACTGACTGTATTTGCTGAATACAAAACTAATTAATAAAATTTTTTTAAAAATTTAAAATATGCATAGGCCTGTCTCATCAGACAGGGCCGTGCGTGTCTGCATGACTCCTAATCAAGGCATTTCTGCTCTCACTTTCTTCCACCTGACCAGATATATGAGGATGATATCTTTAAAAACTTAAATGCCATGAGGAAACAAATGTTTTGACACATTTGCTGAGTCTCAGCCCCAGAGGGTATTTTTCTACTAGCTAAAATTCTACTGCCACCTCTCTTGCAATGAGGTCAAATGGTGTGCAGAGGCCAGATGCTATCCTATCAATTGCCATGGGGCTAACCTGTAGTGATAAACCCTGTAGGCAACACTCAGACGGGTGAAGACACAGGCACCCCATGGCGACTTTGATTTAATGATACCAAAAATGCTGCCAAAATCTAACAGAAGCTTTCTCAGCACCATCAATTCAAGGATAGCAGACCCTACTGTTTCTTAAGCAAACTTACCCTTTTCCTCTTCCCCACCATTTTTTAAAACTACTCTTGAGCTGGGCGTGGTGTTGCAAGCCTTTAATCCCAGCACTCGGGAGGCAGAGGTAGGATCGCCATGAGTTCAAGGCCACCCTGAGAATACATAGTTAATTCCAGGTCAGCCTCGAAAAACAAAAGACAAAAAGCAAACAAAAAAAAAAAAAAAAAAAAAAAAACTACTCTTAATTGTCTACTTAGATATCCCTCAATAACATGTGAATTTGAGCAGAAAGCTGAAGTGAAGGCCATGAATACCTGCATGTTCAGTAATTAGAAAAATGTCCTTGTTCACCCTTCCCTTGTTATTGAAAGCTGATTGTTTTGAATCAAAGTTTCTGTCCACAGAAGCCAGAAAAGAGCTAAAATACGAGTGAAATAGCTCAAGATGTTCATTTACAAAAGGAGTAAATAGTACAGTAGATGAGAGATGGCTCAGTGATTAAGGTGCTTGCATACAAAGACTAACCCCTCCAGGCTAGATTCCCCAGGACCCACATAAAGCTGGATGCACAAAGTGGTACATGTGCCTGGAGTTCATTTGCAGTGGCTGGAGGCCCTGGTATTCTTTCATTCTTTCTCTCTTTCTCTCTGTTTGCAAGTAAATAAATAGTACATTAGTCATTTAAGGAAGACAAGTCACATAAAACAGGCTCCTCCCTGATCTTTAAAGCTTTATATAGTTGGAAATCACTCTGATAGGACTCCTTAAGCATTTGTACTCATGTATTGAAATTGAAGCATTGAAAATTGCAACCCCATCATATTATACCATAAAAAGTGTCATGAAGTATTACATACCTGTATACTATGTTTCCAAACAATGTATACATGATAAATAGACATCTGGAGTTTGTTTGCAGTGACAAAAGGCCCTAGGTCACCTATACTCACTCCTTGTTGCTCACAAATAAATAAAAATTTAAATTTAAATTTAAAAAATGAAGGTTTTTATACTTTTTTATTGTGTGTATGTGTCTTCATTCTCACACACACACACACACACAGATACACATGTGCCATAGAGCATATGTGGAGGTCTGAGGACAATGTAGGGGCATTTGTCCTCTCCTACTTTGCTTGAGACAAGGTCTTCCTTGTTTTTGCCACAGGGTATGTGCCAGCCTAGCTGGCCCAGAGGATTCCTGACTTTCCTGACCCCGCTTCCCACTGCCCTAGGCACAATGGGATAATATGTACATGTGCCACTTTGTGTCCAGCTTTATGTGAGTGCTGGAGAATTAAATTTGAGCCAGTAGGCTTACAAGCAAGCACCTTTAACTGCTCAGCCATCTCTAAAGTCTATACAAGGGTTTAAAGGTTATTTGAAGTTTCAAAACTTTCATTCAGAATTTTCTCAGCATGTTGAACAGTTTGAAGGTTGACATCAAGCCATTAGTTGCCAACAGACATAATATGTATTGGTTTCTAAGTGTTGCAGTGAAAAATTACCAGAAATTCTGCAATCTGACCAAAACACATTTACTCTGTGACAGGTCTACAGAGCAGAAGTTCGACCATCCACTATTTAAACCCTCACAAAGATAAAATGAAATGAAATAAAATAAAATAAAATAAATGAGGTATTGGCAGGAGACCCTGTGGATGAATGTTTCCATGCTCATGCTATGCAGTGCCTGACTCAGTCTCACACGGTTGTAGAACTGAGTGAATCTCCCTTTCCTTTGCTGGTTAATCATTCAAGCTGCTTTAGCTCCCAGTGATCTCTCCCTAGTCCTTTATGATCTCACCACAAGCCAGCAGTGGTATATCCAGTCCTTCCTACACATACACTCTCTCCAGCTTCCTCTTCTGCCATCAGTACTGGGTTTAAGGGTTGCTGTGATTATCTCAGGCCCATCTGGATAACCCAAGCAAATTACCCAGTCCTAAAGTCAGTTGACCAGTAACCTTCATTACAGCTGTGAAGTGTCTTTCACATTCATGGGTATCATGACAGAGGGGGAAGGTTATGGAGCCAACGTTCCACCTATCACATGGATGAAGAATGTGGAGAGATTGTCCCTAGGTAATAATCACTTTGCTGCTTAGACTCTTCTTAATGCAAACAAGTGCTAATTCTGTAATCTCTAATTCCTCTAAATAGATTAAAAATATTTAAGTGATCATGTATTTTCAAATTTATATATTTGTTTCAGAATCTTTCATTCACAAATAATATAAATTTAATTCTTAGCTGCTAATTTAAAAGTAAAGATGTAACTGCCGTTGACTCTTTGTTTTGTATAGTGTTTTTATTTTGTCTTTTTAGTTAAGGTTTATACCATACCATACTTTTCACATCAAAACAAGATCTCATGTAGTCCAGGCTGGCTTTGAACTTCCTATGTAGCTGAAAGTGCCCTTGAATTCCTGATCCTCCTATCTTTACCTCTCAAGTGCTAGGGTTACAGGCTGTGTCACCATACCAGCAACTAACATTGTCTTGTTTAATTTTAGTTAAGATAGCCACCTTCATGTTATAAATTATGGCTCAGGAGGATTTTATTTAAAAACTTCTTTTTCTGGGCTGGAGAGATGGTATGATGGTTTGAATAGAATAGATGGCCCCCAATATATTCAGTTGTTTGTTTGTAGTTTGCATCTGTAGCCACCTGGCTGGAGGCAGTATCACTGTGTGGATTTTTAGGTGTGGTAGTAGGTTTCAGATTTCAATCTAGACATATGCAAAGTGTGCCTAGCTGGAGTTCCTAAAGTGTGCTATGGCTTTTGGCTTTTGGCTTTTTGGCTTGTACCTCTCTCTCTCTTGCTTGGGCCTGTGAAGGCAGGCCAGCATCTTCTGCCATTATGGAATTTCCCCTGGATCTATAAGCTTCAATAAATATCCCTTCCTCCATAACTGTGCCTGGTCTGGAAGTTTATCTCAGCAAACTGGAATCTGTCTGCTACAGATGGCTTAGCAGTTAAGGCATTTACCTGCAAAGCCAAAGGACCTTGGTTCAACTCTCCAGGACCCACGTAACCCAAGTGTACAAGGTGGCACATGCATCTGGAGTTCCTTTGCAGTGGCTGGAGGCCCTGGTGTACCCATTCTCTCCCTCTCTCTCTTTCTGTGTCTCTTTCTCTGTTGCTCTCTCAAATAAATAAAAATAAAATAAAACATTTTAAAAAATAAAAACTTCTTTTTCCCAGGTATGTTACTAACATCACTTACAGAATTAAAATTATATTTTCAAGGACTAAAGGGGGCTTAACAGCTAAGTGCTTGCCTGTGAAGCCCAAGGACTCCGGTTCAGTGCTCAATTCCCTAGGACCCATGTAAGCCAGATGCACATGGGGGCATGTGCATCTGGAGTTCATTTGCAGTGGCTGGAGGCCCTGGCACAGCCATTCTCTCTCTCTCTCTCTCTCTCTCTCTCTCTCTCTCTTTCTCTTTCACTCTCTCTCTCTCTCTATCTGCCCTTTCTGTCACTCTCAAATAAATAAATAAGAATAAACAAAAAAATACATACATATATATATATATATATATATATATATATATATATCTTCAAAATGTGATCAGCTATGAGTTATAAAAGAAAAATTAATTGACTAAATCAAGGTATTGTGTTTGCTTTTGTTTCTGTTTTGTTTTTAGAGGTAGAGTCTCACTGTCGCCTAGGCTGACCTGGAATTCATTCTGTAACCCAGGCTGATCTTGAACTCAGTGCAATCTTCCTACCTCAGCCTATCAAGGAGCAGGATTAAAGGCAGGCACTACCATGCCCTACAAAATGAATCAGCATTTTAAAACATGCACTGCATGTCTGCGTATCACTGAGCATTATGAGATGCTCAGGAGAATGGAATGGCCCCCATGCTGCTTGTAATCTCATTGAAAAGACAAAGATAAGAAACACAAATATAATGACATCAGGTAGTGCTGTAAACAATTTGTACTGTTCAAGGTCAAAAATAAGGACTGCCACTGCCAAATGGGGTACATGATGCTTCCCCAAGGAGAGGGAATTTAAACCTGGCAAAGATGTTCTGCTTTTCTGAGCCTCTGCTCATCACCTCCTCTTTCCCAAATAAGAAGTGTTTGTTGAGCCCAGCATCCTAAACTGTTAAGAAAGGGAGTAGTTGCTGTATCACTCTACTCTAACATTTTCCTTATCACACTAGTGCCGATTTTACTGGGCTCTGACCCTGCTGGCTGCAGGGGCAATCCATGCAAATTACAGTAGATTTGTCTGTCTCCGATCAAAATAGTCAGAAGTTATCACAATAGACTTAATTTCTCCTCTATGTGCTATTTTGTGCTCAGGGATGAAAATGTGAAATATGAAGGATTTGGAACAGCAGTTGAAATTGTCAACAGCCCGATATTCAAATGTTATCACACTTTTTTTTTTTTTTTAATAATTGTCATGTCACAAGTTTCACCTTTAGCTCTCATGAACTGACTGACTTGGGATTTAGGCCATGCAATGAGGTCTGTTACCACACTACCCTTTTTTTTCCACATTATAACTAGGGTTGCAGAACTTCCTGGAAATATTCATCCGCAGTTTAAAACAATTTCTTCACAATGTTGAAAGGCTGCTCTGGACAATGTTCATGTTTCTGAACTGGTTATCAAGCAGATAGTTTAATTTGGACTGAGAAGTTTCTTCATAATCTATCCCAAAAGTCAAAGGCATGAATAACTCATGTTCTCAATCCTATTTCATTTGCAAAAATTCTGAATAATTTCAGTAACAGTACTTAGAGTACTTCGTAGACAAGGTATTGCCACTCAAGTAGGCTAGACCTGGCACAGGATATGTTAGACTTTTAGTTCTATCACAGTATTATCATTAATAACAACACTATGAATGATTAAATGGATAAATAATAAAATGTTTTAAATTTGATAGTGTTCTGCCCATAATAATATGGAGGCTAGCAGTCACATTTTCTAACAAGTAGCTAGTGGATTGTTGGCTTTTAGAGGGAGATATGCGTGGGGCTTTGAAATAAAATAAGTCCTTCATCAACTATAAACCTGAGCAATTCAACTGACTTCTCTTAATCTCAGTTTCTCACCACTAATATTTATTTCTGAAGTAAATAAAACTGCACTCAAAAGCTGAAATAAATTAAGACACATAATAAAAGTTTAATAGTGTGATCATTTTTAAGACCATTGAAATACAGATGTTGGATTATTTATCCAAAATTTTACAACAAATAAATGGAGAAATGCAGCTGTATGTTAGATTGTTTTCCTCTGCCCTCATAAAGCGAGTTACAGAAGACACATGAGTGCTTGTTCATACTCATGGGGGGAAGGGCAGAGACAGGAGAGGGAATGCCAGGGCTGCTTTCTTACCTACTGACTTCCAAAATTAAGACAACTACAAAATTACACACAGAAAATGTGCAATGAATTTTTACGATTTTTACACAGGCCAGAATGTACTCAGTGGCTAATCATAGGCCATTCCATGAATGGACTGAACGCATTCAATACAGGACACTTCCCAGAAGTGATTTTATCCATGGCAGAGAATAGCATGCACCTTCCCAGGTGGCAAACTTATCTATCTTCCACAAATGGGTCCCCTCTGGGATTGAATGTGAACAAAAGAGATGGCGAGGAACTGCGGAGAAAAAAGGAGGCTACTTTGAGACCTAATGTAAGCTCTTTTTTTCAGGCACTGTGAAGCATGCAATGCCATCATAATGTGAAATGCATTAAACTGTCAGAGTGAAGATCCTGTCTTCAATCATGGAAAGTCCCTCAAGATTTCAGTGTTAAATTTTGCATTACGAAATCTCCTGACCCCCTTCCCTCTCAAATAAAAGTTCCCTTAAAAAAAGACAGAGCATTTTTTAAATGACACTGGGGTATGTGAACATATCCCAGGTAAAACTGCAAAGCTATTTCTTGTTAGATGGAATTAAATCTAAAATCCCAGTAGTATTCCATAAGTGTTTCCATAAGTAATTCCTACAAGTAGTAGTGTTTTGGTGATGTTAGGCATTAAACCCAAACATTGTAAGATTAATAGGACAGCATTTTGTTTGTTGTTACACACACACACACACACATGCACGCGTGCGCTCAACCTACTAACCAGGTGTTGGTAGTCAATTGCCAGGGTGTTCTCACTTTCTTTTTCTCTTTTGCAATCTTTCAGGAGCATCATCATGAAAACGTAAGTGGGGAGAATTGTGCTAGAAAGGCTTGTGAGCCTGAGTCCTCACTCATATGCTCTTCCCATGCTATTGTCTCCTGTGTCTGGTTTCCAGCCACTGTCAGGGTGCCACCTTCTATGGGTGAGGACAGAAAAGTCACTTATAATTGCTGAGCCACAGGAAATGGAGTAGGAAATTAACATCACATTCAAATATTCAAATAGATCCTGTATTGCTTATTGGAGATGTTTAAAAACATTTTTTTTCAGTGAACATGGCAAGTTTAATAATTTTTGCATTCATCCTCAATTCATAACATCTGAATTTTGCCTCGTTTTCTTTAATAATGAGAGTTCATTTTAACAATAAGGACCTGGTATCTAAAACATGAAGGAAATCAGAAAAGACTAAAATTACCTAAATACTTAATGACAAATCATGTTAAATAGTTTGAAAGATTGTTGTTAGTATTAAGAGTTGATTCCTTAAAGGTTTTGGGATTTTTTCCTAAATTCCTGGCAATATCACCTGTCCTTATAGATGGGTATATAACCTAATAAGGTTTAGAAACCAATTACTTAGAGAATTGCTGAATAAAAGACTATAAACATATTAATGAGCATTGAAAATTCACATTTTGCAAACCAAATAATTTTTTTGTCTATGAATGGAAGCCTATCATGATAGTTAAAGTTGTTAGTGAACCTGACTGAGTTGAGAAATGCCTGGAAAACTTATTAAGCATTCTTCTGGATGTATCTCTTAGGATATTTCCAAAGAATATTGACATATAAGTTGACAAAAAGGAGGGAGGATCCGCCCTGAATGCCACCCATAGGCTGGCGATCCAGATGAAAAATAAAAGAAGGAGGCCCTCTGGGTAGGTTTGATGCTGTTTCTGTCACCAGTGGACATCAGCCCCTCGATTCTTCCACCTTTGAGTGCAGGTTTGCACTAGATTCTCTCCAGGGGACTTCCCATCCTTCAGCCTCAGACTGAAATGAGAATGTGGACTTCATGTTGCCATTTTATTTTTATGGAGCTCACAGCTTAGATGTTTGCCTTGAATCTTTGAGGTGATGTGGATTTGCACCTTATTTTTTTCTTTTTTTGAGACAAGCCCAACAGACTTGCCTTTTTTTTTAATGAGAGGGAGAGAGAAATGACCCACTAGGGCCTCCAGTCTCTGTATTCTAACTCCAAATGCTTGCACCACTTTGTGCCCATTTGCAACCTTGCCTGCTTGAATCACCTTGTGCGTATGGCTTATGTGGGATGTGAAGATTCGAACCTGGGTTCTTAGGCTTCTCAGGAAAGTGCCTTAACCTCTAAGCCATCTCTTCTGGAAGGATTTGCACTTTTTGACAATGCTGGAACTTAGAAGACTTTAGAGTCTCTTGAAGATGGACTAAATGCATTTTTGCTTTATGACATGGAAGGCGGGGGCAGAATGTTAATGGTTTGAACATGAAGTGTCTCCCACGGCTAATTGAAGGCTGGTCATGTATTTTGTCCCAGTAACGTGAAGGTAACTACAACAGGTATAAACTTCAGGAGGGGGGGCCTAGTTTGAGAATGCAGTTTACAGAGCTGAAGTTGCAAATAAGAAATAGCATGGGCCTACTGGCTCCTGTAATCAAGTGAAGGAAAGAGAAAGATTCTCAGGCAATATTGTGCCTCACAGGAAATGAATAGGCAGTCTGTAGATTTTTCCGTAAGGAAGTCTTCCTTAGAGGAAGTGGACAGAAATTCAAGGAGCAATAATAAGATAGAGGGGCTGAAGAGATGGCTTAGCAGTTATGGTACTTGCCTATGAATCAGGTTCCATTCCCCAGTACCCATATAAGCCATATGCACAAGGTGGAGCACATATCTGGAATTTGTTTGCAGTAGATTTGCCCCCCACCCCCGGTTCATAAATAAATAAAAATAGAATATTTATTTTATAATGCTTTATTTATTTGTTTATTTGATAGAGAAAGAGGGAGACAGAGAGACAGAGAGAGGGAGA
This sequence comes from Jaculus jaculus, assembly GCF_020740685.1. Lineage (NCBI taxonomy): Eukaryota > Metazoa > Chordata > Mammalia > Rodentia > Dipodidae > Jaculus > Jaculus jaculus. The sequence continues at coordinate 89,429,998 of NC_059105.1, read as the reverse complement.
GAGAATGGGTGGGCCAGGGCCTCCAGCCACTGCAAACAAGCTCCAGATGCGTGTGCCCCCTTGTGCATCTGGCTAATGTGGGTCCTGAGGAATTGAACCTGGATCCTTTGGCTTTGCAGGCAAATGCCTTAACTGCTAAGCCATCCCTCCAGTCCCAAAACAGAATATTTAAAATAAAATATTTTGTTATTTTTAAGTTAAAAAATTCAAAATTATGAAAAAGAACTGGAGCATTTGTTGAAGACATTTTCCACTGGAAGACAGGACCTATCACGTGAAATAATTATTTTTCTTTCTTCCTAGGTGGTAGCTACCTTTAATTTCTCACAACATTACAGCAAAGATGCAGATAGCATATATTCAGTGGGGTAAAAATCTAAGACACAGAACACAACAAGGATGTGTGATCTGCACCAATCACCTTTCTCCCAATGTTTATCCAGAAAGAGAAGAGCTTTTGAGAGGCCTGAGATCCAAGAGTCCAAGGCAAGTTTCCAGTGGACGACACTAGAGCTCAGGCCACCATGATAAAACTAGCCTTCACAAGTAAATGCTTCTTCAAGGGGGAAACTGGCATATGGGTTTACAGAAGCTTGAAGCATGCCTGTGCAGAAACATGTTGGGGACCTTGAGGTACAAAGCTTTGTATCTTCTACGAGCTATCAAGTGAAATTCCTGCCTCGGCTTTGCAGTATCCATCCTACAGTTGTATTTGTATGCAAGTATCACAGAGCAGAACAAGTCCTCTGGGAACAAAAAGGGAAATAGCCAGTTAACTAATGAAACCTTAAACAACCTTTAATGTGGATTTCTTGGGGTCCCAAACAATTATTTCATGCAGGTATATAAGTAAAAAGAAAATGGAAAAACAAAAAACTTATTTTACCAAAGCAGACATTGTAAGCCAAACACATATATTATGCTTGAAAAACTGCCAGCGGCTATAACCTCATTTAGCTCACAGTCCATGTCTAATTAGAGAAGATGTGATTGCAAAACTTATAAAAGTATAATAAAACCTTTGGGGTTTCCCCCTGGCCCAGTCTAGTATAAAATAGTAGGAATAAAATAACTCTCTCTTTTCCCCACCTATAGCTTAGGCATCAGTTTTGAGTTATGCAGAGATAAGCAAAGGCTACAAACACATGTCTAACCACTAACCCCCACTCATGCCTTCACTACTTGTTAATTGACCAACCATAATAACATTCATTTCAACATGTGAAACTCTCCCTGAAGCTTGAGTTGAGCTACTTGTTTACTAAGCTGTTTTAAATGAATTATATGGTCTAAATGGATCTTGAATTATCTGAGGATAAATGCAGCATATGAACACAGCACAGGGCTCCACTGTGGTAAGTCCTATGGTTACACAAGGGGAGAGGAGGTAGGTGTGGTGACTCATATGAGTATATACCAGCACTTGGGAGGCTGAGACAGGATGATTGCCATGAGTTTGTGGCCAGCCAGGGCTACATAGTGAGTTCGAGGCCAACCTGGGCTACGAAGTAAGGCCCTGTCTCAGAAAAAGTGGGGGATCAAAGAAGAATGCATGTGGGCACAGCCATCAGAAGGGTCCACTAAGGCTCCAGGAAAGCTGGCACTGGCAGCATGGCACTGAAACACAGGTAACTTATCTGTCACACAGAGGCACTTCCACTCTGCATACCCAAGTGTCCCAGGGGAAGAAAATGGTGACTCACTCTCCTTTTTAACCCACTCGGTGAATGAATCAAGCTCACAAGCAGCCATGAACTTCTTGAATGAAGAGTCATAGACATCAGACACCCTATAGCAGTGGAGAGTGAAATTCCAAAATGACCTCTGAGTACTGAATGAGAACAGTGAGGGCTGGAGGGATGGATTAGTGGTTAAGATGTTTGCCTGCAAAGCCAAAGGACCCAGGTTCAATTCCACAGGACCCATGTTAGCCAGATGCACAAGGGAACACATGGATCTGAAGTTTGTTTGCAGTAGCTGGAAGCCCTGGCACTCCCATTCTCTCTCTCTCCCCTCCTTCTTACTCTGTCAAATAAACAAATAAATAAATAAAATATTGAAAAAGAACAGTGAAATTGGACAATCTAGGAGGCATTTGCATAAAATTATCATGAAATCATAAAATAAATGAGCTTAAAGATTCTCACAGCATGTTAAAATGCTTCCTCTCTTCCTAAGCACACAGTCAGACTCCATTTCCCAGCTGCCCGTAAGTGGAGGGAAGCCACCTTCTGAGTTCTTGTCATGAAATGTGGGCATGGACACTGTGCCTTCCTAGTCTGCCCCACAGGAACCCCAGCATGCTTCACTCTTTTCTCTTCTAGCTGTGTCATGCAGTTGATGCTGAACCCCTTTGCACAGGCTTCATCTCTAACCAAAGCATTGCATTACCCACACAGTCCAATTCCATCTAGACTTCTGTATACACATCGGGTGTTTTCACAAGCTCCCCAGCAGATTCGCATGTGCATTAAAATATGAGGAGCACTGTTGTAGATGTGTACCGCCACACTGGAGCTATCACACAGAACGAACATGAACCCCTGTCACGTGGACAGTCTGCAGCTTATCACAGACAACTGCCTTGGAGACATGGAAGACTTGAAAATAAACTGTATATGAGACATCATATATATTTTCTTTTCTGTCTCTGTTAACACACAAGCCTACTCAAAAATATGATTCAAGATATCAATTCATGAACAATCTTGAGCCTGGAATGTGGAATATTACCAGCCTTAGAGAGAGGCTGAGCTAGGCTGGAGAGATGGGTTAGTGGTTGTGGTGGTTTGATTCAGGTGTCCCCCATAAACTTAGGTGTTCTGAATGCTATGGCAATTTAGGAATTAAAGTCTCCTGGAGGGAGTGTATTATTGAGGGTGGGCTTATGGGTGTTATAGCCAACTTGGCACACTCTCCTGTTGCTATTGTCCATCTGATGTTGGCCACGAAGTGATGTCCATCCTCTATTCATGTCCTGCTTTCACCTGCCATCATGGAGCTTTCCCTCAAGTCTGTAAGCCAAAATAACCCCCCCTTTTTTTTACCCACAAGCTACCTTGGTTAGGTGTTTTCTGCCAGCAATGTGAACCTGACTGTAACAGTGGTTGCAGCACTTACCTACAAAGCCAAAGGGCCAAGGTTTGACTCCCCAGGACCCATGTAAGCCAGATGCAGAAGGTGGAGCATGCATTTGGTGTTTGTTTGCAGTGGCTGGAGGCCCTGACACACCATTCTCTCCCCCACCTCATAAACAGAAATAGAAAAGAAAGGGAAAAGGCCGAGCTAACCAAGACCCTATTCTATTGAATGACAAATCTCTACATGGCCCACATTACAGGTATTTTTTATTCTAGCCAATAAGTTGTATAAAATAAAGATGGGATTTTTTTTCACCCACCATCTATTTCCAGGTAAAACTTCCCATCCTGCCATTATTCCATAACGTTATCAAGTCCCTTTTCAAAGGGCCAATAGCAGCTTCAGCATCCTTGCTGGGTTTGAGCATCTATCATTTTAAGAATGAAATCATTCTTCTCGGCATATTATGAGCCCTTTTTGTTGGGCAGTTAACTAAACTGGCACCAGTTAACTGTGATCTAAACTTTATATTGACAGACCTGGCAACAGACTGACATTCCTTGCACTAATTTTGGCTGCCCAGTCTCAAAAAAAGAAAATGCTGCAATATGATTTATCTTACACTGACAGCAGTCTTCATTGGGGTGCCAACCACTGACAGAGTGAAGGAGAGGACCCAGCATAAAATCCTAGTGAATATGCTTTCAAGGCAGAATGAAAGAATTTAGAACCCCTATTCTTCAAAGTCATAATTTAATTTCACAACCAAGGCTGGAAGGAAAACAAATGTTTCATACTAAGCCTCACCGTCAACAATCTATTCTTCTCCAATTCCGCGTTTGTCTTACCTTGTGAAGCCCAGGCTTACCAACCCCAAGTCTGACAATAACGCCTGCTAGTCACCAACTAGCCTAGCAGCTCAGCAGAGCCCCCGAAATGCAATTATGGGGAAAGATCTAATAAACCAAAGATTAGTAACAGAAATGTGAGCACTGCTAACTGTTTTCCTTTGGGGCTGATATGAAAGCCAGAGACTAAGGGGCTGAAGGAATAATGACGCAGTAGGGAAAGCAAAATGGGAAAGATTCATCAATATAACCATCGTGCTTAAATGACAGCCCCTGGATAGCAGCAGAGTCATTTGACCATTAGATCCTAAGTTGTTATCTATCTCTCTCTCTTTCAATGAAAATGAGATGTGGAAATACGTTCAAACATTAACAGGAAGCTGTCTGCAATGCTATTAATATTTCTTACACCAATCATGTTTTATTAACAACCCAAACCATGTGTTTTCAGATTATGCCAACATTATGTGCAAATACTTGAGCACACAGCTGTTCCATGTCAGCTTTTTCTTTTGGTACAATTTGGCATGAGGTGTGTATTTGTGTGTGTCAATAGACAAAGACAAAATAAATAGCCTTGGATCCTGTGTTGAAATCCCTGCAATGGTATTTATGGTAAGACAGGTGATGTTGAGGAAGAAAAAACATACTGCCTAGAAGCTAAAATTATTCCAAAAACCAAGTTCTCCTGGAGGATACCTTCTTCAAATGGGCTAAGTTGAAGACCATAGTGTGATTAAGGGCATATCAAGTGATTATTCACCAAAAGGTAAACACTAATCTGTTGGGGGGGGGGGGCGTGTTTCACTGTCTTTACATTTTGGCAGCCAAGATATAAATGTGGAAATATAAACATATGCAGAATAAGATATAAATTGCTATATATGGCAGGCCACATGACAATATGCCTCCAGGTTCTCTCCTTCATGCCCCTTGTTTTACCTTCCTCCTATTTCCATGCCCCTGTCCCACTGCCCATTTCCTGCCATCCATGAGCCCTGTAGAGATGTCTCCTAACCTCTCCCCCAACCTCTGCTGCTGTTGTTGCCTCTTCTCTCCCACTAAACAGGTCTTTCATGTAGCCTCCTTTCTCACCTCCCCTTTGCCCCACTCTATATTGCAAGTCTTCCTATTCCTTGGGTGCTTTGAAACTATATGAGTCCTGTGTAACAATAAGAGATACAGTTTCAGTGGGCAGACTTAGCTTAGCTTTTCTTTTTTTCAAATGGCTTGATAAAAGTGACAATTTTTCCTGCAAGCATATAGGATTTAGGCAATAAGAAAGCCTTTATAACTTGAGAAGACAAGGAAAGGGAAGAGAAGTGTTAAATAAATAAAAAAAAAAAAACAGGAGGTCATTGTTCAGTATTAAGTTTCAGCAAGCCAGGCAAAATCAAAATGGAGTTACTCATGCTCAACTTTCACTTCACTAAACTGAAACAACTCAATACTCATTAAGCTCCTGAGAAATCAGGACTAAGGAGGTAACACTGAATTTCCCAAACAGGCCAAATTCAATTGGCATGCTAATGACGTTCCACTGCCTTAATCTTCACATGAAAGAGATAGCCTGAAGTAACCTGGTGTTACCCAGTCCCTTAGTCTCCATTTTACCAGGAAAGTATTTTTGAAATGATCAGTATACATTTCCTTCTTTTGTTTTCAGCTTTCTCCAGCCTTTCTCTTTCTGTTCATTTTATAGTAGCACTTTTTCTATTTTATGGAATAAAGTGTAGCCCAATAGCAGAATTCAGATCTTTAAACCAAATTGTAATTTGCCTTTTCAGAAAGGAGACACACTGGTCAAGAAGTGTTCTGTGTGTGCTACAGACAGAAACTGTTTCATCAGATATCCTGTGTCCCAACATTCTGATAGATAAACAGAGAACTAATTTCTTTATTTTGTGATAAAGGAAAATTTCTAGAGACCTTTCACTTTGACATGAAACCTTCCCATGGGGTTATCCTCCCTAAGGTATCTAAACTAATTGTTTTCTCCCACGGGCGTAATGCACAGCACCTACACATTAAGTGTGTCTTAGCCTGTCTTCAGCCTTCCTCCTGATAAATGTCAGTAGGTTAGGGTTTCCCCATTTAGAAAAATACTGATTCTTTGTCACAGTATGCTCAGGACTGAGGTTATGGATAGGTGGAATTCTCCTTCCAAAGGAACAAGGAAAACATTCTGGGGGATCCCCATATGTTAAGATCCAGGTCATTAATAGCACGGCATGCAAGAACTCCCATTGATCTCGGCCCTGTCTGACGGGCATGCAAATACTCAGCCCAGCTCCTGAGGGCTCAGAAGCGAGAAAGCAGCCGTGCGGCAGGCAGCTGGGCACTGGGGCTGGGTGTCGGGGACAGAGAAAGGGGGACAGTAAATGTAGCCCGTAGGGCTTCGCATTCTCCCACCCTGAAGTCGTCCATTATGTGCCATGAAAGGAACTGCATCTACATGATAAGGGAAGTGTCTTTGTGTTGTTTCTCCTTTTATCCAGCACGTCTGAAGCAATTGTTCACGTAAGGCAGTAAAAGAGCAAACAGAGTGAGGAGCGGGCCAGGCAGCTGCGAGGCAGCGGGTGAACGTGCGTGAGAGGAGAGGAGGACCGTTAACTCTACAGCTGAGCGCGCTGCACCTTTCTTCTTGGGCTGGGAAGATTGCTCCGTGTCAAGGTGCTTGCCGGCAAAACCTAAAAACCCAGGTTACATTCATCAGTACCCACACAAAGCCACACACACCAAGTGGTGCACGAATCTGGTGCTCATTTGCAACCCTTGGAGACCTTGGGGAGCCCATTCTGTCAGTCTCTCTCTCTGCTTGCAAATAAATAAATTAAATTAAAAAAAATTCTTCTCACCTCCGAGCACAAGAAAATGCTTGAGACAATGAGATGCCTGGATATAATTTCAAGTGACTATCCATTTCCCCACACCCTGTCATAACATTTGTAGGTGTTTCTCAAGGTTATCTGTTTAGTTCCTTCACAAGCTCAGGCAAGCCTTAGTTCCCGAGGATTTAAAAGGAGTGGCTCTGGGAGGCTAGCCCAGTGCTCAATGTCCACCTTCTCTTATGACCCGGGAGAAACTGCCCAGTACTTAAAATGGTCTCTACTGGTCAGGCTATAAAGACTGACTCAGGCATATTCAGATAGAAGCCCAGGGACTCCAGCAGGTCTGAACTGAGATATGAATGTAGATATTCTGACTCCAGGCCAAGGCTGCAAGACCTGGGAACCTGGGTTCCTGCTTCTGCCAATCCCCATCTGCACCGCAAGTATAGCATTGAGAAGTCTGAGACAGAACAAATGTGTTTGGAGATACACATAAAGCCTGTTCCAGGTAACAGTTGAAGAAAGGAGATTTACAGGATTTGAGAATTTGCCAAGGGAAGAAATGGAGTCATGGTGCAACAGGACAGCCACTGGCAGCTTCACATTGGAAAATAAGTAAAGAGCCCAGGCCTCCAGGGTGAAAGATTCTGGTGAAACCTGGACTCCGACCAAGTCACAGGATACCAAGTTGGATGTTTTATTTATGCTCTCTAGTAGCTGGCCCTGGTGATAAGGATAGGATGGCAAGAACAGAAGGATTGCTTGGATACCTGATTAGACAGGTCCCAAAGGCAAATATAGGAGAAAAGATTCTAATGCCAAATTAACTAAATTAAATAAGGTACCTTGAAATTTCTCCAACCCTAGGATTCTGTGAAACGAAATATGCCTTTGTATTACTCTGTTACTCTGCATGTTGGGCACGGTGAAATAACAACAGTAGAAATAACTATGTCACACTTCTGCCAAGTGTCAAGTACTCCTGTCTCTGTTGTAGCTGTCATTCAGCACATGTGGGAAAAGGCAGAGGCAAAAAGTAGAAAAAGAGACAGTGGTAAAGTTAACTGATTAGGAATTGAATTTGAATGAAGTCTAAAGAGAATTGTAATTCATGCTGCTATCTTGTGCAAGACTCAGCCTTCATCCACACAAAGAAAGCAAGCATTCAGCAAAGGATGCCCAAGAGGCTGCCCACCCTGCCGGCGCACAGACCACCAGGTCCGCAGAAGTAAACCCAGTACAACTCAACCGCACCAAAGACGAACCCTCAGACAAGACACACAAAGGGTGGGTAGGACTCTTCTGAACTCTCCCAGCCCTTAGGCCCTTGCTATCCTGTGAAGATCCTAGCGTGTGCGCTGCACTGAATGCGATGCTCCCTTAGGTCTTACTTGGTCTCCTCATATTCCTTCCCAGTAGCTCCTCAACTAAATCACATGTTCCTTCACAGCAAAGCCTTGACAATTTTCCACACAATTCCACAGCAGTTACAATAAGCACATAGTATTGCTCCATACATACCGAAGGAATGGAGAGAAAAACGTGATCTCATGTGAAATCTGCATCCTTCTACCTGACGAGCCTGTTCAAACTGTCCTTTGTTGGGACAGTAGCTGTGACATGTGGCATTACTTAGGCCTGCCAGGATCATGGTTTCCATGTGCCCCTCAAAGCTCATGTGTTAGAAACTGAATCCCCAATGTAACAGTGCTGAAAGATGGGACCTGTAAGGAGTAGGTAGGATTCACGCTAACAGCCTAGCAGTGGGTTAGTTAATGTGAGAATAAGTTCCTGATCAAAGGATCAACTTGGTCCCTTCTCTTTCTCATACACACACGTTCTCTTGCCCTTCCATCTTTCCCATGTGATAACATAGCAAGAAGGCCCCTTTCAGATGTAGACCCCTCTACCTTGAATTTTTCTCAGCATCTAGAACTGTAAGAAATAAGTTGATTTTCTTTACAAATTTCCAAGTCTCAGATCCTCAACTACAGTAGCACAAAATGAATTAAGACAGCATGTCTCCTCCAAAAGTTTCTCCTCTGGTCCTAATGGATGCTCCCTAACTGAGCTCATGATGCTCGGCTTGCCCAGATCCTTAAGTTTCCTTCACCCTCCTCTTTTCCTTCACCTCCATGAAGCTGTAGGCAGTCCTGTTGTCTGATGGTCACTGTTTATATACTTCAGTCTTACTTCACTATGGTAGTTCTCCAGAGAGTCACCAACTCAAGCAAACCTATTCTCAGGATCCACTTGAGATAGTCTTCTCTGGAGCAGAATCAGAAATCTACAGTTTATAAGCCCCAACAGGTCATTTCTGATGCAGACGGGTGATGAATCACCCTTTGAGCCGCACTGACTGCCTCGAAGGAATTGGGGAAGAAGGACTTAGTGTGATGAATGATCCTGATAATAATTTCTATGGGCCAGAAACTAAAGAAGCTTTGTCTCCAGGGCCCTGGAATCATCAGTTCTTGATTTTCCAGAATAGGGTAATCAACCAAGGGAGTTTCTGAGAGAAAACATCAGAATGAACACCTTGGGTTTGCTTGTAAAGTTGACCACATGCTAAGCTACCAGAATGAGAGGGCATGAGGCCAATGCTGAGAGAAAAATAAGTAACTTAAGAGAACAACGTCAGCAAATAGTGTTCAGGTTGCATTGAAGGGAAGCTATGGCAACACAGAGAGCCAATAAAGTGTCCATCTGGTTTGCTTTGGCTGAAGTCACAAATGCCTCTATCATCATCATCAAGCTGAAAGCAGCAACAGTCTTGCTTTCCATAGCTCATGTGTAGTGTGAGGGAAAACTGTGGTGTCAGGTATGTGGTCCCTTGTTTCCCCTTTCTCTTACTTACCTTGTGCAAGCTTCTACTCATCCACTTAACAACATGCCCATTGATTTCAAATCCATTTTTCCAAGTTGACCATTGGGATCTACTTTCCAAAAGAGCGTGTGTACATTTAAGGATAAGAAGTTTATACAGCTTACATTATCCTCACACAATTATTTACATGTGAATATGAAGTTGCTAAATTTACCTATGCCTAGCAATATAATGGCAAATCAGTCACTCATGGGCAATAAAATCTTTTAAGCAATGGCTATTTCTACTACTCCTTGGCATAGATATGACACTAACATGGCTGAGGAAATTGCATGAAACTACCGAACCCATCTCTGACTAGAAGTCAATTGCTGAGTAACCATGGACAAAGGCAGCTGTATGCTTTTTCTATGCTATCCCCTCCCCTGGGCTCTTATATACACAAGACTAATTATTCAACATTATTCTCCCCATTTGCACTGATGTTTTTGTGTTTCAGCTTCTCTTCTTGTCCAGCCAAGATAAGAAAAATTTACAAAACATCCCAAATTTTATTAATTACCTTGCATTAGAATCATCAACCAGGTACTTAAAGATATTTGAAGGGATGAGCATATGCTGAAGCTGGGCATGAGTCTTAGTTAGGCTTGTCTAGAGGAACAGAACTGATAGAATGAATTGCATTAAAAGGGAATTTATTGGATTAGCTTATGGCAGCCCAGCAGTAGCAGTTTGCAGGCCTGAGAGTTAAGGAACCTGGTAGCTGCTCAGTCCACAAGGCTGTGTGCTTCAGTGGTCCCAATTTGTCACCGAAGCCCTGGAGGCTCCCTGGAGAGGTGCCAGTCTTTAGTCTGTGCTAGCCTTCAGTCCAGCTGGTCTTCAGTCCACACTGGAAGGCAGCAAGCAGCACTGTAGCCAGGTGGGAGGAAGGGACTCCTTTATTCCCAGAGCTTCCTTAGATAAAGACCCCTCCAAGAGAGACCACCCACCCTGGGAGAAGACCTCACCCTGGGTGAAGGATTTCCTCTTCAGTTAATCAAGAGGAATGTCTGTGGATTCCTAAATTGATCAAGTTGACAACAAGTGCCGGACATGGTGGCGCACACTTTTGATCCCAGCATTTGGGAGGCAGAGGTAGGAGGATCGCCATGAGTTTGAGGCCACCCTAAGAATATATATAGTGAATTCCATGTCAGCCTGAGCTAGAGTGAGACCCTTCCTTGGAAACAAACAAACAAACAAACACTTAACCATCACTACATGTTTTTTTGAGGCCTGCAATCCCAGCACTTAGGAGGCTGAGGAAGGAAAAGTGCTATGATTTCAAGGTGAATCTGGACCACATACAGTCCAGCCTGGGCTGCAGAGTAAGAACTTGTCTTAAAAATACAAGCAGAAAAGTGGGAAAATGTGTGAGTGTGTGTGTGTGTGTGTGTGTGTGTGTGTGTGTGTATATATGTTACAGACTCAGTATGTAAACAGCACTTGTAAGAGCACTACTTTCTCTGAATGAATGGTTTTAATTGACACACAAGATCAAAGAACACAAACAAAAGTGACTCCTTTAGCTTCCTTGCTTCTGTAATGCAGATCAGATCACCTCACCCAACACCTCCACTTCCAACTGTGGCAGCTTGGTGACCATGACTGTGTCATGAAAATGAGAAAGGAAGATTAAAAATAACTAAAATTACATAAAGGCATACTAAAATCTCAGAATTATTTATATCTCACTTCTATAAAATTTATAATATTGAGAGAGCATAATTGTGTTTTATTTTTACCTTTTGTTCATGCTTTTTTCAATTTATTCCAGCTATCATGGAATGGTAACTAAGGAGGCAGCAATCAGACAGTACAAGTGCTGTGACACAGCATGCTACAGGCTGCCTGTTACAGACCCATCTTTGACAAAACGGTCCCCTCCAAGAGCTTTGTTCTCACTAAGTAACTAGACCACTGAGGCACCCATAGAGACAGGAAGCCAGAGCCACTGAGCAGGCAGTGTTCACACAGCTGAGCCGTCCATCAGTGAGCAAAAGACAAGTACCCTCGAAGAATGTCCCAGTGTTTGTTATGCTTTCAGGTCCCTCTTCTTCTTAATTCAAACCTTGGGTTATTTGTTTTGGCTAGTTTGATTTAAATAAGATAATAGAAGGATTGGGGCTAACATAGAGAAATACCAAGTGTATCATCACTACTGTATTTTATTATTACATTCTTACTATATCTCTGTACAAGAAGCATTGCTATATGGCCACAACAATGAAATGATCCTCATTTTAAATCCCCTATTCCAACAATTTACACCTTAGATACAGTTTAGACTACTAGTTTTGATAGAGAAGTGCAAGGATCAAGAAGGCATATGTTGAGGCCTATAGTATTTTCAAAATACAGATGCCCAGGCCTCATTCCAGTAACTGAATCTAAATCCCTGAAAGTCAGACTAACAAAATAAAACCCACTGACAAATACAGTTTTTGAGATTATTTACTTGAAAACTGTTATGGGTTGAATATCAAATGTCCCTCACAGGCTCATATGTTTGAACACTTGGTCTCTAGCTGATGGCACTGTAAGAAGTCTGTCGAACCTTTAGGAGGTGGAGCCTTGATGGAGGAAATGGGTCACTAGGTTCCTGACTCTGGATTGGATGGGACCAAACTGTCTCCTCTTGCTGCTACCATACAATTCCTACCATGATGGAGTGTATACTCTTGAAACGTTAAGGTAGAATAAACCTTTTCTGTCTGTAAGCTCTTTGCTTCCTATCAGGCATTTATTCACAGTAATGACTAAAGTAACTCGTACAGAAATTTGGTACTGAGAAATGGGGCTGTTAATCTGATAAATCTGAACATGTGGGCAATTCATTGGCCTTGGGAACTATTTGGAGGAGTAATTTGGAACTTTGGGCTAGTAAAGCCCTAGAATGTTATAAACAGAGCTTAATTAAGCATTCCAGAACGAGTTTGGAAGGCCAGAATGCTGAATGAAATGCAGACAGTGGAGGCACAGCTTTTAAGGTTTCAGAGGGGAACAAGGACTCTGTTAGGATCTGGGCATAGGCAGTTCATGTAATATTCTGACAAAGAATCTGGCTGCATTCTACCCATGTCCTGAGAACTTAAGTAGGGAGAAATTTGAATTTTAAGATAATTAATTTATTTGGCAGAGAAAATTTCATGACGATATAACATTTAAGCTGACATAGTTATTTCTTGCTGTGTTTATTCAGATCAAAAGTAAAACAGAGGGCTGGAGAGATGGCTTAGCGGTTAAGCGCTTGCCTGTGAAGCCTAAGGACCCCGGTTCAAGGCTCGGTTCCCCAGGTCCCACGTTAGCCAGATGCATAAGGGGGCGCATGCATCTGGAGTTCGTTTGCAGTGGCTGGTAGCCCTGGCGCGCCCATTCTCTCTCTCTCCCTCTATCTGTCTTTCTCTCTGCGTCTGTCACTCTCAAATAAATAAATAAATAAATATTTTTTTAAAAAAAAGTAAAACAGAAAAAACAATATATGAAAAAAGTGAAGCTGGGCTGGAGATATGACTTAGTGGTTAAGGCACTTGCCTGTAAAGCTTAACAACCTGGATTTGGTTCCCCAGTGCCCAAGTAAAGCCAGATAAACAAGGTGGCTCATAAGTCTGTAGTTTGGTTTCAGCTACTAGAGGCCCTGATGTACCCATTTCTCTCCCTCATCTTCCCTTGAAAATAAATTTTAAAAAAATTAAAAAACAAAAGTGCAGCTAAGAGAGGAAATATCTGTGAGCTAGTTTAGTCTACATCTGACAAAGCACCTGCAATGCTGATGAGATTGAAGAGATTAGCATGATTGAAGAGAATCTTCACTGGGGTCTCAGCAGTTAAAGGCTTTTGCTTGCAAAGATCATCCTCACTTTCTTCACTGGGACAATAGAAAAGGCTCCTTGAGGGCAAGACCCACCCATTGAGAGCTCTGACTTATGAGAATGCAAGGTTTTCTTTTTCTTTTCTTTTCTTTTTTTAAGGAGAAAGAAAACAGAAAATGCCACAGGAGTTCCTTGCTTATAAACAAATGCCTAGGAAAGTGTTTCTATAGATTCAGTGACCAAGGCACACAGTCCCCACTACAGATTTGGTCCAAAGGGAAGAAGCTGCATTCTGAGCTAGGAGCAGAAATTTTCCAAATCACCCATACGGCCATGGTCTGTAAGGCATGAAAGATGCAAGACTGAGGGGTCCATAGAGGCTTTCTCATGGGTTCAAAGAGGCAGAGGCCACGTGATACATGGCAGGGTCCCTTTCCTGCAAGGAGGCCATAAGAAGCCTCTTCATTAACCTGTGAAGATCAATCTAAGTTACAGTGGAGAAGCCAGGTCGTTGGATATGATGACGACTTTGAGAAATCTGCAAAAGACAGCTGTAGGCTTGGAGCAGAACCAGCCCAAGAGAGGTTCTATGTGCTGCAGGTCAGAGCCCAGATGACTCATCATGAGTCCCAGATACTGGATGTGGAGGCATAGGATTTGGTGTTTTCCCTGCTGGGTTTGTCTTGCTTTAATGCAATCTTTCCATGCTATGACCTCATTCCTCCCTTTTGGAATGAGAATGTTTATTCTGGGCCATTATAGTTGGAAATATGTAGTTTTTATTTTTATTTTACAGGGGATTCTATTTAAGAGATCATATTAAGTGTCAGAAAAGGATTTGGACTTTTTTTAATGCACGTGTTGGACTTTATTGGAAAGCAGAGAAAATTATAGTTTTTAGAAAGAATGATATGAAATCATAAAGAGGTAGGTTGAGTCCCCTGGTTCTCTTAAAACTAAAACAGAATCTAAAACAGTTACAGCTTCCAAGTCTGTTCAGCATTGGGCAAAACTTGAGAATTCCTTTACAAACATAAAACATTTGTATCTTATACTTAATCACTCCAAGTAATCAAGGCATTCTGGGAAGGGGAACATTCTTTACATACAACGGAAGGCAACAGTGTCCTGCAGTTGTCCACCCCTGCCTCCCACCCCCACCCTTTAACTCTGGACAAAAACTTCACTTTTTGTTTGTTTGTTTGTTTGTTTTCCTGCCAATTGCATCACAATCACCTAGAGGGACTCAGACTGAGATTTTACTTGCCCCACTCCTCCCCCCAAATTGACTCAGTTGATCAAGGTTAATCCCTACTCTCTGGAATGTCAGCACACACTTAAAGAGGGAAGCCTGGGACTGGAACTGGAAAGCTCTGGAGCTTTCCAGTTTGGAGAAGGTTTGGAGAAGTCCCTCAGGTATTTGTAGCATCCTGGACTGTGTGAGAACGTGATCACTCAGGTGGACTCTACAGGATGGGAAGCATTTCTAGGGCCCTTGGAGGGGGTGGGTGGCCACTGAGTCCCCGCCACACCATGGACTCAGTCCTGGCCTTGGCCACAGGCTTCATGAACTACCCTTTAGACTTTTGAACTGTGAGCTTTGGATGTTGGACTGAATGCATTTTGCATCATGAGATGGCCATGAGATTTAGAGTTGTGGGGGCAGAGACATAGCCTTGTGGTTTGAATGCAAATGTCCCCCATAGGCTCATGTGTTTGAACACTAGGACCCCAGCTGGTCAAGTGTGCAAGAAATACATGGACCCTCTAGGAAGTGGCACTTCACTAGAGAAAGTGGGTCACTAGGAGTGGGCCTTGAGGTCTCATAGCCCAATCTCATTTCCTGTTTATTCTCTTTCCTGACTGTGGATGCATTATGCATTATGCATTATGACAAGTCAACCCTTGCTCCTGTGGCCATTTCCTTTCTGCCATGATGCCCTCAAAATGGTAAATCAGAAACCTTTTCCTTCCTGAAGCTGCTTCCTGTCTAGTATTTGGTCACAGCAACAAATAAAGCAATTAATACAAAGGATATAGCAAGAACAAGGATAGGTGATTTTGAAAGGATTCTAATGCTCAGAAATTAAAGGAATAGCTCAGTTGATGAAGCCCTCGTTCATACACAACTACCCAAGACTTCGTGATCAATATTCCATGTTGGTTTTAGAAAAAAAAAATCAGCAGGAAAATACCTCTTCAATCATTCAAGACACTGTTTTAAAATCCTTAGCATGGTTCTCTACTGTATGTCATAGGGCTTCTGACACCCAGCCCTGCTCCAGTTGCTTAAAAGACGAGGATTCACAGGAAACATCATTTCTAGCAATGGATTAGCATTTGGGTTAGATTTAGGAATCCTGACCTGTAACCATATCTAAGCTGTCACTATTAGCAACTACCAAACCCCAGAAAATGATGAAGAATGTATCAAGCAAAAGTTCAGGATGGACAACCAAAATTAGTTGGATTTCTGTCTTTCACCTTGCCTGTCTTCATCCATCTGGTAGCATCAGTCCTGGTAACAGGGCATCATGAGGGAATTAACCACATCTATGACTGTTCAGACTAGAACCTACTGTATCCTCTGACTTGAATATGCCTCCTCTACTGCTTCCCATGGCTGGTGCCCTATCAAAAATAAGCCTCCACCTCTCTTTGCCTGAGGAATGCTTTATTTCCTTCAAGCACACAGCAGATTGCATATTTCACAAAGGGCCGTGACATATATTTCCTACCACATCTGCCCTTCCTTAGTGTGACTTTGTGTCTCCCCTATTAGGAGGTAGAACCCCCATATTAAGTTTAGGTGGACATTGGGACCTATGTGACCAATAGAATGCACTAAAAATAGCACTGTGCCACTGATAGGACCACGCCCAAGTATTCTGAAAGCTTTTGCTCTGCTGCTTTTGAAAGCAAAACAACATGCAATGAGTATGATCACCTTGAAACAACCATTAAGTGAAAAATTCAAGCCACTTGCAAAAGCTGTGGCAGATTGCCTCCTAAGAGAAAGAGGCCAACACCTCGCAGTCCTGCCTGTGTGGCTTTCTCAGTGACAATGTAAGTTTCAATCACTCCGCAGTTTTCGTCTTTCACCAGTGTGTGCATAGTACCTGAAATGCACTAGATGTCAGTAAATATTTGTTAAACTATTATTGGATATATTTTTTTTCAGAGTGCAAAAGCAACCAATAGCGTCCTCTTGTTCACACCTGTGGGTTATGTCTCTGCGAATTATGCCAGTTCATCCTTCACCTTTGCCAGAGGCGTTTGTCATTGTGAGGAAATATGCACCATCAAAGTGTAGGAAATAGATGGACAAATAAATGTAGAATCACTGCACTGAACAACTGCAAGTTTCAAAGGTAGAACCAAGACAAGCATTTCATCTGGGGCCACTAGCATTCAGTTTTCAAACAGATGCCTCAAATCCCAGAACAGTTACAAAGTGGAAAAAAAAAAAAAAAAAAAAGAAACACAGCAACATTTCCTGTATAATCACAGCAATGGCTGATCTGGGGGGCCACAAAAAGGGAATGAATTTAATGTATTACCTAGAGAGGCAGCATGTCTGCCAAGGACAGAGAAGAAGCCATCTCAGAACTAGCCTGACTTCACAGTGCTTTATGATCTCAAGGTCCTCAAAGTTCTTCACTGATTGAGGATTTGATTATCCCAGCACAGTATTATTCTGTTGACAGGCTGGGAGTGAAGACTATTATCGCTCTCTCTTTCTCTTGCTCTCGCTCTCTCTCTTTCTCTCTCTGCCATACACACTAGAAATTTGACAATGCCAATGGTTTTGAATGTGCTAGCACATGAAGTGTTAAAAGCCACCCTAGAGATTTATAAACTTGCAACTGGAATCCTTTCTTGAAAGCATTTTATACACCAAATGTACTTTTTGAAAATGATGGCGTTGCTTTCAAAGTAACAGTAACAGACATACAATTGGCTACTCTTCTTGTTTGTCTGCAAGACAGTTTAAAATGTTAAATAATGAGGGTCCCATTACCCTGCTATAAGAAGCATATTGTTTTCTCCCAAATATCTGAAGTTCATTTTCTTCAGCTCAGAGCACAATTACATACCTAGAGCTACACTGTTCCATGCTCCTCACAGATGTCGGGGTAGATAAATGTACGTGTCTTGTATGGAGCCATTAGCCCAGAAGAAAAGATTGATAATAGCAATGAGAGTGTTAGAAAGCCTTTGTTTGCCCTTCCCTGTTTTGTAGGAGGTTTTCTTCATGCACCTCCCTTTACTCAGAGGAGTAGAAGTGGGTTTGATATCCAGTGATTTTTGTCAAGGCTCTTAGAAAAAAAATAAAATTTGGTGCTATTCATCTAGTCTCTCAATTCTCTGTAAAACTGCAGCCTTCCGAGGTAAAAACGATTCTGTAGCTAAGATTATACAGGATGCCCACTGATAGAATTTCACATTGATATCATGTTAAAATTTCATGGTCAAATAGTTGATCTGTACCAAGAAATTACTTACTATCTCAATTTGAAAACTCGCCATTCTCAATGCTGAATCACATTGTACCCTCTCTACCAGCATAATGCCAACCTTCCCACTACATCCACCTTCACGAACACAAGCAACTTTAGGAGCCTCCCTAGTTCCCAGCTGGAGTGTTGCAAAGAAAGACTCTTGGGTGGCTACCTAAGTAGAATGAGTTATTAAAGGACAAACTAGCTGGCTGGTTCTATTTGCAGTGGGTAGCAAGGTTATGAGTAAGAGAACTTGGCAAGTGCCTCAGTGAGTTCTGAAACTACTCCTTTCCTCCTCAAAGTAGAACTGTGGCATGGTGGTTATTGCATCCGTACAGGCTGCTATAACAAACTACTTGGGAGTCCCTGTGTTTAGTGGACAGGGATTTGTTTCTCATGACTCTGAAGGCAAAAGTTGCCAATGCCACAGGCACCCATTGTAAGAAAGGCAGAAATCAGGGTGCTCTGAGCAGACAGTAGCTGCAGGACAGGATCTACGACCATCTCAAAAGATACTGTGATATATTACATGTACAAGACACACAATACATCTGGTATGCAAGTTTCACTAATAATATATGTGTTGGGAAAGACCCCCTTATGTCTTATGTTATTTGTTCCCCATGACCTCTCATAAGTAATAGATTCTGGTTTTAGTACTGACACCAAGCCATCCTTGGAAATCTAGCTTTTGCACTGAAATCTCAATATAAAACAGAGCCAAATTCCAGAAAAGCAAATAGCATTTTGGGGGGACTAACCTGTGGTGTACATTGGCCCTACTCTGTGACTTAGAATGCACTGTGTACCATGCAGCAGAGGCATGGGTTCAGACATACGTGCACAGTAGATCACACTAGCCAATGCTTTACCATCAGGTACAAGGGAAATAAGAAGAAAAGTCAAGGTGACCATAACTCTTGGTTTTGAAAAGACTTCTAACAATTTGCTATCAAAGCATGCTAGCTGCTCTGATTTTGTCAGACAGCCAGAAGTAGGAAAAAAAATCTTCTCCAGTCTTACGTAGCAGAGAGTTTAGTAAATGTTCACTAGACTTTGATACAATCCCTTCTCCTAAAAGTTAATGGAGAATATGACAGTGAAAAATGATTTGTCTTGTTTACCACTTTGGTCTTTAGGTCATGATCCATTCTTTAACAAAATTAGTAAACTGGAAAGGTGGTCAGTTCTGTGTGTGTCCAGTGGTTCATGAAGACAGCCCACAGTCTTGTATTGACTGTGTTTGCCAATGGTCTGACCTGCCAAGTGGAACCTGCTACGCAGCCTATGGGATTTGGGTAAATGGCTTAATATAAGATGCTGCCTTAGGAAGGATGACTGCAGACTCACTCAGTGTGCAGTAACTCCACAAAATGTGTGTGTGTAGGGGGATTATCTGCATTAAGCTTGTGGAAAATCTACCCAACTACAGCAGAACTTTTTTGCTCTGTGTGCCTTCCCTCTGCTTGAGTACTTCCTGTTCTGGAAATTGTTCCTCGTAAGTTGAAACAACTCAAGACAAGTATGACCACAAGCCAGGCTTATCTTGTTGGAGGAGGGGCTTCTCTGTCTGTCAGTTGTGCCCCACATGTCAATTAAGGAAAGCTGCTTATTATGGGCTTTCTCGTCCTTATCTCTGTAATGTCAAGGCCCATCTCTCAGTAACCACGGCGAATACTGTCATTTCTGAAGGCGTAAAAGCTTCTAGGCAGCCACCTCTCCCTGCCTTCTGGCTGAAATTTCCTTGGTGTCAATCATCGGCTTTTCTCCAAGGTCATGCTACAGATCCATATCCTCATGTCATTCCCTTTTTAATCCTGTCTGGGACCAATGGCGTCTCTAACAGTGAGGGAAGTTTTCAACTCTTTGGAATGATTTAGCTACCAAATGGACCTGATGGCAGAGAAGCCAAGATTTTGGTTAAGATGCTATCCTTCTTTAATTTTCTACATCTCTTCCTGAAGGCCAGGATCTGTAAGCTCCATAGAATTCTCTCTTGACAGCCATCCAACTTTACATGTGACTCTCTACAATAAATCTCTTTGTTTCCCCAAAGCCAAGAATTAGATCATTCTTAACTGTCTATGTTTTTATGTCAAGGTAAATGGTGAGAGTATATTGCATACACTTTTCCATACCTGTTCTGTTTTCTCTACTTTGCTTGAGGAATGTTATGGCCTGCCACTGTATTGTGTGCATTCTGTGAATAAATATACTAGGCACACACTAAAATTGAGATTAAGGGCTGAGATGACTCAATGGTTAAAGGGTTCATGTCATAAAGCCTGCTGGCCCAGGTTCATTTTCCTAGTACCCATGTAAAGCCAGCTGCATAAAGTGGTACATATATACTTACATACATGTATCTGCAGTTCATTTGCAACAGAAAGGGGTCCTGGTATGCCCATGCATTCACTCTCTCTAATAAGTAAGTAAATAAATATTTTTAAATGAAATTAATTTGTCACTTACAAATATGTCATTTCTGCATAGCAACAGCATCATGGTTATTTATGAGTCACAGGAGAGAAATTCCCAATGTCAGTTAGCTTCTAGTCCATTGTGATGTATTTCTTTCACAGTACCTTAGTCATACCCCTTAGTAGAAACAGAATGCTTTTTGTGTTAAGGCAGCCCAGGCATGGATCTGTACTTGGAATTTTTGTCTATTACATGTTGGAAATGCTATTTGAGTCTCCTGGCTTTGATGTCAATGAGCAGAGCAGGGGCAACCTCTTACCAAGGACCTGGGATATTATCGAGGGCATAGGCGAGTAGACAAAATCCTTTCAGATATAATTATTTGTGGATTATTTTGATTCATATAATCTAAGGGTGATTTGGTTAGAAAGGTGAAGGGATGACACTGTAATTACTCATAAGTACAGAGCACACTGAAGGGCTCTCCCACGTGACCCATGTGCCTCTCAGTACTCCACGTCATGTAGGCCGAGCCAAGAAGTATATCATTATCCACTTTTTGCAAATGCAAAATCAGATACAAAGAGCAGTTAATGACTCGCCTGCTGCAGCACCACAAGTAAATGTGAAATTCACACTAGAAATCCAGGCTTTCTGCTGGATACTTGGAAGGCTGAGGCAAGAGAATACCATGTTTGAGACCAGCCTGGGCTATAATGCAAGACCTTGTCAAGAAAGAAAGAGTAAAAAAATACAGGCTTTCTGATTTTGTGTCCAGTGATTATTTTCTACCTCAGAGTTCTCATCGCTCAGTGGGAATTCTCAGGGACTCTGAGAGACCCATCAAGGTGCCATGAAGGGAGAAGGAAACCCAATGGCCAGGGCTTCATGGTCCAGCCCCTGCTTCCAGGACAAGTCTACACTATGCCCTTTTCTGCTTCTACAGAGCTTCTGCTCAACCTTTAGTCTAAAAGATTTATTTTGTTAAAATACATGTATTATATTCAAATTTTTATATTCAATATTCAATATATATTCAAATATCTAAATTCAAACCACACCTTTCTCCCACTCCCTCCCTCCCTCTCTCTCTCTCTTTCACTCTGTGTGTGTGTGTGTGTGTGTATGTAGTTTGAATTCCAAAATTCCCAGGACCACACTAAAAAAGACATGAAATGAGAGTAGTTGGGCACTAGAAGATTTGTGGGTGCAAAGAAGAAGAAAGGAGCTAGCACATTAGCGGACTTGGGATCATCCAATGTGCGGGCAGCTCCAGGTGACATTTCCAACAGCCGGCATGTTCCTAAGTGGGCAATCCCTCTTCAGAGAACGACAAAGATGAAGGAGGCACTCGTCCTGTTCTTCATGAATGTGGCATCTGTTGAGAACATGGGACTACTGTACCCAGCAGCAAAGACAAAAGTGACATAATTACAACACACATATAGCCATAATCGTTTTAAAAGTTTAAGACAGCGTGATGCTGCAATAGCCAATAAAAAAATCCAATCCATGGGTTTATCCTCCCATTGTTCTCCATTGCTGAGGACAATGTCCTCAATTTATCTCTGTCCAAGGATTTTCTTGGGGATAGAAAAAGAAGACAGAAGCTGAGTAGATGACTTAGTGGTTAAGGCACTTGAAAAGTGTAACAACCTGAGTTTGATTCCCTAGTACCCACATAAAGCCAAATGCACACAGTGGCACATGCATCTGGTGTTCATTTGCAGCAGCAGGAGGTCCTGCTATGCCCATTCTCTCGGTCTTCTATCTCTCTGTGGTTGTAAATACAATAAATAAAATACATTTTAAGACAGAGGGCTGGACAGATGGCTTAGCTGTTAAGGCACTTGCATACAGAAGCCTAAGTATCCTAGTTCAATTCCCCAGAACCTGTGTAAGCCAGCAGCACATGGTGGTACATGTGTCTAGAGTTTTGTTGTTGTTGTTTGTTTTTGTTTTGCAGTGGCTAGAGGTCCTAGTATGCCCATTCTCCCTCCTCCCCTGTCCTTACAAATAAATAAATGAAAACATTTTTAAGAAAAGAGAAGACAAAGAAACCACTCTAATAAACAAGGGTCAAAGGAAGCATGTGTCACTTTACCAAGTGACACAAAACTTTAAATAAAGAATTCTACAAAGGAAAAGTCCAAGTGTGAAGAAAAAGAAATGAATTGCTAATGGACCAATGAGTCTTGGTGAGGAAGGTAACTTAGATGCCTCATGTCTGACCTCACAGACACACACACACATCTCCTGGAAGATGACAGCCACCCCTGAGAATTCAGACAAACCTATCATAAAGGGTGGAACTACACAGTGCCACTTACCTGTTTCAACCTCCTCCTTGGACTGGTAATAGCACTATGCTTTTACTCAATTTTCAGAAGTGACTTCCTTTCCTTTCTTTTTTTCCTTGTCACAATGTTTCAGTTATTGGATCTTTCCACTTGAACTTCAGCAGATTTCTACCATGTCTGTAGACTAGCTACAGGTAGTGTTAGTATCCAACTAAGACAAATGTGAAAGAATCAATGAAACAAAGAGTTGGTTCTTTGAAAGGATAAACATCACTGATAAATCCTTAGCAAATCTGACCAGAAGAGAGAAGAGATAACAATTAATAAAATTAGAGACAAAAGGCACCATTACAATTGATACCAAAGAAATTCAGAAAATCATAAGGACATACTTTAAGAATATACATGCCTCTAAGTTTGAAAATCTGAAAGAAATGGATGATTTCCTTGATTCATATCACCTAATGAAATTAAATCAAGATGAGATAAGCCATTTAAATAGACCCATAATAAATAGGGAGATCCAAGCAGTTATAAAAAGTCTCCCAGTCAAAAACAAGGTCAGGCCCAGAAGGATTCACTGGTGAATTTTATCACACCTTCATAGAAGAACTAACACCACTGCTTCTCAAACTTTTCTATAAAATGGAAAAGGAAGGAATTCTACCTAACTCCTTCTATGAAGCCAGCATCATCCTCATACCAAAACCAGGCAAAGACAGAACAACAACAACAAAAATTACAAACCAATCTTCCTCATGAACATAGATGAAAAATTTCTAAACAAAATATTGGAACACAAAAAATAAGAATATATCATAAAGACTATTCACTTCAACCAAGTTGGCTTTATTCCAAGGATGCAGGGATGATTCAACATATCCAAATCAATAAATATACTACATCATATAAATAGTCTGAAGGACAAGAATCACATGATCATATCAATAGATACAGAAAAAGCATTCAACAAGATCCAACATCCCTTCATGGTAAAAGTATTACAGAAACTGAGAATAGAAGGAACATATCTCAACATAATAAAAGCTATTAATGATAAACCTATGGCCAACATAATACTAAATAGGAAAAACCTTGAAGCTTTTCTACTAAATTCAGGAACAAGATAAGGGTGTCCATTGTCCCCTCTTTTATTTAGTATAGTACTGGAAGTGTTAGCTATAGCAATAAGGCAAGAGGTACTCATAAAAGGGATATAAATTGGAAAGGAAGACATCAAATTACCATGATTTGCAGATCATACAATTTTATACAGAAAGGACCCTAAAGACTCTACCAGCACACTGTCAGAGCTCATAAGCACTTTCAGCAACATAGCAGTATACAAAATAAACACATAGAAATCAGTAGCTTTCCTATATACTAACAACAAACATGATGAAGACAAAATCAGGGAATCTCTCCCATTCAAAATTGCCTTAAAAATAAATGAATAAATAAAGTACCTTGGAATAAACTTAACCAAGGAAGTGAAGGATCTCTACAATGAGAACCTTAAAAAGCTCAAGCAAGAAACTTCAGAAGACACAAGAAAATGAATCATCCCATGTTCTTGGTTTGGAAGAATTAATATCGTGAAAATGACAATCTTGCCAAAAGCAATCTACACATTTAATGCAATCTCCATTAAGATTACAATGGCATTCTTCACAGAAATAGAAAAAAAAAATCTAAAATTCATTTGAAAGCACAAAAAACCGAATAGCCAAAACAATTTGAGTAACAAAAATAAGGCTGGTGGTATCACCATACCTGATTTTAAGCTATATTACAAAGCTATAGTAACAAAAACAGCATGGTATTAGCACAAAACAGACACATATATCAATGGAACAGAATAGAGGACCAAAATATTAATCCAGGAAGCTACAGCCATCTGATTTTTGATAAAAATGCCAAAAATATTCATTGGATAAAAGACAGCTCCATCAACAAGTGGTGCTGGAAAACTGGATATCTATATGTAGAAGGCTGGAAATGGATCCCTGTCTTTCTCCATGCACAAGAATCAAATCCAAGTGGGTTAGGGACCTTAACATCAGACCTGAAACTCTGAAATTTCTAGATGAAAAGGTATGGGAAGCCCTTCAACATATTGGCATAGGCAATGGCATTCTGAATATTACCCCACTTGCTCAAGAAATAAAACCACGAATCAACCATTGGGATCTCATGAAGTTACAAAGCTTTTGTACAGCAAAGGACACTGTGAATAGAGAAAAGAGAAAACCTACAGAATGGGAGAAAATCTTTACCAGCTATACATCTGACAGAGGATTAACATCCAGAATATACAAAGAACTCAAAAAATGGAACAGTAAGAAATCAAACGACCCAGTTAACAATGGTCTATGGACTTAAATAGAGTTCTCATCAGAAGAACTACAGTTAGCATATGAACATCTAAAAAAGTGTTCTATGTCCTTAGCCATCAAGAAAATGCAAATTAAAACTACCTTGAGATCCCATCTCTCTCCTGTCAGAATTGCTACCATCAAGAAAACAAATGACAATAAGTGTTGGCAAGGATACAGAAACAGGGGAACTCTTCTACACTGTTGGTGGGAAGGTAATCTGGTACAGCCATTGTGGAAATCAGCGTGGAGGTTCTTGAGGCAGCTACAAATAAAGTTACCATATGATCTAGCTATAGCACCCCTAGGCATATATCCTAATGACTCTTCACTACCTTAGAGATACTTGCACAACCATGTTTATTGCAGCTCTATTTGTAATAGCTAGGAAATGGAACCAGCCTAGATGTCCCTCCACAGATGAAGGGATAATAACAATGTGGTACATTTACACAATGGAGTTCTATTCAGTGGTAAAGAAAAATGAAATTTGCAGGGCAATGGATGGATCTGTTTTCTCTCACCCTGCAGACCAGCCAGCTGAAAGCTGGAAAAAGTTTCACTGTTTGCAGCCTTATGGGAGACAGAAATCATCATCAGTGAAAACAGTGGACTTTGGAAGCCTTAAGTTTGGCCAGACAGGCCAAATGACCAAACGAGTTCAATAGTGGCATGTCTGCTCTGGGGGAAACCAACTGCTCTCTAATTGGGCTGAAGGCACACTCTGTGGGAGGGAATATGTGCCTGGTACTGAAACCTAATCAAAAGCCCATGGCAGGGGAGGTCATGAGCCTTAGGGCTATAAAGTCTGCTCTTTTCTGGATAAATGCATATATTATTATTACCAAATTGTCCAGCAACACTAAACTTAATGTTCATATTCATATATTAATGCTACTCTCACTTCTGGTTAGAGAAACTTTTCAGATGGTAATGACCATTGGGATGACCCAAAAGGCAACATAGTGCTGAGAAGAAGGGATGGAGGAGTGTCCAGCACTGAAACATCTCTATCACACCCTCCAAGACTCAGGGTCCTTTGTGGAAGAGGTGGCAGAAAGAATGTAAAGGCCAAAGGAAGGGTACCACTCCTTACAGTGCAACTGTCCAGGCAGAAATTGGCCTTACTATCCAAGACCTCGCAGTGCTGGCAATACCTACACAAGACCCTCATAATAGGAGACAAACATGATGACATCAAATTAAAATAGAGGCTAATGGGAAAGCCGGGCATGGTGGCGCACGCCTTTAATCCCAGCACTCGGGAGGCAGAGGTAGGAGGATTGCCATGAGTTCAAGGCCACCCTGAGATGACAGTTAATTCCAGGTCAGCCTGGACCAGAGTGAGACCCTACCTCGAAAAACCAAAAAAAAATAAATAAATAAATAAAATAAAATAGAGGCTAATGGGAAAGAGGGAGGGGATATGATGGGAAGCAGAGTTGTGAAGGGGAAAGTGGTAGAGTGGAGGGAAATATCATGGTTTACTGTCTGCAAGTATAGAAGTTGTCAAGTTATATATATAAAATTAAAAATAAAAAGGTTAAATTGGATGTATTTAATTTGGTCAAGGGGATATATTCATGTGAGTTCAGGTTTACTGTGTTTTTCAAATGTTTAAGTTATTCTTGTGTTACAATATGCTTGTCTCCTACAGCACTCAGTACCAAAAGTCCCAAGGATGCAGTCTGGAAGTAACACTTCTCAGCAGTACAGTTGTGTGTAGGCATGCTGGAGAATCCCAACTCTCAAAAACGGACCACTGCTGGGTGTGGTGGCACGCATGTGTAATACCCCCCACGCACACTCAGGAATGGAAGCAGGATGGGCAGTAGGTTGAGGCTAGCCTAGATTACATGTTACCCTTTCTCAAAAGAAAAAGAGAAAAAAAAAGCATGTCGTTTCACATGGAAAATTTTAAAAATGTAAAGAAAAATATTGTAAAGATGTTTCAGGACTGGTGAGATGACTCAGCAGGTAACAGCGCTTGACCCATAAGCACGAAGACATGAGCTTGATCCCCTGCACCCACATAAAATCACACGTGCCTGAAATGCAGTCCTGTGGACCGTGAGACTGTTCGGGCTCACTGACCAGCCAGCCTGATTGGAAACAGTAGCAACGGATTGGTTCAGTGACAGACTCCATCTCAAGGAAACACCAGAGCATGCATCTGCACACACATGTGCATAGCTGCAATTTAAAATAGTATATGAGGTCTGGAGAGATCTTCAGTGGTGAAGGTGCTTGCCTCCAAAACCTAATGATCAGAGTTTGATGTCCAGTATGCACGTATAGCAAGATGACAAAGTGAAGCACCTATCTGGAGTTCATTTGCATGGCTAGAGGCCCTGGTGTAGCCATTCTCTCTCCTTTTCTGCTGCAGAGGTAAGAGGATTTCTGTGTTTAAGGCTAGCCTCAGACTGTGTAGTGAATACCAGGTCAGTGTGGGCTAAAGCGAGACTCTACCTCAAAAAAACCTAAAATAAAATAAAATATCATTACATTTTCTGGAAATAATAATTGTACTATTCATCTTTTTTTAAATTTGTAGTCTCATCTATATATTACAAATTAATCCCATCTTGGATTTGTATTATGTACTTTTAATCTTCTACTATTTTTCTTTAAAAGCTTCCAAAGTTACATAGTGTTCTGACCTACAAACCCCAGTTTTCCTTGGCAGGAGTGACATTTGACATGACTGACATTAGGAAGGTTTTGTTTTCCCAGCTATTCAAGGTAAACTTATACGCAGTGAAGACCAAACATTATTTCCTTTCAAACTTACTGTTTGTGAACTCGTCCTCAACAAATAACATAAGGCAAAACTGATAATTTTGGCATAATTTATAGTATTGTTTCCATCATCTGCAAAAAGATGAATCATGGTTATAATTTTTATTTTTACTACTGCCCTTTGTATAAAAGCATAATCATTCCTGTAAAAAATCTCATACTCATTTTCAAATGAAAGTGATTCAGTCTTTACCCAAAAAGTAAAAGAAAAAAAGGCACGATTAACAATCAAATCTCTACAAGCATAAAAATTGAGAATTCATGTCTCAAAAATATATTTCATAAGACTATTCATGCCTTTTTTAAGGATGGAGCACTCACATATTTTAAGTTTTCATGTGCATATAATTTGCTAAATGTACATCAAATAATATAATATATCTATAATATAGTGTCTAAGTATGAAAGTCAGTATTTTAATATAATTGCCCATTTATATTAAAAGCCTCTTATAAAAATCTTTTTCCCTCCTGAAATATCTCTTTTTACCCCAATGAGAATAATAGTCATAATTACAGAGTAAGAACACATGACAGATAATGTTCCAATTTTAGAAAATTAGCTCTTTCTGAGCCTTGCAATGAAACCCTTTTATGTGACTTTGGTGTCCGTGTCATATAGAATGAGGGGATTATTGGACTTTTCAGGGTAAAGAGAGACCTCACAAAGCACTTGCTAAGGCAACATTGTTACAGGAACTCACACTGGTGACACTCAAAGAAAAACAGAGAAACAAAAAGAATGGCTTTTTTTTCAGCTTGAAGCAGTCTTTTAAAGTTACATTTAAAGTCATTTCTTGGGCTGGAGAGATGGCTTAGTGGTTAAGCGCTTGCCTGTGAAGCCTAAGGACCCTGGTTCGAGGCTCGATTCCCCAGGACCCACGTAAGCCAGATGCACAAGGGGGCGCACGCGTCTGGAGTTTGTTTGCAGTGGCTGGAAGCCCTGGCGCGCCCATTCTCTCTCTCTCTACCTCTTCTGTCTCTGTCACTCTCAAATAAATAAATAAAAATGAACAACAACAACAAAAGACTCTACATTTGTAAAAAAAAAAAAATGGGAACACTGAGGTTCAGGGAAGAGGAAGAAACATACTGTTAGCAAACACTGCCAGAGGTTTGTGTTTTGTTTTGAATTATTTTCTGTTATGCACTTATATTCAAATCGGCTAGCTCTTCTTCCTTGTAGACAGAAAACTCAGCCTCAGAAATTCCAGGTCACATTGCTATGTGCAGGAAATTGGCCATGGGATCCAAGTTGCCTTGACCACAAGCCTGTGTTGTTTCCACTGCTAAAGTGCTTCTTGTAACCACTGTCCTCTGAGCTCTCTTCTAGCCAAATAAACGGACCTATGAAAGTGAGCGAGTGGCCTAACTTTCAAAAGGATTTCCTTCTCTCCCAAGAAATGCTCCAATAGTACTTGTAAAATATTCCCCCAAGCATTTCCATCAGCACCAGGCAGGTAGGAGGAAAGAAAATTACTAATAGAACCCATATTCTTTTAAGTGCTGTTGGCCCAGAGGGACTGTGGGTATCATTTTGGAGCAAGGACTGCCATATGAAATCTAATCATAAGAATTGTTAATTTAAAAGAATATTATGGTTACAAGTCTGAAAGAAGTACTTTTAAACACATAAACCTGATGATGAAACTCAGAAAATATACATGTTATCAACAAAACATTGACCATTCTTAGCAGGTGAACTGACTCAGCCATATGAGAAGTAACATCTATTTTAAAATCATGTGACTTTCTAAGAACTTCTCCATTAGCCTTGCTTAAAAATTAAAACATCCTTAAAAATAGTTTTTTAATTAAAACATCTGTTTCCTATGCAAAGTGAGGAAGATGTGGTGGCATCTCCAAATCATAGAACAGACATATATCCACATGGTGGACCAAACATCTGAGCAGCACAAATGACTGAGGCCTGGTACAAAATGGGTATTCTAGGCAGAACACCTTGATTAAATGTACTCTCAATGGCTTAGTAAAATAGAGACAAGTGAGTGAAAATGAGCCAAAATGGTCATTAAAGAGGAACTATTGTTGTCTCTTTTTGTCCCCAAAATATAAACATATGCTTAGCTAAAAGAATATAAGAATATAATGGCATATTAGAAATTTTTTTTGTTCATTTTTTTAAATTTATTTATTTGAGAGCAACAGACACAGAGAGAAAGACAGATAGAGGGAGAGGGAGAGAATGGGCACGCCAGGGCTTCCAGCCACTGCAAACGAACTCCAGACACGTGCGCCCCCTTGTGCATCTGGCTAACGTGGGACCTGGGGAACCGAGCCTCAAACTTGGGTCCTTAGGCTTCACAGGCAAGTGCTTAACCGCTAAGCCATCTCTCCAGCCTGGCATATTAGAAATTTAGAGAGAGAATTGTTCCACCAGATCCAAGATGTGTGAACATAAGTAGGAAGTTGAATATCCTTTTTATAATTAAAACAGGAATTTTATCAAAACCAGTTGCTGTTAACTATTTGCATTATTAAATATCCATTCTGTTTGCAAACAGAGAGCAACTTCTGTTTAACTGTGACATGAATGTAATACAACAAGGATTTAATTATGAAATGAGTATCACCCCTTCCAGATGAGTGCACTATGGGAGGACACTTGAATTTTGTCACATGTCCCTATCGTCTAGACTGTGGATAAAGTTCTGAAATATTAATCTGGTCTTTACTACGTGATTGACTCAGCAACTCAAGTGCTCTCCCTTCCTTCAGATAGAAAACTAAAATCTGACATTTCTCCCCTATTTGATTACCATACCTTACCAGCAGCACCTGCCACAGCATCTGGTTTTTGACAATAGAAGAATGCTCAGGTTTGCACTTTCTTTCTGTGCATTCCAGCTGCTCCCTGGGCCATAAAACCAGAAATAAATCAGCTTAAAGATAAGCTGGAGATTCTGAATGAGAAGAGAAAGGAGCCAATGAGATCATGAAGGAAAGAGATAGCAAGGACAAAGCCAGCCATCAACACTGAGCCCATGAGGAAATGAGGGTCTGGGGAGTCTTTCATCTCTGGATAACCAATTCAAATGTGTCACCAAGATGTCCGCTATGCTGTTGCTTGAAATTGCTACCATCTGACAGATTATCTGGTGAATGCAAAAATTCCCTCATTTGGATAACCTTTTGGGCACACTGAAGTCAACCTTCTCTTTTTACCTCTAGCACATGTGGTCTTTCCCCCAGGATGCCCTTAGCAGATCTGATTATCCAAATTCACAGGGACACAGCTACAGAGATCACTGTAGAACTTTCTTTTGTCATATAGGAAATTTGTTCTTACCTTCAGAGAGCTCTTGTATTCTTTCATAACCTTCTACCCTTAAGAATTATGTCAAAGATGTCTGTGCCCCTAACTAAAGACAGGCTATGTAGCATGCCTTTTCTGTTCCTCTGACTCAAATTCCACCTCTAAAATGGTTTGCATTTTATTTGGTGCTTCATGCTGCTGTGGAAAATAATGCCATATCAGAATTCAAAGACCTAGTTGCTTTACTAAAATTCATCATTCTAGTTCCTTTACACAGCAAAAGTATTTCCCTCACACATACAACCACAATGTATGACCTCTGAGATAAACTGTGACATCCTAGGAAAATGGAGTAGAGGACTTTGTCAAAATTAAGGAGAGAAATCTTTGAAATATTTAAGTTGAACATTTCCATTGACATTCGAAAGACTACTCAAAATGTCACAGTTTTCCAATGAAATGTAAAGGTTCTGTTAGTTTTCTGTCTTTCATAAATCATATTTCATGAGACTCTGTTTTTCATGGAGTCTGACCTCATAAGGATTCACCAATGAGCACTGAATGCCACTAGCAAACTGTAGCTAGTGATGACTCCAGAACCCAAAAGCCCCAGGGTTCATGGCACTGAGGGTCTTGGCAACAAGCCCCACTCCCAGATCATGCCATGATCAGCTCATCTTGAAACTTCAGGGGTTCTCTGGCTCACCCAGGCTCACTCAGTATGTGTGATGATTACTCTTAAAAACCCAAAGACAAAGATCCAACTTGTCCTGACCTATCTGACTTTGCCCTGCTCAAAGATTGTCAATTCACCCTTTAATCAACAGCCTTTGTGACACTGCTAAAAACCAATATCAAAGAAAAAAATCTTCAAAATAGCCAGAGGGGAAAAGGTACATTATCTCTAAAGAGTAATGGTAAGGGGCTGATGGCTCTCTTCTCAACAAGGATACAGAAAAGCACAGGACAGCTGATAGTTGTAGTGAGACACTCTGATGTCAGAGCTGTAGCACTGGAGAGATAACCAGTTTCTCTCAAGTTGCCCCTTAGCCAATAGCCTTTGTGAAATTATCCAGTCCCCTTCTAAGTGGGTGGGCATCACTTCTGTGAGGCAGTCAGAGGCCCCAATTCCCCCTCAGGCAGGACAGTTTGCATTTGCTTATGAGAGCAGGATAGTGTGACTTCTTGTCTCCTCAATGAAGGCTTTATTTGGATCATATAGAAAAAAAGTAGTCACTCAACAGGGCCATCCACAGGAAGAGTCTACGCTTATACTGAGAGATACCTGTGACAATCCCCCTGACTCTCACACATTCATGTGTATTTAAGACTGCTTAGGAGTGACAATAAATATCTGTCTTCTCCATACCCAGGAATTTCAGCCAGCTAAGGTACTAATGGATATCCTATCTAAATGCATCAGACTCAGAGAGGGTAACTAGCCATATAGGATCCTTGCTCTGCCACTAATAATATTTTCCATCTGCTCCTCCTATCCTGAGAGGTCTAGTTCCTAGGTTCCTGACACTCAGAGAATGTGGAGAAACTTCTGTTTTGTCCCATTTTATCATCTTAAAGTTCACAGTGTTATTTCATCATGAGTCTCATTATAGGGACCCCCAAGTCTCCCCCATGGCTTCCCAGTATTCCCTCCTGAATCCCTACCCAAAGGATTTAATCATATCACTAGAAGAGAACACAGGAAATTAATCAATAGGGTTATTACTTTATATACTGTCCCCTCAATGCTAAATAGAAACGATTCTGTGTGTGTGTTGCATGTAGGTATGTGCATAATGTGTTTATGGGTATGGTGGGCATGCCACAACATGAATATGGAGGTCAGAGGCCAACTTTCTGGATTGGCTCTTGCCTTCCACCTCATTTTGTACAACTCTGTCTCTCCTTCACTCATGTATTCTCTAGGCTCGCTGGCATGTGAACTTTCTGCAAATTCTCTGCCTCCCTTCTCACCATCAGCCACCAGGATTGTAGAAACTCTGCATGGCTTCCAGCTTTCAGATCAGGTCTGGGGATCCTAATTCAGCTATTTATGCTTGCATGGCAAGCACTTGATCCCCCAAGCCATGCCCCTAGGCCTGTTTATTCAATTCTGCCTTCAGATGTTCACATGTGCCCCAGCAAAAACTAAAAAAGATGTTACCTCCAATTTTAAGTTCTGTAAATCACTAAAGGATAACAAATAGAGACCAATTCTACTTCAACATCTTAAGAAAGGAAGCGTTTGCCATCTGCTATGCTTTGATTATAGTTTGTCCCATTCAAACTTCACATTGACATTTAAACCTCACAATAAGATATGATGAGGCAGCTGGGCATGGTGGCGCATGCCTTTAATCCCAGCACTTGGGAGGCAGAGGTAGGTGGATCACCATGAGTTTGAGGCCACCCTGAGATGACATAGTGAATTCCAGGTCAGCCTAAGCTAGAGTGAGACCCTGCCTCAACAAAACAAACAAACAACAACAACAACAACAAAAAGATATGATGAGGTAGACCTGGTGAGACCTTTCAGAAGTGATTGGGGTTCT
Source organism: Jaculus jaculus (assembly GCF_020740685.1). Classification (NCBI taxonomy): domain Eukaryota; kingdom Metazoa; phylum Chordata; class Mammalia; order Rodentia; family Dipodidae; genus Jaculus; species Jaculus jaculus. The sequence continues at coordinate 89,396,335 of NC_059105.1, read as the reverse complement.
ATCTTCATGAATGGATTATTTCATCCATCAATTAATAGATTAGTGTGCTACCACAAAAAAGGCCTGCTATAAAGCCAGTCTGGCTGGATCTGTTACAGGTTCCTGACACTTGCTATTAGAAGTCTGGTACTGCCCCTGGTCACTGCTAGCCCAGAGTCTTGTGGCTCAAAACCATGAGCCAAAAGATGTCGATTTTACTTTTAATTGTGCTAGTCTGTGCTATTGTGTTATTAGTGACAGAAAATGGACCAGGGCACCAGACCATTGCTTGAGGTGGCTGGCCATTGTCCCTGTCGTAGGGATAGCCATGCATGTTCAACAGCTAACCAAAAGAGGAATGCATGTGCTGTTCTCATTAGAAACATTAACTTTTTTCCAATGAACACAAGAAACAATTTCAGGGACCTTCTTTTTTATGCTAGCATTTATCTGCTTCTCTTGTTCAACTTTTTAAAAGTCTTCTTTCTTGTTAGTGCAATGATTGCTATAAAAATGAATATTCTTTTTATATGATAGAAGAATGGATCATAAAACTGCCAGAACTTCAATTTAGCTTAACACATTTCCATAGTGTCCTGTTGTACCTAATATATTTCTAGCCCTAGAAATGCCCCTGTCAGATTAAGTGACACTTCATGCCTGGACGAAGCTTCACCCCACTCCCATGCAATACTAATTTATGCCAGAAATGAAAGCAAGTGCTTTCATAGCTGACGCCAAGAGGGTCTAACAGGAAATGCCTGAGAATGCTTAGTCTGTCAGGGTTACAGCTAAGGCTCATTAGGAAGGATCTGGTTCCAGATTTGCCATGGCAACCTCTAGAGATACATATCTAGTATGTTAGTGACATGCTGACATCACAGTTTGCTTCTTGAAAGAGGGGCAGGCAGCAGCAAGACACCCTTATTACCACCACAATAATAATGCTGCCATTAAAATAATGCTGTGTAGAGGGGTGTGGAGAGAGACTGCTTTTATATAGTTTAAATCACTGCCCGAGATAAGAGCAGGGAATATGTTTCTGCTATGCATTCTCTGAGAAGAAAAGTAGATTGCTATAACAGATAAAAGTTAAGTGACATTTAGCAAAGAAAAATCGAATTTAGTGTTTAGCTTCCAACTACTATTTATAAGGAACTCCAAAATAAATATTATTTATAATTATACCACAGACTTGAAGTCTTTTTAATGCCAGTTCTTTCTGTCAGTGGGACAGTGCAGTGGTGAGGCTACTGCACTGCGCAGGCAGCTAGATGCTTTCAAAGGTGCAGAGTTCTTCAGTTGCCCTTCAGAATGGACACATGGGGTGAGGCACTTGGGACAACCTTCTGCTCTTGGCCTTGGGCTGGATGGTAGAAACACGTCAGGGAAATGTCAGAGCAGAATGCAGCATCAGGTGTGCCCTGGATCACCGGGTAAACTATTAGTTTTCCAGGGAGTTCCAGTTCTAGAAGAGGAGCTAAGTTGCAGAGGCAAATTGAGAAAGACCCTGTGAAAATCGTATACTTCAAACAAACCAAAACCTGCACCAGATCTCCTTTTCATTTATCATGAAGGAGAAATTGCTGAGGACGAGAAGAATTCAAACTTATCCAAGTATGTGTCTCCCACTTTTATTGCTTTGTAAATGTAGTACATCACATCTAAGTATATCTTCTCCTGACTATACTTCTCCAGGCAGCTCGACCCTGTTACTTTATCATACTATCTCTTCTAAATGTCTTTAGGTAATCTTTTTCTCATTCTCCATTAAGTACTATCCCAGAAGGATTCTATCTCACTCAACCAAGTCTCTGCTTTCCAAGGTGCCCAGGGCTGTGCACTGGACCATATCCAGGCCTCATCCTACTTAATCCATCAATCACACTCAAGAACATGGACTCACCTCCATCCTTCCTCCATGACATCAACTATATTAATTTCAATACTGATGGTCAATTTGATAAGATCTAGAATCCCCTGGGAGACAAAGCTTGTACCATGTCTATAAGGGAGTTTGTACATTGGGTTAACTGAGGGGGGAGGGCATTCTCACCTGAACTATGGATGGCACCCTTCCATGGGCTGAGGTCCAAGACTATACTATAGACCATGAGGCAGTAGTAGTGACAGTTGTCAGTAGGCTTGATTTGTGTCTTTAAAAATGAAGGTGTGTGTGTGTGGGGGGGGTAAAATTTAAAAGAAAGAATGACACCAAAATAGACTGGTGTGATGGAATATTCCTAGTGTCTTCAACTTCCCCAACAATTACTTCATAATTTCCATTGGTAACTGATCTAAAGTCATACCTTCACCTAAGGAAAACTATGCTGGGCTGGATTTGTAGCTCAGTGATAGAACATTAGTCTATCATGTGTGAGGCCCTGAGTTCAAGCCCCAGGCCATCCTCAGAAAATGCAGGAGGAAGAAGGTTGTGTAATCTAGTCACTTGGGAAAATACATCCTCAAGGTTCTGAGGTGTTTCCATTAGTGAGAGGTGCTGTGCTCGCTAATCTTGTCATGGGACCAAGAATTGCATAGGAGATGGGGGAGCACATCTCTGGGCAGGTCTGTGAGAGCATATCTTTAAGTCATGGAGGCTCTCATACAATGAGTAAATTAATCCCTTGGTGGGTTCATGATATGATGGCACTGTGGGGAGACTGTAGAGTAGGAACAGCATCCAGTTAGAGGAAATAGGTTACCAGGGCTTCTCCATAGAGCTCTGTTTTACCCTGGCCCCTTTCTGCATTCTTCCCTTTCTCTGATGGCCAGCAGTTTACCTCCACCATCACTATGATGTTCTATCCAAACACACAGGCCAGTAAATATGTCCTGAACTCTCTGAAACCATGAGCCAAACAAACCCTTCCATCCTGAAGTTGTTGATGTCATGTATTTTGGCCACAAGCAATGAATGATGACTAATATAGATGCTCTTCTCATTTCTCTCTAATTCTTCAAAGTTTAAAGTCACATTTAAAAGGGAAACACTTCGCTGTTTTCTTTTGCACAGCCACTGTGAATATCAATAGTATAAATTGCTGTGAAAAGCTGCTGCAGTTGCCTTTAGTCTTTCTTCTTTCACTGTGAAACTATTGCATGAATCCAGGCACAGTGATGCACACCTGTAACCCCAGCACTCAAGAGTTCCAGAGTAGCCTGAGCTAGTGTCTCAAAATAATGATAATATAATGAAATAAAAATATATTGTAGAATGTAGCCCATATGAAAATACTATTCTTAAGACTTGAGTATCAAAGCATCAACTTGAGGCCTGTACAAAAGCACTTTTCTACTGATGCTCACCCATTACCACAATAACAGTTAGTAGAAGCTTTGGAATCGAAGCTCTTTAGAACTTGGCAGGATACTCTTAATTCCAGTACAAGGAAGGATAAAGAAAGAGGATCATAAGTTTGAGGCTGGCCTGGGATATAGAGTAAGACTCTACTTCAAAATCTCTCTCTCTCCATATATGTGTGTGTGTGTATATGTGTGTGTGTGTGCAGCACTTGTGTGCATACATGTGTGTGAGAGAGAGAGAGACAAAAAGAGAAAGTCTTAGACAAGACTTCTTATAGCCTAGGCCAGCCTCAAACTCTCTACATATCTGAGGTTGACCTTGAGCTTCTAATCTCCCTGCCTCCACCTCCTAAATTCTAGGTTTACAGGTGTGCTCCATCATACCTGGCTTATATTGTGCTGGGCAATGAACCCAGGGCTCCATGCATGCTAGGCACACAGTCTACCAACTGAGCTCTACCCTCAGTGCCACGCCACAGTCTGAAGTTCCTCTTTTCTTATATAAAATCACTACATGAACCAGTTGGAAAGATGTTGTCCTTCTACAGTGTAAAACCCTAGAGGAGTGAAGATTGCATGCGCACACACACACCACCACCACCTCTCAACACTGACGAGGAAGTAGTAGCTATGTTCTAGTGATTTTAGGGGGCAGCGCCAAGGAACCAGTGAGTGTCTCCGAGGCTACCGAGCATGGGATGTTGATGCCAGTGCTGAGAGCACAGTACCAAGTCTAGAATTCTGGAACAGAAGGCACCACTTGCACTGACATCGCTGCAGACACCAGTAGTGCCATGTCACTGAATCTGTCCACACCATTACCTGTCCGCGCGGGGCTTCTGACATGCAGCCACTATGTCTTGCACAAATTCCTTCATAATTGAAAATGAAAGGCATTGTCCAGGTTTTCAAAAGTTTATTTTTTTATTCCCTTTAACTTTAAATGCTTCAGTGCTATTTTCAGAGACATAGATTCCTATAGCTTCATTCCATTGTCCTTAAATCCAAGTCTTCTTAGAAAGACTTTCAGTCACTCACACAAATAGACACTGGCAGGCTGGCCCCACATGTCAACACATGTTTGTAGCCCATTGCAGTCCTTAGGGAAACAAAGTTAGACTTACACAAGCAGGAGCCACTGCTAAAATTGGTATTTGAAAGAGAGGTGAGAAAGACAAGCTAGACAACGAAAAACTCTGCGCCTGGATAACTGAGGATGGCAATTGAAAATCCTATCATACCATTACTGCTGACCTGTAACTCCCAGTACCAGCATATGGCTATCATCCACAATGAGCCTTTGACAAGAGAGACCTACACGGTTTCCCAAAAGAAGACAGATTTCTGTCAGAGCACTTGATGACCCACCAAAGGTTAGTGGTAAGACCCTACTGCTGAAGACACCATATGCTGTTGGTATGTAACATGAACTGACATGGCTAGAATCTGGAAGAGAGTCAATCCCCAGACAGTTAGCTCGTCTAGTGCCAGAAGGTACTACATGAGCTACTGCAGGAAAATGACCAACATCTGTCCAAGCAAATCATGGTCTAAACTACTCAGCAGCAAACAACCTGATGTGATGCTCACACAAGTGTAACAATGGTGCACAGTCATGGTGGGAAATCAACTGCTCTTGATTTAGCTAACGAATCCACTCAGTGGAATGGAACCCATAACTGGAGCTGGGAATCAAGTCAGAACCATATCTAAAAATGGGCCCACTCTCCAATATCAAGCTCCCACCAATTGGCAGCTACAAGAGGGCCTATACCTATTAAATTCTCTCAAAAAAAAAAAAAAGGTTAGGCTGGAGGGATGGCTTAGTGGTTAAGGTGTTTGCTTGCAAAGCCCAAGAACCCAGATTTGATTCTCCAGGACCTACATTAGGTGGATCACAAGGGGGTGCAAGCATCTGGAGTTTGTCTGCACTGGCTGGAGGCCCTAGTGTGCCCATTCTCTTTCTCTCTCTCTCTCTCTCCCCCCCTCTCTCTCCCTCTTTCTCTGTAAAATAAATAAAAATAAAATATTTTAAAAATCAAAGGTTATCCCATTTATCTGGCTCTAACTTCACTCTCTGTTGGAGAATTTGCTTCTCTCTTTCAGATGGATGCAAATTCTAAGGAAAGAACCAGTCCATCACACCTCAAAAGGGCCCCAGCTGAAACTAAGAGTATTTGGGGAAATGAGTAAGAGTGCTGCTTCCTTGGTGAATCTGGTACTAGCACAAGAGTGAAGGAGATAAACACAGAGAACACTCAACTCCTACTAAACCAGACATCCAGAGACACAGAGGTTCCCAAGAACTTATCACTGAAGATGACCTAAAATGAACCCAACATGGCTCAGGGAAATTTGCAGAAGGCATAGAAAGAATGTTAGAGCCACTTGTTGGGTCATTATGTAAAGAGATATTGCCTCCTACCCGTAACTGATGGCTAACCCCACAATGCAAGACTCATATTCCCCAAGAAGGAGGGTCCCTGCCCAGGTGGAAGGACAGGGAGGAGGCTAACGATGGTACCAACATGACTGTACACACTGTGTACATAATTAAGAAAAAGAAAAGAAAAAAATCATGAAAGTAAAATGACAAGTGCTGTATCAGATAACTGTAGCTTATTGTTTTGTTTTGCTATTTTTTTTTTTTTAATCAGAGTACATGAAGGAGACTGAGGAAAAGTGTCTTCTCCATTTCTGATGTCTTTGTCTGGCTTGGTGAAGACTATAAGTTTGCACTTTTAGGATGCTCTGGAAATGAATTTGACGGTTTATTATCAAAGAATAATTTGGCTTATTATTAGCAAATGGATAATAAATAACAATCAACTATGAAAGAAGAGTTTAAATACAAAGTTTGACTAACCTCAAGGGCATGGTGCTGAATGAAAAAAAAGTTAAACCAATCTTAAATAGTTGTATCAAGTTGTATCCATGTGGTTCCCTTTTAGAGGGGGAAAGTTATGTGATGATGAACCCATTTGTGGTGTCAGCGTTACATTTGGGGAAAGGGTGTGACTTTAATAAGCTAGCTCGAGGAGTTTCTTTATAGTGATGAACTGTTTTGTATCTTGAGTGTGGTGTTCATTCAATGAATCCACACATGTGATGCAATTTTATAGAATCATATAAATAAAACACCAGACATTTAAAACCCAGTGAAATAGAAATATGGTCTGAACTTGAGTTCACAATATTATACCAACATCAACTCCCTAGCTTTAACAATTCACCATGGTCATATAATAATATTATGATTTTGAGGGCTGGAGAGATGGCTTATCAGCTAAGGTGCCTTTGAAGCCTAAGGATCCAGGCTCAATTCCCCAGTACCCATGTAAGACAGATGCACAAGGTGGCACATGGGTCTGAGGCTCATTGCAGTGGCTAGGGGCCCTGGCATGCCTATTCTCTCTCTCTCTCTCTCTCTCTCTCTCTTTCTCTCTCAAATAAATAAATTTTTTAGAAAGAATATTATGATTTTGAGAATCTGGGCAAAAAATACACTAGGAACACACTGCACTGTTTTTGCCACTCTTTGGGAGTCACAGGCTATTTCAAAATTAAAAGGTATCTTTAAAAAACAAATATATGACTTTTACAAGAAACTAGGTAAGAGTTGGCTGTTCAAAATGACTCAATTAGGTAGACAGGAAAAAAAACAACACAGTTGTGGTTGGGGAGCTGGCTTAGCAGTAAAGTGCTTGCCATACAAGCACGAGTACATTAGTCCCATCCCCAGTACCATATGAAATGTCAGGCGTGATGACATGCGCCTATAATCACAGAGCAGAGGAGGCAAAGACAGCCAGGTCCCTGAGGCTGGCTACCCTGTCTAGCATAATTGGTGAGCTTTGAATTCAGTAAGAGACTCTGTCTCAAAATAAGGTGGCAAGCAATAGAAGATACCTGACTTTGACCTCTGGCTTACACACACACACACACACACACACACACGCACGCACGCACGCACACACACACACACACACATGCACACACACATTTTGTGTATTATAATTATCATTAAAGTGGTCACAATATTATTAATGTTTCCTAAACGGACTTTAAAAATACTTTATTTATTTGCAAGCAGATAGAGAGAAGAGAAACAGACAGAGAGAATGGGCATGCCAGGGCCTCTAGTGGCTGCCTACAAACTCTGGACACATGTGCCACTTTATGCATCTGGCTTTAGTTGGGCACTGGGGAATTGAGCCTGCAATGTCAAGCTTTGCAAGCAAGTGCCTTAACCACCGAGCAATCTCTCCAGTCTCACTTTTTTGACAGAGTCTCATAGTCCTGGCTGGCCTCCAACTCACTATGTGCTTGAGCTGCTGATCCCCCTGCTTCTACCTGCTGAGTGTTGGCATCACCAGAGCATGACACCACACCCAGTGTATGTGGCACTGAGGGTCAAACAAAGAGCCTCATGCATTCTAGGCAAGTGCTCTACCCCAGCCCAAGTCTTCCAATTCTTAAGTCTAAATTCCTGTCTAGAGAATTGTAGGAAAGAGGTGTTATCATTTCTCTTTTCTCGCCCAATAGTTGGGGCCAGAAAGAGCCCATCTCTACTTATTTAGTTGCTTGATTTTGAAAAAAAAAAAAAAAATCTGTTTTCAGAATGTCAGAATGTTCACTTGAAATAAAAGTTGAAGAAGCTTTGTTGACAGTCTTTAAAATTCTAGTTACAAATGCCATATATGATTGATAGGCTAGAAAAGCTGCATTGATTAATGAAAGGGCAGCAGCAGAGTTGTGTAAATTTAAGTGAGCATATGCCTGGAAATGTTTAACACAGAACAAACTGCAGAGAACTTCCTTCTGAATAGCAAAAGAATGCTTGTTTGTGCATAATTTAATAAAAAATCATTTTCCTATTTACTTGAATAAACTTATGGCTTAAAAATGCTTCAGAGTTTTATTTCTGAAATTAAAAAACATTATTGCTTGAGACAATTTTGTTTAAAGCATTCTGGTTTTAAAGTTAAGAGTTGCTCTTAACAGTCCTCTTCAGTGACAATACAAGGTATGTATATTAAGGGAAATCAACAATTGTGCTTGGGCTCTCTGGGAAGGGGTATTGATTTCTTTTTAAATGTTTTTGTCCCTTAATATTTATCACTAAAATTTAAATAAGAACTAAAGCATTTTGTGCTAGAGTGATGGCTTAGTGGTTAAGGTGCTTGCCTGTAAAGCCTAAGGACCCATGTTCAACTCTCCAGATGCCATGAAAGCCAGACATACAAAGGTGAGACAAGCACAAGGTTGCACGTGCCCACTAGATGGCACAAGCATATGGTTTTTGATTTCAGTGGCTGAGGCCCTGGCATCCCAATTCTCTCTCTCTCTCTGTGTGTGTGTGTGTGTGTGTCTATCTCTCTCTTTCTCTGACTCACTCTCTCTAAAAAATAAAATAAAATAAAATAAAATAAAATAAAATAAAATAAAATAAAATAAAATAAAATAAAATAAAATAAAAGAGATGAAGCATATTAAAGTTGTTAGTAGACTGATCAAACAAAATGCTTTGTCTTTATTTTAAAGTGAGTGTTTTTCTCTTCACCTAATCTAAAGATGAAAGCTAGATATCTAAGTAAAAATATTTTGATAATATTTTTACAAGCTTTCCCATGTTTTCCATGTCTTATTCATCCTTGCTGCATTCACTGCGTTCAAGAACTCTTGCTCTCTTGTAACTGTGACTGGGGGTTGTTGAACATCTGCCTTCTTAGTTGCCAGATGACCTTCTAGATGGTCCATGTTACATTGTTTTATTATTGTGCTTTGTGTGTGGGAAACTGGCTATACTGATCAAATCAAGGTTGTAAATTTAGCTCTTAAGATTTATTAGACAATTCAGATGGTTGTGATTTGATTTGGTTTAATTGATCTGTCCTTGTTCATTTCATAAGGAAATGATACTGAAGACAAATGTAAATAAAATCTGTGAATAATAATAATAATAATAATCCTTTGCAGGGTGTGATGGCAGAGATACCTTGTAATACCAGCATTCAGGAGGCTGAGGCACAGAAATAGAGTTACAGTCAGCCTGAGCTACATGATGAAAGTCTGTCTCAAAAAAAACTTTTTCTTGGGTAAACTAAGCTTTAGTAATTACAAAATATCAAAGTTTATTTAGCCATCGATTTTCATCTTAAAGATGGATACTAGCAAAATTCAATGATAAAAAGACATTGATTAATTTGGCTACATTAGCACCTGGAAGACAGAAACTACAATACCTATTTATTAAAAAAAATAATTAAGGAACTTATTTGGTTTATTAATATCTGAATTTCTGAGAAATAACAAAAGAAAGTTAAATGTTAGTTATGTTTATGAGTCATCCCATAGTATTTGTCAGCTACTGACTCTGAAACAATACTACCTGTGGCACAGGAAATATAAAATACATAAACATGATTTGTGACTTCAGATGACTCCCATGGGACACTGGGAATAAAGGTAAAAGCACAGGGATATACCTACCCATCTACCCAGCTCCCCCGTCTCTGCTTATTTTACAATAAAGATGTGTTCTTTCATTGTCAATAAATAAGTTTGTCAAATAAAAATTAAAACTTACTATAAGCAGTTTTTTCCTCACCATAGTTAAGTAACAGGAATATAGTTTTCAAAGAAGACTGAAAGGAAAAGCAAGGTAATAGGGGACTGATTATGGTAACAAAATAATTAAGTTCCATTAAGATCAATTACTGGCATAAGGATCTCAGCAATTTTCTTCTTAGTTATTCACAATAATCCTCTCCTTTATTACTGCCATATGCCACAATATTTATTATCTAGGAAGGAAATTAACCCAGTCTTCTCATCTCCTCCTGGCTTGATGCACAGTGCTCAGATTCTCCTCAGGATAATCCTGCATTTGTTCCATTCTTTTACTGTGTTGTGTTCACACTTCCTTTGATCTGCTCACAACTCAACATCTTCTTGAAAGCCCTAACTGCAAAGGAAGAATGACCTGTACTCAAGTTTCTAAAACCAGGGTTGGCATCTTCCTGATTGCTAATCTATTCTAATGAACAATCTTGTTTTTAAAAATCAAATGCATTAAAGAGGAATGAAATTATGTCATTTGCAGGAAGATGGATACAGATGGATATAATCATATTGAGCTAGCTAGTCTCTGAAAAACAAATATTATATGTGTTCTCTCCTATGTGGTTCCTGGATTTTATATAGATACATAAAATCATGTATGTATATATGACATGAAAAGTAGAAGTGACTATTTAAGAGAATAAAGGAAGAAGTAGCGAGGGAGGGAAATAAGGCAGGGTATGGGACTATTGGGGAATATGCTTGCATGAAAATGTTCTTGTTACATAGTACCGTACACAATGAATATGGACAACAAAAATTCTAAAGACGAAAAACACAGGCTAAACATGAATCAGTATCTTATAGGATTACACTTCTAAAAATCCCTCATTAGTTTTAAGATTCAAGACTTGTATCTATTAGAGAAATACCTACTGGAATGGACAGAGAAGTCCATTTAAGCCAGGTGTGAAATCCTTGTTCAAATACTAGGAACTGACCATCTGTCTATTAGTAAATTATTTCATCCCTCTACCCTTCACTTTCTTTGCCTATCAGTGCTGGAGTAAGGACTAAATTAGAAACTTACTTTTGAAAGTGAAAACTATAATTAAATGGCAACTAATCAAATTGATAGTCTCTTTACATATACCAGATTTGGGCACAGAGCAGTGAGAAAAATAGATATGCACCCTTAGCCTTTGAAAAGCTTACTGTTTAATGGAGGAAAGAAGATCAGTGGTGAGAGAAATAATACAAGAATATGACAGAATTAGTTGTCCCTTTATACAATAATAAAGGTTTTTATTATTTTCTAAGGAGAAAGGTTCAAGTCCTGTAAAAGTTATAACACCACCCTTTTCTCATTTGAAATTAGGAAAAGTACTTCTGTCTGTGGGGCAGCATGCTTACTTCCTTGGCAAACCAGTGCCATCAGTCATAGCTCACACTGTGGGACAGACCAGAGAAGACTAGGGAAGCACCCACACCCATTAACAGGCAACTGAGACAGTCTAACTCTCCTCGAGGGACAGAGATTTTCTAAGGCATCCAAACTTATGAGACCCTCATGTTTGTAAGACCTGGAAAAGATCAAAGCCATGGATTAGTGGGAAAATTTCTTCCTGTGGTAGAGACTGAAGATTCCCTGTCCTGTCTTGAAGGCCTGAGACTTCTTGATGAAGCTGCCACAAGGGACTTCAGTGAAACTAAAGGGTAGGGGTAGGAAGAGAACTGGGGTCAGGAGAGTCCTTCTGGGTTGGAGAGATGGTTTAGCAGTTAAAAGAACCCATGTTTGACTCTCCAGATCCCACGTTAGCCAGACGCACAAAGTGAGGCAAGCCCAAGGTCGCACATGACCACTAGGTGGCACAAACTTCTGGAGTTCTATTGCAGTGGCTGAGGTCATGGTGCACCAATTCTCTATCTCTGTCTCTGTCTCTCTCTCTCTCTCTCTCTCTCTCTCTCTCTCTCTCTCTCTCTCTCTCAAAAAAAAAAAAAATTAGAAAGAGAGAGAGCCTTCCTCTCATCCAAGCAGAGAGGCAATGGGCCCTTTTCTGGAGTCCTGTCAGGGAACAACAACTTAATAACTTTGAAAATTTGATAGCCTCCTTGCAATGAGATATAAGATGGAAAAGACCTAGTAGACAGGAGAGTCTCAGAAAATGGATAGTAAAAGTCCCAAAGCATACTCCATCAAGACCCTCCCCAGCAAACATAGACTCAAGTGGTTTCAGCAGCGAACGTTTGTACTAATCAGTGTAGAGGTTTCAGACCATCATAACAGAGGACATGGTAGAGGAATGGAGGACAGAACCATAAGAGGAAGAGGTTAAGGAAAGCTGGAGACCCCAAAGAAAGAGACCAGTGATCCACTTCCTGCACCAGACCCCACTGTCCACACTTCCACCCCCTCACAAAAGTTTATTCAGATTTTGAATCCATCAAAGGACGGATTGATTTATTGGGTCAGAGCCCTGTGATTTAATTTTCTCTGGCAATGCTCTCACAGGCATACCCAGTGGTTTACTTTACTGATCTTCTAGGTAATGCTCAATCCAGTCAAGTTGTAAACCAAAATTAAACATTGACAACAGTGGTATCTAGATAGATAGATAGACAGACAGATAGATGATAGATGGATGGATGGATGGATGGATGGATGGATGGATGGATGGATAGATAGATAGATAGATAGATAGATAGATAGATAGATAAAACAAAAAAAAAATCCCTGTAGATATGAGACAGTAAAATTGAATTCTAGATTGTGTAAACAACTACCTCCATTCACCCACCTCCTCTTGCTTGCATCTGTTAGAGACATGTGTGCATACTGTCATGTGGGTGTGTACATACACACATAAGCAATATTGTTTAGGATGCAGGAAAGACTTGGATTGGGAGTAGATATACATTAAATCCATGGAATTTCTTTTTATGGACATAAATAATGCAGGAGAGTCCTGCATAGGATATCTTTAAGGAAAGCTATTCCAGTATCCCAGAATATAAACATGAGAGTAAAATTTCCCCTTGTGGTGTCTACAAGGTATTAGAATAAGTAAGTGGGTCTAACAAAGTGCAAGCCCTGTGTGGCCAATTAGCTCTACAATGATACACATGTGCAGTTTAACTTTCAGTCACATAAGCAAATGACATAAACAATTGTCTATTTATGGGGTTGGGGTTGGAGAGATGGCTTAGCAGTTAAGGTACTTGCCTGCAAAGCCAGCCAACCCAAGTTCAATTCCAAATACCCACATAAGGCGAGATGCACAAAGTGGTGCATACATCTGGAGTTCATTTGCAGTGACTAAACACCCTAGCACACTCATTCTCTCTCTGTCTCTGCTTGCAAATAAATAAAGAAAATATTTTTTAAAGTCTATTTATGTTCTACCTATTAACAGCTTACATAAGGATTTTACATATATTTTACATTTCCATTACTAAAAATGGTTCAGAGTAGATAGGACACTGTGGTTTCTATTTCTTGGGGCCCTAAGGAGCAGGGATGAGACAGTCCACAGGAAGACAAGCGTCAATCATGAGTGAGATTGACTTTTTGGTCAGTATATTTATGTGTTTTTGTTCCTTTGCTTAAGAACTTGAACCATATAGGTATAATAATTTATAGAACACACATTTTACTTATTTATTAGATTTTAATTATAAAGTTACAAAGTGACAAATATCATTAAACAGAAGGAAAGTTTTAATTATCTTCATGCTTTAGTCATCAAATAGTTCATTGGAGAGGGAGGTACACTTAGGGTAACTGGACCCTTAGAAGTAAGAAAAAGGCAAGAAAATCTACACTTGCTTGAAATCAAAGATATCTGACTTTTTATCTCTTGCCTACTTCCCTAGACCTGTTTTTCCACAATCAACCAGAACCCCTCTTACAAGAGAGGTCTTTCATAGGATTTCAACATTGTGATTGATCAAGTTCAGCCCCTACAGCTTGATGTTAGGGCTAGCCTCTTTCTGGAACAGCCCCTAGCCCTAACCGGACCCCCTGATTCACCTGAGTCAGAAGATAGTCCACCACCCTAAGGTTATAAATACTTTTGCAAGAAGAGGGCAGACTCTCAGACCACTTGGAAACTTCCAGCTGTGGGTGAGTTTTCCTCTCAGTTGGGCCTGGGCTAGGGCCCAGTCAGGTTACGCCCAGCCAGGAAAACCCCTCACTACATGGGTTCTTTATCCCCTCCAGCTCTCCACATCACAGGAGCTCCTTGGACTTTTTTTTCCCTCTCTTTTCTTTCCATGGTTTTCCCAGGCACCTCCACTTGGAATCTCTAACCATGTGGGTGCCTTTCCTTGACTCTGTACTTCCCTTTATAACTGTAATTTTTTTTTAATTTTATTTATTTGAGAGCGATAGACACAGAGAGAAAGACAGATAGAGGGAGAGAGAGAGAATGGGCGCGCCAGGGCTTCCAGCCACTGCAAACGAACTTCAGACACGTGCGCCCCCTTGTGCATCTGGCTAACGTGGGACCTGGGGAACCGAGCCTCGAACCAGGGTCCTTAGGCTTCACAGGCAAGCACTTAACCTCTAAGCCATCTCTCCAGCCCAACTGTAAAATTTTAATAATTATCATTTTCAGTCATTTTTGTTCAATTCTTTGATTAAAATTAGAAACAAATCTAAGGTTTGGGGTTCAAGTACTTTCTGGACCCCAAACACCCTGTTACAAATTGATGGAACATATATGTTTTGTTCACAACCATTCAGTATCATCTGAGTGAGCCTTACATTTAATTCTAGAGATAGTAAAACATTTCCATGGTTTTAAAAAATTATCTCAAAATATGTTTCACTTTTGAATGTTGACATGCTGCATTTCAACCACTTAATGTGACCTAAACAAAGTAATTTTAAAAGCAGGACAATTTAAATACAGAATTGATGATTTGAATGGTCATTATATATTCTCCTAGGCAGTTTACTTACTGGCAAATATCTCAGAGACAGAATTTTTGAATAGTAAAGAAAACACCTGGTTTAAAAATACCATTCAGCCTATCCAGTCTTGAGGATCCAAGTGTCTTTGGAGTGTAAATAGCTAGGCTTCAAAGAGAAGGAGAGAGCCCAACACACACTCCAGAGACATCCCTGAGCCCACAGCCACCAGACAACGTGTTGAGAAAGCTGGCTTTACTACCTACCTCTCCCAGTGCTTCAGAATAGAAAACAAATGCCTTCCAGACCGCTGAGCAGAATGGCTCTCCAAAGTGCAGGTGGGGCAGGGGATAGATTCTCTCTGGTACACAAATCCCCCTAGGTAAGAAGTGAAGCATTTGCCTGCTGGCCAACAATCCCCACCCCCCACCTCCAAGATCTCTTCAACTGCACAGCATGGTTTGCTCCCTGGAAGACTTTGGAGATTCAGGATACTCACCCATCTTTACTCACTAGAGCTCTTTTGTCCCACAGGCATCTGAAGATAGCTCCTCTTGACTCTAATAAAAATCTTCACATATGTAAAATGTAAAAAGAAACTAATATTTGCTTGCTCCAAACTAAACTTCCATCTTACTAGTTCTGCTCTCTCCTTTGCTCAGAGAAGTTTCTTTTAGCAGATGGTAGTGACTACAGGGGAGGCTCAAATCTGTCAAAGAGCTGACAAGAGATGGATGCTCAGCACTGAGATGTCTTTATCATACCCTCCAAGGCTCAGGGAATATGGTTGAGGAGGGAGACCAGGAAGGATCGGAAAGAGCCCTGTGGAACACTGCCTTCCACCTGGGAAGTGACCATTGCATTCAGGACCCCACAGTGACTATCATCACCTGCACAAGAGCTACACAATATTGAGCACATCAACATTTCATCATAGATGATGGAGGCAAGAAAAAACAATACATATACCAGGACGAAGAGATGGCTCAGAAGTTGATGCATTCACCTGCAAAGCCTAACAACCTGGGTTCAATTCTCCAGTACCCACGTAAAGCCAAATACACAAAGTGGCACATACATCTGAATTTGCTTACAGTGGCCAGAGGCCCTGGTGTGCCCATTCATTCTCTCTCTCTCTCTTCTCTCTGTGTGCAAATAAACAAATATTTGGGGAAAAGTATATAAACCAAACTAAAAGAGAGGCTACTTGGAAAGAAGAAGAGGTAGGAGGGGAGTGAAAAGGGGGACAAAAGAAAGCAATGGAAAAGGATTATGTCAAAGCTCATTCTGTCCATGTATTAAAATTAGGAACAAAAAGTTTAAAAATGGGCTGGGGAGATGGCTCAGTGAATAAAGGTGCTTTCTCACAAAGCCTGCTAGCCCAGGTTCAATTTCCCACTGCCCACATAAAGCCAAGTGCACAAAGTGGTACAAGTGTCCAAAGTTAATTTACAGTGGCAAGAGTCCTCTCCCTCACCCCCCCATATGTGTGTGTGTGTGTGTGTGTGTGTATATGTGCATATACACATATATATGCATATATATGCATATATATCCCTCTCTTCTTCCCCCCCCTCTCTCTCTGTCTCTCCTTCTAAACAAATAAGAAGTATATTTTACAAAAATTGAAAACTAAAACATGATCCAAGATGGCTAATGATCTGGGTTGACAAGTAAAACAATTTCAATAAAGACCTATCTTATTTCTGATATTCAGACTACATACAAAACATACAAAAGTAGGGTTAGTGTGTGAACAATAAGGACAACAAAACAGTACTAACCCATCACCCAGATGGTAGACTTGGGTTTTCATTTTACCCCAGTGAAGACAATAAGCTCTTGCTTACAACATCTGTGACAATATGTCACAAGAGTATCTAAAATAGAACTAGAACATGATACCAATATTCATGGATTAGAAGACTTAGTACTATCAAAATGTCCATTCCACCACAGTAATCTGCAAACTCAATGAATCCCATCAAAATTAGGATGAAGGTTTTTCATGGGAATAAGGAAAAAATGCCAGAATTTATACTAGCACCAAGAACAACTTTGAGCAAGTAGAACAAAGCTGGTCTTTCCTACCTACAGTCTCAGCATTTGAGAGACAGAGACAGGAGGATTGCTGTGAATCTGAGCCCAACCTAGGCTACATGTTGAGTTCCAGTTCACTGGGAATTATAGAGATATACCCTGACAATAACTAAGTAAGTAAATAAATAAATCAGAAGCACCGAAGACTTGCTTTTCAGATCTCCTAAACAGCTGTTATGTTCAAAGCATGAATTTAGAATAGAAGCTCATCTCTGGAAATACTTTCTACCAACAAGTTCTGCTCATTTTTCAAAACTTCCCCTTGTCAGCTGGTTACTACAGCACCCCACTTCCCAAATTCATAGTCACCATAGTGCATGGCATAGATTGGACACTGGTAAAGATTTACTGCTCTCTAGAGTACAAAATTCCAGTTTTATTACATCATATGTTTAGAATTTTATTGTATTTTTGAGAATGTCATATAAGTATATTCATCATATATATTATCCATCATTTTTTAAAAAATTAGTTACTTGTTGGCTTTTCACTAGAGTTTCAGAAAAAACATTTCTGGAATGTCCTTGGTTCAGTTACTCCTCTCACTTAGATATTCATTTCCCACCTGTGGTAAAAGACAGAGAGAGCAATGGAACATAAAGGCAAATCTTATTGACCTGCTCAGAGGCTTAGGGTCTCTCTCTCTCTCTCTCTCTCTCTCTCTCTCTCTCTCTCTCTCTCTTTCTCAATCTGGATCTAGAGTGTGGGAGAGCATTTAGATACCAAATTATAAAAATAAAATTCACAATTTTCACATAAAGGTCCCCACATTCAAATGTCTAGCTTCCCTTTAGAAGTCAGCAGGTAAGCTAGGTGAAAGGTTTTAAGTGGGACAGTTACATGTGCTACCTTTCCAGGTAGCTTGATCTCACGGGTTCTTCCTGTGCTCCAGATCCCTTATCATTCCTTAATATTACTTGTCTTAACAGGGTGAACCCTACTTCTTCTTCTACATTGATCATTCTGTTATTCTACAATCATGCTACCATTTGGAATTAGGTTCCAAATAAATGTTTAAAATAGTCAAAGTCCATTATCACTGTATATAATTTATTCACCTTTTAGGATCACAGGGACACTTGGTTTACTGAGACTCAGTTTCCTCAGTAAGGAAAGGACTAGGCTACTGATGGGTTTCAAAGGCCTAAGGTCTCATGCAATTTGCTGGCCTTACTTTAGTTTCAGACTAAACCCTAAGATGCACTCTTCATATGCCTAGATGTTGACAATGAATGACAATACACCATAAATATTTTCATTGACACTTTTCTGATGAACTAGATGATGTGAATTGTACAATGGTATATCTTCTCATATATCCTCATGAGGCTATTTTTCTTTGGAGTAGAACAAAACTTTTGAAGCAAACAGAGGCTTTGTAGACACCCCTGTCCTCAGTCACTGGTTCCTGTCAGCTGTGGTCAAGCTCACTGTGTTCTTCAATATCACTGATGGTGGCAAGTCCTCAGGCCAAATCTCCTTCAAGCTTTTTGCAGACAAAGTTCCAAAGACTGCAGAAAACTCTTGTGCTCTAAGCACTGGAGAGAAAGGGTGTTGTTTTGAGGGGTCGTCCTTTCACAAAATTATCCCAAGATTCATGTGGCAGTGTGGTGGCTCCACATGCCATAATGACACTGATGGTAAGTCCATGTACAGGGAGAAATTTGAGGATGAAAACTTTATCCTGAAACATTCAGGTCCTAAGATCTTGTCTATGGCAAATGCTGGTCCAAACACAAGTGGTTCTTAGTTTTTCATCTGCACTGCCAAGGCTGAGTGGTTGGATGACAAGCATGTGGTCTTTGGGAAGGTGAAAGAAGGCATGAACTTTATCGAAGAAATGAGACTCCTTGGGTCTAGGAATGGCAAGACTAGCAAGAAGGTCACCATTGCTGAGTGTGGACAACTCTAATACAGTTGACTTGTTCCATTGTACACACCAGACCTTTCCTTCTACAGCTCAGGAGAGCACGCTGCACTCCCTTCTGCTCACGTATCCTTTAGTCTTTGTGCTCTCGGTGCAGTTCTTTGGATTTCATGTTTTCCTTACTCTCCAGGTCTCAATGGATTACAGGGTTAGGTTTATGATTATGAATAAAAACCCAATACAAAAAGAAGAAAACAGAAAGTCATCCCAAGGCAGGTAAAACTGCTGAAAACTGGCATCATAGAAAAACATCATAAAAGTAGACAGAGGAAAAAAGTTGCATTATCTTACAAAGAGCTGAAGGCTGATTTTGCAACAGAAATATGGGAGGACAGAGGACCATGAAATAATCTTTAAATGTGGAAAGATAACTAATAACTGCCAATTTAGAATGTGATACTTACTAAAAATATTTCAAAACTGAAGATAAAATATATTTCTAGCAAGCAAAACCATTGAGAGTTTGTTGACAGCACACAGTTGAATGAAGAGAACTGGGAAGGGAAATTCTTCAGGCAGAAGGAAAATGATTCAAGATATGAAAAAATAAAATGGGATGAAAAGCCTGGAAAAGAAGGTTCATATGTGAGGTGAATGCAGAAACAAGTGATTTTGACTATGCAAACTACTGGTTGTGCACAACAGTGATGTCTGCAGGGCTTTGTAATAGCTATGAAATAGTTGTGAAGCTAGAGAGCAGTAGTGCTCAGAAACGAAAGCAGAGGGAGAATGGCATTAAAGCGTTACAAAAAAATTCTAATATCAAGTAAGAGATAAAAGCAAATGGACAGCAAGCACACTGTCTGCAGACAAAACAGAATGACAGACCACAGGAACAACAAAGTCATCAAAATATCCTACTAGGAAAGAAAAACATAAATAGTATGCTTATCAAGAAATGGCTTAGTTAAAGAGCAGGATACTACAGTATTCATGAAATAAAAAGTATAACAAAAATTTTCAAAAAGCAATATATAAGGTGTTTTTGTAAGTTAAATGGACAGAAATTGAGGATAATACTAAATAAACTTCCCAAAAAGTAGAATAACAAGGGAAAATACATGAGGTATAGGAGAAGAAAGAAGAAAAAAAAAATTGGAACCAATCCAGAAGATCCAATATCAGAATAATATGAACATTGCAAAAAGAGTAGAGGGTGGGAATGTGGCTCAGTAGTTAAAAGTGCATTCTGTGCAAGCCTGACAACTGGACTCTGGCCCCCAGATCCCACATAGGGCCTGGTGAATGTAATGGCATACACAGCTATAATTCTAGTGCAACCAGGGCAACTGGAGGTGACGACAGGCCTATGCCTTGCATACCAGTTGGTCTAGCATTTGCAGCATGGAAACAAGGGAGACCTTGCTTCAAACAAGGTGGAAGGCCAGAAACAACACCCTAAGGTTGTCCTCTGCCTTCTGTGTGTGCCATGGCCTCACCTATACATACATATACCATCATCTACCCAAAAGGAAAGGGAGGAGGGGAAGAAGGTAGATACATCTGCAAAGGTACGCAGGCTGGGGCAAAAGGATCAAGGGGCACATAGCCATCCTGACCTACCCCACAGCACTCTATTAGAAGGCAAAATAATAATAATAATAAAGCCTGGTAAAACAGAAGGTACAAAGGTTTGCTGTTGTTGTTTAATGTTCAAGGAAATTCCTTCCAGTTGAAATGAAGGGCCTTTCAGAGTAAAAGTACTAACAAAAGAATTGAAACAAAACTCATTACAAGGTACCTCATTAGCAAATTTCAGATTATCTGGCACAAAGAAAAGAGTCCATATTTCTTTTTTTAAATATTTCATTTTTCTTTATTTATTTGTGAGTGAAGGAAACAGAGAGAGAGAGAGAGAGAGAGAGAGAGAGAATGGGCACGCCAGGGCCTCCAGCCACTGCAAACAAACTCCAAATGCATGTGCCCCCTTGTGTATCTGGCTTTCGTGGGTCCTGGGAAATTGAACCTGGGTCCTTTGGCTTTGCAGGCAAATGCCTTAACCACTAAGCCATTTCTGCAGCCCAAGAGTCCAAAATTTCTAAAGAGAGTTAAAAAGCACAGAGTCCAAATTTGAAGGATGAAGAATCAATGGAACATTAGGTTTCTCAGCAGTAACACCCAAAGCCAAGACCAGGAGCAGTGCTTTCAAAACCTTTGCAGTAACTTACTCTCTGTTGGAGAATCTGCTTCTCTTTTTCAGATAGATGCAGATCCTATGGAGAAAGCTGCCCCAACATGCCTCAAAAGGGGCCCAACTGAAACTAAGGACAATTGGTGAAACAAGCAAGGATGATGTTTTCCTGTGAACCGGATACCAGCACAAAGGGGAAGGAGACCAATGCAGAGAAAAATCAACTCCTACCAAATCAGAGAGCCAGAGCCTCAGAGGCCCCCAACACCTCAGCACTGAAGCAGACCAAAAATGAACCCAACATGGCTCGGAAATTTTGCGGAAAAGGGGGCGGAAAGAATGTCAGAGTCACATGTTGGGTCATGATTTGCAGAGACATTTAGCATACCAATAACTGGGGACTAACTCCACAATGCACGACCCATTTACATCAACAAGGAGGGTCTAATGGGAGGGGGTAGATCATAGATGAGCCTAAACAATGGTACCAAACTGCCTGTATTTGATGAAAAGAAAACTAATAAATCAAATTTAAAAAAAAAAAACCTTTGTAGCAAAATTACTCTGGTTCTAGAAGTCTATACATGGTCATATGAGAAGCCAGGATGGACATGGAAGATGCCCAAACCTCTGCACCCTATCCCCTCCTCCCTCCTCAACTGTTGGATGATGTTCTTCTCAACCCAAATATGATAGATATACCAAGAAATAGGAAGATATGAGACTTGAGGAACAGTGGGTACATTCAAGAATCAAGGCAAGGAGATCTTCCTCCAGGGAACAAGTAGCAGACAAAGGACATTAGTTGTGTATGAGGCCTGGGAATTGAAGGAGTTCAAGAAATCCTATGCGAAAATATTAAGCTTTGGTACCCTGGTTGCTTTTGAGCTGAGAGTACTTTGGGCAACCATGGACATAGGGAAGTTTCCTCTTGTCTGTGTAAAGAAGCAGCCTTCATAAGGTGTGCCTATACCAGGAATCCTCCCTCAGCAATCTTGCCAACCCAAGAGGATTAACTCTGGTCTCAGAATCTGAGGCTGGATGGGCACAACCAGCCTATGAGCCCAGCCAGACTATCACATGCTCTCCTGAGGGATGCTTGAAGATAACTTTTATTACCTAAGAAACATTTTGTCTTCATTACAGGTCAAGCTTTAGTGACAATATATTTCTTCCCTTCATTTTCAGATAGCTTATGGGCCCCTCATCTCAGAACTAGATCCCTAGTCTTTATTCCTTTTACATAACTCAAGACACTAATTATCCTTCAATTGTCTTATCCTCTTTGTAGTCTCATATTTTGTAGGATGCTTGTGTATACATATCTAATTAATTATGCTTTTTTTCTCCAATTAGTTCATATCAATTTGATTCAGACCAGCCAAATATAGAAAGGCAAATAGGAATCCCAGCCTCTGGAGGCAAAGGTAGGAGGATCACCATGAGTTCAAGGCCACCCTGAGACTACATAGTGAATTCCAGGTCAGCCTGAACTAGAGTGATAGCCTACCTCAAAAAAAAAGAAAGGGTGAATAGGAGAAAAATTTCCCTCTCCTACAAAATGAAATGTTCCAAATCAGAAGACAGTACCCCTAAAGGATGTACTCCCAAGCTAACTGCCTCTCCCTCAGAAAGGACACAAGCAGATCAATCAATACCTTCAGATGTACTGACTGTAAGGAGAGGAGAGTGGAATTCCTTTGTAATCATTGTGGTTCCCAGAATCCTAAGGAAAGCTATGAGAAGGGAAGAGAAAGTGACCATGAGTGCCAACGATGAACTCCAGGAGAACCTAAACTTACAACGTGCAAGAAATGTTGGGCTGGAGAGATGGCTTAGTGGTTAGGCGCTTGCCTGTGAAGCCTAAGGACCCCCATTCAAGGCTCAATTCCCCAGGACCCACGTTAGCCAGACGCACAAGGGGACCCACATGTCTGCAGTTCGTGTGCAGTGGCTGGAGGACCTGGCGCGCCCATTCTCTCTCTGTCTCTCTCTCTGCCTCTTTCTCCCTCTGTCACTCTCAAATAAATATATAAAAATAAACAAAATTAAAAAGAACTGTTACAAGACCTTGCTACACTTCCTATCTGTGAATAAGGTCCTTACAGCACCAATAATGTAAGAATCGATACCACTGAGATTATAGTACAACAAAGCAAGGATAAGAGAGAGCTGCGTCCTAGAGCTAAGGAAGGTGGCTGTAAGAGCACTCAGGTTTTGTTTCATGTTGTTTTTTCCACAGTGAAAAGCCATAAAATGCAATGGAAAACTGAAAAAAATTAAGCCAAGAAATATTACAAGAAAGTTATTTGGAATTACATCAGAAAATAGTACAAGTCACAACTTAAAGTGGGAGGTGGTTTCCCCTGAAGAGCAGGAAGTGACAGGGAAGGAGTAAGTAGCAGGAGACTGCTGTTTTTTTCTGATCAGTTTGTAGATTTCTCCTTTTAGTCAACATAAAATAATATGAAATTTAAAAGAAAGATGATGATATTAAATTATATGAGCCCCAAAATAAAACATGAATGAGTCCTTGGTGTGACACTGAACTTAAAATGCTCGGATTATAGAACTAAAGCCACTTTTTTCTTGTCTTCACTCTCCCTGGGGAATTGATTAATTCAAAGTGAAACAAACACCTCCCTGAACCACTAATTGCTAGCAATTAATGTCCCTTTTCCTTGTGTCCAGTTGCAAATCATTGTTTCCTAAGAGCTAGGACTGCCAAGCTCATTCTATGCTAGTGTATGGCCTATTACATCCCTTATAAAAAGCCAAGGTGAAAATCTACACCTTGTGTTCTAGTTCCCTTGTGTGCCTGAACAAAAGGCATGAATAGCTGAGGGATTTTGTGTAAAGCTGAATGTGTACCAGGTGCAAGGACAGCTCGCACTCAGTGTTAGTGAATACACCAAGGATGTCATTACTGACTGACTACACACTGCTGAAAAGAATTACTGCCACCAGAGGACCTTCATTAGCAGAAACGACTATGAATGAAGGAAAAGGCATCTTAAAGCAACATGGACATTTCCCCCAACTCACTGGAAGCTCAAGGGCTCTTCTGGGCTTATTCCAAAGGAACTCCTCCCCGCCTCCTTCAGATTGCCAGGAATCATGTCCTGCTTTCTTCCTTACACTGCTTGCCCAGGTAGACAGCAGCAAGCCTCCCCTTTGCACCTGCTGTCGTTAAGTATTTTAAAGCTGCAGTAGGCCCCATGTGGGTTGGAGCTGCTGATACTGACAGGTTAGTTTGGCACTACACTTGCAGCTTGCATGGCACTGCTCTTACGTTCATTGTTTGGGTAAAATCAACGTAGAACTATGGAATCTTATTAGGCATGCTGTAACTTTCCTCATTACTCACTTATTTAAACACAGGTCCTTGCTCAATGACAATACATGGTGAACTCTATGATAGGAATTTTCTTTGTCCCACCGGCCATATGAGCCACCAGATGCTGAATAATGAAACACTAGTCAGCGAGTTCAACTATATCTAGTTTTGCTTTCTCCTAGATGCCAAGAAAATAATGTTTGTCCTATTTGGAGACACACTTTGTCTCATAGAGGGAATAAGAATTTCTTAGAGAACAAGTATGTAGGCACTGTGGATTCTGGAAAGAAACCATTCTGATCTGCAATTGGAAAAATTCTGGTTATAGAATATTTCTAAGAATAAGCATCTGTCACAGCATCAAACATTTAGTTTGGACCTGGGAGATGGCTCAACAGTTAAAGTGCTTGCTTGCAAAGTCGGCTAGCCCAGGTTCAATTCTCCAGTATCCACACAAAGCCAAATGCAAAAAGTAGAGTGTGAATTCTCGATTCATGGGATCCTGGAGGAGAGACCTGAAATGAAGACACAGGGGCCAGATCTCTTATGCATCAGACACTTTATTTCAGAGAGCCTAGCAGTTTTACACCCAAGGCAATTAGGAAACACGTCTTGAAAAACAAAGTTGTTTTTACAGACTCAAGCTCCAAGGAAACTAGTCATGCTACCCAAGGACAAACACTAAACTGAGAGCAAATGTTACCTTAGACAAAGTGGGAAACAGGTAGCATGAATGCCACAACTTAAGAGATGGAGCGATGTGTTCTGAACTCTTCATTCCAGGACCATAAATGTCAAGGAGAGCCTTCTTCATCCTTGGGGTCATTAACTCCTTTGGTCCAGTGTGCATGTTCCAACAGTAGAGCATGCACCTGGAGATCGCAGGAGGCCCTGGCAGACACACACACACACACACACACACACACACACACACACACACACACACAATACTTTTTATTAACTTATTTATTTGAGAGACAAAAGAGGGAAAGAGGCACTTAGAGAAAGAGGGAGAACGGGTGGACCAGGGCCTCTAGACACTTCAGACCCACATGCCACCTGGCACTTCTAGCTTCCAGGGGTACTGGGCAATCAAACCTAGGTCCTTAAGCTTTATAGGCAAGTGCCTTAACTACTAAGCCATTTCTCCATCCCAATAATACTAACACACCTGCTCAGTGGAAAGGAAACCATATCTGGAACTGGGAACAAGTCAGAATCATATCCAGATAATGATTCTACTTTCCATTGTCAAGTTCTCACTAGTTTTGGGCTATAAAAGGGTCTACACCCTTTAAAGTCTCTCTAAATTAATAATGACTATCCCATTTAACTGGTGCTGACTTCACTCTCCATTGGAGAATCTGGACCTGAGTTGATAAATGACCCAGTAAACTCCACCCCAGCCCCAGCTGAAACCACAGAGGAATTGGGGAAATGAGCAAGGGTGCTGCTTTCTTGGTGAACCTGATATCAGTCCAAGGGTGAAGGAGAGAGCCACTGAGGATATTCAACACCTACCAAACCAGATATCCAGAGACTCCTAAGTTCCCATCACTGAATAGACTTAAAATGCTCCCAGCATGACACAGGGAATTTTGTAGAAGAAGGGGTGGAAAGATTGTTAGAGCCACAAGTTGGGATATTTTGTACAGAGACATTGCTCCCCCATAATGCAAGACCCACCATGCCCATGGGGTTGACCTGTATCCCTAATAAGGAAGGCCTCTTCAGAAAAGGGGCAGGGAGGAGGGAAAGGATGATACCAACATGTGTTGTTTACATAATAAATATGTCCATATCTAATAAAATGTATCTTAGTTTTATTTATTTATTTGAGAGAGAGAGACAGAAAGAAAGGGAATAGAGAATGGGTATGTCAGGGCTTCCAGCCACTGCCAACAAACTCCAGACACATGCATCAACTTGTGCATGTGTTTTACATGGGTCCTGAGGACCTGTGTTCTTTGGCTTTGCAGGCAAGTGCCTTAAACACTAAGCCATCTCTCCAGCCCATAATAATATTTTTTAAATTAACAAAAAATTAGTTTCCATTGTGCTGGCCACTTTGGCAGGCTTTCTAGTTCTCAGATGGTTTCTAACCCCAGAACATGAGTGTTAATTGTCTTGCTCTGGACTCTCTCAGTAGTAGGTGTAAACTTTCCATGTGAAGTTTGAGGATCTAGCCCCATGGTTCTTGTTAATGTTAACAACTAAGACTCTGGAGTAAAATGTTGGCCAGAGTAAAATAGCTCTCAAAACATATGGACTCAAGATGGTCATTCATACACAGACAACAAAAGCTTGAGTCCAAGAACATAAATGGTCATATCCTGCTTAGCGTAGACTGTTTTTCTACATCATTCATCTGCAAATAAGTGAAAAATATATAGGCCTTGATATTTCTACCCCCACTTTACTCTTGCTAGTATCATTCTGCACTTTTCCATTCTTTTATCATGTGCAATTCTCTAAGAGTTGTCAAAATGAGCGTGTTCCACCCATCACTAGCTTTTGTGAAGTTGTATGAAGTTAAAATGTTTTTGGACAGACAAGGCCCTAACTTGAAACAACTAACAAGGACAAGAAGAATTCCCTCAGTGTCAAGGTGGCACAGTTGAGACTGAGGAGACGGCTCCACGAGTAAGAGTACTTTCTGTGCAAGCCTGATGGCCCGGGATCAGATCTCAGGAACTGACATTCAGCTGGACACCATAGCATGAGTGTCTGTATTCTCAGATCACCTATGGAGAGATGGGAGGTGAAGACAGGAGAACCCCCAGAAGTTCACAGGCCAGCCATCCCAGCATATGAAGTGAAAAAGAGCCCTTCTAATAGTAAGGTCAGAGGCGAGGATAACACTTAAGGTTGTCCTCCGACACTGGCACCATGGCACACATGTGCCTACACTCACATGAACACACGTACTGACACCCATATACACACAAAGATTTCAAATAAGGATGGTGCAAACAAAACAATGCTATACTAACTAGAGAACTGAGCCCTACTGGGAAGATAAAGACATCAGAACTAAGTGACAATAAGCTGAGCCTTTAAGAAGATTTCAGGTTACATTAAATAGATAGGTAGCCCAGTATACTTTCTAAGAGCAACAATGCTGGGACAAAATTTCTGACTTCAAATTCTAGCTTTGTCACTTAATAGCTGTGTGGCCTGGAGCAGGTTGGTCAACATTGCTGGGTTTTAATTTTCCCAATTGTAAAAGTGGCATTACTACTGTCTTCTATACAAGGAAAGTACTAAGATTAAATTTAAGTGAAATGTTTAGAGAATGTGGATCTTATCCCTCATTGTGTCTCCTCTACCTCCCAGTGGGGCTCAGCTCTCAATGCTGCTCATGGCCCACCTTCCTAATTATGATGTCTAGCAGAATTGGTGATTTCCTAGTGCTCTTGTTCTTGAAGTTGTTATAATAGTAAGTGAGGAGGAGGTGAATACATTCCAAGCAATGAAACTATAAAATCTATGCATGTGTATATAATTGTTCTTATGCTGAAATGAAAAGTTCATGCCAGCATCAGCAACTTTTTCTATTTGTTCCTCATCCTGGTAAACTAGCAATTTGGAAAGGTAAGTTTTGAAGTAGAGAGATTTCATTTAAACTACCAATTGCCAAGGACAGCGTTGGAAATATTGACCATTGATTCAAAACATAACGAGTGGAAGCGTATGTCATTAATTTGAACAGAGGCAATGCACATGTTTGTTTAATGACCTCAGCTCAGTCAGACATGAAGACCCAGGTGCACTGGATACAGCATCAGTACAACAATGAAAAACAAGAAGATGAGGTGCCAAACCATCCACATGATGTGGGCTCATTCCTGCAGTCGCTGTGAATGCAAATGTCTCATTTACATAAAACACACTCATACAGATGCTAATAGAGAGCAAAGGAGAGGCTATCACTTCTCCATCTAGCCTCTGAAACAGGAAATCAGAATTCAAATTACTCCCATTGGAAATAGTGATGGGTTCTTTCAAATTGTTATGGTGATCAGCTTTAATATTTGGATATTAATTCAAGAACTAGCTAATGAAAAAGGAACATTTATTAAGTGCTTGACATGACCCACACATTGTCCCAGGTATTTCTTATGCATTTTCATATATTTTTACAACAACCCTAATAAGAAGGTTGCAGTATCACCCTCTCTTTTGCTGATAAGAAACTGAGTCCTGCAAAGATTAAACATCTTGCCTAATATCCCAAAGTAAGTGAGTTTATCTGATTTTGAAGGCCACACTGTCTGCTTGATATTAGTGTTTAACTCATTGACACCCACCTCTAATCTCCATTCCCCATATCAGCTCCCATTCTCCAGAAACAAGACATCTAAAAAGTGACTATTCGGGCTGGGGAAATTGCTTAGCAGTTAAGCCATTTGCCTGAAAAGCCTAAGGACCCTAAATCAATTCCCCAGGACACACGTAAGCCAGATGCACAGGGTTACACATGCATCTGGAGTTCGTTTGCAGTGTCTGGAGGCTCTGGTGCACCCATTTTCTCTTTCTGCCTTTTCCTCTGTCTTTCTCTCTAATAAATAAGTAAATAAATAAATAAAATATTTTTTTAAAAAATGACTATTCCTTCAAATCAACAAGAAACTGATGCACCAGAGAAATATGGAAGCAAGAGGCACCAGTGGCAATGACAATGACATTGATGTGTCGGCCTGAGTACAAAGGAGACAACTTAACACTTACCACCACCATTGTGTTCCATTCTGTTTCAACCAGCAAACAGCAGTGAGAACTGAAAGCTAGGTTAGAAGAAGATGACTGCTTAAGTAGTTGTTCTTAGCAAGTATTAAAACAATTTTCAAGTCCCAGTGCACAGAAATACGATTGTGGAACTTCTAACCAAATGCATCTGATAACTTCTCATGGCATTGGGTTCTGAAAGTGACATATTCTGGGCGATCTGTAGGAGGAAGACATTGGAGTAAGTAAGCTAGTGTAGAGCTTTGCTGCTGGTTCTTAGGTTTTGAGAATAGTACTTGTGTTGCTTCTTGAGAAGAATGGGGATCTTATTCCTCATTGTCTCCTCTACCCCCCAGTGGGGCTCAGCTCCCAGTGCTGCTCATGGCCCACCTCCCTAACTTCTCATAATTGTCCTGCCCTGTGGATCCCATGAACATCTACCTTTTCATTCATTCATACCACAAGATACACAGACAACTCTCTGTACAAAAGAGTTGGGAGTAGTCAAAGTCCAACAGAAGAAAACAACTTTGAAATGCTCATATAAGTATGATTATTCCCAGAGTTCATCATGAGACAAAAAAAAATAAAGATTGCTTCTTCTGGGAAATAAACACTATGAAGATATATCCATTTGACTTTTTTTTTCTTCTCTTTCCTGAGAGTCACTTTCTTCACATCTTTAAACCACTGCTTTATAGTCATCCTGTCAGAAGACCCTCACTTGAGAATTCAGCCATAAGATACCCATAGCCCAGAGCCCCAACCTGCATTCAGCTATAAGTAACACTAGAGTGGGGGTGCAATGAAGTGACTATGTTGCTCTCCCCACAAGCACAGCTAGACTTAATTCCTCTCTGGTATCTAAGGAAACCTTGAGTCAACAACACATTGTCCACACACTACAATTTTCCACCTGCACTGTCAGAGAATTCTCAGAAAATTGAACTCTCAGTCCAAAGGAAGGAAAAGAGATATTCCCTTATATACAGTGTGCACTGACTTCATTCTCCAAGAGGCCAAGCACTGAAAAATCAAAACCTTTTGATGCCACTGAGCCAACTACCCTACTCACCATGGTAGGGAGGCAGCATGGCCAACTGCAGCCTCAAAAAGTCCCTTCTTTTCTCTTGAGCTTGGTCAGATTCTTGAGCACTGTGACCTTAAAATTCACCACTGTACACAGAGGGGTAAATGAGGACCCTCCAATGTCTTAATCTGAGCTCCTGTTCTGCAACCTAGATGTATTCTACCACCTTCATGTGTAGGGAAGATGTTTTTAATACAAATGAAAACCAAATAATGTTTCCTCGTGTACTTCTGCAATGACAGTAGTTTAAAAGCTAAGGTCACGTATCAGTTCTATGAGATTAGTAAAATATTTAGTGGAGATTCATTGTAATGGTCTAGATATCCCCTACTTAGATTAAATAACTGTGTGTGCTTTTATTAAACAGGGTTGCCACATTGACATGCAGGCATTTCATAAGTTGCTCTTTTTTGAAGTCACTCAAATCTGAGGAAAATGGAACAAATATTTCCATTTGGCACAGAGAACCCCTAACATCTATTTCATCTCTGTCTTCCTTACTCCTTTCTCCATCCCTTTCCTCTTTCTACTCTTATCTTTTCCCTTTAGGAATTTTGAGAATGAAAGGCTTGAAACAAATATGAGTTTTCAATAATAAATACTTCCAATTATAGGAAACTAATATGAAATGCCTGTGCCTTCCCAGGTTCTTAACAGTCAGTGCATGTAAAGTAACACACAAAGTAGCAAGTTTCGTGTTGTTTCTGGAGCAACTGATTGACCATCTGAGAAAACGGGACTAATAATGAGATTGTGATGGAGAAATTTCAATAGCAGCTCAATGTTCTTTCCTGAAGTACAGGGGGCATCAGTTGAGCACTATGGAATGGACAGTCTACATGGCCAGTGCTAACCTGACAGGACACAATTATCCACCTACACCAAGGGTCAGGAAGTTATGGTCCTTAGGCCAAACCCAGCCCACTGCCTATTTTGGTTATGATTTTATTGGGACACAGCCCTGCCCATTCATTTGCACACTGCTCCTGGCTGGATGTGCACTGTGAGGCCCACGTTTAAGAGTCCTGACAGAGACTTTGTAGTGCAGAAAGCCTAACAGATTCATTATCTAACCCTTTCCAGAAAGACTAATATAACACTTGGAAACTTGTGTCTTATACATTAATAATTCAGATAAAAGCATGATCTCTAAAAGTATATTTATCCATAAACTTTTATCTTGTGTTATGCTTTGAAACTGTCACAGTGTTGTGACACTTACAACGTGCATTTCTACATTCCTAAGGCCTTATTCATAGTTAAAAAGTAGTGTTCAATGTCTTTTTCTACCTGCAGGACATATAAAATTGGCTTCTGATTTAGTCATCGAGAAGCCTATTAACAGAACCTGTGTTTCTCATTGCAATAACATCCATGATCCCAATAGCTGAAGGGCATCAAGCAGTAGTCAAGAGTATAAAGACAGGGCTGGAGAGATGGCTTAGCGGTTAAGCGCTTGCCTGTGAAGCCTAAGGACCCGGTTCGAGGCTCGGTTCCCCAGGTCCCACGTTAGCCAGATGCACAAGGGGACGCACGTGTCTGGAGTTCGTTTGCAGAGGCCGGAAGCCCTGGCACGCCCATTCCCTCTCTCTCCCTCTATCTGTCTTTCTCTCTGTGTCTGTCGCTCTCAAATAAATAAATAAATAATTTTTAAAAAAAGAGTATAAAGACAGATCACATTGGCTCAAATTCTGATTTTACCTGTAATAAGTAATAGCTACACCTTTGCATATAAAAACAAAGATGAGGGGGCTGACAAGATAGTTTAGCAGTTAAAGGCTTGCTTGCAAAGCCTAACAGCCTGAGTTCAATTCCCCAGTATCCATGTAAAGCCAGGTGCACAAAATGACACATGTGTCTGGATGGAGTTTGTTAGCAGTAACAAGAGAGGCCCTGGCATGCCTATTTATTCTCTCTCTCTCTCTCTCTGTCTCTCTCTGTCTCTCTCTCTCTCCTTGCAAATACATAAAAATATTTTTAAAAGAGGAATGACAGAAGTAGCTGCCACACAAATAATGACATCTACCAGAAAAGTGCTGAGTGACATGTGTTCATTAAGAACTCAGTAAATATTGGTACTGATCACTATCCCAAGATGCACTTCCCTTGGTCCTGCGACAT
Organism: Jaculus jaculus; assembly: GCF_020740685.1. Classification (NCBI taxonomy): domain Eukaryota; kingdom Metazoa; phylum Chordata; class Mammalia; order Rodentia; family Dipodidae; genus Jaculus; species Jaculus jaculus. The sequence continues at coordinate 89,364,140 of NC_059105.1, read as the reverse complement.
GGTGTGCCTTAAAGGGGAGCAATTACTACTCTTTTAACTAAAGTTGATTGTGTTTCATTAAGCAAGGCTGCCTAGAATTCATCCTTTAGTTAATCAGTAAGTATAGTAAATGTTCAAGCCATGCACAGAAAGATGGAAGAAAGTATGGGTACAGAGTAAGCAGGAAATAAAGTCACATGTAAGCATTGTAACCAGCACTGATATCTGAGGAAATTGACCTATATATCTATGAAACAAGTAAGTAGCAAAAGGTAGTGGCATTCTTCCAACTAGAAAGATGTGGTAACAAGAATATCTTTAATATGGAATGAAGCATGGAGATTCCATTATAATTAATCTGTGTCACTCAGTTAACATTTGTAAAAGCTTAGAGGGAGAAGAAAACTGTACAAAGCATTTACTATAGTGGGAAATGTTTCCGTGGATGGGAAGAAACATGAGATGGTGTTAGCAGGTAGAGAGACCAAGGAAGGTCTTGCCAAGCAAAACACCACCAAGGTGGTTTGCTCATGACATGGGCAGTGCACATGCCACACTGACAATTGTGTGGGGTGGGGTGGCCAGGAGCTATATGGGAGACATAAACCCGACCTCGAATGTAGTAACAAAAGCATGAATTTTATGGAGGGGTTTAGCGTAAGTTTTCACATTGCAATTGCCATCCTCTTGAAGTTCCAAAAGGGACATCAGTTTGATCAAATGTCTGAATTTAAACCTGTACAGCCCTTGCTTGGTTATTGGAGGCAGTCCTGAGGTGGAGGCAGTAGTTTGGAGCAGGTCACACTGAATGAATATTGAAATGAGATGTTAGATTTGCAAAAATGTGACAGATGGTTTTGAGAAGGATGACATGTAGTTACTGAGGAAACAGAGGCCATGTGGAGGTGTAAAGTGGGAACTGTGAAGCATGGCAAGAGAAAGGGAGACTTTCAGAGTGATATCAAAGAAGGTTTATAACAAAATGCTTTGGGGGATGGAGGAAAGAGGAGAAATACATGATCCCCAAAGGGAGCTGGAGGGGGGGCACATCTGTAGTCCCAGCAATCGGGAGGCAGAGGTAGGAGGATTACCGAGTGTTTGAGGCCAGCCTGGGACTACAGAGTGAGTTCCAGGTCAGCCTGGGCTAGAGTGAGACCCTACCTCAACAACAACAACAAAAGGTCCCCTAAGGACTATCCCAGAGGGCTTTAGGAGCAATGACACTCTGACCAAGATAGAGAACTGAACGTGTGGGGCTGAAGCAAATCATCAGAGCAGTAAGTTTATAACCACCACAGTAGTGTGTGGATTCCTTTTGTGGGGGTTACTAAAGAATGGCCATCACTCTGTTGCTTCTTATGCCTTTTATACCTCATCATCTTCAAATGTTTCCTATAAAATGAAAACTATACTCTGGGCAGAAGCTGAATCATGGCCACACTGTTCCAGGGGATGTTAGTTTTCTGATTGCTATGATAGAATGCCTGCCATAAGCAACTTCAGAGACTTATTTGAGCTCAGAGTTTTAGAAGCTTCAGCCCCTCATACAGAAATGGAGTGACAGCAGCCCACAACATAGCGGACAGAAAGTGGGAAAAGGAAATCCAGAAAGGAGCAGGGAAAGACATAGTTCCTAAAGACATACCCACAGTGACTTCCTCTCACCATGCTCCATCACCTACTCTTTCGCCATCTCTGGATAAAAGCATCATAGGAATCCACCAAGAGAAAAAGCCACTGATTAAGTCAGATCCAGATACATGAGTCTCTGAGGGCCATTTTGTAGCCAAACCTAACCAGCAACATTCTTAGGAGAGCCACCTATCTGAGCCATCAGATATCTCACCATGTATGTTGAGGCAAAATTTTAAAGAGCCCTAAATACAGTGTTCAGATCCCGCCTTTTTTAGAATCTCTTCTACCGGCAGTGGCTCCCATCCTTCCCACTTACACAGGCTCTTTTAAGTAAATGATCATTCCTTTAGATGTCTCCCTTCTTCTGCCAATATGGCATTTGGTATATGGAAGGGTTAAAAATATGGAGGTGGGGCTGGTCATGGTGGCACATGCCTCTAATACCAGCTCTTGGGAGGCTGAGGTAGGAGGATCACTGTGAGTTTGAGGACAGTCTGAGATTGTGAATTCCAGGACAGCCTAAGCTACAGTAAGACTCTACCTAAAAAAAAAAAAAAAAAAAAAAAAAAAAATGGAGGTAGCAGCAAAAGGACTACAGGTCTTGGATCAGGCTTGCATGGCAATGTGGTTGTTGCATCTGGTCCCTGAGTGATGGAGGGAGAGGCTGTGGCCCATTCTTCCTCAAGAAGACAAATTTACATCCATACCAAATGGGCCTCCATGCACCAGGAGATGATACCCAACCCTCAAGACAGAATAATGTCAGCTTCAGTACCATACCAGTGGTACTGCTGACTGGCTAAAGCATTTGCCCTAACAGACACAGTGATACCAAGCTGACCAACTAGAATCCAGAGAAGTAGAATGTCAAATAAAAGCTGGCATTTGTAAGCTCATTTGACCCAAGCAAGTACTAGGTAGATGATAGATAGATAGATAGATAGATAGATAGATAGATAGATAGATAGATAGATAGATAGATGATAGATAACAGATAAAGATATACATAGGTATAGATGGGTTGCATTTTCTAGATGCTTGATGCTCAACTGAGTCAATGAGGATAATACATATGACTATGCAAATATCCAGATTTTGTATTAACCTATGAGGCAAAGTCACATTCTGTGGCCACAGCCATAGCCAGAACTCTATGAAAAGAGTTTATGCCCAGTCTCTTTTTTTTGTTTTTTGGGGGGGTAAGGAGGGTCTCACTCTAGCTCAGGCTGGCCTGGAAGAATTCACTATGTAGTCTCAGGATGGCCTCAAACTCGCATGGATCCTCCTACCTCTGCCTCCCGAGGGCTGGGATTAAAGGCATGCGCTACCACACCCAGCTGATGCCCAGCCTCTCTTGTCCTACACCCACTGCTGGGTTTCTTCTTCCTTCTTACAGCAGTGGCTTCTCAGTTTAGTTGTCTTGCCTATTAGCTCTTAATCTAACATTTTAACATGGTTTTCTGTGTAAGGCCCCACTGCCTTTTACTCCTTCTATTTTTTGGTATTTTTTAATGAGAGAGAATTGGCAAAACCAAGCCTCCAGCCACTGTAATCAAACTCCAGATGCATGTGCCATCTTGTGTGTATGTGCAACCTTGTGTGCTTGTGTCAACTTGCAAGTCTGGCTTATGTGGGACCTGGAGAGGTGACCATGGGTCCTCGGACTTTGCAGGCAAACGCCTTAACCTCTAAGCCACCTCTCCAGCCCTGCACTCCTTACGTTATTGAGAGCTATTACGTAGACATCTTTGTGGAATAGAGTATGATCACATATTACATGCATATGATGTGTGATGTGCAAATCTGAATAATAATACACGTCAGTAACACATGTCCTCTTTCTTCTTTTTGAGTTATTTTGAAACATAGCATAAATTGTTGTCATAGTTGCTCTGTAGTTCACTAGAAAATCAAAACAAATTCCTCTTTTCTGTACTTTGAGGCCCCTTGTCTAATTTCTTTCCATCCTTTCCTCCCTCCCCTACTTTTCCCCAATCTCTAGGAACCCAGTCCATTCTTCCATGAGACCAACTTTTGGGCATCCACAAATGAGGGAGACTATGTGGAGTGTGTCTGTCTCCGGCTTATTTCTCTTATCATAATTACCTCCAGCTCCATATGAATTACTTCCAATATAGGATTCATTCTGTTTCACTTGATTAGTATTATGCCAGTCCATGAAGACACATTTTCCTTCTCCGTTCACCCATGGACTCTTGGTTGGCCATTCTTTACACTCTTTGTACACAGTTTAAACTCATTTAACTTCCTGCATTCACCTAGAGGTGAGGTCTTATGTTGTACTTCACCACACAGCAACTTTTGGAGGTAGACACTATTCTCCCCAACCTTTCCAAGAGGATGGAGGCAGAGAAAGTAGTTCTCCCTCAATCACACAAGCAGAAAAGTGGCTGCATTAGAGCTTAAATCTAGATGTTTTGATTTTCTTAATTGGGAATAAATAAGGAACAGGATGATGTTAATAATGAAGATAGAGATAGTTACAGATAGCTGATAGATAGACACATACATACATAGGTAGATACATAGGGAGGTGCATCGATAATAGATATGTGATTATAGAAAATACATAGAGAGGGGCTGAAGAGATGGCTTAGTGGTTAAGTGCTTGCCTGTAAAGCCTAAGGACCCCGGTTCGAGGATTGGCTCCCCAGGACCCACGTTAGCCAGATGCACAAGAGGGCACAAGCGTCTGGAGTTTGTTTGCAGTGGCTGGAGGCCCTGGCACACCCATTCTCTCCCTCTCTCTCTCTCTCTCCCTCTCTTTCTCTCTCTCTCTGTCTGTTGCTCTTAAATAAATAAATAAATAAATAAATAAATAAATAAATAAATAAATAAATAGAAAAGACATAGAGAGGTACATACATACAAAGGTAGTTGGTAAACCCTGACATGTTATCATGGCAAACTAAAGAGAAGCAGTATCATGTGGAAAGCACGTCAGATGTCATTTTGTTCAGAGCTTTTCAAGCTGGACAAATCCCCTGGAGGTGGCAAATTCTGGGCACATTGAGTAGACTAAGAATACAATGGAATGAGCCAGTCAGCAGAGCAAAGAGCACACACAACGCAGGCGGCTCTGTGAATGCATCTAATGTGTGAGGATTTTGCATAAGAATTACCTTATAAAATGAATAGTACTGGGGCTGGAGAGATGGCTTAGCTGTTAAGGCACTTGCCTGAAAAGCCAAAGGACCTTGCTTTAATTCCCCAGGACCCATGTAAGCCAGATGCACAGGGTGGCACATGTGTCCGTAGTTTGTTTGCAGTGGCTGTAGGCTCTGATGCACCCATTCTCTCTCTCTCTCTCTCTCTCTCTCTCTCTCTCTCTGTCTGTCTCTCCTTTCTCTCCTTCTTTCTCTCTCTCTTTCTGTCTCTCTCGCAAATAAATAATTATAAGATATTAAACAAAGTAAAATGCATATCACTGTTAAAAATATCTGAGAGTGATTATCTCACTGCAGAGTTGTTGCCCACTGAGACCCAGATTCATCTGATCCCCTCTGCAAGGTGATGGCACAGGTAGACCAGATACCCCCTCTCCAAACTCACCAGTGAGAAAATGGAATACCTGAGAGTGACTATGGACTTTCCTGTTAGGTAGCTGACTCCTGTTTTAAAGGGGTGAGGACTACCATACTATGGCAAATGAGCAATCCTTTAATATTTTCTTTAAAAACCTGGAACTTTTGTAAAGGTCGTATCCTATCACTGGCCACCAACTTCTTGGTTGGGAGTTATTCCTATAGTTTACTTGAGTTCTTTAATCAAATAAGAGACCTCTGCCAGGACTGCCAAACTGAGCCTCCATCAGCAATACCCCTCTGAGATCAGCCATGCCCTCCTGGGTACCAAAAGACTACCTTATTAGTAGAGTTCTGAGTAGGTCAGATATAAGAATAACTTACAAATGTTGGGCTACAAAGAGCCCAGCCAGGCAAAGCTCCCTATTGTCTGTTTAAATAATTGAAATGGAATGTGTACCTTGATAAAAGCATTTTACATACTCACATAGCTGAGGTTTTTGTCCCAACCCCATTAAAGTGATTGATACTCTTTCACAGGGACAGACTCCCATGACTAGTCAAATACATAGACACACACGCATACATAGTTCAATATCCATTTAGCTCACAATGAGAAAATCTGGTATCAAGTAGACTGCACATGTTACCTGTACAGTACAGCCTTTCATCCCACTAGGCAGGTGATGCACATAGCAGGTGACCAGTATATATGTATATGAGTTAATAAGAGAAATACAATCATAAGTAGAAGTCATGGGTTTACAGTGAGAAACGCATCTCCCAAAGGGGCCATAGGATCATACATTTCCCATCAATGCATGTGTTCTCGGTTATTGGAAGATTGATAGGAAATAAGAGGAATTACTGATGCGGGCTTAGTTCAGCAGTCCTGGCAAATGTCGCTTACTTGATTAAAGAACTTAAGTAAACCACACAAATAACTACAGTCAAGAAGCTGGTGGAATTCAAGGAGATGATACCTGAAGAAATAACTTTCAGGTAGAGTCAGAAGCCTGTTTCGCTAATACTGGGTAAGGTGATCCGCTAATACCGGGTTAGGTCTGTCAGAGAACACATGGCTTGGGGGTATACTGGCCAGGACCATTCTCTGAGGAGTTTGTCCGGCCCCTGCCCAGATCTCCTCTTGCAATTCCATGCCTCCCGAGACCACATGTGTCACATCAGCCTGGAGATGTTTCTCGGTTCCTTTCTTCACATTGCACCACCCTGCTGTTATACAGAGTCACTGATTTTAAACTCTCAAAAACTGCACTGCTTCACTTTCTTATTTATTTTTATTTGTTTAATTTTGTGATAGAGAAAAGAGAGAGGAAGAGATATAACATGGCGCAGCCTCTTGGAAGACACAACACAAGATATGTTAATTTGATTTTTTTTTTCTTATTTCACTAATTGTGTAAGCTTAGAATTTCATTTAGAGAAAAATTTCATGTCTATCAAAAATAAGCATGTTTCATGTCAGAATTACTCTCATATTCAGACAACTACTGACTAATTACAAATCAATTCCATTTCTAGCTCTTAATAACATCTAAAAATATGTTATAAAGTCCTTATCAAGGGAATGGGAATTAAAGTATTTACTTTATTGACATCTTAAACGTATTATAAGAAATGTTTTGGAGGCAAACATAAAAACAGATTCATAGGGCTGGGTAGATTGCTCAGTGGTTATAGGCACTCATTTGCAAAGCCACCTATCCCAGATTCAATTCCTCCCACCAAGCCAGACAGGCATTTGCCTGCAATGGCAAGAGATCCTGGCATGGTTCTTCCCCTACACACATAAACAAGTGCAAATAAATAAACATTTTTTTAACAAAAATGATAGGCCAATATTTTATGAGGCAGATCACTCTAGTAATTTTCTGTTGCAAGCTCCTCCCACTAAAACTCAATTATCCACACGAGTCTAAACCCTACTACTCCACCATAAGTCTAGTATGAGTCCACGCAGGCGCGTCTGTACCCCTTCTTCCATTTACCATCTTCCAGTAGTTCATGTTGAGTGTGTCTCTTCTCAATCCAGAGCCTTCAACCTTTTGTACCTTTCTCTATCCCTATAATAATTGGAAATACAGCTAAAATATCACAAAGGCAACAGAGACTAGCAGATGAACAAAGAAACAAAAATCTCCCTCCCCAGATGCAATAGGGCTGAGGCCAGTGAAATGCTATCTGAAAATGCCAGCTCTGGGATTTCTCCAAACACTAATGAAAAGCCTACATAGAGCATACATTCCAGGGATTATGAACTCATTGTGGCTTATACTCTTTAAAAAGGTCTACAGCTGCATTCAAAATATATCCAGCTCATCTGTAGGCCTAGGGACTGATGCAAAGCCAGGAGCCCCAGCTGGGACACACAGGCAGGAATCAATTTAAGCCTTTCTGGCAGCATATAGGGAGGTTTGCAATAATGAATGTTAAGGAGGGAAACCAGACCATGGAGAATTAGGTGTTTATTTTTCCTGAGCATTAAAAAGATGATAAATTGATGGATAAAAGTATGTAGGAAACACACAGAAAGCTATTGTACATGTTGGGTAGGTGCTATGTCAACTTGACAGTGAAGACTTAATAAAAATAAATCAGCATCTGAAAGTTGTGGGAGTCCCAACTATGCCATTGAGAAGAGATAGGTCACCGAGGACTTCAACCTCAGACTTAGCAGAGAAGAAAGGCACTCATTTGTATACACCTCAATGTTAATAATAGCAATGAAGTTCCCAAAATTCTGTTTATAGAATTAATAGAATTCTATATACTTTTAATAGTGACCATTACCAAAGGAGCTAGTAACTGTATTGAATAAACATACCTCAAAAGTAAAAAGAGTGAGAAAAGCGAGAGGATGTTTAAAGCCTGAAGTCCACATTGTAAGTACAGAGTGAAGTAATCTCTATTAGAGTAATAATCTAAGATGTGCTTACTCAGGTTAAGAAAAGTTAAATTTATGAAGCATTTCATGTATCATCCTTGTCTTTGCTCTGTGAAGCCTTTCTTCCCATTAAACAATTTGCTTCCTTTGCCTTCAGTGCCATGTGCAGGTATGTTCAACTTGCATGTATTAAAATGTATTTTCAAGAAACCCGTGGTCTACTAATTTATAACAACAGAAACAATCTCAGGCAGCCTGCTATTTATGATGTCAATTTGTCAAGTGGCATCATTTGCACAGTTTCACTACCTTCCTTTGTCTTTGAGTTGGGCTGATGGTTGTTGCAGGTTTGATTTGCAGTATGGTTTGAATTGCACTGTTAACCTACAACAGTAATGATACTATCATTGAGTAACGTATTATATATGTTTTCTAGAGCATTGCCAATGTGTGAGGCACTGTGGTAAGCATGCATACATATTAATGTAGTAATCCTGACTGAATCTTAGAATATAGATACGATTTTATCCCCATTTTTCTGATGAAGAGTCTGATGCACAGATTAAGTAATTTTCCTGAGATTATAGACTTAATAAATCACAGAACTGGGATATACTGCTTCTGAGTAAATGCAGTGTACCATGATGAGGGTTATAAAATTACTCAACAGAAGTAAGCAAACAGCTAGGTTCTGATTAATGAGGGGAAAATACCTTGTCAGAGTTTATTATAAATTACCTTAACAACTATCAAAATAATTGAGTTCCTATTTAATGGGCTATTGTGGTGTTTTAGTGTAAGTAGATATCCACTTAATCTGGCTAAAAAACATATGACCTTTAAAAACATGTGCATGATCAAAATCTAGCTAGAAAACACTGATAAAACAAAACAAAGAAAATGCAATAAACACACTATCCATGCATTTTTAAAAACTCAGCATAGTAAAGATACCATTATTCCTAAAATTAATCTATAGCCATAAAAGATGTTCTAAAACATTCTGTCACACACACACACACACAGTGTTTTGAGATTGGGTATCACTCTAGTCAAGGCTGACCTGGAATTCACTATGTAGTCTCAGGCTGGCCTCAAAATCGCAGTGATCCTCTTACCTCTGCTTCCCAAGTGCTGGGATTAAAGACATGCACCACCAGGCCCAGCACAATAATATTGTTGCTGGAAAGGCAAAACATATAGAATATTTAAAACAATTTTTTTAAAGTGGAGAAAATCACTTTCCAATGCTAAAACTTACTGTATAGCCATAGCAATTAAGACAGTTGGTACTGGTGGAAGGAAAAGCACAGATCAATGACAGAGGATAAAGAAGCAGAAATAGGGCTGGAGAGATGGCTTAGTGGTTAAGTGCTTGCCTGTGAAGCCTAAGGACCCCGGTTCAAGGCTCGATTCCCCAGGACCCATGTTAGCCAGATGCACAATGGGGTGCACACATCTGGAGTTCATTTGCAGTGGCTGGAGACCCTGGTGCATCAATTATCTCTCTCTCTCTCTATCTCTTTCTCTGTCTCTTTGTCTCTCTCCTTACCTCCCTCTTTCTCTCTCTGTTGCTCTCAAATAAATAAATAAAAATAAAAAATATTTAAAAAAAAAAGAAGAAGCAGAGATAAAGCATACAGCATGGACCAAGATTCGGGACAAAAGGATAAGAGCAAGTCAATGGAGAAAGGACAGCCTTCGCAATTGGTGCTGGAGCGATAGAAAGGGAGGAAGAGAGAAGGGAGGGAGGCTACCTAAATATGATACATTATACCAAAATGGATGTAAAATGGGGCTGCAAAGATGGTGTAGAGGTTAAAGCCCTTGCCTGTGAAGACTATGGACTGATGTTGGATTCCCCAGGACCCACGTAAGACAGATGCACAGGGTGGCACATGCATCTGGAGTTCGTTTGCAGTGGCTACAGGCCCTAGCATATCCATTCTCTCTCTCTCTAATAAATAAAAATATTTTTAAAAATAATGTCAAATGAATCACAACTTAAATGTAAAACTATAGCACTTTTGGGGGAAAATAACAGAGAATATCTTCAAAGCTGACACTAAGCAGTATTCTCAGATTTGCTACCAAAAATGATACACAAAGAGAAAACTTGATGTTTTTCTTCACCAAATTGCTCTCTTAAAAGGATAAAGATACCAACTACAGATGGAGATAAAATATGTTCCAACTGTATCAGACAAAAGTCTCTTATCTGGTGAGTGAGACCCTACCTCGAAAAACCAAAGAAAAAAAAGTCTGGTATCTAGACTATAGGAAGACCCCTCAAACCTTGATACCAAATAGAAACAACAACAACTACAACAAAAATCTAGGTGGAAAATTGCTTTGGAACCTGTGGTGATGTGGTATAGCATTGTGGGAGCATGTGGCAAGGAAGCTGTGCTCCTTTGTGGCTGAAAAACAAAACCCTCAGAAGAGCAGGACTGAGATGCTAATATATCCTTCTAAGACACACCTAACTTCCTTCCACTAGGCCCAATGTCCCAAAGATTCCACCATCTCCCAATAGCACCATGTGCTGGAAACCAAGCCTTCCACACAAGCTCTGTGAGAGTCACTTATCCAAAGTATATGAATAGGAACAAACCATAACAATGATAAATTTTTTTAAAGCTCAAAATACTATATGCTATATGATTCTGTTTGTACAACATGATTAAATAACAAAATTATGGGACTGGAAAACAGAGTTATGATTGCTAAGGGTTAAAGTTGGCTGTGAAAAATTATGGTTGTGGGCTAGAGAGATGGCTTAGCAGTTAAGGAGCTTACCTGTGAAGCCTAAGGACCCAGATTCAATTCCCCAGTACCCATGTAAGCCAGATGCACAAAGTAGCTCTTGCATCCACAGTTCATTTGCAATGGCTAGAGGCCCTGTTATGCCTGTGTTTCTCTTTCTCTCTCTCATAAAAAAATACTTTTTAAAAAGAAAATTATAGCTATATCACAAAGGACAGCATAAAGGAGCCTTTTTGGTTATGGAGAAGTCTGAATCTAAATTATAGTGATTGTCACATAAACATGCACATGGTAAAACTGCATGTAACTACACATGTACACATACAAACAGAAGAGTGGGTATGCCTAAAATGTACCCATGCTAATTTTCCAATTTCCATATTGTATTACAGTTATATAGAATATTGACATTGAGGAAAATTTGGTGAACAGTATCTAGGGCCTCAGTGTAATTTTTTGCCATTTTTTGTGAATCTATAATAAAGTCAAAACAAAAAATTAAAACAGGGTTGGGGAGATGGCTCATCAGTGAAGATCACTTGCCACTTAGGCATGAGGGCCTCCCAGGCCAGACACCACCATATTCAACTCCTCAGAGCGCACATAAAAAGCTGGGTACAGCCATGCATGTCTGTGACTCCACTTCTAAGGAAGAGCACTTCAAGAGTTTAGTCACAGGGCAGGAGAGATAGCTTAGTGGTTAAGGCATTTACCTGCAAAGCAATAGGATCCTGGTTGGACTATCCAGGACCCATGTAAGCCAGATGCATAAGGGGGCATATGCATCTGGAGTTTGTTTACAGTGGCTGGAAGGCCTGGTGTGCCCATTCTCTCTCTCTCCTTCTTTCTTCCTCTCAAATAAATAAATGAAAACATTTAAAAGTAACATAAAAAAGAGTTTAGTAACAAAAAGAGTTAAAAATGACTCCTGTACAAACCAACACTTGAAAGATACAATAGTGAAGGAGTTGGAATCTGCAGATCACATTTTATCCTTCAAGTTCATGTGAGTAAAAAAATAAGTTAAAATTCCCTATTATATTTTACATGTTCCCAATAATTAGTGTATGAATAAAATCACAAAGTGGCTCTATATTTCAGCCAAAACATTTCCACACTAAATACTTTAGTTTCCCCAGAGGATAGTTTCAGCACTTAAGATAATCTGAAAGTAACACATTGAAATCAGAGTCCACAGCTTGTTCTGAAGCTAAGGGGGCAGGCCATATTTCTTCCATTCCCGTTTACTCATCTTCCAGTGCAGTCATGACTCAGTGTGGTCAGTACTAACTAGTTTGCTATATCCAGCATTCATTCACTTTCCTTTTGATAAAACCCAAAGCTCCCCACCATATGGTGTCATTTTTGAAATGTTAATCTGAGTGAAGCTTCTGATGCCAACTAGGTTCCCAGCTGGTCTGTGTATTGGCTATTTCACAGACATTAGCCCTGTTTTGAATTAAAGTAAATTAGAGAATAAAATGAGATATTGTCATGCAAAGTCAGGCCACATTATTTGACATCTGCACCATCTCCTAGAGAGCTCCATCGAGTGGTTATTTTTAAATGCAAACTGAGAAGGAAGGAATATCTAAACAAGTTAGGAAGAGAGAATATATGGGAGAGGCATCTTAGGAGGCAGAAATAACAATGTTCCTTGAAGGCCGCCTCCCTCACTCCTCATCTCTATCTGGACAAGAGACTAGGAGAGAAACAGATTTCTCTACGACATTCACAGATCCAAAGGGTCATTTTGTCAGCCCATAGAAACAGGCACAAAGATGGATGAGAGTCAGAAAAGCACCTGCTTGGTTTTTTTTTTTTCTTTTTCTTCCTCTTGCTGACATTTGGAAAGGGTATTTATTTAAGAAGCAGACAGATGAATAAAGGGAATTAACTCTGCTTAACATAATAATTTAACACACTAAGTCTTCTGGCCAAGAAGGACCTTGCTAACAGCCTCATGGGGCTGGGAGGTGGGGGATATTGTCTGAACATTTCTCATTCTCCCACAGCTCTTGCCTGCCAAGAATCACTGTTTGTTATAGCGGTTGTGTAAATGTGTATGTTTCATGCATACCTCTGCGTATCATGCATGCATGAGTGTGTGCACATAGACACTCTGTGACTTGCTAGAAAATTAAAAACACAGTTTTCTTTATTTGTAACAGACACTGGAAAGGGACAGAGCATGAAAAATAATTAGAATTGGGATACCCAGACTCATCTCACCATCACTTACTCACAAATTTTAAGCCATTAACAACTATTCTACTGTAGATTATAGTTCTATTTGCAACCCACAGACATTCAAGGCTTCTCTGTGGAGAGGGATGAAGGGTTCAGTGTAGATACAGTCTGTGTGTCAGGTGGTTTCCCACTGGGGAGCTTTGCAAAGAGAACCCCACACAGTCAGAGACACTTGAGATCACATAAGCAAGGGCAGCAATGTGGATGCATTCCCAAGAGGACCACTTGAGAAGGTTGAACTTTTAAAAATAACTTTTCTTTGACTATTTCCCCATTTGTTCAATTTTAAATGTCTTGCAGTGTAAACGCTATTTAACAGTACCATAACCCTTCAGAGATCCCTACAAACCATATGCAGGGAGTTCTGGTGGTGCCATGGAAAGGAGGGGAAATGAGACCAATATTACTTTCAGTTCACTGTTCATCCCTTCTTCTGTAAAGGGAGCAAAATGATATATTTCTCTACATTTCTTTATAACTAACTTAGAGAAAAATAGAAGTCACTTCCTTGTAGGAGCTCATCAAAAGAATGGAATGAGCCAGGTGTTGGTGGCGCATGCCTTTAATCCCAGCACTCGGGAGGCAGAGGTAGGAGAATTGCCATGAGTTCAAGGCCACCCTGAGACTACAGAGTTAATTCCAGGTCAGCCTGGACCAGAGTGAGACCCTACCTTGAAAAACCAAAAAAAAAAAAAAAAAAAAAAAGAATGGAATGACACACTTGCTTAAGCAAATGGGGATAGTAAGTAAACAGGAGGCTCTGCTGGCCTGAATAGCATTACCTGGACCTGCATTGTTGAAAATCCTTAAGGACAGATAAGTGAGACATTGGCAGACTCCTGGTCACAGGGCTACCTCATACCCCCCAGATGCTTCCTGTAACTGATTTATGGTTTAACTCCAATCCTGTGTTGTTTTTTTTTTTCTTCTATAAACATCATGTGATTATTTCCAGTAAAAGCTGACACTCTAAACAGTTTGGGGCTGCACCCTGCGATTCTGACCTCTGGGGTGAAGACCTGGAATATCAGACTTTCTTCTTTTTCTTTTCTTTCTTTTTTGCTCAATAAAACTTTGCCTCACATTCCGTGAGTTGATGGTCTTACTTGTGCAACACCAGACCCCATAACACTTCCCATTCACATCCTTGACTCATGACTGAGGCCTGTTGTCCTGAGTCCCAACACACAAGCTGAAGAGACATTATTAGAGATTGTATCATGGATGAAATGTTTGTGTCCCCTATGATTCATTCTCTGTCTCTCTCTCTGTCTCTCTCTGTCTCTCTGTCTCTCTCTCTCTCTCTCTCTCTCTGAGTGTGTGTGTGTGTGTGTGTGTGTGTGTGTGTGTGTGTGTGTCAGCATCTACTGAGAAGGCAATGTAAGGATATGGCAGGAAGGCAGCTGGCTATAATCCCAGAAGATTCAGAAGATTGAGAATTAAGACAGATAGTGCCTTGATCTTAAATTTTCCAATCTCAGAACCATGAAAACAGAACTGTGATTTAGGATGCAGTCTCTGGAATTTTGGTATAGTCACTCAGATAATTGAGACAGGCAACAACTCAGAAAAGAAGCAAGGGAGATACAGAGTGGCTGAGCAACCATGATCAGACTTAATCTATTTTCCACAAACACACTGCAGTAGTAGTGATTCTCAAAGTTATATGAAACTTCCCTTTGGGCTGAAGAGATGACTCAGCAGTTAAGGCACTAGCCTACAAAGCCTAATGACTGGGGTTCAGTTCCCCAGTACCCATGTAAAGCCAGGTGCACAAAGTGAAACATGCATCTGGAGTTCATTTGACCAGTGGTTAGAGGCCCTGACACAGCCATCCTCTCTCTCTCCTCCCCCTCTTTCTCAAAATACATGCATACACACACACATGCATACACACACGCATACACACATTTATATATATATATATATATATATATATATATATATATATATATATATATATGATCTACTCTTTATGTTGGGCTAAATGACATTCATTGAATATTTTCCAAGGACCAGTTCTCTTAACCATCTCACTTGTATTATATTCAAACAACCATGCTAGGAAGCAAATATATTCATTTATATCATTTTACATATAGTTAGAGACTATTTTTCCTTTGTTTGAGCAACTGGAAGTATTTAAACCAAAGCTTCTCTGATATCCTGGCTCTCAAATTGATAGTGACATAAAGTGGAGCCTCAACAAGCCATTCTGCAATAGTAAGGAACAGCCTTTGTTCCTGTAGGTTCCTGAAGTGTGTGGTTCTTTGTTACTATAGCACAGTAAACTGTCCTAACAGATGTCAATGGATAATCTACATTGATAAACCCCATTTCACTGTCCCTCTGCTCTGTAACAGGAGTTGACTTGTCACCCAAGGAATATTTGTCAACATCTAGAGATATTTTGGGAGAGATGTTAATGACACCTAGTGTGTAAAGGCCAGAAGGGCTGCCATACAGCCTACAGTGAACAAAAGATTGCTCACAACAAATGGTTATTCAGCACTAATTGGCAATAGTTGACAAAGTTATGAAACACTATTGTACTCTGACCACCAAAATAATTCAACTGAATGGTGTACAAATTATATAAGTCATTTTAAAGAATCCTTTCAAGGAATGCCCAGGAAACAACATGAAAGAATATCAACTTTGTTTATTTAATTTTTTTTAGCCTTTTAAAGTCTAATGGAAGGAGGGGCTAGAGAGATGGCTTGTAAAGCCTGACAGCCTGCGTTCACTTCCCACTACCCCTTAAAGCCAGATACACACACATTTGTAGTTTGTCATAGCAGTAGGCCCTGGTGTGCTCTCTCTTGTCCTGTCTCTCTCTATATATCTATCCAAATAGATAGACAGACAGACAGACAGACAGATAGTAGTTTCCTCAAATAAAGAAAAATGTTTTCTTTTTAAATAAATATAACAGGGGCCGGAGAGATGGCTTAGTGGTTAAGGTGTCTGCCTGCAAAGTCAAAGGACCCAGGTTCAATCCCTGTACCCACATAAGCCAGATGCACAAGGTGACACATGCATCTGGAGTTCATTTGCAATGGCTAGAAGCCCTGGTGTGCCCATTCTCTCTATCTGCCTGACTCTCTCTCTCTTTCTCTCTCTCTCATAAATAAAATAAACAAACAAATAAAATATTTTCATGAAAAAAGTCTAACAGTAGGCAGACTGATACAATGCTGAAAGATGCCATAAGGATCCAGGCTATTGCTTTCATCCATGCTGCCATATGTGTTAGCTCATAAACACATATCCTGAAATCAACCAGTGCTTTTCAAGCCATACTCACATATGCCAGGCAGGACAAAGTAGGTAGGCAAAGACCAGGGTCATCAGCACAGGGGTGAAGGAGATCAACACAGAGAACACTCAACTCCTACCAAATCAGATATCCAGAGACACAGAGACTCCCAAAACCTCATCACTGAAGCAGACCCAAAATGAACCCAACGTGGCTCAGGGAAATTTTGTGGAAGAGGGGGCGGAAAGAATGTCAGAGCCACATGTTGGGTCAGGATATGCAGAGACATTTCTCCTACCCATAACTGTGGACTAACTCCACAATGCATGACTCATATACCTCAACAAGGGGGCCAGGGGAAGAGGGTGGGACATAGACGAGCCTAAGAATGGTACCAACTTGACTGTATTCACTGAGTACAAAACTAATGTGTGTGTGTGTGTGTGTGTGTGTGTGTGTGTGTGTGTGTGTGTGTGTGTGGAGAGAGAGAGAGAGAGAGAGGGAGAGAGAGAGAGAGAGAGAGAGAGAGAGAGAGAGAGAGGGAGGGAGGCACCAGTGTCAAGCACAACCACCAAGCCCATTTTAGCAGGAAAGTCAGTCTTTCCAAGCAATCTGAGAAGACTCCCCTGAGGTGTCACTGGCCAAAGCTTCTCCTTAGTGTCCTAAGTGTTAAGAGAAAGTTAGGAATGTGCATATTTAGCTTGATGGTTCTGTGTAGTAAAACTGGTCTGTGTAGTGTGGCTGGCAAGTGATGCTTGGAAAACAATCCCACAGTGTTCATCTTTCTCTTGGTTTAGGCTGCAGAACAGTTACTATTGGCCTGTGCCTCAAGAAAGTGAGGAAGAAGATGGTTCTGAGACCCATGGCCAAGGTTCTGTTAGCACTCTATGAAGTGAGGAGAAAAAGAGAAACCCTCCTCCTATCATCCTAGTGATTCACCTTTCTGTCTCAAGCTCATGCCCAACCCCATGTACATGCATCCAGGTTTTCCTGGCAGGGCCCAGTGTGATTCTAGGATGCTGAGGTAACACCTAGCAGGAGTTAGGCTACTGAGAATTTAGGTGAGGAGACTGACAGGAAGACATCACCCTAATATTGCTTTGCAAAGTCATAAATACTGAGCAAAGTCTTAGTCAACTCCACCCCCCACATCACAACCTGACCCTTCCTGAGGGCTGTTCAATCGATGGCTCCATTAACAGGGGTTCTATGTGCCTGGGAAGACTGTTAATGGAAAAGGCAGCCATATGGAAATGCAATCCGAAAGAATCAAGGGGCACAGGCGATACATTATTGTAACCTTAACTCATTCCGTAAATCAGCAAATGTGTATGTCACAGTAAATTAAAAATGACTAAACACTCGCCTTTTTGCCCATTTTAAGTAATATTCTTTAATGATCTTAAATGAAACAGAAAATTAAAACTCTGTGAGATGAAGAGAAAGGCAAATTGAAATACTTATTCAGATATGGTATGAAGGCAGCAAGAAGTTAGTTATTTCTATGTTTAGCACACTGATGGAAAGAATGAGTTATTATAAGTTCTTGCAATATTACAGTGTGCATGCTAGTTTAATGTATTTTTCATTCAAAGGCAGAACCCATGCGATAAATAGGAAAGTAGTACATAGAAAATCAGTGGCTCAGTGTGTGAGCCAGATCTGAACTTGGTACATATGTTACTAAACTTCTTCCAGACTTTACTGTTATAGTGACTCCTTTCTTAGGCACCAGGCCCTAAATGAGCAGTAGCTTGTCTGCTTCAGAGTTGGCACTTTTGGTTGGATCTGGATTTTGGAATTTCTAAGGCAGCTGAAACCTGCCGAAATGAACTTACCTATGGCAAGAGTGACTCACTGAAACTTAAAATAAACTGAACCATCATAATACTATTCTTGAGAGGAGGCAGCCACTATGGTGTCATCAACAAGCACATTTCTGAGACTGGTATCAAAAACTGTAATTCAATTATATCTTCCAAACTTTTTAGCTAGGATTCCCTCTGGCAGGTCTCTTTATCTTTCTGAGCCTCAGTTCCTTCCCAAAACTATTTAAACCACTGGAGTTACTCAAAACTCACCAAAGCACTGAGAAGTGACAGTAGAATGTTCAGCACTAAGTGAGACATCTCTATCACACCCTCCAAGGCTCATGAACCATTGCTACTTCTAATATTAGGAATCAATAAATTATGTCTAAAGTATAAATTTAAGAAAAATCATAAGCCAGATGTATAAGGTGGAGCATGTGTCTGGAATTTGTTTGCAGTAGCAAGAAGCCCTGGCATGCCCATTCTCTCCATATATCTGCCTCTCTCTATATATATAATAAATAAATAAAATAAAAGAAGTTCATAGATATTTCTCATATTGGTTGAGATATTATGCTAAAAGAATGGAAAGTAGTTGTTCATGAGACAAATAGGAAGAGATTGCTTCATGCAGGGGTCATGTGGGAGTTGGCTGTGCTCTCTGCTCATCAGCTTCCAGTTTTCCCACCACTATGTGTTGAAAGGCTGTCATTGAGTGGTCTTGCACCCTTGTCAAAAATCACTGAGCACCAGGCATGGTCGTGTACCCCATTTAATCCCAGCACTTGGGAGGCAGAGGAAGGAGAATTGCCATGAGATTGAGGCCATCCTGAGACTTCATAATGAATTCACTCAGCCTAGGCTAGAGTGAGACCCTATCTAGAAAAAACAAGCAAACAAACAAAAAGTCATTTGAGGCACATGGTGCCACAAGCCTTTAATTCCAGCTTTTGGGAGACAGAGGTAGGAGGATTGCTATGAGTTAGAGGCCAGCCTCAGACTACATAGTAAATATCAGATCAGTCTGAGCTACAGCAAGACCCTACTTCAAAAAAAAAAAAAAAAATCATTTGACTATATATGTAAAAGTTCAGTTCTGAGCTTACATTATGAAATTTCTATTATGACTTTTTGTTTTCATTTGAGTTGATTATTTTATTCTTTCATTTGTTTCATTTCTATGTATTATCACCAATATACATCTATTTTTTAAAATTTATTTATTGATTTTTTTATAAAAGGTGCATTTTTATAACCCCTATCCTCGGCTGCCATTCTACTAAGGGTCCTTCTTGGTGGTGTTAGTGCTATTTTTTTTCCTATTTTACTTTCTTTTTTTTTTTTAATTTTTATTAACATTTTCCATGATTATAAAATATATCCCATGGTAATTCCCTCCCTCCCCACCCCCACACTTTCCCATTTGAAATTCCATTCTCCATCATATTACCTCCCCATTACAATCATTGTAATTACATATATACAATATCAACCTATTAAGTATCCTCCTCCCTTCCTTTCTCCACCCTTTATGTCTCCTTTTCAACTTACTGGCCTCTGCTACTAAGTATGGACTGGAAAGTATTATACTAAGTCAGGTAACCCAGGCCCAGAAAGCCAAGCGCCACATGTTCTCTCTCATATGTGGATCCTAGCTACAGATGACTGGGCTTCTGCGTGAGAATGAAAATACTTAGTAGCATGGAATCACAATGAGACAGTGCTTTTGGGTCCTCTGCCTTCCTGCACCTCTCTCTGGGATTCTCCTTATCTATCATCTAGAAATCCCTCCTGCTTTCATCCTGTGACTTTCCATCATGCCTTATGAGATATCTGGGCCCTGTATCCAGATGAACTCTCTATCCTGAGAGCTTCATACAGTATCTTTTACTCGTTTATATGAAATATGACATTTGAGATGTCTTGAAATACATTTATTCTTGTTTCACACTTTAGTTTTAATATGAATATACCAGCGACTTTCTCATTGCTGGGACAAAATTCTCAACAAAAAATCAGTTTATGGGAAGAAAGGTTTATATCAGCTTACACTTCCAGGTTGGTTCTATCATGGTGGGGAAGGCATGGCAGCAAGAGCTTAAAGCAGAGCTGGCCATATCCATACCAAAGATGAGTGTTCATACTTAATCAGCTCTCTTGTTTTTATATAACCCAGGACCTAAATGTGGTGGCTCATATCAGATGTCCCCATAGACTCATAGGTTTTGAATGCTTATCCTAAGCATGTGGAAATTTGAGAGGTGGAGATTTGTTGGAGATGTGTGTTGTTGGGTTCAGGCTCAGGGCTATTATAGATAGCCCTTTTCCAGGACTCAGCTCACTTTTCCTGTTGTTTTTTACCTGCTATGGCAAAATGTGATACCCATCCTCTACTTTAGCATCCTTTCCCTATCTTGGAGTTTCCCCTCAAGACTATAAGTCAAAATAATCTCTTTCTTCCCAGAAGCTGCTTTTGGTCAGGTGTTTTGTCTCAGCAATGAAAAGATAACTACCACACCATCCCAAAGAATGGTAGTGTCCACAGTTAAGGTAGGTCTTTGCACTTCAGCTGACCTAATCAAGATAATCTTTCACAAGTTATTCTAGGTCCTACCAAGTTTAAATTAAGTATGAACCATCACAATGACCCCATATATAATGCTAGGTTTGAAATACATTACCTCAGAAGTTTCAATTTGATTCTATTGGCATCTGACTTCTAATGTCATTATTAAGAAATCTCATATGAGATAACAAACATCATATTTGGAATGGGAAATTTCATGGCCAGGTCTTTAAAAAAAAAAACAACATATAGTTGTACAAAGAAAGAGCTTAGTAGGTATAGAAATCAGTTTAACTAGAATAAGTCCAATAAAAAATGACAAATACTTAAGGAAGAAAAGTGCAGTAGAGACATTTAAGAAATATTTGGTAGATAACATAAACAGTTTCAGGATAATTCTCCATATTTGGGCAAAAGCAGATAAATCTTGAA
This sequence comes from Jaculus jaculus, assembly GCF_020740685.1. Lineage (NCBI taxonomy): Eukaryota > Metazoa > Chordata > Mammalia > Rodentia > Dipodidae > Jaculus > Jaculus jaculus. Next base: position 89,342,992 of record NC_059105.1, on the reverse strand, counting down.
GATTTGGGAGTCACACCATTTAAAAATTAGAGAAAGCTTCATTGTGATGCACTGGATACCTTTCTCATCTCTGGACATAGCTAAGCTAAGACAAAAGCAGTATTTTAAATTTTTTATCATTTGAAAGCTAGATAGAAACAAAATCATATGTACACACACACACCCACATAGAGAAAGATATATAGAGAGAGTTCTCTTATATACCTTAGCCATAAAATCAATCTAGTTATGAGAAACTGGTCTTCTGCAAGGTAAATATAAGGAAGATCCTATATTGACTCTGAAATGTCATCAGCCCCTCCTAAGAAAACCAAATTAGGTTACAACTGTCTCCCCTCTCTCTAATTCCATAATAGAATATTTTCTATTAGCTATATCTCAGTACCAAAACTGCATTGCCTAACTCCGATCTTGAGGCAAAGGTCTTTTTTAAAACTGATATTAATATTCCTATCATGGAGCATAAAGTTGACTTTGAGGACACTGAGAAATAACAGCATAGAAAAATCAAAGTATGTCACCTATACCTCTAGCAACAGTATGTTCTTTTTCTTTACTTCCCCAACCACTCTTTCATACTGTGTTAGTTAAAATTATTGTGGGGGGGGGGAAACACCTGAAAAACTTAACTTAAAAGGAGAGGTTTATTTTGGCTCATGGCTTTAGAGCTTTCAGATCATGGCTTCTTGGCCCTGTCATGTTGGGTCCTATGGTAAAGAACAGCATCCTGCCAGGAAGTGTATGATGCAGCAAAGTTTCCTACCTCATGCAGCCAGGAATCAGAGAGCATGAAAGAGGAGGAGCGTAAGTCTCATATACCCTTCAAGGGCATTCCTTCCCCCAGATCTTATACTAAAGGTTCTACCATCTCCCATGGGCTGGCAAACAAGCTTTTAGCAGATAGCCTTTGGGGAACATTTGAGATCTATATTAGAAAATACATCATAGCATTTGTTTTGTTAATTATACAACAGAATTGCCAACCCATAAAGTGTGAGATAGATAATAATATTAATAATAAATTTCAGCTATAAGAAAATAAATAAAATAACTAAACATAGCACATTAGTTCCTAGGACTTCTGTAACAAACTACTACAAACTAGACAGCTAGCCCCAGTGGGAATGTATTCTATCGTAGTCCTGGAGGCTACATGTTCAGACTTTAAGTGTCAGTTCTGGGACTTTAAGGAGGAAATTCTTTTCTCATTATAGTGGGTGGTGATTGCTACCAATCCTTGACATGCTTCAGTTTGTATCATTCCAATTTCCAAATGAATTTTGTTATTGTCATGTTTGATTTTGTTTTCTGCAGTGCTGGGGCTCCAGTTCTGGACTTCATGCATGCTTTTCTGCCTCCATAATTGTGTTCATCAGCCCCTCATAAGACATGGACCTGATGGCACATACTTTTAATCCCAGCATTTGGAAGGCAGAGGTAGGATGGTCACTGTGAATTCAAGGCCAGCCTGAGGCCACTTAGTAAATTCCAGATCAGCCTGGGCTAAGAATGACCCTAACTCAAAGGAAAAAGAAAGAAAGAAAGAAAGAAAGAAAGAAAGAAAGAAAGAAAGAAAGAAAGAAAGAAAGAAAGAAGGAAGGAAGGAAGGAAGGAAGGAAGGAAGGAAGGAAGGAAGGAAGGAAGGAAGGAAGGAGGGAGAGGGAAGGAGAGAGGGAAGGAGAGAGGGAAGGAAGGAGGGAGAGAGGGAGAGAGGAAGGGAAGAAGAGAGGAAAGAAAGAAAGAAAGAAGACCAATGCCAGACACTGTAGCTCACACCTATAACTCTAGCCCTCAGGAGGCTGGGACAGGAGGAGTGCCACTGGTTCAAGGCCACTTTGGACAACAGAGAAAGACCATCTCAATAAATAAATAAATAAATAATAAAATATAATAAAAACAGTCATTGGATTTAAAATCCACTATAATCCAAAAGGAGTTTTTTAACTTAGCTGCATCTTCTAAGTAAATCATGTCCATTGGTTCAGGACTCAGGACTTAAACCTGCCTTTTAGGTAGACACAGTTCAACTCACAATGCTCATCACAGAACTTTTGCACTTTCCAAAAACTGGCAAATTATCAAGTCAGGGCAAACATCACCTCTTATATTACATATCTTAGAGAAAAGCATTAATAAATATCAGCCTAGAATCATATCCATAGCTTATTGGCGTATATAACTACCAAGATATTATATAATAGAATTTTACTTATACACTATTATATAAAATGTCTCAATACATATGTATTAAAAATATTTAGAGAAAGTAAGTGTTATTTTCAAGTCTCAAATTTTATTTATAGACTATATTGTATATCAAAGTTTATTTCTTAATAATACATAGGAAGCATTCATGCACATCATATTTTATACTTTTAATCTAAATTAAATTTATTTTTGCTGACACATAAAGACATAAAAATTACATAGGTTGTTTTTATGCACATATGTAATGTAGTACTTGAATCAGATAATTTTCCACAAACGTTTTAAAAGTTTCAAAATGAACATCATCTTAAAGGATCTTCAATGTATGATAATTTGATCAAATTGATTTTAAAATTCCTATAGACAGCTAGCATAAAATTCCATTGTGGGAAAAGAAGGCAAAAAAAAAAATCTTTCAGTAGTTAACTGGCATTAAGATTTCTGTAATTCAGGGAGTTTAGTGTTTACATGCGCGTGTGTGTGTGTGTGCACATGTGTACCTATAAGTAGAAAAGTTTAGGGCACTGATAAAGAAAAATATTACTAAAATATAAAGGGATAAAATTCAGATATAGTTGATGCATTGATAAGCTATATTTCATTGTTTCTTAGAACATCTTGATAAAGTAGAAAACACAGGGAAGAACAGGAAGTTGGATGATTTTTAAGTTACATAAACTAGTTTTCTGAACTTTTGAAAAATCTCAGATATGTAATTTAGAATTGCTTTTCATTTTTTGACAACTTCACATATGTGTCTGATGTATTTTGATCACACAATCCCCATGTTGCAGTCAGATTCATATTGTTGGCAGAAATCACCTGACCAAGAGCAGATTTGGGGGAAAAAATGGTTTATTTTGGCTTACAGACTCAAGGGGAAGCTCTATGATGGTAGGGAAAATGTTGACATGAGCAAAGGGTGGACATCACCCCCTGACCAACATCAGGTGGACAATAGTAACAGGAGTATGTGGAAAACACTGCCTCCAGGAGGTGTTAATTCCAAAATCTGCATCAGCTGTGAACCTATCATTCAGAAAAACCTAAGTTTATGGGAGGCACCTGAATCAAACCACCACGTGCCACGCCTGTCCACCATAAACTGATAAATATTAATGATGTAAAATGCATTCAGTCCAACTTTAAAAGTCCCCATAGTTTTTATCACTCTTAATGATGTTCAAATATCCTCATAATCCAAGGTTTTTCAACTGAGTCATAATACCAAAAAATCACCAAAAACCCATAGTGGTACAGAATAAACATGCATACTGCAAAAGATGGCACTGGACATAGCAAAGAAATATTTAACCAATACAAGACTTAAGTAGGACAAACATCAAACTCTGTAGTTCCAAGTCCCACAACTCTTGTCAGTGAAAAGTCACCAAGTCCAACAATTCTAACAAACAAGTCTCTGGCATTCCAATTCTGCCCCTCCAGCTAGGCTACTCACATTCCTGGAAAACTTCATCTGGGTGGCAGCTCTCCTTAGCTGCCATCTCGTGGTCCTGGCACCTCCACTGGCTCTCCACTGCAAACCAAAGCCCATCCTCATGGCTCCCTTGAGTCTCCATACAGGCAGTTCAGCGAACCTGCTTCACACTGCCCATGGCCATGTCCAAAACACAAGACCATGTTGTGAATTCAATGACCCTCTCTTTCCTGCATTTCTTATATTCCATAATACAAACTGGGATGCCAATTTGTTAATCCAGTGGAGAATAAAGCTGACTTTGAAGAACAGGACACTCCTTGAGCATTCAGGCCTCCTTAAAAAACTACATTCTTTCTGTTGTCCCAATGGACAGAGGTCAGATGGCCCAATGTCAATGGTTGGAGTTGCTCATACAATTGCAGTTGAAGAGACAGCAGTTTGGGCCTAAAGCTTTCTTTCTGTGCTATGCCCCTCTGCACACACCAGTCCATTTCTACATACTGCAACCCTGCACAAATTCTCAGGACATGGCCATAACAGCAAGCCTCTCATACAAACTGCTTCTAGTCCAGTCCAGGCAAAGCTCTTTCTCACCCTCACAAGCCAAACCTCACAATCCATAGTTCTTACTGCATTCAGGTCTTTCAGTTCTGACCAGAATAGTCCATCAAGCTACACTTACAGCACTGCAAGACATCTACGTACACATGTGCAAATAAATGAAAACAGTAGAAATAGAATCCTGAGCCCCCATCCCTAACTATTAATAACTCCTCAGGGAGGTGTGAGGTCTTATAAGACCCTCCTCTTTAAATGATAAAATGCTAATGGGCCACTCCTGTGCAAGTTGTGCAGGTAACCAGAGCTGTAGTGAGGTCATAAAAGCAATGGGCACTTTGTGTCTGGAAGATAGCTTTCCAAGCACTCCTCCCCCATCCTCTGGCTCTTTCATTCTTTCTGCCACCTCTGTGCAAAGTTCCTTATAGGGCTGAGTGCACAATGGGTACTTATTCTCAGCACTTTGACCAATTATGTGCCTCCGCACTAACTGCCACACACAATAAAAATAAAGCTTATCTGACTAAGGCTGACAGCAGCACTAATCTACGGCTTAAATGTAAATATTTAGAAGAAATATGACATTTAGCAAAATAGCAGTGGTAGGCTTCCTCCTAGGACCTGTCTAATAATGGACTTTCGATGGAGAAAATGTCATTTCTACAAGAAACTGAAGGTTTATAGTTATAAACTGGACATAACCTATAATAAGAATGCCATTAACATCAAGACACTTTACACTATTTGCAGTACTTTATGCTTCTTTTTAATATAATAATATGTGCATTTACATGTACATGCACATGTGCATGCATGCACATGTTACAGTGTGTGTGTGGATGTCAGAGGATAGCCTTTAGCTCAGTCCTCACCTTCCACATATTTGAGGCAGGATCTCTTTTACCAGTCTGTTTATGATGTTTCAGGAAATCATCCTGCCTCTGTCTCCGCCTCCTGTATTGCTATAGGTACACTGAGATTACAGAAGCCTTCCACAGCTTCTGGCCTCTACATGAATTATGTGAATCCAAGCTCAGGTACCCAGAGTTGTAGTCAAGTAAGTGCTTTATCCATTGCTGCATTGCCCAGCACCAGCCTTATGCTTTTGAAAATAAAAGCAAAAATGAAAATAAGAATAGTTTTTTAAGTGTTATTTAGTATTTGATTTAAAAAACAAAGGCTGGCTTTCTTTATTTGTTTATTCCTAATCTTTTTAAAATCTTTAGCTAGCCACTTACCAAAGACTAAAAGAGTTATTTTCTTTGCCATAATATAAGAAATTCCCTAAGTGAAGTCCAAAGTAACTAACATTATGTAAAAGCGTTGCCCCAGTTCTCACTGTTTCAAGGCAAAGCAAAGATGACAGAAACTGAAAATACAATATAGAAATCAGAAGAGCAGTTCAAAGACAGGAGCCCAGCCCAACATGAGCCTAGGGCTGAGCAAGGACCCAAGCGTGTTCTGCTCAACAAATCTGCAGGGACATCTTTGGCCAAGGACTAAAATCGATGGTCAGTGGGGCATGAAGCCTCACTCCTTCCACCTGTCTTTTAGAATGTTATTATTGTAAATTAAATAATTCACTTGAAAGCTAAACATTGGCTGCACGGGCAGCAGATGCTCTTGACTCCAACATGTGACATACTTAATTGAATTCTCTTCCACTAAAAGTCAGAGTATCATGGAGTTCAAACCCAAGTCTCTCAGAACTCTCTGCCCCATTTAAGAAGGATGAGTGGATAGAATCTGACATTGCTGACTTTTTAACTGCAAAAGAAGGAAGTTGCCTTAAGCCTGAGAAAGCAAAACCATCTGGTATTGCACAGCTGTGGAAATATTATCTAATTATTTATGGCAAACCTGTGATTTGGCCTGAGTATATCCCTGAAGACTTTGGCCAAGCAGAGTTGTACAGTAAATTCAGATCAATTACTCCTAAATTGTTATTATGGTTCATGATTTTTCTCATCATACTGAGGGATGGAAAAATCTTGTTTTCATCAAGAAACAAGAGAACTGTCACCTGGCTCCTATGAAGGTATCAAAGAGGACAAGTCTATGTAGTGCTGCAGGCAAAGCCCTTTTGACAGCCACTCCACACCTTTGGCCTTTCCATTCCATCAGTCAGAATAGAAATAAGAACAACCAACGCAACATTAAACACTCCACTCTACTGATTGCATTGTCTGTAGGTTAACTCCTAAGAAATGACAATCCACCCGTTCCAGATCAACTTATCAAAGCAAGGAAATTTAGGGATTAACACTTCAACTCTTCTCTGCTACAACAGCAGCATCTTTAGTTTTCTTGTTTTTATTTTTGTTAAATGTTCCCCATGAGAGCAAATAGAAAACTAGAATATATTTTAAAATATAAATATTTTAAGACATCACAGAGATGGAAAATTGGTGATATTTTGAAAAGCTATGATTCTACCAAGAAAAGGAACAAAAAGAAGTGAGTTCGCCATTCACTGTGACCATTAATTCTTAATCCTCCTGTCATTTCACCAGGGGCGGGAAAGGTGGGAAGATGCGTGGGTACTGGAGGCAGGGGGTAGTGCTGAAAGGCTGGGTAGATGCTTCTGTTCAAAACAATGGAAACTGTCCTTTTGGGAAGGCTGTGCAGGCTGCTGTGAACTATGGCGGGCCCTGCAGGCCACCCATTCCCTGACCACGCTGAACTGTAAGGATGAGTGACAAACCCGCCCAGCTCAGCCCCTGCCCACCGAGCACCCGGGCTCTGCTGCAGGGAGTGAAGAACAGAAGATGAACCTCCTATGGCCTTTCTTGGGGAACACATGTTACTGATTTGACTCAAAACATGTCCAAGGTTTGTATGAGTCACTGTGTGCGGGGCCTCTGATTTTAAATAAGAAACAAGGAAATGTTCCCTGACTCTGTCATTCCAGGGAAAGTGAAGAAGGAAGTTCAAATTCCTCATGACTCTTTTTTTGGGGGGAAGGGCCCTAACCAATCACCTACCTGGTGATGCCAGAGGTCTGCTTCAGAGAGCTCCACTTTTGTGGGAAGGTTGAGACAAGCTTGCTGTGGGCCTACAGTGTCCGCAGGTTGTGTCCGTGTAAAGCCCAAGGAAGAAGCTCCCAGGACCACTGACGTGTCTTTCTGCTGCCCTGTTTGCTTTTATAAAGAAGTGGGGGTCAGCCTTCCCCAGCATGGGGTTTCAATCATCATCCCCAATGGCATGGGTACCAGGCAGTCTGAGTGAAAGGCTTTCCTGACAGCTGTGTCCTGTGCTGCACTGCCATTGTTACCATTTTTAAACTTAGAGTTACCAGAACGCTTCTGCCTTTGCATTTCTTTTTTTTTTTTTTTTTTTGTTCATTTTTATTTATTTATATGAGAGTGACAGAGAGAGAAAGAGGCAGATAGAGAGAGTGAGATTGAGAATGGGCGCGCCAGGGCTTCCAGCCTCTGCAAACGAACTCCAGACGCGTGCGCCCCCTTGTGCATCTGGCTAACGTGGGACCTGGGGAACCGAGCCTTGAACTGGGGTCCTTAGGCTTCACAGGCAAGTGCTTAACCGCTAAGCCATCTCTCCAGCCCATGCCTTTGCATTTCTTAAAGGGGAGAACATGGGATGGTTTACACATTCAGAAGTTGGTTCATTTCCACAGCCACAGCTAATTCAGCTCCTAGAGACATTGGGATGACTTGCTAGTATTGGCATCACTCTCCTGTCTCTGGAGCTGCCTTCCAAGTGGTCCAAGTGGGCAGTGGTAAAGTTTGTGAATGACAGACAGAGACCAGGGGATGAGTGTGTGCACTGGTTCTCAGTGTCCAGAACTAGCCCACTGAAGCCATGGTGGCAACTTCAGCCAAGCCTGCTCCCCACGGTCCCGTGGGTCCCCCCTCTGCATGTTGGGTGAGTGGACCTAATGGAAATCTCCTTTGACAACCAAGGGTTCTGGAGTGTTTGCTCTATCGTTCTGTTAAGAGAGGAAAAGTCAGGCTTCCAGATGTGAGATGGACTCAAGACAGGTCATCGGAAAAGGAGAGGCTTGGTGTTGCAGACACCAGACGCCGCTCAGCTGTGCTCCCCACTTGACCTACCTACCAGTGACCATCTGGCAAGTGATCATCCAGGCGCATGAGATCCGCAGCTCACCAGTTCCCCCGCCCCAGGCCTGCAGCATCCCCAGGGGCCGCCACCACATAATAACCACGAAGGCTCTGTGTGGACAGCTTTCTTCCACTGTTGAAAGGGGGTCCTGCTTCCTCAGCTTTTGACCTCATGCCTTTCATAGTAAAAAGGATTTGTTTGTTTGTTTTTTTTTTTTTTTTTGTTTTGAGAGGGTTGTTTTGTTTCCTTTTGTTTTTAGTTTTGACCTTTCCTCTCTCTGCCTTCATGTAGACCAGATATTTGAAAGGGCGGACAATGGCTAAAGGTGTGCTATGCAGCTTGTTTAGATGGGGTTTGGGGAACCTCTTACCTCAGATGGAAATGTAATTGTGGATTCACCCAGTGTGTTGGACACTTGCTCACCCTCCCTTCCCTCCAGTTCAGTACCTGTTTCTCCTTTCAAATATGTGGCTGTATTAGCTCTTTCCATATGAAAGGACTCTCCTTATTTAGATAAAAATGTATAAAAAAAAAAGTCGAACATGCTTTCTCAGGGAAAAAAAAAAATTGAAACTGAGCTGAATTTGCCATCCTCTTAAGAAACTTGAGGGAAACATCAACTGTTGTTCAGGATATACCAAGTACCAAACCAAAGTGCAAAACCAAACCTCATGTGTTGGAAACAACGCCCCACGCAACAGTGCAGGGAGGCAGGGCCCAGCGAGCGACCCGTGCCATGGAGCTCCCTCCTCATAACTGGAAGAACAGTGGTATAAAGTGGGCTCGGCTGCTTCCTCCTGCTTTGCAGGCAGGGAAGACTCATCTCCAGAGAATCCCAGCTGCAGTCTGGGAGCAGAGAAGCTGGTCCCTAGCCTGCTAACTTTGATTTTGGACCTGCCAGCCCCCAGAACTGTCTGCAAACCCATTTACAGTCTCTGTAAAGTACCCAGCCTGTGCTATTTTTTTTGCTCAGCAACACGGGATGAATGGATACATCAAAGAAAAACAGTCTCAGTAAATAACCAAACCTTCTATTTAGGCCTCTGAAAGGCTACCATGAATCTACAGACATAGTGTGGATTCCACCCTCCTGAACACAGAAATGTAACTTTGCATCAGCTCATTTTCTGGCTAGAGGATAGTGTCATTTTTCCACTTTGCCTGTTGACATACAAGCAAATCTCCTCTGAAAAAAAACAAAAAGACTGAAACTATGAGAACCCAATTTCTCAAATGGAAGACCCGACACAAAAGCCTTTTATTCCTTAAAAAAATTATTAGACCTCATGACTATTTTTTTGTAAGGCTGAGGATTGAGCCCAGGGCCTCACACCTATGAAGCAAGCCATCTACCACTCAACTGACTGCACCACAGCTTTTTAATATGTATCTGAGCAAACCTCTAAAGAAAATAGTAGAACATGCTATATATTTTTTTAATTTAATTTATTAGTTTTCTTTTCAGTAAATACAGGCAGTTTGGTAGCATTATTTAGGCTCATCTGTGATCTACCCCCTCCCATTAGACCCTCCTTGTTAATGAAAATGGGCCGTGCATTGTGGAGTTAGCCCCCAGTTATTGGTATGATTTGCAGAGAACATGCTATATTTTGACCGAGCATATTAACCTAACCGAAAATACAGATCCCTCGCTTGCCTTCCTACAGAGTCCTTCCCAGAAGAGTGCCCATGGGTGGGGGATGGGAGGGAGGACTTCCCTGAAATCTATAAGTCACTGGTTTATTTTAAGTGAGACATGCGCAGCCTGTGTGAAAACCGAGTGGGGCCACAGCATGTGCTTGTGTGTCATCCTTTGGCCAGGGAGCTGCCTCTTTCTTCCAGATCTCACACCGCGCCACCTACATCTTTCCTGGTCCGCTCCAGGCTCATTTGTTTCAAGACAAAGGTTTAAGTATATGAGGAAAAATCTTTTGGGGCTAAGGAGTCTTCCCTTGCCTCGGTCATCTCTTCCACGATGCTGTCAGTGAAGATTTATAAATGCCATTTTTCTTAATGCCACATCAGGAAGAAAAAAGAAAACATGATGCCACATCAGGAAAAAAAAAAAGTGCCCTTTCAACATGCACATTTGTGCAATTCGGAACAATGGGGAGTCTTCTTTAATGACTCACTCTGAGTGCATTCAGGGATACAAATTGCTCTGCATGATGAAAGAGTTCAGTAATGTGCCTCCGTTTTTATAAAACAGTATTCCTATTTTTATATGATTGTAATATAGAGGTTATGGCAAGTAAAACAGAGGTAGCTCACAATTTAGAAACTTAAAGGTAATCACATTTGCCCATAGGAAGTTTCCATCAGATTTACAGGAAAGAATCAGAGGTGATAAAGCCTGGAGAATTAATCCTGAGAAAATGTGAGCCACTTATGTCACTGCATTTGTGGGGTCCTCCACGTTCCTCAGGAAATACTACATAACACTCAGGAAGCCAAATGAATCGAAAAATGCATGCTCATTTTTCTGCTGCTAAATACAGAACTTCATGCCTCTGACTAATGTTTTAAAACTAGTCATTACCTTAAAATAGCCTCATTATTTTAATTAGTTGAAACTCAAAGTTTGCCCTTTCAGCAAGGTCCATGAGTGGGCAAAGTCTATTTTGGTCTCTAACTTCTGTACTTAACAGCAGCATCTGTTTTACCATCATCTTGCCATGCTAAATATCTTAGTAACCACCGTGTGTGTGCCAGATGGAGGTGACTACTCTAACGCTACGTGGTACCTGTCAGCCATCCAGCAATCTAAAGGAGTTAAATGACTCCATCTGCTCATCCAAATTGCCCTGAGACTGCCTCTCAAACGTTAATGTTTTTGTTTGTTAATAAATAATAAAAGGGCACTTTGTCAATTATATGACTTGACTGATTCAAAATGTATGTTAGCAAGTTTCTGCCAACAATGAGTGAGTCCATAAGGATACATTTTTATGTGCCCATTACATATTTTCATTGTTCTAACTGTTCTAAGATGAAGAAGAAAATATGCCACTTAGAAGGAGACTAGACACAGAATAATTAATGGTTCAAACAGAATTATTCATAATAGCTGATGGAACGTTATAAATTATACAATATTAACAATTAAAGAAGACATTCAAGGACAATCAAATAAAAGAGAAACAGGAAAACTGAGAGATCAAAACAAAAAGCAAACATTAGTCCATTCAGTTGGGAGTATTAGGGGCATTTATTTAATCAACAAATAACTTATTAAAGGTATATTCTGTGCTCCGATGTGTGCAAAAAGCACTGGTGGAAAAAAAGAGAAACATGGCATAGCTCTCTAGATACAGTAAGATAATGATAATATTTCTAATAAAAGTATTAATAGGGCTAGAGAGGTGCCTTAGCAGTTAAGGTGTTTGCCTGCAAAGCCAAAGGACCAAGGTTCAATTTCCTAGGACCCATGTTAGCCAAATGCACATGGTGGCGCATGCATCTGGAGTTCGTTTGCAGTGGCTGGAGGCCCAGGCATGCCCACTCTCTATCTGCCTCTCTTTCTCTCTCTCTCATAAATACATAAATTATTTTTAAAATATCAACAATTGCCTACTTCAGGGTTGTGAAATAATACTGTAAAAAGCTGAAGCTAAGCTATGAAACTATAGTATAACAGAATGACTGATGCTTCTTGCTAAATAGGGAAATTTTGAGTAAAACTAACACAGTAGTGTTTTTCCCTGTCTCCTTCAATATTTGACTTCAGAACCCCTAATATTCCCTATATACTCCAGCTTGCCAGTTGTTTAATGGTGATCAAATACAATGATGGTCCAGAAACTGTTTTGTGAATGTTCCTTTCCTTTTATAGTGATACATAAAAGCTTTTCTGTGCATTGTATCTATCAACCCACTGATGGTCAGCAACTGGTATAAAGTGTATTACAGCTGCAGAAATCTGAGATGGAAGCAGAGTCACTTGAAGCCATTATGTGAAAGTGAACACAACTCATTTGACAACCACAGCCTACAGGCTTTTTAAATCCAAATACATAATTTACCTTTCCTGGATTTCAGTTATCTGTGGTTAACCATGGTCTGAAAATACTACATGGAAAACTCTATAATATACAAGTTTTAGACAAATTTTATTGCAGTACGTTATTATGGTTATTTTATTTTATTAGTTGTTAGTTTTGGTTATCTTCTCACTGTACCTAATTTATAAGTTAATCTTTGTCTTAGGTAATGTATATAGGAAAGTTACATATAGTAAATATATATGATCACTCCATACTAGCCATGGTTTCAAGAATCCACTGAAGGTTTTAGAACATTTCCCCCCAAACCAAGGGGAGAATACAGTTTCCAATTTATGCTCTGTGGAAAAACAAAGTCCCTTCAAAGTCCTTAAGGAATTTCCTTTAAAATTTCTTTCTTTTGGTTGTCACTTTTCAATTAAATTTCTCAAATGTCTTTATTTACTTCGATTAGAGAACATCTCACCATCTCGTCTATGCATCCTATTCAACTGCCCTCTATATGCAGAATCATTTTCCTTAACTTCCCCAAACCAGTCCACAATGGGTGTCTGTAGATGGAGAAGACATAATGACAAGCTGAGGATGTCAGGGAATTGGTGTGCAATATAAGCAAACTGAAAATACAAGTTGAGTATTTCTCTCTCCTGCAAAAGTCAAGAAACCACTTGCACAACTATGATTTCAACTCCCTGTCATTCTTCTCACTGCCTCTTATCCTGCTTGTACCTCACCAAGTTTTGCCAACCCATGTATTCTTTTCTTCCTTCATCTGAAAGTAACTTATCAAAGTATTTTCCTTAAACTGTTTGTAATCTTGGGCTACAGAGATTGCTTAGTGGTTAAGGCACTTACCTGCAAAGCCTAAGGACCCAGATTCGCTTCCCCTGAACCCATGTAAGCTAGATGCACAAGGTGGCACATGAGTCTGGAGTTCATTTTCAGTGGCTAGAGACCCTGGCACACTCATATTCTCTCTCTCTCTCTCTCTCCTGCTGCTTCTTTCTCACTCTCTCATAAATAAATAAATAAATATAAAATATAAAAAGAAAAGAAATGTAATCTTAAGAATTCTAGAACCAACCATTAAAATTGTGCTTTACCCTAACATAATAATTCTCAAAGCTGTCAGAGTAGCAGAAAAAGTAGCAAACACACACTATTTCCTAGCAGTAGAATAGATTTGTCACCTTGAGCAATTGAGAAACACAATAAAAAGTATCAGGGGCTGGAGAGATTGCTCAGTGATTAAAGTCATTTGCTTGCAAAGCCTGACAGACCAGGTTTGACTCCCCAATACCCACATAAAGCCAGATGTGCAAAGTGGCACATGCATCTGGAGTTGATTTGCAGTGGCAAGAGGCCCTGGGACACCCATACTCACTCTTTTTCTCTCTGCCTGCCTCTCTCTATCCCTCTTTCTCATAAATGAAAATATTTTTTTAAATCATAGTTTTTATATCTTTTGGGCCTGTGATAATTAATCTCCATTTAGAGTCATATAGGAGACAAACTATAGAGCATGTCTATGAAGATGTTTCCATAGGAAGTTAATTGAGGGAAGACGCACTCTGAATGTGAGCAGCCCTATCCCTAAGCTGGGGCCCAGGAATGAATAAATATGAGGTAGCAAGTGGAACTCCAGCGTTCATCTCTCTCCGATTCCTGACAGCACATACAATATGCTCAGCTGCCTCATACTCACCGCCATGCATTCCCCAGCGCTATAGCTTGTAGCCTTTCATCCAAGAGCCAAACTCAGTCCTTCCCTCTTTAAGTTGCTTTTGCCAAGTATCTTGTTACAGCAACAAAAAAGTAGTGAATACAGGCCTTGAAGTTCTATTTCATATAACGGTGATACTTCATAGTAAATGCTTAATATATTATAGCTATTACTGATAATTTATCTCAGGAAATTTATATTTGGCAAATGATCAAACTGTTACATGGTATGTTATATAAAAAAATACAGGAACAAAATTATAGACCTGGTGAGAAGTTAGCTAGATATTACTATTTGACAAGTTATAATATAGTCTTCAAACATTTCCATGTTGCTTCTGGAATATAACTTTTATAGCTCATGAAAATAGCCAGAAAACAGGTAATGTCTACATGGGCATTGAAAATGTGCAACAAACACACACATGAACAGAGTTAGAAGAAAATACAAACAAAAGAAATACAGACTATAAGATCTAATAATATGCTCTGGGTGTTTTTTAAACTCTCTTTTTTAAATCATTTACCTTGTAATATCTTTGATGCAGTAAACAGCAATTATAGTTCACTGTAATCTTCAAATGCTTCTTCCAGGATTATTCTGAAAGGCAATATAAAGTTTTGTTGAAGACTCTGGTGAACATTTCATGATCAGGGTCTTTTGCTGTAGTAGGGAAGTCTAGTCCATTTGCAAATGGCCATAAAACATGGATACCATGTTGGGTTGGATTAGAAATGTATAAACATAATGTCATTTTAGTGCTCAATATAGTGCCTTACTGACACACAGCACACAAACCTGAATATGAATGGCTCAGTAACTTGGAGCTAGTGCCTTGTAATTGCTCTCTGCCTGCTTAGGTTTTGATGTGCTTTAAACCTTTATCCTCCATGGTAAACAGACTGAGCTGTAAGACCTAGGAGTTCCATACCTCCTGCGACACCTTCTAGAGCCTTTCTCCAGGATGGCTACCTCCAAAGTGGCATGCGTACTTCTCAGACGGAGCACAAATTTAAGACTTCTACTCCCATCTATTTATACCTTATCCTCCTAAAATTTTAGTGCTTAATAATCTGCATAATAGTTTAATAACTAGCTCCTCAAAAATATTGTAAGGTAATAGCTAAACATGCAAAGAACATCTGTTGATAATTTTTTATTGACAGATGTTTGAACAAAAGAAGTCAGAATACTAGGAAGAAATTAGAGAACTTACTACTAACTTTAGTTTCACTGAAGAAGATGCTTGTCATAGTTCATGATAGGCTGTCCTTGCCCCCACGTCAGCCCAAGTGTCTATGCTCGTTTGCTTCTATCCTCCCACACCCTCCCCACTAGCACCCTGCCAAGCGTCTAGGCCCCTCCACCTACTGCTAGACTTGGCTAATGCACAATCATTAATTTTTCATGACTTATTTTGTTTTTGTTGTGGTTGGCATCTTGAGGCAGAGTCTCAAAAATGACCTTCCTGCCCTACACAACAAGTACTGGGAATACAGATTACAGGTGTGTGCCATGATGCCCAGCTGCATACTAGAATTGTGTGAGGTGTACTCACAGGGAGAAACTAAGGGAGGAACTTCACCCCAAATTTTGTGGCATGAATGAGTATTACTCCTATCAAAAATAAAAATAAAAAGTTCTAAGGAGCAATGAGACAAAATGATCCAGAACTTTCATGAGAGGATCAATTGGCAGCCACTCCCAACGTCGGGGGAAGAATCTCATATGTGTGACGGCTGAGTGAGAGGCCAGTGAGGGCCCAACTGAAGGGAACATGTGGCCCTGCAGTTCATGCGCCCACCATCTTCAGCACACACTCCCTTGTCCCTAGGATCAGTTTAATTTAAAACACTTAACACGCATGTTTATAAATGATATGGCTATAGCTTCAGTCATAAAAAATTAATTTTAAAATTGTCTTCCTTGTTAATAATTGGTCCACTCAAAGGTTCATGTAAAACTAATGGCCCTAAACTGGGCGTGGTAGTGCATGCCTTTAATCCCAGCACTTGGGAGGCAGAGATGATAGGATCTCCATGAGTTCAGGGCCACCCTGAGATGACATAGTGAATTCCAGGTCAGCCTGGGCTAGAGAAAGACCCTACCTAGAAAAAAGGAAAAAAAAAAAAAAAAAGCTATGATTGTATCTAATTAAAATAAGTTTTATATGATCTAACATCTAGTTAAAAATGACTAAGCAAACAAGAAAAACAACTCAAACTATATTGAAAAAAAATAATCAACACAAGATCTAGATATGCCACAAATAAAGAATTAGTGTGGGTAGCCGGGCGTGGTGGTGCACGCCTTTAATCCCAGCACTCGGGAGGCAGAAGTAGGAGGATTGCCATGAGTTCAAGGCCACCCTGAGATGACAGAGTTAATGCCTGGTCATCCTGGACCAGAGTGAGACCCTACCTGGAAAAACCAAAAAAAATAATAAGAAGAAGAAGAATTAGTGTGGGTGAGGAGGGGGAAGCCCATTGAAAGTGTCCTCGTCTAGTCTCCATATATTAAGTTCACTGAAGAAGAGAACAAATATGTTATCTAGAGGAGGTATTTTCAAAGTCCCTAATCTGAAAATGTAGAGATAAATTAGGTGCTTTCTCATTGCTGTGTCAGAGTATATGACAGAAGCAACCTAAGAGAGGAAGGGTGTATTTTGATTCATTGTTTCAGAAGATCCAGTCCATTTTGATGAGGAACACATGACACATAGGCTTGGCTACCCCTTTACCAATCTTGGCCAATCAGGAATCAGAGAGCTACCCCAAAACTGAAGATGGATATAGCAATCAAAGGCATGCCCACCTGTAATTGTTTACATTTTCTGGCTAGGGCTTTTGTCCCAAAGATTTTACAACCACGTACTCAAACTCATGAGCTTGTGCAACATTTTAGTCAAACCACAGCAAAAGATGAACAGTAAAGCTCTGAGATAAAAAAAATAAACTGGAGTAAAAATGAAAACAGATTACATATCTCAAGAGAAATGATTAATTAAATTGAAGTCATGAAAACAGAACCAACAAAAAGGTGGGGAGCGAAAAAGAATCAAGACATCCGTTCACTGTAGAACAAATTCAACCAGCTCAGTGCACAAGATGAGTGTCCTTGGAATCAGAAAAGTTTCCAATTCCAGCTTGTTTTCAGAGTCTGAAAAAAAATTATATTGCCTAAATATATTTTTGGGATGGTGTTTATCAGAATCACATGTCTGGGCTGCCTACTGCTCAAAAATACTAATATTTGGGAGATGAAATTTGGGAAGAAGAGACTGAGTTTATTCATGGGTTGGCAATCATAACAAAATAGATGGAGTTACCATGCCAAATCTCCAATGCAGGGGCGCTCAGTGGCACAATGCTCTGCTGTGGGGAGGGCAAGAAAGAAGAGCACAGCAAGACTATGTGCCAAGCAAGATCTCTTTAACCCAAGGGTGTGTCTTCTTTCTCTTTTGCTGGCCAGAGCAAGCTAGATAACTAAGGTTAGTTAACAGAAGAGCATTAAAAAGACCATCAGACATTCTGGGTTCTGTGGAAATGAAGAAAGATTGAACGGTTTACACCGTAACCATTGAAGTAGAGCTTCTCTTTAGCACAAGGCTTAGGGAAGGCAGAGGGGGAAAGGGAAGGCCAGTGAAGACCCATTTCACAAGTGTCCCCCTTACCACAGGAATAGAGTCTAACATGAAATTCATTTGTGGTTTATACATGTATATCATAAGTAGCCTGAGGGTAATTTTGTAAAGGACCTTAGACTCCACATGCTTGTGCTGCAGGGCACTGAGAAATCAAGCTGGAGCTGAGCTGGGAGCCTTCTCCCGGTTGACTAGCTGTGAGGATGCTGGAAAGAGTATCAACCTATCAAGGGAGAAAAGTCCCTTAACCAGTAGCAGACACTGCAAGCTTTATTGTTGGCCAGCCAGGACAAATGTTCCAACTGGTACAGTGGTGACATGTCTATTGGGGGGAAAAGCAACTGCTCTCTGATTGGATTTGAGCCCTGCTTCATGGGAAAACCTAATGAAAAACTTATGGCTGGGGTGCTCATAAGTACTAGTGGGGAAACTACTACTGGTATCTGGCTAAATGGCTATATAATTCTCACCAAACTGCCCTCTAAATACTTACATTTATGATCATCTATTAATGCTACCCTCATCTTTGGTTACAGAAGCTTTTCTTTTCAGATGGTGGCAACCACTGGGGAGACTCAGAATTCACCCCCAAAAGTGCTGAAAAGTGACAGAGGAGTGTTCAGCACTGAGACAACTCTATCCTACCTTTCAAGGCTCAGGAACCATTGCAGAAGAGGTGGCCGAAAGAATGCAATAGTCAAAGGAAGGGGAGGAGTGCTTTGCAATACTGACCTCCAGATACAAAGTGGCCTTGAGATTCATGACCTCACTTTGGCCGAAACCACCTACACAAGGCTTGCATAATAGGAAGAGAAAAAAAAATGATGACATCTAAATAGAAGAAAAAGGAGTTGGAGATAAGGGATTTGGTGAAGAGGGAATAGAGGAGAGGATTAAGAAAATGGTATATTGTCTACATAGATGGAAGTTGTCAATAAAAAGCTTTTAAGTTTTAGATTTGGAGCATTTTGAATTTTTTATATTTGTTTTTATTATTTATCTATTTAAGAGAGAGGAAGAGGCAGACAGAGAGAGAAAGAATGAGAGAAGAAATGAGAATGGGTTCAGCAGGGCCTCTAGCCTCTCAAACTCCAGATGCATGCACTGCCTTGTGCATTTGGCTTTACATGGGCACTGGGGAATCAAACCTGGGTCCTTTAGCTTTGCTAAGTATCCTAACCACTAAGCCATCTTCCCTGCCCCAGATTTTGAATTTTCAATTAGGAATATTCAACTTGCCTATGACATTGAAATCCTCAAAAGAATGTTAAAGAAGGAGACCAAACTCTTTTTCATAAACCAAGCATACATCTCTTTGAAATTTAATTTAAAAAAATAACCCACGTGAAATAAAGGCAGTGAACACAGTATGAAAGTATGATATAATGTATAATATTGAAATTATAATAAAATTGCTTACAATTGATAAGAATAAAGATAAATGTGGGGTCTAGGGAGATGGTTCAGTGCTAAAAGGCAGTTACTTACAAAACCTGCCAGCCTGGATTCAACTCCTCAGCACCCACATAAAGCTGGATGCAAAGTGATCCAGGCATCTGTGATCCCAACGTGCCTATGACAATAGGAGGTGGAACCAAGAGGATCCAAAGCTCTTGGGACAGCGAGTCTGCTGTTCATTTGCAGTCTGGAGCTTGATTGCAGCAGAAAGAGATGCATTCTCAAAGAAGATGGAGCATCTTAAAGTTGTCTTCTGGACACACACACACACACACACACACACACACACACACACGCACACAAATGCATAAGAAGAGAAAACCTTAAAGTAAGCCACAGGGGAAAAGACACATTGCACATTGCTGGATTAAAGCTATACCACCCTCAAAGTGTTATCCAAGGAGGTCAGAATATGTCACCCCAGTGCATGCCATCTTGGCACATTAATGACTTTGACCTAGAAGCAGCTGAGAACCAGCCAACACAAGGAAAGCTCTTCCCCGCCCTCCCTCTAACTTCCTAAAACTCCCCTTTTGTGCAGGAAATTTAAATTGTTGACACACTGAATGACTTTTATCTACATAACAAGGCAACTTTTGCCCACAGCACATTTGCACCCCTGACTCTCCCTTACAGTTCGTCTGCATGACCTCCAGAAGTCCCCAAAACCATAGCCTTCTCTGTAGCTGGGGGTGCTATGTAAGTTTCAATTATCTGCCCATGCTTTGAGTCTCATCCATCTGATGATACACCTGGGCATATATAACTAGAATGGTTCTTCTCCCGATAATCTGTTTCATGTCAATTTAATTTAGAAACCCAGCCAAAGAATCTATTTTAAAGGGTAGAATCAGAAAGCCATTTTCTCTTTCTTACAATACTTGAGAGCAAATATAATGGCAACAATTTCTCATACCAAAAAAAAAGTGGAAAATAAATGATAATGAAGCACTATTGTTTAAAAAAGTATGATTAAAAGAAATTAACAGCCAAACTAAGATCCTACACACAGTGAATATATATTTCAAAAATAATGTCAAAACAAGGACCCTTTCAGTCAAAGAAAAGTTTGAAAATTTCATAACCAGCAGCCTTGCAATGTAAAAAATGCTAAGGCAAGTCTTTTATAGACAAGAAAAATAATACTAAGTTAGGCTAGATGTGCACAGAGGAAAGACAAGAACCACACGATGGCTACAGGCAGATCCCTGCAGCAAGGCCACCCAAACTGGCTGGAACTAACACAGCTAAGATAACCACCAGCTGGCCTTTTGGTAAATGACTCTTCCGAGAAGCTCAGATTCATCTTTGAGTGTACAGTGCTGCTCTATCCTGAATAGACACCTTACTTAGCTACGAAACCCCAACTTTATTTCATACTGACTCACCTTGTCATTTTCTTTTATAAAATTGTTGTTGTGGTAAGAATACTTAACATAGGATCTATCCTTTCAAAGTTATTTATTTTTTCTTTCTGTTTTTTTTGAGGTAGGGTCTCACTCTGGTCCAGGCTGACTTGGAATTCACTATAGAGTCTCAGGGTAGACTCGAATTCACAGAGATCCTCCTACCTCTGCCTCCAGAGTGCTGGGATTAAAGGTGTTCACCACCACACCCAGCTTCTTTTCTAAAAAATTTTGTTTATTTTTTTAAATTTTGGGTTTCTTTATTATTTGAGAGCAGCAGACAGAGAAAGAGGCACATAGACAGAGTGGGAGAGAGAGAATGGGTATGCCAGGGCCTCCAGCCACTGAAAATGAACTCCAGACACATGTGCCACCTGTGCATCTGGCTAACATGGGTCCTGGGGATCGAGCCTTGAACCAGGGTTCTTAGGCGTCACAGGCAAGCACTTAACTGCTAAGTCATCTCTCCAGCTCTCAGCTTGGCATTTTCTTCCGTGATATAAGCAAGTCAACACCTCAGCCACACCTGGGTAGAGGTCTCTGCAAGAGCTCTGCTGCGTGCACAGCTGACAGCGTCAAGCTGCAGTTCTGCTGACAATACCTGACGGAAGTTAGGAGGCAAACAATGGGATGAAAAACAGCAAGAATGGTATGTAAGATCTTATTTTGATCTCTTTAAAATGTAATTGACAATTAAGGAAAATTTAATAGCAATGTGGGTGGTGTATTATGGAACACTGTCTTCCAGGTATGACGTGACACTCATAACTTCACAGCAGCCATGATTACCTGCACAAGATCTGCAAGACTGGGCCATAACATCATATGTGTGGAAGGACTGGTAAGGCCATATCCTTCAGGATTTTGTTCATAGCCACTTTTGCCCTTAAGTTGACTGGATCACCAAAAAAAAAAAAAAAAAAAAAAAAGCTAGGAAGAAGATTAGGTGGGAAAAGCAAAGGGATCAGCAGCAGTAGTAAACAGAAAGGCAGAAGAGGACGTTGCATTTACCTCCCTGATGCTAGACAAACGTATGACCAGAAGCAGCTTATGGGAGGAAAAGGTTTATTTTAGGCTTACAGAAACAGTCAGTGGCCAAAGAAGCTGGCTCACTTTCATAGAGCACAGCAGAGAGACACCAGCAACTGCTAGCAAACATGACCAGCCAGAGAGCAAACTGGTTCTGAACACATCTTACAGGGCTGGACTGTAAGATCCTCCTCCTCCTGCTGGAGACTCAGGATGCAAATGTACTCAAAAATACCTCAAGCTTGGGACTGGAGAGATGACATTGGTTAAGATGCCTGCTTGCAAAGCCTAACAAACTAAGTTCAGTTCCCCAGTCCCCACATAAAGCCAGATGCACAAAGTGGCCCATGCATCTGGGGTTTGTTTGCAGTGGCTAGTGGTCCTGGTGCCCCCACTGTCTCTGTCTGTCCCTCGTCTTTCTCTCTCTGCTACCAAATAAATAAATAAAAATTAAAAATATCTTGCGTTGGGCTGGAGAGATGGCTTAGCGGTTAACCGCTTGCCTGTGAAGCCTAAGGACCCCAGTTTGAGGCTCGGTTCCCCAGGTCCCACGTTAGCCAGATGCACAAGGGGGCGCACGCGTCTGGAGTTCGTTTGCAGAGGCTGGAAGCCCTGGCATGCCCATTCTCTCTCTCTCTCCCTCTATCTGTCTTTCTCTCTGTGTCTGTCGCTCTCAAATAAATAAATAAATAAAATTAAAAGAAAATATCTTGCGTTATATAGGACATACATTCCCATGCAAACCACCACAGAAGATAATGGGAAGAATATGATAAAAGTATATACATGTATGAAAATGTCATCATGGAATGCATTATTATGTATAATTAACATGCTAATAGAAATGAATTTGAAAACTACCAGGAATGTACTATGAGCTTATATACATAGCTAAAGCAACAGAAAGGCTAGGAAGAACACAAGGGAAGAATACTATTAAGGGAGTTTTTAACTACACAGAATGGCAAAGTATTTATTACTTGTACTTAAGCTCTAAACCCAAGGCAACCCAGCCACATTCCCCCATACACGTCATACCTAATAAGCAGACACAGGCTTAACAAGTGTAACAACTGAAATAAGTAAAAAGGAAACATTCAATCCAAAAGAGAACAGAGGGGAAGGAAAAGAAAAGAATAGAAGAAAAAGTGCAATGCCAAGAGTGGTGGCGCATGCCTTTAATTCCAGCACTCAGAAGGTAGAGGTAGGAGGATCACTGGGAGTTTGAGGCCAGCCTGGTACTACCTGGTCAACATGGGCTAGAGTGAGACCTAACTCGAAGAAGAAGAAAAAAAAAAAAAAAGAACAGAAAAAGTACAAATAATAAAATGAGGTATTTTAAAACTAACCAATTTTGCATTCATATTAAACATAAATGATCTAAGCACTGCAAGTCTAGACAAAAATAAACAAGACCCAGTTGTATGCTGTCTACAAGAGATGCACTTTAAATGTGAAGATATTAGCTTAAAAGTAAATAAAATGATAAAATAGAGCATGTTACCCATCCCAAAAGAAAGCTGAAATAGCCATATTAATATTAACAAAGTAGATTTCAGAGTAAATAATATTGCCAAGGACAAAAGAGGGCATTTCATGGTATTTTAAAAAGTTAATTTAAAGCCAGGCTTGATGGTGCACACACTTAATCCCAGCACTTGGGAGGCAGAGGCAGGAGGATTGCTGTGAATTTGAGGCTAGCCTGAGACTACCTAGTGAATTCCAGGTCAGCCTGAGCTAACCTGGAGACCCTAACTCAAAAAAAAAGGAAAGAAAGACAGTTTATTATGAAAAACCTCCAAAAGTTTAAATACCAAATAACAATCTTCATAATACATAAAGCAAAAAGTTACAGATCTCCAAGAAGAAATATGTAATGCCACAGATTTAGGTGAAAGATTTTTACTTGCTTTTACATTACTTTCTAGGGAGCATAGAACATGTCCCAAGACAAACTATTTTCTGCCATAAAACAGTCTCAGTAAGTTCGAAAAGTGTCACATATTATAAAGCATGTTCCAAGCCGGGCATGGTGGCGCACGCCTTTAGTCCCAGCACTTGGGAGGCAGAGGTAGGAGGATCGCCGTGAGTTTGAGGCCACCCTGAGACTACACAGTGAATTCCAGGTCAGCCTGAGCCAGAGTGAGACCCTACCTCAAAAAACCAAAATAAATAAATAAATAAATAAAGCATGTTCCTTCATTATACTGTGAGATTCATTTAGAAATAGTAATAGAATATAGTTGGAAAGTCCCTACATATCTCCTACTTTTATTAACACAAAGCTAAATAACCCATTACTCAAAGAAAAATTTATAATGAAATTTAGAAAACACTGGAGATAAGTGACAATTAAAGTATAGCATAATGTTATTTGTACGATACAGTTAAGGAGAGGTATTTATAATTCATAATGCTTACATTAAAAAGGAAAACTAGGGCTGGAGAGATGGCTTCGCGGTTAAGCGCTTGCCTGTGAAGCCTAAGGACCCCAGTTCAAGGCTCAGTTCCCCAGATTCCACGTTAGCCAGATGCACAAATCACTAATATCAAATTGAGAGGGGGCAGCATTGTCAATTCTATATATAGCAGGTGAAAAATAAAGGAATATCATGAATTACTTTAAGACAATAATTTTTACAGATGAGATGAAATAGACAAATTCCTTGAACATTTCAGATTAGCACAGCTTATTCAAGTAGAATAAATTCCTTTTTTTCACTTTAAAAAAATATTTCATTTTTATTTATTTATTTGATGTTATGACCTTTTCCTGCTCTTATGATGGTCTTGTGTAGGTAGTGTCAGGCACTGTGAGGTCATGAATATCCAGGCCATTTTGTGTCTGAGAGGAGTACGTTGTACAGAGACCTACCTTTCCTTAAATACATTGAATCCATAATTTAATAACAATTTAAAAAAAGCTATCTGGGGCTAAGGACGTAGCTCAGTGTGCAGTCTGGGTTCAATCCCACGCACTTCACAGACAGGGTTAGTGAATACTAGTAATCCCAGCACTAAGAAGATAGAGCAGAAGGATCAGGAGTTCAAGGTCATTCTCTGCTACAAAGGGAATTTAAAGCAAGCCTGACATACATGAGACAATGGTACATAATATATCACTACCAAGTAGGATTTATCCCAGAACTATCAGGTTAGTTTAATATAGCTGCATTAACTCATAAGAAAGGAACAAGCGTGTGATCATCTCAATCAAAACATAAAAAGCAGTGCTGAGCAACCTCACAGTGCCTGACACTACCTACACAAGACGATCATAATAGGAGGAAAAGACGATTTCATCAAAATAAAAGACAGACTGATTGAGAGGGGGCAGGGATATGATGGAGAGCAGAGTTTCAAAGAGGAATGTGGGGGGAAGGGAGGAAATTACCATGAAATATTGTTTACAATCATGGAAGTTGTTAATTATAAAAAATTAAAAATAAATAAAAAATAATTTTAAAAAAAAACATAAAAAGTATTTGAGGGCTGGGGATCTGTTTCCATAGTTAAAGATGCTTTCTTGCAAGGTCTGCTAGACAGGGTTCAATTCCCCAGTACCCACATAAATCTATGCACAAAAGTGGTGCATGAGTTCTGAGTGTATTTACAGTAGCAAGAGACCCTGGCACACCCACAATCAGCATCCTCTCCCTCATTCTCTCTCTCTATTTCTGTCTTTTATAAGTAAATAAATGAAAATATTTGATGAGCATTTGAAAAAGTCTAATGGCTTGCCATTCGTGACTTAAAAGTTCCAGCATATTAGGACTATAAGAGAAATTCCTCAGCCCAATAAAGAATATCTATGAAAAGTCTTTGGCTCACATCTTAGGAACAGTCAGGAATATCCACCAGCAAAATGCTTCCTTTCAGCCCTGGAGTGAAGACTCCAGAAAGTGATATAAGCAAAATCTATAAATATTAATATATAAATGGCACCCAGATGTGAAAAAATATGCATTGTTTGCAAGAAACATGATTGTGAGGAGGATCCTAGAGAATTTGTCAGAAGCTACTAGAACTAGTAAGTAATTTAGCAAGATTTCAGGATGCAAGATCAGTTTTTTTGTAAAAAGTGCAATTCTACATGCTAACAGCACACGATCGGAAATTAAAATTCTAAAAACCTCTTTCAAGAGCAAAAAAAAAAAAAAGGAGAATGCTTAGAGATTTGCAAGATCTAAACACATACTCAAAAATAAATAAATAAATACTAAAAACCTACAAAGTGGATAAAAGCACGTTTTTGTAAAGCCTACTGGCCTGTATCCAAGTAAAGACAGACACAAAAAGTGGCACATGCGTCTGGCGTTGGTTTACAGCACTGACAAACACAGACACACACATTAAAATATATTTAAAAAACAAACAAACCATGCAGTCTTAGGCTGGCCTGGAACTCATGGTGATCCTCCCCCCTCTGCCTTCCGAGCGCTGGATTAAAGGTGTGCACCACGCCCAGCTCCAAAATGTTCTTATGTGCACTTCCTCCATGAAAAGACTTCCTCTATGAAAAGACCTAAGAATATCTGATAGTCTACAAAAGGTGAAGCAATATTTAAAAAAAACTACAAAGTTATACTTTTCCCTATATTTTTAATAGATTTCATTAATCCCTCCACTGTCGCTTCCATTCTTCTTAATTCTATCTGCTGTTTTGTGGGATATCAGTGTTCAAATTACCACGTGGGACTGACTGCCTTAACCTGCTCCCGAATTTGGCAATAATAGATTAGGACACCAGAGGGCGCGATATCTTGCTCTGGGTTTTTGAGGAAGTCCCTTCTCTGGATTTTTTGGGTTTCCTGTGAACTGGAACATTATTCCTGTCTGCTGGGATTTGAATGTGCTTCCCCAAAGTTCGTGTATCAGACCAATGAGGACCAATGGTAGGAGTAATTAGGTCAGGAGCAGCAGGCTTTCTTCCAGGGCTGGGTTCGTTCTCACTCAAGTGTTGAGGCAAGGCTTCTCCCTTGTCTTTCACATTCTTGTCCTTCCATTTTGTGTCTTGAGAGGAAGCAGCCGGCTTCCATCAGAAACCAAGCAGATGACGGCCGTCAGGCCCCAAAAAGCTCTTTCCTTAGAAAATTGTCCAATCTCAGATTTTCTTTCATAACAACAGAAAGACAAGGTTTGAAGTATTTACTTTTTAAAATCTAGTTTAAAGAAGGAATATTTAAACTAAACATTCATTTTCTAACTCTATTTTGTTTATTTAAAGAGAAGATCTAGGACTAGAGAGATGGCGTAGCTGTTAAGGTGCATGCCTGCAAAGCCTAAGGATCCAGGTTCTATTCCCCAACACACATGTAAGCCAGATGCATAAGGTGGCGCATATGTCTAGAATTCCTTTACACTGGCTAGAGGCATTGGCACACCCATGCTTTCTCTCTCTCTCTCTCTCTAACACACACACATACACATGATTTAAATAAATTAACTTATTTTTTAAAAAAATCTACAAAAAGAAAAATAAAATCTGCTGGGTGCAGGGGGAGGGGCATTCACACAATCTTACACAGTTTTGGAATTCCCTATTTGTAAGGCTTTCTTTTCTTATCATGGTCACTGCTCCAGTGTGCCCAGCCTCTAGATCTGGATCAAGTGGTCCTTAATGCCCCACATGATCGGTTTCACACAGGCCTTTCTCACATGTATTCAGCGCACTCACTTTAACAGGCACAAAAAACAAAATATTTTACAAAAAGGTATATCTAATTATTAGCAAATAATGGCCAGAAGTTTTTCTCTCATAAAATTATCATAAGACTTTAGGAGGCAGATTGAAATGCCACATGTGAGGAGCGTTACAGGTTTCTGCCTACGGATACTCTGTAATCAATCACAATAGCATTATATACCTCATTTCTTCCATAATATATTCAATTACATAGTTAACATTCATTGCTAACCTTTTCAAACACAGGAAAGCAAATTCTGCCTACCTGATAGTTGTGTTTGTGCAAACATGCACTATTCTCATTATCTTTAATTCAAGTGGACATCTGATTTCTTTGGTTACAGAAATGAGTTACCAGTTATTTACCTGATTTGCACATGTATTTAAACTCCTGTGCCTCAGGGGATTGACTTATACATATCATTGTCATTATACTTTCACTTACAAATTTATCTCTCCCAACAGTCTCAAAGTACACTGGTATAATGTTACCCCCTTTATAGGAACCTGAAGACATTACCAATACATTTCTGGGTGTTTCTGCCAGCCAGTCAGAAGCTCATGCATTTCTAATCTATTGCACATTCCAGATCTACCTCCCTTTCAGAAGAGTCAGAATTTGGGGAACTATTATAGCAAAGATACCATAATGAAAATATTTTTAAGTATTAATAATCAGCAATAGTAAGTAATTATAACACCACTGAATATGTGGGATCTTATTCAGTTATAATTTTCTCATAAATAAGATGTGTGACTAGATGTAGTCAAAACTTAGAGATCATGGACTATGCACGATGTGGGTTGGAGTTTTAGGAGGGTTCTGTGGGGTGGCATAGCAAGGGACTTACAGGAAGTGGCCTAGAGGTATCAAACATGCCCCAGCCTTTAAGTAAGAGCATTTGGAGAGTGGATATTAAGCAAAGTGATTTTCAAGATCCATCTTTCTAGAATGTCCAAAGAGCAAATATTTCATCTGATGGCTTTCTCTACATACTGACTTTTGCCCACTATTGAGGTTGGTGATGTTGACTTTATTTGCATATTCTTGCCCAAAGAAATATGAACACTTTCGAAAACTGATTCACAGATGCTGTGAAATCTACTTCAGTGTATAATAATTTTAAAAGTCAACCCCATCTATGGAAAATTATCTTAAATGTTTTTAGACTAAGCCATTTTACTCTGTCTTCTTGATTCCGTCTCCATTTATTTTGTCCTTGAGAAAAGCAAAAAACCTCTGATGGTCTCCTCATAAGTGTGTTCCTCCACAAGTCAGGTCCAGAAGGTACTGCAAAGGCAGAACAGAGACCTAGAAACTGTGGGGTTCCCCAGAGGGGTCCCTGCTCAGGGCTGTCTACGCGACCCCAAGAACACTCACGCAGGACGCTCTCAATGCAAACCGCACGAGGTTTATTGAATCCGATGCATCGGGGCTCAACACAGATTCCTCTCGCAGGAGGGGTGAAGAGCCCCTAGCCACGAGTTTGGTCAGCTTATAAAGGCTAAAACCACAGGTATGCAGAGTCATAGGGGCTTTTCAGCCGTGGCTCCCTCTGATTGGGTGGGGCCCACGGGGTGGGCTCGTGTGGGTCCCTCTGATTGGGTAGGGCGTACAAAAGGTCAGGTCCTCATGGTATACTTTTTACAAAATGGAGGCAGTTGCAAAATGGCAGTTCTGTGATTCAGTGCAGCAGCAAGCAAGACATATTACAGAAGCTTAAAAAGGCAGGTTAGCAGAGCAGCTAGAAAACAGGGCAGCAGAAATAGGGCAACTTTTATCCTTTCAAAACATCAAGGATGTGGTTTTTATGCCACCCCCAAGCAAGCACATGAACACAGTTATTCCAGCAGCCAACCCCTGTCCTCCACTGCCCCAAACTACTGCAGTCAATGATTTTTTTTTTTTTTCCACAAAGTACCCTAATAGGCATACCAGCCAAGGCTAATGTTGAAATTCTAATCTAGAACACACCTGCACCAAGGACTTGGTGCAGCTAAGACAGATTTCCATTAGAAAGTAGTCAACTGTTTCTGCAAAACTAGGCCAGAATGAATCTATGAAATTTATATTCATATATAAATTTATATTCATATATAAATGCATCTATAAGGTTTATGAATTAAAGATGATATGAGGTTTGTCATTTGTTTGCCCAATGAAGAGCAAGAAATTCTCACACAGACTATGGCAGAGATGAAGAAAGAAAAGAAGACCTTTTTGGCCAAAAATATTCTGGCCCTAGGAAAGTGATTTTTTTTTTCCTGTTTTTATTAAAATACGCTATATACTCAGAAAAGAGCATCCAGTATACAATTTTATGAGCTTTTACAAGTTGACCATGCCTTTTTAACTAGCTGATAGCTAAGGAAAGAAAATGTTGGTTCTCCCAAATATCTTTTACAAGCTGTGTATGGTGGTACATTTTGGGCTACATAGCAAGTACAAAGCCAACCAGGGCAATATAGTCAAATCCTGACCAAAAAAAAAAAAAAAAAAAGGGAGTGAGACCCTTTCTACCTTTCTAGTCACTTCCTGTCCAGCGCTGGCCTCTTTAAGGGAGCTCCCTCAATTCTACTTCCTAGGTTCCTGTCTCACCTCTCTAGTTCCTGCCTTGCATGGGACCAAAATAGCTCCACAAGTTCGCTGTGCCCAAGAGAGATGACATCTAGACCAGAATGTGAGAGGGGCAGTGGGGAAATCCTAAGGTAATTGAATTGAGCTTTAAAGGACTTCATTTACACCCAGAATGTGGCATAGTACAATTGACTATCAGTTGATAAAAGAGTCTGAAGTAACATTAGGTTGAGTTAGAGAAGAATAGATCACACAAAACCCAGGAGCAAAATGTCCAGAGGCTGTTTATTCATAACCTTGAGGGGTGGAACACTTGGCCGCCACTTTCCTCTCAGCAGGAGCCCTGAGTGTCTGCATGAAGTGGAAGTTCCCATGGAGAGATGCTGGATGCTGGGGACTTGTTCTCTAGTTGGCGAGAGTTGAGCTTGGTGGGGAAGCAGCAGACTCTCACTGATTCTCGGGTACATCTGGCATCCCTTGGCAGGCTGCAGGTGTACAGGGGAGCGATTTAGGCATAGTTCAAAGGAGGAAGAATTGTTTGGTATTGAAAGTGGAGGGTTTCCTGTGGCCTGCTGTCCCCGAGAACAAGTGAGGATGGGTTAGGTATGCTTTTCCAACGACGCTGTCATCATGGTCCGTAGGAGAAGAAGTGCCATGGCTGACAGATAGCTTCTCACCTGAACACATGCTCTGAAAATTGAACTGACAACACGCCCTGGTGTTTACATACGAGCAATGGGAAGCATTAAGAAAAAGTGATTGCAACAAAAATAAGCACTATTCAACAATTAATCTGTGCGCCACCAATCCCTTATTCACTTAGCATCTACTTCTTGGACTGCCTTCACATTTCTTAAGATACTATTTAGAAGTGGGTCTTATTTCTTTCTGTCCCTCTCTTTCTCTCTCTCATTCATACACACACACACACACACACACACACACATACACACAGAGAGCAGCAGATTTCAAAATTGTATCCATTGCCAAATTAGGATTCCAAACAGGAAATGGTATTATTCAAATTTTTGAATATGTGTCCCCATTAATAGTAAACAATGCAGCACATCCAATGAGCAGTTTTGCCTTTACCTTGCTTGACTGCCCATCACGACTGGATCCAGATGGTCACTGTCACACTGAAACTCTTCCCTGACTTCCATGGCAGCATTTTCTAACCCAGGGAGCCCTGCTTTCTAATCACCTGTGAGGGCTGCCTTCCTCCACCTTGCCTTCCTTAGAATCTGATCTCTCTCTCTCCTTCTCTCTGTCTCTCTCTCTCCCCCTCTCCATCTATCTATCTATCTATCTCTGTTTATCTCTATCTCTTATCTTTGTCACACACATGCAAATAAATAAGTAAATATTTTTAAGTGTCCCTTATTCATAATTACCTTACCAATAAATTAAGATTTGAATCTAGGCAATCTGACCATGACCCTCACCTTTGCAACTCAATTTTCTAACTTGCATGTCCTCTGAAAGCTGATACAAAGTCTCCAACATAATGGGAAAAATCATTACTACAGAAGTGATTGTTAAAATCAGTTGTTTCTCTTGGGCACCACCATGTCAGGCAGTTGTAGGTCACTGTATTAATCTAGTAATATCTTTAGTAATCTTCATCATTTTAATGAAGAATTGCTTTTCTAGTGCCAATGTCACCCCAAGATAAAACATCACGCGCACACACACACACACACACACACACACACACACACACACACACGGGGTGGGGGGCAAGAATCACTACTTACAGAGTTGGTGACCCTGGAACTTGACAGACTCAGTACATTTGCTTATTTTTTAACCACTGGAAGAGGAGATCAGACTCATTCCTAATGCCTGTGTCTACTAATTCTTGCTGCCTCAGGGACAGAGTCAGAGGAACAGAAGGCACACAGTGGCTTGCTGCTATGTGTCTTCCAGTTATAGCAGCTAGGCCCTGGAGGAAGCTCGCCAGCCCCACAGAGGAAGGATTGCCTTCCGGGAGATGTGGGGTTACACAGTGCTTTGAGCAATAGCCAGCACTCAACTGACTAGGGAAAGAAACATAATGGTCAAAACCCTTTGTACTGTTAAGATTGTTGAAAAGCAAGGTTTGGGCTGGAGAGATGACTTAGCACTTAAGGTGTTTGCCTGCAAAGTTTAAGGGACCAGGTTCGATTCCCCAGTACCCACGTAAGCCAGATACAAAGGGTGGCGCATGCATCTGGAGTTCATTTGCAGTGGCTAGAGGCTCTGATATACCCATTTTCTCTTTCTTTCCATCTGCCTCGCTCTATATATCCCTGTCTCTAATAAATAAATTTATCTTTTTAAATAAAAGAAAAAGTTAGCCTCTATGCATCTTGTAACATTAGATGTTCATATGGATGGAAATCTAAATAAGAAAATTGTACATCTCTACTAAGATTATTTTCAAAAGGATGAGTTCCCTAAAGTCTTGTCTTAGAGCCCCGAGGAACCCTCCATCCCTCCTCTGGACAAATGCTTACTGAGTGCCTGTGCTGTGTCAGATCTGCACTGGAGATGGCCTGGTAAGGAAATGGGCACTTCCATCACTGCTGTGACAATACCGTCAGCACAGCTCTCAATGCCAAGAACCCGTTCACTTACACGAGCTTTCTAAATTTTCTTTGGTTAGAAATGATTGTTTCTTACCAAAATTTTTATATTGACTCACAAGTAGAAATTAGCCAAAAAGAGAGATTGACAACTTATAAGTGGTTTGATATGTGAGAAATATTTGTAAGGAAAGGTGTGAAGAGGGCTACGTAGTCAGAAGTCCCATGAAACTTCCACGCTGTGGACGTGCTGGGCAAGTGCTCAGTGGAGAGGCTTCACCTCACATGTGTCCAGCATTGCAATTCCCGAGCACATACACAAAAAGGAAGTTAGACAAGATCTTCTGTTCACATGGCAGTGACTGCTGGGGAGACTCAAAACTCATCAAAGTGCTGAGAAGAAGTGACAGTTGAGTGTTCTGACCTAAATGAAACATGGCTGTCACACCCTCCAAGGCTCAGGTGCAATTGCAGAAGAGGTGGTAGAAAGAATATAAGAGCCAGCAAATGGGGAGGAATGCTTTGGAATTCTGTCTTCCAGACACAAAAATGGTCATTGCAAGCAAAATCTTACTGTGGCTCTCACTGCCTGCACAAGACCTTCATAACACGGGGTCCATCACCATGTCATGGATGAT
This sequence comes from Jaculus jaculus, assembly GCF_020740685.1. NCBI lineage: Eukaryota > Metazoa > Chordata > Mammalia > Rodentia > Dipodidae > Jaculus > Jaculus jaculus. The sequence goes on along the minus strand of NC_059105.1, from coordinate 89,309,973 downwards.
GGAGGAGTATAAGTGCGCACGCGCGCGCGCGCACACACACACACACACACACACACACACACATCAAAATAGAAGAGGGAACAGTTGGAAAGAAAAAAAGGTTCTATGGAACAGAGGTGGGGAGGGGACAAAGGAGAGAGCTGGAGGGGTATTATACAGATTTTTAAATAGTTTTTCAATTAATTTTTTTTGAATTGTCCCAGGGAATTAGGAATTAGGAAGTTCAGATAAGCTTAGACAAAAGGGGGGAATTAAGATATACACAAAGAAAAGAAATTACAAACATTGAATGGGCTCCAAACTCAAAAGAGGAAAATCTGCTTCATGAATAATGAGTTAAAAAAAAAAAAAGAAACAGAGAAAAAGGAAGAAGAGATGTTTAGAAAATACAAATTCATTGGCACAATGAACACAATCTTCATTTCCTCATAACCGAATGGCCATAAACTTATGCTAAAGGCTATGCTAAATACAAGCTCTTTTTCAAAAAAATTAGTTGAAGGTTGAATACATAGATAAAAAAACAATAAAGAGGGTAATTTTTTTCTTGCTAAAGATTATATTTTACTATTGCTTCTCAACGGATAGGTATTTGCAATAGTAAATTGGATATAAATATGTAAATTTGAGGGGCACAGTTTTCTGACATAGTCACCTCACCTCACTTAACATTTTGCTTCGTATATGATTAAAATGTTGAAATAAAATGTCAAGTATAATTTGGAAATTAAAATGTAAAGTAGGCAGTGGGTGACATGACATTCCTAATTTGACAGAATGGACTTTACCATCCATTCCCCTCATGTCTCATCCCCTCACTTGTTCCTGGGTGGACCTGCAGGTGACAGGTAAGCAGGACATTTTTAGCATGACTGTACCCATCAGGATAGACAAGGTGGTGCTGTGTTGATAAGTGTCCCCAAGAACTCCATGCTTACTGCTTCCCAGGCTTGTTCTGTCAGACAGAGGAGCTCCTAGCCACTTGGGGTAATCTCCTCCCTTCCGGCATCCAAGCTGAAAGTGCAGCTGTCAGGTGGAAAGGGATCGGAGCACAAATGGGCACATGGAGCTTCATCAACACGACACATTTTGGTGATTAATACAACATTTGACTGGATAAAGCAAGTCACATGATAAAAGGAATAGTGGGGTATAATTTTTTTTTTTCTACAAGGAATGGAGGCAGACATCAGCCTAAGAAAATACAACCTACAGTAATGCACCAAGTTTTCTTTAAATTCAGCCCACTACCTAAAGCACTGCTAGCTTTTATAAGGTTGGCTCCGATGAGCCTAAGGGACCTGTAGCAATGAATACATACAGAAGATTCTAGAAGTCTCCTTCATAGAGGTGTCTTGCAGGAAAGCAAGGGCTGGCAAAAGTGACAGAAGATATGAGAGAAGGGGAAAATGAGTTCTTAACACCATAGATTTTGTCTCTAAGGTATATTCTTCCCTCTTCTGTCAGAGCAGAAATTTTAGTTGACCATGTGGCCTTCATAATAATGATAATTCCCAGCCTCCTCACAGCTGGTATGGCTACATGACTAATCTCTGGTGAAGAAGAGGCAGAGGTGAAATATACTAGCTTGCAGAATTCTCTTTAGGAGAAAGTAGACTGGGTCTTTTGCCCCATTCTTTATATATTTGCAAACAGAGAGAGGAGAGAGAAATTGTATGCCTTCAGCCACTGCAAACACCAGACGCATGTACCACTTTGTGCATCTGGGTTTATATGGGTACTGGGGAATCAAGCCTGTGTCCTTAAGTTTGCAGGCAAGTTCCTTAGCGACAGAGCCATTGCTCCAGCACTGCCCCATTCTTTATTTTATTCTTTTTCCTTTCACCACTGTTTTTACCATGAACTTTGAGCGCAAGTTCTACAGTCTGCAGTGAAGACCTGGGAGCTGGAAGCTGGGCAGAGAGAACATTCTTGCTATATGTTATAAAACTATAAAACTGCTATTAGGTTTGTTGAATATACAAATTTGGTTCTAAAATATTTATCTTCAGAAAAGATTTTGAGAGTTGGTAAGACAGTTCAGTTGGCAAAGTGCTTGCCTTGGAAGCATGAATATGTGAGTTCAATCCCCCAGAGCCCATGCAAAAATGTCAGGCATGGTGATGCATGCTTGTATCTCAGAGCTGGGGAGGTGGAGACAAGTAGATCCCTGGGGCTTGCTGACCAGCCATTAAAGCATAACCAGCAAGCTCCAAGGCAGTAGGAGACTACAGCTCAGCAGAGGTGGATGGACAGTCTGTAAAGAACAAGCTTGTCATCTGGCCTCCACACACCCTCACACATGTGCATACCTGCCTGTCTTCATGTGTGCACCTGCACACACACAAACATACAGACATATGCAAAAAGTACAATTGTTCAGAATCATTAGTGGAAGAGTCATCCAAAAAGGATGCTTTTGGGGGCTGCATGTTTAAAAATCCGCATAATTTAGATAAGTACAGTTGAAGCATAGGAAAGAGGAGAAGGAAGACTGACATTTCCCGGCATCCCTTAGTAACCTTCATTTCCTCTCTACCATGCACGTATGCACAATATTTTATCCAACTCTGCATATACCAGAATTGTTATTTTCATTTTAGATATAAAATATTGAGATTTTTTAAGTGCTTAAGACCTTGCTCAAGTAGGGTATGGTGGTGCATGTCTTTAATCCCAGAACTTGGTAGACAGAAGTAGGAGGATTGCTGTGAGTTCAAGGCCAGCCTGAGACTACCTAGTGAATTGCAAGTCAGTCTGGGCTAGAACAAGACACTACCTTGAAAAACCTTGCCTTTCTCAAAGCCACAAAGATAGTAACTTAACAACCGGTCAAATAACAATCGACCACCAGATCTGGCTGCTATAAGCACTGTTCTGAGGACTAGTTGTGGAACAGAGGGGTTCAGTGGAAAGGGGGTAGGAGAACACAATAGAAAAGGACTATGACCAAGAAGTATTATATACTTGTATGATAATTATCAAAAAAAATAGCCTTTTATTGAACAAAATTTAAAAAAAAAAAAAAAGGAAATTGACCCAGGTAGAAAAGTACCTACCTTGTTATTTTTGAAGGTGACTTACTAGAACCAAGTTCATTTAGGAAAACACTAAGACCTCCTATAATTAGTAAATGCTCTGGGAGTTAAACTAGATTTAATATTGCCTTTAAAAGGTTATAAGAATATATTTGTGACCAAAATAAGAGTCAAAGTAAACAGTACTTTATAAAGTCAAGTGAAAAATGTGATGTGTATTTCTTTTTATTTTTTTTTAAATTTTATTTGAGAAAGAGAGAATGCGCAGGACAGGGCCTGTAGCCTCTGCAAACGAACTTCAGATGCATATGCTACCCTGTGCATCTGGTTTATGTAGGTTCTGGGGAATCAAACCTGGGCCCTTTGGCTTTGTAGCCAAGAGCCTTAACCACTAAGCCATCCCTTCAGCCCTTGATGTACATTTCAAAGATAGTTCAGCAACTATCCCTCTTCTACACAGAGATTAAAGATGGTCTTTAGATTGAGGATGTGAACACACAGTGCTCACATTTCAAAAACATAGTTTACATCTCAGTTACCTTCAACATTGGAGCAGCACCTGAACTTGTAATCTACTTTGCAAACAACCCATTACTCCAGTGTACATTCAGTTAGCAGCACAACACAAATATTAAAGCACTTGGGGAAACAAGGAAGTAATATAACACAATGCTTGCTGCGGCTACAAACTTGCATTTTCAATATTCTCATCAGTGGTTAAAATGATGGTTAAATTTTCAGTGTGCAGGCTTTCATTTGAATAAACAAGTATAATTTTGTGTAATATCCCAAATACAATATACATTATCTGCTTTTTACAGAACTGTAATTATGGAATCTCTGCCTATAAGAAGTAAACCTGCAATTGCCCAGCACAGAGATGCTTCAGTGAATAGAATAGCTGATTGAAATTAGAGAATTTCAGCATTTTCCCTTTTAAAAGCAACATTTCTGGCAAGGATAGCCTTTCTCCAAATACAGCAAACTGCAAGGAATATTTGTGTTTATCTAATTCTGAACTCAGTATCTTAGTTTTTAAATATTTATTCATTTATTTATTTAGTTAGTTAGTTAAATAGTTATTTGAGAATTAGAGACAGATAGAGAAAGAATGGAGAATGGGTGTGCCAGGGCCTCCTGCCACTGCAAACCAGGTCCAGATGCATGTGCCACTTTGTGCATCTGGTTTATATGGATACTGGGGAATCAAACCTGGGTCCTTAGGCATTGCAGACAAGCACCTTAACTGCTAAGCCATCTCTTCAGTCCCTCTACAACAATTTTTTTTAAATGAGAAAGATGATTAAAAATGGTCCACAGTTTGCAAAGGTTCTAACACAAGGCTATCTAAAGGTGAGTTCCATGGCTGGACAAACAGTTTAGACTGAAGAGTGCTCTGGTTTCCCACTGTATTTCACACAGGAACCTTTCACCTGTCCTTGAATATCTATTTCTCATCTAAACCAGCACATTTCATAAATGCAAATAGTACACGTCCATCTAGTTCCAATTGTGTTAATGCTTGACGGTTAAGATTTTTCTCTATATAAATCTTTGAAAGTAGAAGTTTTCCTTCAAATTCACTTGATTTGTCATCAGGGAGAATTTTGTTAGAAGATACATAAGAAAGAGTAAATTCCTAGTGGCTTGATTTGAAAACCTCAAAAATAATACCCAAAACAGTACACTGATTCAATGCAATCCCAGGAAAATACCGGTAACAGTCTCCACATAGTTTTGCTTGTGTGTCTGGGTATATGAACATGTATGCGCTCATGTGGTGCCCATGGGGTCGCCTGCAGCACGGTGCACTCACCTACAGTAGCCAGAATGGAATGTAGGGTGTCTGGCTCCATCATTTTCCATCCCTTTTTTCTTAATTTTTTTTTATTTTTTTATTTTTCAGAGAGAGTGTGAGAGAGAGACAGAGAGAGGTAAAGAGATAGGGAGAAAATTAGCGTGCCAGCTCCTCAGCCACTGCAATCAAACTCCAGATGCTTGGGCTGGAGAGATGGCTTAGAGGCTAAGCACTTGCCTGTGAAGCCTATGGACCCCTGTTCGAGGCTCAATTCCCCAGGACCCACGTTAGCCAGATGCACAAGGGAGTTCACACGTCTGGAGTTCATTTGCAGTGGCTGGAAGCCCTGGTACGCCTGTTCTCTCTCTCTCTCTCTCTCTCTGCCTCTTTCTTTCTCTGTCGCTCTCAAATAAATAAATAAAAATAAACCAAAAATTAAAAAAAAAAAACCCTCCAGATGCTTGCGCCACCTAATGGGCATGTGTGACCTTATGCTTGCCTTACCTTACTTGGGATCTAGAGAGTCAAACATGGGTCCTTAGGCTTCATGGGCAAGTGCCTTAATCGCTAAGTCATCTCTCCAGCCCGTTTTTTATTTGAGTCAGAGTCTTTTACTGATACTGGAGCATGCCATTTTTGCATGAATTCTGATAATACTGGGGCTTCTGTTCCCAACAAGACTGGGGTTACAGACGTGGAGCCCAGTCCCAGGTCACTGAATGGGGTCTGACATCCTGAGACCTCCATGTTTGCACAAGACGTGCTCTTACTCTCTAAGCCACCCATCTCGTCCCCACTTTTTTAAAAGCAAAGTCTCACGGAGCATAGGCTGGCCTCAAACATGTGTTTAGAAAACAGCATTCCAACGCACTCTTCTCCATCCTTTGGTTCTGCCACCTGAGCCTTGAAGAGTATCATGGGGATGTCTCAGTGCTGAGCATTCAACTGTCACTTCTCAGAACTTTGATGTGTTTTTAAGTCTGAGCCATTTATTTATTCAGTCTATTGTTTTTGTTAGAATTTTTCATTTGATTGTTGTAAGCAATTCCTAAATGATAAAAAAAAAAATACTGACTGTTGTATTCATGACTTTATCATAGCTGCTGCTACCTACACAAGACCTGCTTAAAGAGGGCAAAAAGTAAATAAATAAATAAAAAGAAATATGACTTCAACATAGAAGAGGAAAGAAGGCATCCAGTGGAGGGGAGATAGGGAGGACAAAAAAGGATAGTGGGAGGGTATTATGATCAGGGTACATTTTATAGGTACAGAGGCTGTCAATTAAAACTTTAAAAATAAATATATAAATCAATAACTCTTTCCAAAGGCATATAACATCTTACAGTGAAACTATCCTAGTTGGGGGGGGACAAACAGTATGACAAAGTGTCAAGTATGCTAATCAGTTCACAGGGTGTCTACTGTGAGGTGAGATGTGTGGTGGTGAACAGCAGTTCTACCTCTGTATTACTCATCTGTGAAGAATGTGTATGCCTTTAACCATGGAAAGAAACCAGTAAATTTTCTCTTTAAATGAATCAGCCAGAAAGCCCTTTATAGAAAAGTTAAATGAGGACAAGCCCAAAGAAGAGAGGAGAGGACAAAGTGATTATCTCGCTCTCCCATCAGCTAAAGATAGCACTGAAATGTTGATCCAGCCATGGGGCATTCCTCCTCCTAATGAGGGACCTGCCACAGTCTCTGTAGAAGATCTCTATTATGTTCTGCAGGCTGGCACTCAAAGCTAGTTGGCAGAGTGGGTTAAATAAGAAACCCCACACATTCCTGTTATCAGCAAATCCACAGAGACATGCACCTTTTCTTTTCCCCCACACTCATGAATACTGACACCTTCAGCTGTGTAAGTCTCTTGACTCCATCTGTGCCGCGGGCTGTGGCCATCTTTGCCCTGGACCAGGGGTCAGTGGCAGACAGTGCAGGATTCCAAGCTTCACCAGCCACAGGAGGGCTGCTGGGTCAGCCAAGATTCACTAGGTACATCAGCAAGGTCTTTGAGTAATCATTTAGTAAGTTTGTATGGATATAAAAAGATGAAATAAAAAGTAAATGCAGCCGGGCATGGTGGTGCACGCCTTTAATCCCAGCACTCGGGAAGCAGAGGTAGGAGGATCACCGTGAGTTCAAGGCCACCCTGAGACTACGTAGTGAATTCCAGGTCAGCCTGAGCTAGAGTGAGATCCTACCTCGAAAAACCAAAAAAATTAAAATTAAAATTAAAAAAAAATAAAAAGTAAATGCTATCTCTGTCTAGTGAAAGGAGGCCAACTTAGCCACAATTTAAGCATCAAAGCCAATGACTATTTTTTAAAGGCTAAAAATTCCAAGCAATAGAGGGATTCACTTGGTGATTTGTTCTTTTAACAGAAAAGCTTAACTTCAGTAAATGGAAGCCCCCCACACTTCTTCATTTTTTTCTACACATCTTCTTTTCCTTGTTATTTTTGAAAAGTCACACAGAGAAAACTTATGCTGTCAAAATACAGCCTCTGTGGGATCATTCTAGACCAGAATTTTTTTTCTTGGATTAGGGTCATTTCATCTGTTCAAAATTATTAATTTTAAAGCCTCTGTGGTCTGGGTTGGTAAGGGGATTGGTGTGTCTAGGGTCTGTGTGCTCTGAGATGCTGAGGGTCTAAGCATGTGTGGGGCCTGTGCGGTCCAGGTTAGTGATGGGCGTGGCATCTCTGGGACCTGTCCACTCCAGGCTGGTGAGGGATTCTGTGTTTCTGGGGCCTGTGCACCATTTGATGCCAACTCTGCAGACCTGAGCTCCAGCCTGGTTCCTGGTGCACAGTGCTCCACACTCCCTCCCCACTCTTACTCCCCCCCCACACACCCACACATCTCTAGCATCTGCTGACCAGTGCTTCCTTGATAGATCTCTCCTGTTCCAGCTGGGAGAGAACACAGGAACATCAGGCCACCTGCCAGGGCAACCAATGAGTCCTCTGTGGCATGCTCAGTTGGGTATAGTAGAGGAGCAGGGACAAGAGCTAAGGCCTCACAGGCAAGGCACAGCTGTGGTCATGGGATGAAGAGATTGTAGACATCAAACCACAGCTCTCCTATCAACCACCAGCCCAGAGCTGTACCCATGCATGCAACTTCTACAACCTGCTATCTGTGGATACAATGCCATAAAACTCCAATCTGGGTCAAACCCAAAATGAAACACTTACTGAAGATACTACAAGAACAAATACAAACCTGAACCACAAGACACTGGAGAGGGTAGGATCAAGACTGACCTAAATCTCCTACATCTTCCTTCCCTCCCTCTCCCCCTCTCCCCTCTATCTCTCTCCTCTCAAACTCTTGTATATTAGTTATCTTTTTCCTCAATTTCTTAGTGGACACTGACCTGTAACCCCCACTTCCAGCTTGGGCCTACAATCCACAATGAGCTTTTGATCAGAGAAACCTACAAGGTTTCCCAAAACAATGACAGACTTCTGTCAGAGTAATTGTTGCAGTCCGGTTCGCATTGCTGGTAGAAATCACCCAACCAAGAGCAGCTTCTGGGAAAAAGAGGTTTATTTGGCTTACAGGCTCGAGGGGAAGCTCCACGATGGCAGGGGAAAACGATGGCATGAGCAGAGGGTGGACATCACCCCCTGGCCAACAGAAGATGGACCACAGCAACAGGAGGGTGTGCCAAACACTGGCATGGGGAAACTGGCTATAAAGTCCATAAGCCCGCCCCCAACAATACACTCCCTCCAGGAGGCATTAATTCCCAAATATCCATCAGCTGGGGAGCTAGCATTCGCAACACCTAAGTTTATGGGGGACACCTGAATCAAACCACCACATTCCGCCCCTGGCCCCCATAAACTGATAATCATACATGATGTAAAATGCAATGCATTCATCTCATTTTAAAAGTCCCCATAGTTTTTAATCAATCTCAATGATGTTCATACATCCCCATAGTTCAAGATCTTTTAACTGAGCCATACTACCAAAATATAACCTCAAAAAACCCAGAATGGCACAGAATAAATATTCACACTGCAATAGATGGCATTGGGCATAGCAAAGAAACATTCAACCAATACACGATTTAAAACAACCAGGGCAAACATCAAACTCTGTAGCTTCAAGTCCAGCAACTCTAGCCAGTGACAAGTCTTCAAGTCCGATAATTCTAACCAGCAACAAGTCTCTGGCATTCCAATTCCGCCCCTCCAGCTAGGCTACTCACAGTCCTGGGAAACTTCATCAGGGCCGGCAGCTCCTCGGCAGCCATCTCATGGTCCCGGCATCTCCACGGGGTCTCCACTGCAAGCCACGGTTCATCTTCATGGCCCCATGGGGTCTCTATGCAGGCAACCAGCAAACCTGCTTCACATTGCCCATGGCCATTTCCAAAACATAAGACCGTGTTGCAAACTCAATGACCCTCTTTCCAGCATTTCTTATACTCTATGATACCAGGTAGGGTGCCAATTTGTTAATCCAGGGGGGAATAAAGCAGACTTTGAAGAACAGGACACTCCTTGAGCACTCAGTCCCCTTCAAAAGAGTCGGCATTCTTTTTGTTGCCCCAGCGCAGGTCAGCTAGCCCAGTCTCAAAGGTTGTAATCTCTCAGTTGCAGCTGAATGGGCAACAGTTCACCCAAAGATTTTTCTTTCTGTGCCATATTCCTCTGCTCACACCAGTTCATTTCTACGCAAAGCAACCCTGCACAACTTCTCAGGACACGGGCATAAGAGCAAGCTTCTCTCACAAACTGCTAGCCCAGTCCAGGCACAGCTCTTTTTCACCCTCATAAGCCAAACCTCACAGTCCATAGTTCTTACTGCATTCAGGACTTTCAGCTCTGACCAGATTAGTCCATCAGGCTGTACTTACAGTACTGCAAGGCATCTCTTAGGCCAAGATTTCAACTCCTTCCACATTCCTCTTGAAAATCAGCTACAAAAGGCTGAAGCCACATAGTCAGGTGTCTAGCAGCAACCCCACTCCCGGTACCACTTTACTGTTGCAGTCCGGTTCGCATTGCTGGTAGAAATCACCCAACCAAGAGCAGCTTCTGGGAAAAAGAGGTTTATTTGGCTTACAGGCTCGAGGGGAAGCTCCACGATGGCAGGGGAAAACGATGGCATGAGCAGAGGGTGGACATCACCCCCTGGCCAACAGAAGATGGACCACAGCAACAGGAGGGTGTGCCAAATACTGGCATGGGGAAACTGGCTATAAAGTCCATAAGCCCACCCCCAACAATACACTCCCTCCAGGAGGCATTAATTCCCAAATATCCATCAGCTGGGGAGCTAGCATTCGCAACACCTAAGTTTATGGGGGACACCTGAATCAAACCACCACAGTAATTGATGACCCACCAAAGGCCAGTGGTAAGACCCTATTGCTGAAGACTCCATACACAGCTGACACGTAAAATGGAATGACATGGCTGGAAGCCAGGAGAGAGTCAGTCCCCAGACAGTCAGCGTGTCTAGTGCCAGAAGGCGCTACATAGGCGACTGGGGGAAGTGACCAAGATCTGTCCAAGCAACACATTGTTTAACCTAAGTAGCAACAATTAACCGGATGTGATACCCACACAAGTGCAATAGTGGTACACAGCCATGGTGAGGAATCAATTGCTCTTGATTTGGCTAACTGATCCACTCAGTGGTACTAGACCCTTAGCTGGAGCTGGGAAACAAGTCAGAACCATACCCAAACACAAGCCCACTCTACAATATCAAGCTACCATCAATCACGGGGTATAAGAGGGCCTACACCTATCAAACTGTCTATCAAAAAAGTAAGTGTTATCTCAATTTCCTGGGTGCTAACTTACTCTCCGTTGGAGAATCTGCTTCTCTTTTCCAGATAGATGCAGATCCTAAGAAGAGAGCTGCCCCAACATACCTCAGAAGGGGCCCAACTGAAACTAAGGACAACTGGCGAAATAAGCAAGGGTGATGTTTTCCTGTGAACTGGATACCAGCACAAAGGGGAAGGAGATCAATGCAGAGAAAAATCAACTCCTACCAAATCAGAGAGCCAGAGCCTCAGAGGCCCCCAACACCTCAGCACTGAAGCAGACCAAAAATGAACCCAACATGGCTCAGGGAAATCTTGCGGAAGAGGGGGCAGAAAGAATGTCAGAGTTACATGTTGGGTCATGATTTTCAGAGACATTTATCAAAAAAAAAAGAAAAAAGGCAAACCATCCATGATAAAAAGCCAGCTCTATGATTACATGAACACAAAGCCAAGCCTACAGAGAATACTTCAGGGAATACTCCACACAGATGAGTCAAACAATCCATCTCAAGGCCCACAAGAGAAAGATCACAATAACCAAAACTAGAGCAGGCTCAGAAACATACAAAGCCCAAGAAAACACTAAACCCCATAAAGCCTCCAACACAGCAGGAATAAAATTGAACCTCACAGTAATAACCTTAAATATTAATGTTCTTAACTTACTCATCAAAAGACAAAAGTTAACAGGGTAGATTAAAAAATTGGACCTGGGCTAGAGAGATGGCTTTGCAGTTGAAGATTTTGTCTGAAAATCCTAAGGACCTAGGTTCACTTCCCCAGTACCTTTGTAAACCAGATGCATAAAGGAGCATATGTATGAATCTGAAGTTCATTCGCAGTGGCTGGAGGCCCTGGAATGTACTTTTTCTCTATGTGCCTCTCATTCTCTCTCTCTCTCAAAATGGATAAATAATAAAAACAAAAGTTCTTTTTAAATGGACCCTTTTATCTGCTCTCTTCATGAAAACCACCTCACCATTAAGGACAGACACCTCCTCAGGGTGAACGGATGGAAATAATATTCCAAGCAAACTCAAATAAGAAACAAGTGGTGTGGCTATATTAATATCTGATAAAATAGGTTTCAAACCAAAAGTGATCAAAAAGGACAAAGAAGGCCACTTTTTACTCATCAAGGGAACAGTCCAATAAGAGGGCATCACAATAATAAATTTATATGCACCAAACAAAGGAGTACCACAGTTTATAAAACAAAACCTACTTGACAAAAAACCAGAAATGAACTCCAAAACCATTTGTGGTAGTTTGAATGGATGGCCCCCAATTGATTCAAGAGTTTCATTTAAGCTTGAAACTTGACATCATAGTGAGTAGATTCTAGAATCAAGCCCTAAAGTGTGTGTTGGGATGGATTTGGAATTACAGTCTAAAGACATGAAAAATCTGGAGCTTTGCTGGAATTCTGCCTCAGGCTCCTAAAGTGTGTTTGCCTGCTGCTGGTGGTTTTGCTTTTGGCTTTTCTCTGTCTTTGCTTGGTCCTGTGAAAGGAGGCCAACTTCTTCTTCCATTATAGAACTTCCCCTGGATCTCTTTTAATAAATTTCTTCTTCCTCCCATAAACTATGTCATGTCTGGAGGTTCATCCCAATAATGTGAGGCTGGCTATGATACCATCATAGTAGGGGACTTCAATACCCCACTATCATCAATAGAGAGATCATCCAAGCAGAAAATTAGCAGGGAAATAATAGAGCTTAACAACACCCTAAATCAACTAGACCTAACACATATACATAAGATTCCACCACAACTTCACAGAATATACATTCTTCTCAGCAGCCCATGGAACCTTCTTCTAAATAGATTGTATATTGGGGAATAAGGCAAGCCTCCATAAATTCAGGAAAATTGACATAACTTCCTGCATCATATTAGACCATAATGCATTAAAACTAGAAATTAACAACAAAAGTCACAACAGAAATTTACACCAGGCCCTGGAGACTAAACAACGTGTTTTTATATAATTAATGGGTTGTGGAAGAAATCAAAAAGGAAGCTGTAAAATTTCTAGAACAGAATGATAACAAAAACACAAAAGACCAAAACTTATAGGACACAATGAAGGCAGCCTTAAGGGAAAAATTCATAGCACTAAGTGCCTTCATAACAAAGACAGAAAGATTGTAATGACCTAGCCATTCACATAATGGCATTGGAGTGCTGGAGAAATGGCTCAGCCATTAAGCCACTTGCCTGCAAAGCCCAAGTACCCAGTCTTGATTCCCCATTACCCATGTAAGCCAGATGTATGAGGTGGTGCATGCATCTGGACTTTATTTGCAATAGCTGGAGGCTCTGATGTGCCCATTCTCTCTCTTTCTGTCTACCTCATCCTCTCTCTTTCCTCCCCTCTCTCTTTTTCAAAACAATAAATAAATAAACAATGGCAATGGAAAACCAAGAACGATCTAACCCTAAGAGTTCCAGATGAAAAGAAACAAATAATATCAAAGCAAAAATTAATGAATAGGAACTGTGGTGGTTTGATTCGGGTGTCCCCCATAAACTTGGGAGTTATGAATGTTAGGTTCCCAAGTGATGGCAATTTGGGAATTAACATCTCCTGGAGCGAGTGTATTCTTGGGGGTGGGCTTATGGTTGTTATAGCCAGTTTCCCCATGCCAGTGTTTGGCACACTCTCTTGTTGCTATGGTCCACCTTATATTGGCCAGAGGGTGATGTTCACACTCTGCTCATGCCACCATTTTCCCCTGCCATCATGGAGCTTCCCCTGAAGCCTGTAAGCCAAAATAAAAATAAACCTCTTTTTCCCACAAGCTGCTCTTAGTTGGGTGATTTCTACCAGCAATGTAAGCCTGACTGCAACAGGAACTAAGAAAACAATTAAGAAAATTAACAAAACAAAGAGCTGGTTCTGTGAAAAAATAAATAAGATTGATAAACCTCAGGCCAATTTGATCAAACAACAAAAAAAGAGAAGTCTCAAGTTAACAAAATTAGAAATGAAAAGGGACCAGTCACAATAGACAATCCATGAAATAGGAAGAATCATTAGGAAATGCTTCTAAAACCTCTACTCCACAGAATTGGGTAACCTGAAAGAAATGATGAATTCCTAGACAAATACTACCTTCCGAAACTAAATCCAGGATAAATAAACCTCCTAAACAAACTATTATCTGCACTAAGATGGAAAACATAATGAAAAACCTTCCCAAAAGGAAAGTTCCACAACCTGATGGAATCTCAGCTGAATTCCACCAAACCTTCATTGAAGAACTGAAAACAGGGCAGGTTCCCTGACTCCTTCTATGAAGCTACCATTACCCTAATACCAAAACCAGACAAAGGTGTAACTAGAAAACAGAACAATTATAGACCTACAGCCCTGATGAACTTAGATGCAAGAAAACATGAACAAAATCCTTGAAAACTGAATTCAACACATCAAACTAGCATACACCTTGACTAAGCAGGCTTCATCCCAGAGATACAGGGATAGCTCAACATATAGAAATTGATTAATATAATACACCACATAAATAATCTTAAACAAAAAAAAATGGTAATTTCAATTGATACAGAGAAGGCCTTTGACAAAATACAACACCATTTAATGATCAAAACATTGAAAAATGTAAACCTGGAGGGTTTACATTTCAGTATAATAAAGGCTATATACAAAGCACCTGAAGCCCAAATGATACTTAATGGGGAAAGACTCAAGGAGTTCCCATTGAGACCAGCAACAAGACAGGGTGCCCACTCTCACCACTGCTCTTCAACATAGTACTACAAGTTCTAGCCCAAACAATGAGATAGGAGAAAGATAAGAAAAGGATGAAAACCAGAGAGGAAAAAGTCAAACTAGCCCTTTTTGCAGATTACATGATCCTATTCATAAGTAACCTGAAAGAATCTACCATAAAATTTCCAAAGGTAATAAATTCCTTCAGCAAAGTGGCAGGATACAAAATCAACAAGCAAAAATCAGTAGCCAACCTATACACGAATAATAAATATATGGAATAAGAAATCAGCAAGGCTGTCCCATTTTCAATAGCCACAAAAAGAAAATCAAATACTTTGGAATGACAGTAACTAAGGAAGTAAAAACCTATATAATGAAAACATAAAAACACTCAAGAAAGAAAGAGAGAAGGACATGAGAAGATGGAAGGGCCTTCCATGCTCCTGGATAGCTAGAATTAATATTGTGAAAATTGGCAATTCTCCCAAAAGCAATATACGATTCAATGCAATGCCAATAAAAATCCCAGCATCATTCTTCACAGATAGCAAACAAAAATTCTTGAAATTCATATGGAATGATAAAAGGCCTCACATATCCAAAAATATCCTCAGCAAAAGAAACACCTCTGGAGGAATCACCATACCCAATATAAAGCTGTACTGCAAAGCCATAATAACAAAAACAGACATATAGACCAAAGGAAATGAACTGAAGACCCAGCCCTTAGTTAAAATAACTAAAGCTACTTGCTCTTTGACAAAGGAGCCAATACATACACGGGAGGGAAAAAAAAACAACAACACAGTATCTTCAACAAATGGTGCTGGACAAATTGTACAACCACATGTAGGAAAATTAAACTAGACCCACTCTTGTCACCATGCACAAAATCATCTCCAAATGGATTAAAGACTTCAATATGAAACCTGAAGCTCAAGCTACTGGATGGAAAAGTAGGGGGAACTCTCCACAATAGAGAAGTGGGCAGACTTCCCAAACAATACCTGAGTAGCCCAGAAATTAAACAATCACTCAACCAATGGGATCTTATGAAGCTAAAAAACTTCTGTACACATAAACATACCATAAACAGAACCAACAGACTACCCACAGAATGTAAGAAAAGTCTTTGCCAGCTATACAACTGATAGAGGCCTAATATCCTAATCTATAAAGAACTCAACAACTATACAACAAAAAATGCAAACAATTCACTCAAAAAATGGGGCAGAGAATTCAACAGGGAATTCTCAAAGGAAGAAAAACAAATGACTAATACTCACCTAAGAAAATGTTTAATGCCCTTAACCATCAGGGAAGTACAACTTAAAACTAATATGAAAGCCGGGCTTGGAAGTGCACAACTTTAATCCCAGCACTCAGGAGGCAGAAGTAGGGGGATCTCCATGAGTTCGAGGCCACACTGAGACTACATAGTGAATTCTAGGTCAGCCTGGGCTACCACAAGATTCTACCTTGAGAAACCAAAAACTAAAAATAAAAACCTATGAGATTCCACCTTATTCCATAAAGGATGGCAATAATTGAAAAATCAAATGTTGGAAAGGATGTGGAGAAAGAGGAACCCTTACTTACTGCTGATGGGAGTACAAACTTGTATAACCATTATGGAAATTAATATGGAGACTTCTGAAAAAGATGAAAATAGAGCTACCAACTGGCCCAGCTATTCTTCTACCAAGTATCTACCCCAAAGGCTCCATACCTCACTGCAGAGATACTTGTTCAACCATGTTTATAGCTGCTCAATTCATAATCACTAGGAACTGGAATCAACCCAAATGCCCATTGTTTGATGAATGGATAATGAAGAGGTGGTACATATACACAATGGTATTCTACTCAGCAGTAAGGCAAAATGATGAATGAAATTTGTAGAAAAGTGGACATAATGGGGACAGATCATACTAAGCAAACTCTCTGTAGCAGACAGTTTCAGGTTTGCTGAGATGAACTTCCAGACCAGGCACAGTTATGGAGGAAGGGATTTATTTAAGCTTACAGATCCAGGGGAAGTTCCAAAATGGCAGAAGAAGCTGGCCTGCCTTCACAGGACCGAACACAGACAGAGAAGCACATGCCAAAAGCACAAGCCACACAGCACGACACACTTTGCATATCTTTAGATTGAAATCTCAAACCCACAACCACACCTTAAGATCCACCTAGTGAGATTGTGTGCAGCCAGGCGGCTGCAGATGCAAACTACAAACTAATGAAACAGTGAGTATATTAGGAGCCATCTATTCAAAGTACCACACTCACACAAGCACAGAAAGGCAGATGCTTCTGGTCTCTCTCATCTGTGGTTCCTAAACTGGAACAGCTTGAATTGCTATCATACAAGATGTGAAACTTGAGGGCCACATAACTCGAGGGCAAGCAAGCAGGATAGAAGTGTTTGTGGAGAGGGGAATGGGAGGGTTCTGTTCGGGGGGAGATATACACAAACCCAAATACAAAATGAATTGATACCACAGAAACCTTCCTCCTTGACAGCAGACTAAAAGATAAAACCCTCAATAGGACCATGGAGGAATCATCCAGTAAGATAGGACCTGAAGAGGATGGGATAGAGTCTAACCCTAAAATATTTGGCCCTAGCTGGTAAATCTCAGGACCATAAATGGGTTACAACCCACATTGAGCTTTTGATCAGAGATATTTCTGAGGTCTTCAAAACAAGACAGACTTCTGTCAAAGCACTTGGTTATCCACCTGCAGAGAAAGGTAAGACTATTGCTGAAGACAACACATGCTGCTGACACAGAACACAGAGATCTGCCTGAATTTGGAAAGAAGTCAGTACCCGGATGACTAGCTCATATAGTGCTGAAAACTGTGACATGAGATGCTAGAAAAAAAAAAGAAAAGGCCAATAAGGCTGCAAGCAAGTAAGAGATTGCTATATGCAATCAACTATCCTGACAAGATGTACATACCTGTGCAATAGAGACACCCACCTTAGGTAGGGTATGAATGGCTTTCTGATTAACTAAGAGTTCTACTAAGTGGAAAGGAACCCATAGCTGCAACTGAGAATCTTATGGAGACCAAGGTAATGGACTACAATGAAAAGCTTCTGCTAGTTTTTTGCCCAAAGTGAGGTTACACCCATCGAAATCTCTCAAAATTAACAATGCTTATACCCTTAACCTGTCCTGATCTCACTCTCCATTAGAGAAACTGTTTTTCTTTGTCAGAAAACAGTAAGGTCCAAGGACAACCAAAATCTGTCAATAGCACAAGGATCACTGACTCTGTGTCAGCAGGCAACCCACTCCCAGCACAGCAGCCAGAGCCCAGGTGAAAAAACAAAGGAACGTGAGATGAGCAAGAGTGCTGCTTCCATGGAAAGCCTGATAACCTGAGCCAGGGTGATGAGACAGACCCTGAGCATCCGGAAGCTGCTGAGGGCTCAACAATAAAATACACTTACAGCACACTCACCAATGCTCACGGAATTTTGTGCAAGAGGGGGCAGAAAGAATGTAAGAGCCACAGGGTGGGAGGGAATCATCAAAGGCATTTCCCTCCTCATATACCCAGTGACTCCTGCTCTCACAACTCATAACCTACAAGTCCACGGTGAATACCAACAATCCCACTAAGGGGGACACCCTTAGTGGAATGGGGGCAGGGAGGAGAGGAATGCTGGTAGCAACACTTGATGTATCCATACAGAGTTTCAGCTTAATAAAAAAGAAAAAAGAAAAAAAAAAAAAAAACAGACAGGGGCTGGGCATATAGCTCAGTTGGTCCAGTGCTTGCCTAGCACATAACAAATCAGGCCTGGGTGCATTGCCTAGAGAGACATTGCAGGAAGATCAAAGTTTGAGGCCAGACTTGGCTACATGAAATGAAACCAGGACAGAGATATTTGATTGACTATTTGCTTTCTGCATGCTTTTTGCAAATGTTCCAAAAAGGCTTTGTGGCTTTGTGTACATTAATAAAAAGCATTTTCTAGAATTTAGTCAGTAGAACAACAAAAGTTATAGTACTTACTTGTAATTTGGTAACAACCTCTCTGAGCAAGAAGATAATTGATATAAAGAAAAATTCACTACAAAAGGGATGTTTTATACCTCATCATGTAATTTCTAACTACTCAGATGCTTACCTGGGGTTACATGAGAGGATTCTTGCATTGTTCTAAATCATTTCATAGGCAAGTACCATTCCTTCTTATATAGTTCTTGTTTCTCCCAGCATGTAACAGCACCATAGCTTCATGACACATGCATAATTGATATTTAAGTAAATAAACAAAAACATCTTTAACCCAAGTTTATAAAATCTGCTAAGAATGTTTCAAGAAGGATAGCCACAAATATAATTATCCCTTTTCCTCTACCTTCCTCTGATATCCAGTTAGCTCTCATAACCTGATATCCAATCCTCTTCCCCTTCTGAATTCCCTAAACTATGACTGTCTGCTTATGCTAGCTTGTATTGTTCAAGTTGGGTGTGAATAATTGGAAATTATCATTCAGAAGGAGAACCCCCCCACCCTTCTCTGTGAGGTATCACAGAGTATAAAAAACACACCCTACCACTCCTGAAAGGGGATACATTAGTCCCAAGATAATAATGAACTACTATATATACACCTTATGAAGTCAATAATCTCCTTTCACTGAGATTTGACCAGAAACAAGGCAACTATATTTCAAGTCTAATATTTTACCAAAAAGTAATGATAAAACATATCATACAGACATTCATTCATAGTATGCCAAAGTGATGCAATAAATATGATATTCTGTAAATATCTAGCATTGATAGAGAATTTGAGGTACCTTTGAGATTGACAGAATTTTTGTTGGCTCTTAGCTGAGCAGTAACTCAGGAACTAGGGTGCAAAACATCGTGGCCACACAAAACTTCCACTGAGTCATGAAATCCAATGACCATCAAGGGTAAAGCTTAGAAACATTTTATTATAGAATTTACAAGAAGGAAAGAAGGCACAGCCCCTTCTTTGAGGAAGATGGATCCCCTAGAAATGGGAAAGCACCCCTGGTGACCCTGACTGGGGACTTTCATGGGAATTACCAGATAGGGACTGAGCTAGTAAGCCCAGTTCCCATGCAAGATGTCTAAGTATCTTGGGAGGGATATATCTTCCAGGAATCTTAACCTTCTGTGAGAGAGAGTAATCCCATTTACATGCCTAGGAAAGGGAATAATCCTCCTGAACTCCTACAAGATGGAGACTGCAAGGGCTCTTCTGCAAGGAAAGAGATAAGGAAAACCCAGAATCACCCCTTACAGGCTCAAGGACATTTCTATCCTTAGAGTCTCCAGGACATTTCTACCCTTACAGGTTGGAAGACATTTCTTGCTTTTATTTTCAGGAGCCCTGTTACCTCTACACTGCCTCAAATAATGCAGTCAAGTGGATTAAGCAGTCATTCAGTCCGAAGAGCAGATGATTTCTCCATTGTCTGTGAGAAACTGACAAGGTTTCTATCTAAGTTAGTTCTATCGATGCGAAAACTACCCAATAATAAGAAACAAAATTGAAAATTAGGTTCATCTAAGAAAGGAAAGTCCTGTGTAGCAGACTTTGAAACAGAGGCAATAACTAGAAATAATTAAATAATCCAGTTAGACAAGAAGGCTTGAACAAAGAAACACACAGGTAAGTATGTCCTGTGTATCAAAATTCCTGTTAGATTTGGGGAACAAAATGCAGGTATTTTCCAATTACTTCAGAAAATTCAGCTTGTGTGAAAACTCCAGAATACATCTCACTTTTTGTCCTATTTGGCTTAACTAGAACAATACTTTGCTCCTTAATCTCATGCTGTTGGCTAGCTACCCACCCTTGTTCAAGCTTACTTCCCTGAGGAAACCTATGTCCTCAACATGCAATAATACAGTCCTCCTCAGAATTTCTCAGACCTCCTTTCCTTGTTCCTTCCTTACTGTCCTGTCTTCCTTGCTGTCTTTAGCGTAAATTAGACCACTCCCATCTCTCTATCCCTGGACCTTGACACATGATATTCCTTCCAACCAGAACTGCAACAGTCTTCCCATCTTCCCATTTCTCCTTGGCTCCCCTTTTCTCTTCCAGCTCAGGTCCCTCTATTTAATATTCCAGCTTCAATCTCTTCCTTATCCTCTCTCCCCCTTTCCTCCCTTTCTTTATCTCTCCAGGATGTAAATTTCCATTAAGGCAAGAATTTCTTTTGGGTTTGTTTACTATTGTTTTCCCAATGCCTAGAAAACAGTTTGGACTATATTAAATGTTCCCAGAGGCTGAATAAATGAATGAATGGATGGATGGATGTTATTTTGAGGTTGATTTATTTTAAATCTCAACTGATAAGAGGTAAATATGTTTGTTTGCATATGGCTTTAGGTAAGTGTCATGATAAAACATAGATCAAATCTTATCTCTCCAACCACAGCAGCAATCATCAATATTTCATTGAACAAAGTTTTTTTTTTTCAAAGCTGTGTTACTTTATCCATTTATCAAGAGTATCAAGTGGGAAGCAGGGGTGGCAGGTATTGAGTTTTGGAAGCTAGGTACACAATAGTGCACTATGCTTTTCTGTGTTGTAGACATATGATAAAGGGCTTATGAGACTGGCATGCAAGATATAGGCTGGGCAGACCAACAATGGCTGTCAGTGGAATGGAGAGGCTGGAACCCAGTAGCTTCTTAGTCCATGAGGATGGATGCCTCAAAAGTCCCATTCTGGGGGCTGGAGAGATGGCTTAGTGGTTAAGAGTGTGCCTGTGAAGCCTAAGGACCCCAGTTCAAGGCATGATTCCCCAGGACCCATGTAAGCCAGATGCACAAGGTGATGCATGTATCTGGAGTTCATTTGCAGTGGCTGGAGGCCCTGGCATACCCATTCTCCCCCCCCCCTTCCTTGTTCTCTCTCTGTCTGCCTATCTCTCTCAAATAAATAAATAAAAATAAACAAAGAAGTCCCAATCTGGCATGGAAAGCCTTAAGGACTCTGGGGAACCACTGTCCTTCAGTTCACATTGGAAGACTGAAGAAGCTGGACTCCAATGTCCATGAAGGTTGGATAGCAACAATATATATGCACTCACCACCAAGTAGCAAGGGTAGCCAGGCATAAGATACTACCATTTCCTGGAATGCCCCATACACCTGCCCAAGAGGTGTGTCTCTTACTTGATTTTTTGTCTGATCAAGATGACAACAAAAATTAAGTACCACAAGTCTACCCCTTGTCAACTTGACACCCAACCACATTTTACATTATGCTTAATTTATAGGTAAAGGCAATAGCAAGGTCCGAATTCCACCTAACATGATACAACTATCTGACAAGCAACTGCAAGATCACTGTACTTTCTCCTAAAATATATGGCAAAGTCCCCTAAGATATGCTTCATCTTTAGTGTCCCATAACTTAAATATGATTATATAAATACAATAACATTTAACTACTGATACTATATTACGTGGTAAAAAAGTAGAAGAAAGATAACAAAGGAACTTTTATTTCTCTTTTTTTAACTTTTTATTGATACCTTCCATACATATAGACAATATACTATGATCATAATCCCCCTCCCACCACCCTTAGTTTTCCCTCTTCTGAATCCCCATCCACTGAATTCCTTCTTTTTTCCAGATACTCTCTCTTCTGTTTTGATGTCATCATTCTCCCCTCCTATTATGTAGGTCTTGTGTAAGTAGCATCAGCCACTGTGAGGTCATGAATACCATGGCCACTTTCTGTCTGAAACACAGTATTATAAGCACTCCTCCCCTTCCTGTGGCTCGCTCTTATTTTCTTTCCATCACCTGTTCTACAATGGTCCCTGAGCCTTGGAGAGTGTGATAGAGATGTCTCTTTTAGTGTTGAACACTCCACTATCACTTCTCAGCACTTTGGTGAGTTTTGAGTCACCCTAGTAGTTACTGCCATCTGAAAAGCAAAGTTTCTCTAACTAAAAGCGAAAGTAGCATTAATATATATGCATAAACATAAGTATTCAGGGGGCAGGTTTGTGGACGTAATATATTTAGTTATCCAGACAACAGTAGTAGTTCCCCCCTAGGGCTATGATCTCTCAAGCCTTAGGCTTTTCAATAGGTTTTCAGTACCAAAAATGAATTCCCTCTCATGGAGCAGGCTGCAAGTCCAGCCAGAGATCAGTTGGTTTCCCCCATAATGGACATGCCACCATTGTAGCATGGCTGGCCAGCCACAAGCTTGTAGAGTCCACTTCTGGCTTAACACCCTTGATGACTTTTGTCCCCCAACCATCTGCATAGCTTTTGTCCAACATCCTCCCAGATCATCAACAAGAAGGAGGCTTCTAGCTCAGCTGCAGCTTGTTGCTCCGTGTCCTGTAGCCCAAGCATGTGAAATCTTCAGAAACAGGATTTTACCATCTAATTCTGGTGGGCAACCAAGAGCCTTGGTACTATCATATAATGCTTAGAGGAAATTAGGCCAACAATTCTCTGAAAGGCATTCCACTCCTGACACTGAAGTTTTTCTAATAATAATCTATGGCTTCTGGGCTCAACATTTCATACCTCTATAAGATACTTCTATCCAAACATATGTATATTTTAATGGAGAGAACAAAAAAGAAAGTATAGCAAGCTCCTGCCATGTGGAGGTCAGGAGGGGGTAAACATATATATATATGTTTGGATATATATATATATATCTTTTTAGTGAAACAGGACAGAAACTCTTTTGAAATTACAATCCTCTAAGTTAGTTCTATCGATGTGAAAACTACCCAATAATAAGAAACAAAATTGAAAATTAGGTTCATCTAAGAAGTAATGAAGTTCAAGAAAGCTGCTACTTCTCTCCACTCCCCCGCCCAACAGCTACATACTATTAAGTAAATTGACAAAGCTCTACTGCCTGCCTGTGGCCCTGAGTAAAAACTGTCTTACAAGCCTCACTTTCCTAAAGGAAGTCAATAAGAGGTCTAGACAACCTGACCAAGTAGGCTTGGTGCTCAACACCCTACCATCCAAAAATCCTCTCTCACCATAGGATTGAAACAGGGTGCTAAGGGGTTCAGGAAAATCCTTGAACACCAAACCCTAGGCTCATGTCTACTTTTAACCAAAGAATTGAATAAAATAAGACTGAGAAGGATAACTATTAAATTATTATATTTATTTAGAGAAGTAACAAACAAAGAGAAGGAAAATAAATATATCCATGTGGCTTGAGAGCCCATGTGTTGGGCCTCAAAAAACCATAGAGAGAAAATAGAGAGATGACTTAGTGGTTAATGCATTTGCCTGCAAAGCCAAAGGACCCAAGTTTGATTCCCCAGGACCCCAGGACATTAGCCAGATGCACAAGAGGGTGCATGTGTCTGGAGTTCATTTGCAGCAGCTGGAGGCCCTGGCATGCCCATTCTCTCTCTCCCATTTTCTCTGTCAAATAAATAAATAAATAAAAATAAAAAATATTTTTTAAAAAATGGAGAGAACAAGCCGGGCGTGGTGGCGCACGCCTTTAATCCCAGCACTCGGGAGGCAGAGGTAGGAGGATCGCCGTGAGTTCAAGGCCACCCTGAGACTACAGAGTTAATTCCAGGTCAGCCTGGACCAGAGTGAGACCCTACCTCGAAAAACTAAAAAAAAAAAAAAAAATGGAGAGAACAAAAAAGAAAGTATAGCAAGCTCCTGCCATGTGGAGGTCAGGAGAGGGTAAAGAGCCCATGTAGAAAGTAGGGGTTAAGGGGCTCTCCCCTCACCTCAACCTGGCTGGGCCAAGATGAGGAGAAACTTATCTGGAGGTTTAGAAGAGGCCAGGCATCCCAGAGACCTTGCTCTCCCATCGCAAATATATTCATAACCTTATGGTAGTGTTGAACACTCCACTATCACTTCTCAGCACTTTGGTTAGTTTTGAGTCACCTACCTTCTGGTTCAGCAATTGGTCTGGGTTAGGAGCTGTCTCGGGAAGAGGCTAGCCATGATGCCAAACTCTAAGAGCTGAATTTGCCCAACCACAAGGTCAGGATTCTAGAAAAAGAGCTCCCTTCCCCCCCACAGGAAGGGGTTCAGGTATGGATAAACAGGATTAGGGAAATAGTCAAGAGATAAGAAGTCAGATCCTCCTTTGATCTAAGCAAGTGCCGACATTCCTGACATTTTTATTTTCAGGGGCCACCCTAATTGCCTAGCAAAGCTACCTGACTCCCTCTGAAGATATTCCCACTCTCCCTTTGGAAAATGCTTGAAGCCAAGGTTTCAAAGCCTCTTTTCCTTTTACAGGCTAGTCTGTCCTGACTTTAAATAAAAATCTAAGGCACAAGAAATCATCTCAGTGCTCTTCTTGAACCCAAACCTTACAACACAACCTTAGCTGGAGATTATAACTACTGTGTTCTACTCTTCACTCTATTTCCTCCACACTCATCAAGCACTTATTTATCAAAAGGGGTGACCCACCATTTCATTTCTGAAGGACCTGCCTTGATTGAGTTGTTGTAGTTCCCCTTGACCTTGATCATAGGCATGGTAACATTAAGATGGGCCCTAAAAGACCTCCTGCACTCCAGATCTACTCCTTCCCCTCTTCTATTGTGGAGACACAGTGGAAATCTGGGTCAGTCACCCTTCTAGCACTGTAACTCCTTTCTTAGCCCATTGACTCAAGGACATAAGGAGCCAACGTGACCATGTGGAAGTCTTAGGCTCCAGTTCAGTGGAGTATTGGTTTGTTTCCTGGAAATGCCCTCATAGACCCTGCCACAGGCATCTCTCTCTCTCTCGTGATTCCTGATCTGACCAAACTGACAATAGAAATTAACAGTCATACTCAGATATTTTTAAAATCTACATTAAAGTTTCTTTTCCAATTGAGTGGGAAACTAAGGAAAAAGAAGTGTTTCAACTTTTCCAGTAGCCTGTAGATAGGTATTTGATGCCTTCCTCTGTGTTCACATTTTAAACTTCCAAATTCATCAAAAGGTTTGCTCAAAAATACTGTCACAGAAGACTGCAAAGGTCCTTGGTGCCTTCCAGAATTTTTATACTTGCTGGAGACACACATGCTTGAGATTGTCAGAGGACAAAGCAGTATGGCAAGCCCTTAGAAATAGCTTTTGTGAAAAGGCATTGATGCCTTGCTTGGGCCCACTAAGCCAATCTCCTAAAGGCTGTGGTGAAACTTGAACCCCCATGGATGCATATGCTCCAGGATGACAGCTTGACCCTGCCATGCCAGGGAGCCACTCTGCACAGTGCACCCACAATGGGAGTCCAATCCTGACCCAGGTCCAGACCAGCTACACATTTAAGGCCAAGAACAATGACAGCAGGGAGTACCAGTGCCAGATGGACCAGACCAGCCTAAGTGACCCTGTACATCTGAGCATAATTTCCAACTGGTTATTATAGCTCCAGACCCCTCAACTGATGTTTCAGGAAAGGGAAACCAACATGTGGAGATGCCATGGCTAGAAAAGCAGCCCTCTGAACAGGGTCATATTCTACCAGAACAGCACATCCAGGAGCTTTTCCCACTTCAACGGTAGCTTCTCCATCCCACAAGCAAACGATAATCATAGTAGTGATTACAACTGCAGGGGATGTTTAAAAACGACGCCTTACTCATCAAAGATTGTGACCAGCATTGTTCAAGCATCCAAATTGAGCACTCATCCTTTTCACTGGGCTGCTGTCACTGGGATTGTTGCAGCAGTCATTGCTATTATCCTAGCAGCCTCTATCAATCTCAAGAAAAATCAGTCTCCAGACAAACCCACCAAACCCGAGGAAGCTGCCAAAACTGAAGCTAACAATACAATCACCTAGGCACTTCTCAAGCCCTCAGACCACCCAGAGGCAGCAACAGAGCCCAGCTACCAGAACCGCATTTAGTCTCGCTTAACTTGCCCTGGGAATGGGAGAAAAGAATAAGAGAGGCAAGCATCTACAGTCTCCTAAGCAAATTACCTTGGCAGTGGTAGAGGGGACACTATAGTCCCTAAGAAGAAGAATTGTAGAGGTACCTCTGCCATTCCTAAGACCAAACAATATGGTCCCGGTACCCAGTAGCTGACAGTACCGATTCCTTTGGGAATTCACTATTTCTCAGCATCACAATTATTGTTATGCATCCATACAGCCAGTAAAATTACTGTCATTAGGCAACCGCAACAACAGGGGAAATGCTTATGTGACAGGTTATATGAGGACAATTATGTTATCATACATGATTGCAGAAATGATAAGATAGAATTGTGCCAACATAATAAAAGTGATTGTTTCAGGGTAATAAAAGTATCAGGGACTTTTATTTTCTTTTTCTATAAGAATCATGTGTTACTATTAAATTAAAGTATTATGAAAATAGCATTATTGAGCTTTACGAAGCTGCATTGAGTGTAGATGGAGCTCTCTGTTTCTCTTTACTACCTACACAAGACCATCATAATAGGAGGAAAAGATGATGACATCAAAATAAAAGACAGACTGGTTGAGAAGGGGAAGAGGTATGATGGAGAGTGGAGTTGCAAAGGGAAAGTGGGAGAAGGGAGGGAATTACCATAGGTTATTGTCTATAATTAGGGAAGTTGTCAGAAAAAAGAAAATTAAAAAAAGAAAAAAATAAATAAGAATCTTGGGGAGATAGTAATAGATAGGTGTTGTATTAGCCTCTCCTAGGGAAATATGACAGATCCATCCCACATAAGGCAGCAATATCAACCAAAGTAATGATTCTACCAAAATTTAGTTTGGTGAACCAATTAGTTTAGTAGGCTTACTTACTGAAGCCTGAGTGTGATGGTTAATATTGATTGTGAACTTGGCAGCATATAGACTCACCTAGGAGACAAATCTTTGGGCATGTCTATGAAGAAAATTATAGAGTAGGTTCATTGTGATGAGCTGAGCCACCCTAACTGTGGGCAGCATCATACCACGGTCTGGGGTCCCAGACTAAATGAAAAGGAGAAACCAAGTTGAGCACCAGCATTCATGACTCGCTGCCTCCTGCCTGTGGATTGACTATTAACAGCCACTTCACTTCAGCTGCCATGCTTGCCCTGCCATGGACTGGATTCCCTTGAATTGAAAACCAAAATAAACCCTTCTTTTCTTTAAAAAAAAAAAACAAAACACTAGGAACTAAGATACTCCCAGCTAAATTTAGTGACCTTCCTATATTGATCAGGGTGATAAAAACATCCAGGTATGGAGCCAAATTCCTCAGCACTCCAAGACTGGGAAGGAAGGCTACATATCACTGACTTTCAGGGTACAAAGGTGGCCACACCTTCAGGGGTAGAAGCAGTTCTGGGGGCCCTATGTAAATAGATCCTACATTCCTCCTGCTGCCCAGACAGGGACAATAGCCCTGATTACACCCAGCTGTAGCAATCCCAGCTCTCCCTGACTCATCTCTCCAAAATACAGCGAATTGGCAACTCTAGGAATAGCTAAAATCCTTTACAGAGAATGATAGATTTTTGCGTTGAAGATCTCTCTTGGAATCTGAAAATAGTCCTGAAACAAGTGAAAGTCAGTGCTGAGTTTTTCATATCCCCTTTTAGTTTTCTACAGTCTTCAAAATTCAAAAGACACATGATTTTACACAAGAAATTTTGTCTGCCTGGCAGCATGTTGATCAGTCAACCTTGCTGACATGCTTTAAATCTATTCAGAACCCATACTGTGTTTTAGTGGCTGGGAGAAGTTCTGGTCTCATGGTAGCAGAAAGACGTACACCTTCTGGAACAGGCTGGCAGTCTGTATTACAGCCCCTCCTTAAATATGACCAGCTGCATGTGGCAGTGCCATGCTTCTGCCCTGCTCTGCTCTCCGACCTACCACTGGTTATCATCTGCTACTTCACAGAAATGTCATCTCAACTCTAGTTCACACCCCGACTTCTTAGCCAGTTATTGCATAGCATATATAAAATTTCCAAAACCACTATTTGTTCTCTCTCATTTGTGGTTCTTTGCTTAGAAACTTTATATGTGTGTGTTATATTGTGGAAGAGAGTAGATACCAAGAAAATACCAAGAAGCTCTAAAGAAGCCCATAGGAGGGGTTAAAACGAGACTTCAAAGGAGAAGGGTAGAAAAGGTAGCGGATCTTAAGTGATATGAAAAATCAAAGGGAGGTCCTGAAGTGGAAAGCAGGGTAGGGGGCCAGAGAGATGGGGCACAGGAAGGAGAGGGGAAGGTTTTCCAAAATTAAGTACATATACTAGTAAATAAGAACAATTGAAAAATTTTAAATAAAATATTAATAAAATTTTCAAAAATAATGAACCTGAGGTTTAAGTGACTGGTGACTAATAGTAATAGTGTAATGAATTTGATTGTATCTCAAGTCTATCTTACATATTTGTAGAAAAATAATTTTAAATATAATACATTATTAGTTTAGTCATAAAGTTCTTGTTACCAAAAGTCTCAACTGTTACCAAAACACTGTAAGATATTTTAGCAAGGATTTGTAGAAATTGAGACCTTTGCTCTATTGGTAGGAAATGAAAAACAGTATAGCAATTCCTCAAAATACTAAAAAAAGAATCATTATATGACCAAAACTTCTACTTGTGTGTATAAATCAAAAAAAAAAAAAAAATTGAGCAAGGATTGCTCTGTTTAGTTTTTGAGATGGGAAGGGGGGGTCTCACTATGTAGGCCACATTGGGCTGAAACTCGCTGTGTAGCCCAGGGTAGCCTCCAACTCACAATCCTCCTAGCTCTGCCTCCCAAGCACTGGGATTATAAATCTGGGCCCCCACACCCTGCAAGAACAGAGCAAGTCCTTGAAGACATGCTTACATATGGGAATGAACTATAGGAACAAACCATGGGAATAAACTCTGGGAATCAAGTATGGGAAAAAACTGTGGAAATATTTCTCATGGACCTTACAAATAACTTCTCTGAGATTATTGCTGTGACAGCTAAATTTCTTACCTGTAACTTGCTCTAAAATTAATCTTGTAACTGTGTAATGAACCCACTTAATACAATGTGGCTAGGTTTCTTCTACCTTGGGGTATGTTTGACCTGAACAGAAAAAATGACCAATATTGACAAGCAATGTTCAGTGATGCTGACTGATCGTAAGATATGCTCTATGCTCCTTTCCTAAGAGGCCTGGATGGACTCTCAACTCAGAGCAAACACACATGTATGTGAAGTATTGAGCATAGCATTGAAGACATTGAAGTCAGTCACTATGGGCCCATAGATCTGTTGAAGACAACAGGTAGGCTTAATGTGGTTGCTCTTGTGATCAGAGTGTAGGTGTGCTCTGAATTAGCAGACCCCAGCAGGTCATATCCTTAAATCCCTTCTTTTAACAAATGTTTAAAGATTAACCAAGGTCAAAACTTCTTTACATCCAATGGACCATTTGTTCACATTTTATTGGTTTTTGGCTGTTTAGTAAAAGTGCCAGTAAGTACTTATATGCAGAGGAAGCCACAGCCGCAGGGACATTAGAGCAGTGGACAGAGTGGACAGCAGGTACACTAGTGGCTTAAAGTAAACTCTTCAGTTTCCTTTTTCCTCAGGCTACTGCTAGCGGTAGTTAGCCCACTGCTGAGATGGGTGTCTAAGGAGTCAGCTCTCTCACTTCTCAGGCTCTTCTCCTAGAAGCAGTTTGCACACTTCTGGATAGAAAATTTCCAGGAGCTAGTCTTTGCCAAATTCAGAGTTGTGCCCACCCCAATGCTCAAGTTCTTAACAGCACAAGTGCCTGCTGACAGAGGACCAGGTGACTGCAGTGTGGCACTGCACGGGCCTGCAATGGAGCCTTAGGAAGGAAATTCCACACATGGTACAACATGGATGAGCTCCGAGGATATTCTGCTAAGTGAAATTAGCCACTTACAAAAATACAAATACTACATGGCTCTGCATATCTGAGGGTCCTAGAGCAGTCATATTCAAAGACATGGTCATCAAGGAGTGGGAAGAGGGCAAAACGGGAAGTTGCTTCTAAACTGGTGTAGAGATTCTAATTTTGCAAGATGAAAAGACCACGGAGATTGCTGGCACGATAATGTGAACTTGTCCACCGAGTCAATATTGTGTTATTTCTACTTCACCACAATTCCTCTGTCCTGTTCCCTGGAGTCTTCAAAAGTGGTGCCAACACGATCGCCTAGCTCGCCACATTGCAAGTACTCAGATGCCTGCTTGGGGAGGCAGTGCTGTCTGGTCAGCAGAGATGGCTGGAGCAGCTAGTGGGGCCTGGTTAATGGGATGGTGGGTTTGGCTGTCCACTGTCACAAAAGGTTCCAAAGGTCCACCAGGTTTCAACTAACTGACAACAGATACACAATACAGCAAGGTCCATCTTAGCAGATGACCATGCCATGGCCTAAGAATGTGAAGGTGTAGACAAAATTTCAGGTGCCATAACTGTGGCGGTACCTGTAACTTCCGGCCGTTCTCCATTCTCTATGCTTCCCAGCCACCCTGTACAGTGTAACTGAAAACCTGCCATCAGTTCCCACTGTAGAATTCCAGAGCCAAAAGAATGTTTAAAAGTAACAAGTCTCAAAGATGTGTGTGTGTGTGTGTGTGTGTGTGTGTTATATACAAGCAAACCCCCACAGCTGCCTTGGATGTGACACTGAGAAAGATTCTAGAGCTATGTCTGGACTTAGGGGGAAAACAGGCCTTGATGGGTTGATTGACTCTGTCAGCCCACGGTTTCCCAGAGCCGCTGAAACAGAGCTGGCGGAAGGCGAGGAGTCCTAACCTGGCTCTGCTGAAGGACAGAGTGGCCTCCCAGGAAGGAAGAAGCTCACCGGCAAGCTACAAACTACAATCTATTTTGCCTGTTCCTGCCAAATGCCAGCCCAAAAAGTCACCTGGGACAGAAGAGGGGCTTTGGGGTTACCTCTTTAGCAGAGAGAGCCTTTCCTGGAAGAGATGGACTCTCCACTCACCTGGGCTCAGCAGCAAGGAGGTGAGAGGGAACCAGGGAAGCAGGAGGCCACCACCACATACACAAAAAAGGGAACAAGTATGAGAAGAGACACCATAACAAACATAAGTATCTTAAGACCCAGAAGAGGCATTACAAACTTCTAGTCTAGCAAGTGTGGGGGCGCACTTGGGGGGCACGGGTAGGACAATCGCTGTGACTTTGAGGCCAGCATGAGACTACATGAAGAATTCCAGGTCAATCTGGCCTAAAGTGAGACCCTACCTTGAAAAACATGATTCTTCTTTATAGAACTTGTCTATCTTATCATCTCTTCTTATGCATTTTGTTACACATTTTTAAAATTTTTATTTATTCGCACGTGTGTGGGGGTGGGGGAAGCCACTAGGGTCTCTTGCCACTACAAATAAATACTTACTCAGCTCTACATGTGTGGCTGAGGAATTAAACTCAGACCATCAGGCTTGCAAGCAAGTGCCTTTAACCACATAGCCATCTCCCTAGCCCCTATAGTCACTGTCTTTTGAGAATTTAAGTCTAATAGCTCCAACAGCGGAATCACTTGTGAATTTGTTACTATTTTCCCTTTGGTTTTATCCATGGGGGTCCTGTCTTCTGGCAGCCTCACTCTTTCTTAATTACCATATTTGTAAATGAAAAGTTATACAAGATATGTTTGCTTATTCCACAGAGCAATTTTCTTCCCAAAAGCAGTCAGATCAAAAGTAAATCCTAGTAGGAGTTGAGATGTTTGGGATTCAGTTTAAGCCTGTGGAAGCAAAGGTCTGTTTCTCGCTGATCTTTTTTATCCTTTCAAAGTCTCAATTCACATGTGCCCACTGGGCCCTGCTCTTGGTAGGTTCTGAGCTTCAGTTTGTCTGCATGTTTGCTGTGTCTTCCAGGCCAAATGAGAAAGCTGAACACATTCAGCCATCACTTTGTTACTGAATGTTTTTGGTGAGCATACAAAATAATGAGCTACTTATTACATTTTCATACCTGTGCATCATTGTAGTTTGCTCATATTTGTCCTTGGCCACCCTTATTTATCATCCTCTCTCACTGGCCCTGTGATCCCTGGAAATCATCCCTCTTGTTCTTCGATATCATATACATATGTGTGTACATATGCATACTTAATATTGTGCATATGAGAAAGAATGTGTGATAGTTTTCTCACCCCACACACTACCTCGTCTTGCTGCCCCTTCTCTTTAGAGTCCTTCTTACTCCCACATAAACCCCTTTCTGCTTTCATATATCTGTATGGTTTTTGTATTTTTTTGTTTATTTTTATTTATTTATTTCAGAGCAACAGAGAGAGAGAAAGAAAGAGGCAGATAGACAGAGAGAATGGGCACGCCAGGACCTCCAGCCACTGCAAACGAACTCCAGATGCATGTGCCCCCTTGTGCATCAGACTAATGTGGGTCCTGGGGAATCAAGCCTCGAACCGAGGTCCTTAGGTTTCACAGGCAAGCGCTTAACTGCAAAGCCATCTCCCCAGCCCCATTTTTGTATGTTTTTAATGAAGATTCTGCATTTGAGGGGGGGAAAAAAAAAAACAATATTTGTCTGAGTCTGATTTTCTTTTCTCTCTTTCTCTCTCTCTCTTTTGTTTTGTTTTTGAGGTAGGGTCTCACTCTAGCTCAGGATGACCTGGAATTCATCTCAGGGTGGTCTCAAATTCACAGCAATCCTCCCACTTTTGCCTCCCAAGTGCTGGGATAAAAGGCGTGCGCCACCATGCCTGACTTGGTTTTTTTTTTTCTTCTCTTTTCTTTTTAATTAATATGTTGATGTCCAGTTTCATCCAATTTCCTACAACTGGCATAATCTCATTCCTCTTTGTGGCAACCACCACTTTCTACTCAGTTTCAAGTTCCTGGTTAAACATCAGCAGCAATCACAGAGAAGAAAGCAGCCAGGAACTCAGGATGGTTATGTCCCCTTCTCCAACTCTGCCTTCCAGTCTTGCCACTTGGGCTGCTTTCTGATGACTCCAAGCAGCCATGCGTATCAGATCTCTGTTCTTAGTGAGATCATTGACCTGATAGTGGAAGCATTATATTTTGGTCAGGTGCCAAAGTATATTTTCATTCTAAATAGGCAATTTTTCTCTAGTGGAGCTCTCAAAAATTGAAAATACAAAAAAAATATAAAGTCACCCATCACTGTGTCCTCTTCACATAATTAAACATTTTGGAATTTAATTTCTTTCCACCTGTTACAGTCCGGTTCGTATTGCTGTTAGAAATCACCCAACCAAGAGCAGCTTCTAGAAAAAAGAGATTTATTTTGGCTTACAGGCTCGAGGGGAAGCTCCACGATGCCAGGGGAAAACGATGGCATGAGCAGAGGGTGGACATCACCCCCTGGCCAACATAAGGTGGACCACATCAACAGGAGGGTGTGCCAAACACTGGCGTGGGGAAACTGGCTATAAAGCCCATAAGCCCGCCCCCAACAATACACTCCCTCCAGGAGGCATTAATTCCCAAATATTCATCAGCTGGGAACCTAGCATTCAGAACACCTAGGTTTATGGGGGACACCTGAATCAAACCACTACACCCCCTATACATTTCTGTTGGGCTTTTAACTTCATTGTGATGAGAATATGAATATAATTGTAGATCACATCAAGAACTCTTAAACAAAAGCATCCTATTTTTAAACTATAAATCACTTAAAACGTTTTGAAGGAGCCTGGAGAGATGATTATGCAATTAAAAGCACTTACTGCAAAGCCCAATGACCCAGGTTCAATTCCCCAGCACCCACATAAAGCCAGATGAACAAGGTGATGCATGCATTGGGAGTTCTTTGTAGTGGCAAGAGACCCTGGCACACCCATTCATTCTCTCTCTTTCTCTCTCTCATAAATAAGTAAATAAATATTTTTTTAAAACTTTAATAAGTGGTATAAAAATTAAAGAAGTCAGACATAGGTTATGATGCCAAATAATTTATGACTTGGTTAAGAAAACCAAAGTAAAACAAAGCAAGGTTTACCCCCCAAAAGACATATTATCTAACTACTTGTTTAAGAAACAAATAATAAAATTATTTTCAAGTTGCCCAATTAAATGGCCCAAGGGAAACTTATACCTAAATTAAAAATCATAGATCAAGTCAACATCACAGAACAAACAAAACCACATGGATTTTCTAAGACTATAGCTTAAGCCTCTTTTGCTTTAAAACAATCTATAAAAATTGATTTCCTCTGCCCTTCATTTATTGTCTCCTCCCAGTTGTAAATATTCTACATGCTTGTGAACCAGTAAACTTTTGGCTGACCTATATATCAAGTTAATATGAGATAAAGCCACCAAGGTATTATTAAGCTGACCACAACCCTGAGTTCTGATGAGCTGTCATCCTGTGAAGTCAAACATTCTAAGAATGGAATTTCACAGTAGAGATTTTACACATCTAAGTTGCAGGAGAAATTATTTGTGTTATCATTTTTTTTTTCTTTGTAAGACCCACTGAGTCGGCATTTGTAAATCCAAATTCAATTCCTCTTCCCTCTTAGGTATTAGAGTCACACTAGTTCTGGAATCAAGGCAGACCAGCATGATGCTCTGGAAGTCACTCTGTAAGCCAAAGGACACCAGGGAAGACTCATGAAATTTCTAATTCTTTGCTGCTAGACATGATGAACATCTGTCTTCAAAAGAGTCTCCTCTCTGTGGGACTTAACTGCCCAGACAGCAAATCTATGACATATGTTGGAAATGGTGATGTAGTTAATATGCATATACCTATAAACTTCTCAAAAGTGAAATGGAACATTATGAAAGAATTAAAAGCCAGTTCATCTTTCTAAATACAGTGGCAGCTATTTCTATGTGCAGATACAAACTAAACATTTTTGTATATAAAGCATGGTGTTGCAAAGAAACTACTGTTAATTATTCCTTCAGTTCTGCGAAATCTGTTATCACCAAAATAATCAAATGAACAAGTTCATTAGGACAAAAAATAAAATTTAACATGAAGCTGAGAGACATTGCAATTCAAGCCACAGAGATTTCTACAGGAAAGTAACATATTTTTACTCTTATTTTATACAACTCCTATAATTTTCAAAATTCATATAAAGTAACAATGTTCTTAGATGTTCATAAATGACTAAATTTTGAGCAAATAATTTTTTAGAACTGGTTCTCATCCAAATCATGTTTTTATGAAAAGCTGCATTTCCTAGAAAGATTTCCACATCACTGATGTTTACCCTCCCATTCCATGGCTATTTTCATATATACAAACACTGACAACTAATGTAGATGAAAATTCACAGAGAACAGCAAACCTCAAAAACTGTATTAATATTCAGGGGCAGGGCAGCTCTCCTGGCCCACTGGGAAATGTTGACTTATCCCCTCTCATTCTTTACCCAAGCCTGAGTCACACCTGTCAGAACTGCAATAAAGTATCTATCATGGGTCTGGAGATCCAGGAGAATGCACTACATCTGCAAATGTCAAAATCTTGAAGGACAAAGATCGATTGTCATTGATTATCTATTGATGCAAAGCTCACCATGTGTTATATAAGTTTTTTTAGGAAGGCTTTGAAAGGGCATCAAAAGATCTTGGATAGCTTAAACTGAAGAGACATTGTTCAGAAAAGAATGCCATGGTGCAATTATCTTCTAAGAGGCTGCTGCAAGGACAGAGGATCAAGTAAACCAGCCCTTGGAGGTCCTAAATCCAATCCACTTGCCCCTGTTAAGGTTGTACCTTTGAGAGCTTGCTGAAGGTGGGTGGTCCACTTACCACCAGTATAATTCTGACAAAACAAACATCCCTTTATTCTGTCCATATTTATGGTAGAGTTGTTTCCATAAGTGAACAGTTTAGTAAATAATGTTTTCTTAAGTGCTTCTCACACTTTCCTATTGCTTCAGCACCCAAGGAAAAGTGCTCAAATTCTTTTTAAAGGATCAAAAGAAACCCAAATAGAAAAGCACAAATATGCAACAACAATTATCTTTTATTACACCAATAAATATGCTTGGGTTTCCACAGCTGCAATCAAAGAGTCTAAACCAGAAGCCAACTCAAACTCAACCAAGGAAAATGCCTTTCCTTTAGGAATTTCAAAGGATCCCCAGAGTCATCCAAGCAAACCACAGAAAGAAATGGGTGGCAGCCACGGGAGCTGGGTTCTGGCCCAAGGACACTGAAGTCTAGAATGTAATGAAATAAAGGTTCAGATTTACAGATGGCAACGGTGAAGGAACTCCTGAAGGGCAGAGTCAGCCAGGCTTTTCTGTAGGCTGAATGACTCAGTCAAGTTTCTAGATCTGACAAACGTGTTTCCCACCTAAAAATCTTTAAAAATCCAAACACATATAAAGTTGGGAGGGGAGTCCTATAGTGCAAATGGAGAGTGGGTCTGTATGTGTGAAATACAATGGAAGGAAAGCTCCCCTTTGCCAGTTTGCAAGAGTAAAATATTTTAAAGAAATGGGCATGTGTGCTTAAGCCTTAAAAGAGGAGAGCCTTTCTCACTCACCCAGCTGTTGTTTGCATTCAACATCTGCTAAGCATTAAGGAATGTAGGACAAAAAGAAAACGAGTAAGAAACAGATCCCAGCAATTTGTTTAGACTTTAGCTCTGTACAATACTGGTCAGAATCTGTGTGGGGACCACTGTGTATCTAAGTGGCTGGGGATGGTGTAACTGAAGGAAGAAAAATGCACTGGACATTCAGGTGAGGAGCAGGATGGTTTTATAGAAACGTAGGCATTGGTGTGAGGGCTGGTTAGCTGTGATAGAGCAAGGAGTCAAGTTTATGTTGTGACACTCAGTAACTCAGGCCCTCTACAGGCCTCTGTCTCGAATCTCTGTCATGAAGAGGTAAATCCTAATGCCTGTCTTCAATCCCAAGTGCCTTCAGCCTGTAACCGGGAAAACCCTTTCTTCAGATGTACACATGCGTGCCCATGCTGTTCCTTCTAAATCCAAAGCTTTGCTTGGACGCACATCCTCTGCAGCCTAATAAAAGTACCACGTGCAAGTCATTTGTGAGTCTCATGAGCGAAGTATACTAGGTGGAAAATTATAAACGTGAATTATATGAGCAATTCCCCAGCTTTAGCAATTGAAGGAGTGACAGCTGTTAATCATCTTTTAACTCTCTCTCCTATTTTGAATCTATTATTATTACTCATAACAATTTTCTGATCTCTTTACTCTCTCCCAATTTTTTTCCCCTTCTCAGAAAATCCTAACTGAACTCTTCCTGACCTTTTATGCTGGCTAATTTCCTCCTTGGAAACACAGGCTTTGTTCCAGCAGTTCTAGTTTCCTGAGTCTAGCTCCCCCTGCTGATGGCAACACATTTGTTTGCAAGGGTCTGGGCAGATGTGAAAGGGAGACCTGAAAAGAATCACTTGCTATATACCTGGAGGTTTCTGTCAGACTACATAATCCAACCTCTTATGAATAAAACTACAATTTCCTAAGCATCTCACTGACAATAACTTGAGTTACCATTGGCACATGACACATGGAGGGTCCAAATGAGTTCCGGCTCAGATGTTAAGCTGAGAATACACCACAAGAACAAAAGCATCACTACTCCCTGTGTGGAGGTTTGAAGTTAAAATGCCCCACATCACTCTATGTGTTTGTGATTAAGCCTCGTACTCAATTCCCAGCTGAGAGAGCTTTAGGGAGGTAGAGCCTCGCCATCAGAGGTGTGTAACTGGGGCCAGACCTTGGGGAGTTAAGTGTCCAGCCCGGCTTGAACAGGCGTGGAGTTCACTCAGTCACTTTATTCCCTTCCTGCTGCTGTGGAGATGTGCTGCCCAGCTGTGAGCACCTGCCATTCTTTCGGCTGCCATGATGAAACTGCCCCTCAAAACTGTAAGCTGGAAATAAAACCCCTTCCTTCCATAAGCTGTTTCTGGTCTTTTATTTTGTCCCAGCAACAAGAAGACAACTGCTACATCCTGAGAATTCTGGACAGTAGAGGTAAGTCCAACATAGCTCTATTTGTCTGAGATTTGGGTAGAAAACACCAGAATCCTCTCTAACATAAGCAAAACAAGATATTTATTTGTTATAGTCCATGTGAGGGAATTATAGGTCACCACACTTTTTAAGCCAGTTAAGAGTCCTTTTATTAAGCAGGCGACCAAGAGGGGGCTTACTGCCAAAAGAGATCTCAGTGAAGAAGTTCAGGGGTGTAGCATTTTTAGAGACAAAAACCATAATGACATCAATGTCCAGTGAAGGTTAGGGTAGCCTTGCAATGCCAGTTATTTTGATCATACATCTGCAGTTATTTTGGTTATATATCCTGGAGCCATTTTAGAGATATATCTGGGCCATGGTCAGGCTCATGGAAAGCCCTGAATGTGCACATGACCACCTGGCAGTGGGGCAAAGAGTGGCTGAAAAGCACCCATTCAGCCACAAAATGGAGTCAGGGCCAGGTCAGAACAAGATGGCATTAGCTTAGCTATTGTATTATTACAGCACATTAAGTAACTTACAAAGTCATACAGAAGTAGGGGGTTCAATTTCCAGGCAAATGACACCACAAATTAGACATGGAAGACACTAATGCTGGCGTTGTTGCTATTAAAATTCCAGAACTTGACTTCACTTATGAACACTTCTGGAACAAACATGTCTTCCGCTGACTACCTCTACCATACTTGCAAAGGCCGCTACTTGCATTGCTATGAAATCAGAAAAGGGTGGGCGGACATCTGTCCTGCTTTCTTTCAAACCAGGATTCCCCACTGGAGTGCTTTATGGGAAGCTCAGCTGCCTACACTACTGTTCAGGGACTCTGAGACTCATAGCTTAAGAATTGCCCCAAATACTAAGGAGTAAAAAGCCTAGAAATAAAAGAAATGTTTTCATTATATTCTCACAAAAATCATGCACTTCTAGAAATACATAAAATGTGTCATAGCCAGGCATGGTCATGCATGCTTTTAATCCCAGCACTCCGGAAGCAGAGTTCAAGGCCAGCCTAGAACTACAGAGTGAGTTATAAGTCAGCCTGGGCTAGAGTGAGACCCTACCCCCCACCAAAAAAAAAAAGAAAAGAAAAAGAGAGATAGGAAGGAAGGAAGGAAGGAAGGAAGGAAGGAAGGGAGGGAGGGAGGGAGGGAGGGAGGGGGAAAGGGAGGAAGGGAGGGAGGAAGGAAGGATAGTAAATGTGTTAGCAAAGTATGGGAGGAACCAGCAATTGATCCTACCTTGAGTTAGAAGTCTGAGGTACTAGGGTAAAAATGTAAAAACGTTTGGCCCAGAGTAAAAAACAGTTTTATGGAGGAGGGAAAAGGGCATTTCTAGCAGAGGAGCTAGTGAGAGCTAAAGCTTTTGCGCCAGACATTCTTCCAAGCTTGCACCAGCACCAGATTAACCTGTAAATTACCTACAGTAATTGTTCCTCTTTCATTTGGGGTTTCAAAGTAATAGTCCTGATTCCAAACCTTTTAGGTAGCTGAGGTAATTGTTCCTGTTTCACTTGGGTTTCAAGGAAAGAGTCGTGATTTGAGGATCTAGGCTCTCTGCACTGTAGTCCTAGCCTAGCCCAGGAGCAGAGAGAGCACAGTGTGTTCAAGGAAAAGCCAAAGTGGGGCTGGAGGGAGGGCTTAGCAGTTAAGGATTTGACTGCAAAGCCGAAGGACCCAGGTTGGATTCCCCAGGACCCACATTAGCCAGATGCACAAGGGGGTACACACATCTGGAGTTCATTTGCGGTGGCTGGAGGCTCTGGTGCACCCATTTTCTCTCTCACTCCCTCTCTCTCCCTCTTTCTCTGTCAAATAACTAAATAAAAATAAAATATTTTTAAAAACTTTAAAGAAAAGAAAAGAAAAGCCAAAGTACAAGCATTTTCAGAGCAGCAGTTTATGGATTAGTGCAAATACAAACGAAAGGCTGAAGATAAAATCACCACCACCCTAAGCATCATTTTAACCAGCAAGCATTCAACTCCCAACTGGCTTATCTTTACAAGGACAATAGTAGAGGGATAAGGGTGGGACTTTTTGTCTGCTTATTTTTTTTTTTAATTTTTTTTTATTTGAGAGCGACAGACACAGAGAGAAAGACAGATAGAGGGGGAGAGAGAGAATGGGCGCGCCAGGGCTTCCAGCCTCTGCAAACGAACTCCAGATGCGTGCGCCCCCTTGTGCATCTGGCTAACGTGGGACCTGGGGAACTGAGCCTCGAACCGGGGTCCTTAGGCTTCACAGGCAAGCGCTTAACCACTAAGCCATCTCTCCAGCCCTTGTCTGCTTATTTTAACCAAAATTGCCAGGAGAAAAAGTGAACCCTATTCTGAACAGCCTGACTCTTCCTCTGTACCACAATGCTTCTAGAATTCACATCAGGACTACTGAGTGTCCCCAGCGTGAAGCCACCATCCCCTCCACACACACACAGTGCTTATGCTCCAGGTGGCGTCCCTTATGCCATATCTAGGGGACCTCACACAGAAGCACAGCAGATATTCTTTTGAAGGAAAGTTCAGAAACCTTGTCAGTTGCAGCACCTAAATCAAGCCACTTTTTTGAAAGCTTCCTAAACAGAATGACTCCCCACTAGAAAGGAGGATCAGCTGGCTTACTTACAGGACTCACCCATCCCTGATGTCTGTGATCCTCTGATATGATTCCAATTTTCCTTCATGGAGGACTGTCTGCTGAGTTAATTGTATGCACTCCTTTGTGCTCGACTCTTATGTTTATTTCATTACAATATTTACAAAGGGACTTGAGAAATAAGTCACTATGCAAATGGAAGCACGAATACAAGCTTCAGAGGAATATTAAAATTCATTAACCTTATTTACATTTAAACTATTATCATGTATATTTGAGCACAGTGCACCTGCCAGAGGGATGCTAGGCCACATCAGCAGTCCATTGAATAATCTATTCACTGTCTTGATTTCCTTGT